>NC_080170.1:112634384-113271837 GCF_950295315.1 Erinaceus europaeus | reverse complement strand
TAGTACAGTAACGAAGCCCTAGTGTTAACTCCAACGGCAAAATAAATAAATATTGAAAGTGCTTAGTCAAACTAAAAGAAATAATTTGGCTACTTGTAGCAGACATATACTTGATGGTTATGAACATGGTTCCCTTGTACTTTCCTTATATGTAAGCTTATTCAGCTAAGATACCATAGGTGTATTATCTCTTAAATTATCCCTGTTTGGCTGGGAGTATGGATCGACCTATCAATGCCCATGTTTAGCAGGGAAGCAATTACAGAAGTCAAACCTCCCACCTTCTGCATCCTACAATGACCTTGGGTCCATACTCCCAGAAGGTTAAAGAATAAGAAAGTTATCAGGGGAGGGGATGGAATACAGAGTTCTGGTGGTAGGAATTATGTGGAGTTATACCCCTTTTATCCTATGGTTTAGTCAATGTTTCCTTTTTATAAATAAAAAATGTTTTTAAATTAGCCCTGTTTGATGCCAACCTGACTTTCCTGGACAGATGACCACACCAATGAATCCTGAAACCCCACTTCTCCAGAGCTCTGCCCCACTAGGGAAAGATAGAAACAGGCTGGGGGTATAGATCAACTTTCCAACACCCATGTCCAATAAAAAAGCAATTACAAAAGCCAGATTTTCCACCTTCTGTACCCCATAATGATCCTGGGATAAAGAATAGGAAAGCTTCCAGTGGAGGAGATGGATTACAGAACTCTAGTTGTGGGAATTGTGTGGAACTGTACCCCTCTTATTCTACAATCTTGTTAATTATTATTAAATTGATAACAAATTAAAATCAAATCAAGAAGCAACCAGTGGCACAGGTATTTACAAGATACTGGGTACTATACAGCAAACCCTAACAAAAGGACTTTTCAAAGTTAACCTAATTACCAAATAATGTGATAACATTAACTATCCATTGTCTTTTTGAACCCTAAGACAGCAGGAACCTCACATCTCCACTATAGAGCCTATATTCCCCCCAGTCCTGGAACTTTAGGATAGGGCCCACTTTCCCGCATGCCTCTCCCAATCCATATCAAATAATATTGCATCTGCCGATCGCAACCTAATCAACGCAACGATTGCCACCTCAACATGCTTCAGCTCAGACTGTGTCCAGAGACTTCACGTGTGGAATGACAACCCTTCAGCTTCATTACTCAGGTGAGACCTTTACTTTCATAGTATTCTCTAATTCCATCCCAGGTGGATCACTTTCTAACAAAGTCCCAAAACCTAGATATAGACCAGGTTCTGTGAGAGAGAGCATATGTTCACACGTATCCATAAACTAGTGCAAAATATATACCTGAAAGCAGAAGTACACTAGAGTTTGCAGTGAGTACCCCCACCCCAACACTTCCTCTCCACTATTCCAACCTTTGTGTCCATGATTGTTCAACAATTTGTTTGGCTTCATATGTTAACTCTCTTTTCAGCCACCAGGTTCCAGATGCCATCAGGATGCCGGCCAGGCTTCCCTGGACTGAAGACCCCACCAATGTGTCCTGGAGCCCCACTTCCCCAGAGACCCAACCTAAAAAAAAAAGAGAGAGGCAGACTGGGAGTATGGATCAACCAGTCAATGTCCATGTTCAGCGGGGAAGCAATTACAGAAGCCAGACCTTCCACTTTCTGCAACCCACAATGACCCTGGGTCCATGCTCCCAGAGGGATAGAGAATGGGAAAGCTATCAGGGGAGGGGATGGGATATGGAGATTGGGTGGTGGGAATTGTGAGAAGTTGTACCCCTCCTACCCTATGGTTTTGTTATTTTATCCTTTCTTAAATAAAAAATAAATTTTAAAAAATCAAATCAAATAAAAAAAATTTTTAAGTAACTCTGTTTCTCTCCTCAGGGTCTTTTTCCTATCAACCCAAGCATTCACATTCAATAAGCAATCTCTGTCGTATGGAATCATGCACAGTCCCAAGTTCTCACACTATTTAGATCCAATCTTCATGCCAAAGATACCAAAGTCTCAGGATGCATTGCCAGAATCTCCCCCCAGTGAATAGGAGTCTATTTATTACTCCTACAGGACGATGTCCTCCATGAGCCAATACTGTGAGTCAGCATCCCAAGTCACCAAACACAATCAGCAGGACAAGAGGCACTCGCAATGTTCCCTAGCCTACCAGGTGTTTTGAAAAAATTCAGACTGATTTCCAAAGAGAATAAAAGTGACAATATTCAGACGAAGAAGTAAAAGAGAAATCTGTCTGCCAAGTGGACAGCTGAAACATAGTTTTAAGGCAAGACCAGCAAGTAGAGAAATAGTAGAATAAATCCCAGTGATGCCCCCAGAAAGCTGTGAAAAGAAGTCAGGAGTAGACAAAAGGGTTTGGAGAGGACATGAAAGGGCAGAGTTCCCATTTGATATGGTGACAGTGGGAGGAAGAAAACAAAACGGCATTTCTCTGCACATATCAACCTTAGAGCAAGTGACACAGGTACTTCACCCAGTCCTCTGCTTCCAGTTTCTCAGAGCTCAAAGAATTTGATTTCTATATCCTGGTCTTCTAAGATAGAGCAAACATATATCACCTGGTTTTTTTTCTGATAATAACAATATTCAGAGGCAACTAGATTGGTTGTAATTAAAGTACATGCTTATTGGAGCATCCAATACAGAGTAATGGAAAAGGAATAGATTAAGTGCCCCTTGGCCCACCCCTAAACACAGGAGAGAAAGACAATGGAATATTCCTCTCTCAATCTGATTGTAGGTTTCAGGAATGCCAGACATTCTCAAAAAAAAAAAAATCATTGCAAGATGTTCACCTATGGTTTCTCACCTCTCTATCTTCTGGACTGTGAAAGAGACTATCTAAGGACAGTCTGGCCCTGGTTCTCACTCCATAACAACAGGACATAGATAGCAGAGAAAAAAAGAAAATTAACAGCATAAAATGCTTCCTTTCCCAAGGACTGAAGATATCCATTAACCCTGTGCTTGGCTCAGATGCCCAAGTCTTTAAAATGAAATGACATAATGTCTGCCTATTAACTGAATACATTCTCCCATATACTTCAAGTTTCTTGCTGAGTGATTAAGAGAACAGAATGCAATTCCACCATTTCATGTAGTGCCAGAGGTTAAATCCATAAAGTCAAAACCTGCTTTCTAACACTGAGTCCTCAGAACCAACCTATCTGCTTAGAATTATCTCTAGGTTATCTAGAAAATGCCTAACATAATGTAAAAACCATGTGAATAGTGGTCAATATTGTATAGTTTAAGGAATACTAACCAAAAAAAAAATTTGTCTGAGTTCAGTACAGAGACAGCCATCACAGATCTAACTAGATAGTTCGTACTTGCCATCTGGTTTCTCATGCAGTCGGTTGAATTCTCAGACATGGAACCTTCAGAAAGAGAGGGCCAACTATGTAAGTATGTGTATGTTGGTGGGGGGAGGGACTAGAATCTGCATCTGAATACTAAAGAGGCAAACTTGGCCCAAGTAAAAGCATCATACATTCTGGTGAGAATATTTACCTTAAGAATAAAAATGGAAGGAGTTGGGTAGTGGCGCAGCAGGTTAAGTCCACGTGGCGCAAAGCACAAGGACGGCATAAGGATCTCGGTTCAAGAGCCCGACTCCCCACCTGCAGGGGAGTCGCTTCACAGGCCGTGAAGCAGGTCTGCAGGTGTCTATCTTTCTCTCCCCCTCTCTGTCTTCCCCTCCTCTCTCCATTTCTCTCTGTCCTATCCAACAACGACAATGTCAATAACCACAACAATGTTAAACAACAAGGGCAACAAAGGGAAAATTAATAAATATAATTTTTTTAATTTAAAAAAAATAAAAATAGAATTACTGAATATAAGCATTCAGTCAAAAAACACAATTCACCTACCAAGGAGGGAAACCATGATAGCATTGGCTTTCTTTTATTTATTTATTTTTTGATAGATGGTGAGAGACAGAGATAGAGAAGAGAAAGACAGAGAAAAGAGGAATTCTCCAAAAAGCAGCAGTTCTCCAATGCTCATGTACCTTCTCCTATGTAAGTGGGGGCCGGGGAGTTGAAGCCACGTCTTCATATATGATAGTGTGTGCACTCTACTGTGTACCCCCACCCCGTGCCACTTAGCCCACGTTTTCTTCACTGGCACATTAGGCATCAAAAACTTGTGAACCAAAATAGAACAGGAGTTCTTGGGAATAAAATGTTATCTAATGTTTCATCAAACAGTTGCTGTTGTCAAAACAAATGGAAAAGGAAAATTCACGGTTAAAATTATTTCTTTCGTACAATTGATTAGGATATAAAAGTAATGTTGAAGTATTATGCAAATGATAAACACTGAAATGCATTTGTAGCTAAGGGGGAAAATAAATAATTTGGGGAAGATAAAGAAAAAAATGTTCAAATGTGGTGCTTTCTTTATTTTTCATATCAGGGAGTTAAAAAGATATAATTTATTTATAATATTACAATGTTCCTCTTAATATCATTCCCATTCATTCTGTTTGAAAAAATCTTTCTTAATCAATTCTTTAGCAATAATATAAGGTTGGTATACACTGGAAAAAAATGAGTGACTATACATATACATGAGTAGATGGAAAATAAATAACCATGTAATCATCTTGATCCAAGAAAAAGCATCTTACATCCTTCAACATCCATCTTGTGACTGGAATGCTTGTTGCAAACTAGAAATGAAAGAGAACCATCTTAATCCAGTGGAAAGGTAGCTACCAAAAAAAAAGTTTAATAAACAACTAGATATTGCTGAAATGAATTAAAGACCACATAAAGGACTGCCTGTGTTCAATATGAGAATGTAAACTTCTTCAGTTGAAATATCAATTTTCTTCAAATTTATTTCTATTTTATGCTTATGAGAGAGACATGTGTGAATACATACACATGTATGCATGCATACAAAACCAGAACACAGGTTTTGCAGGAATTTGCATTGCAGGAACTGAACCTGTCAGCTTCTGCTCCCAAGTCCTGGACTCTACTAATGAACTATCATAGATTCAGCACTCATCTGAATCGATGTACTCGATGGATTCTTACAACTCCAAAATCACAAGAGTGTTATTTTCAGGTCCTAAAATTTAAACAGAAAGGGGAAATGCCTAAAATAGAAGTAAATTTGGTATAATTTTATGAGAGAAAATTTAATTTTAAATCACTCTAATGCCTAAGGTTCTGAGTTCCCAGATTCAGTGGTAGACATCACCATAACCCAGTGCTGAGTAGCATTCTGGTTAATAATAATAAATGAAATTTTTTAAAAAATTTCGTAGACCTTACAATACCAAAACTTGTATGAATTACAGCACTGGATCACTCATGTGCTGCTAGTGGAAATACAAAATAGTGCAGAGACATGGAAAAAAGTCTGACAAGTCCATAGTAAGTAAAATAGATAACCAATATACAACTCAGCAATCTACTATGAATTTATCCAAGAAAAACATTAACGTAAGTCCAAGGCCATCCATCTGAATGTCCACAGTCATTTTGTTATTAACTTTATACCAGAAACAAAAAGTCTATAACCAAACCAAAAATCCATTAACTATCAAATACAGGTTTCCTTCACTTTCTGAAAAGATAGCATTTCTAAAAATGCTTGCATAAAGCAAAGTATCACTTACCATTAATTTATGAAAATGTTTTAGCATTCCCAGACCAAAACAATAATAATAAGAATTCACACAAAAAAATACCACCGGACACATTAAAAAAAAAAAAAAACCTAAAATCACACACACAATAAAAATAAGAATGAAATGACAAATACACACTCCATATTCGGCAGTCTCAGCAGTCCCAGTTTATCATGTTTTGCCATGAAAATGGAAAGTCTTTTCTGATTTCTTTCCATTAACAGAAATATGTGCTAACAGCTGTCTTTCATAAATGTGAGGTAACATGACTTTTACTTTCAAAAATCAAGGTGTTCCAGTACAAACTCATTGCTGTATCGTCATAATGGAATAAGAAGTGAAAAAGTCAGAAGCAAAAGGACTACAAGATTCTAGAAAGGGCAAAGCTAAAATAATGAAAAAAAAAAATTTAGTAGTTGCCAGGGGCCAACCCTAGGGAAAGGCCATTGACTAGAAAGGAACAGATGGGAACTTTCTGGAATAATAGATGATGTAGATCATGACCATGATGGTATTATAAACATAGAAATACAACTGTAAGCTACACAAAATATGCCATATTTGTCTAACAAAACTCTGAATTTCAAACAAACTTAGCAAGTTTTGTTTTTATCGGTGTATTTACTTCATTTGAAGTCATATTTTTAGAAGCAGAAAATCAGAAAGAAGAATTATTCCATGATTGAAAAAAAAAAGACATTCCATAGTAAAAATCTAATTCCATAACTAAGATACTCTATACTATTTGTACAGGATTGTTATAAATTTGAGAAGTCATTAAAGGTCACCCAAATGCTAACAACGTGTAATAGAATTCAGAAAGATGTTGACTATGAAATTAATATGCAAAGATATTGTAAACTCTTATGTGTAAATAATTAGCATTAAAGCCTGACAAAAATGCAAATCCCATTTTAAAAGTTAAAAAGTGGAGTTTGGGCAATAGTTTAGCCTTTAAGGGGACAGACATTATATGTCTGCACCCCAGAAGTTATAGGCTCAGTTCTCAGCACCAGAGTTAAATAGTCCTCCACTCTTTCTTTTTTATTCTTTCTCTCTGATTACAGAAAAAGTAAATAAATACTTTTGGGGGAGGGGGGAGCTCACTTGAATAGTGTATTGCTTTTCCATGTATGTAATCCAGGTTCAAGTTCAGTCCCCAACACATTAAAGAAAGCTTCAGTACTGTGTTCTCTCTCTCTCTCTCCCATCCTCTCTATTTCCATCTAAAAAAATACAACCAAATTAAAATAAGCATTTTAAAATGTACAAACCTACAAAAGGATCTGCAATACATTTATTAAGTTTTTAAAACATGTAGAGAGAGCACAGGGCATTAAGTAGCTACAAAGTTACTCTCTTTTCTAGCTAGGAAAACTTTATATTGAACATTTTTTCTTCTCAAAATTAAACTATAAATCAATTGCAATTTGAATCACTGAAGTAGAGTCTAAAAATATCCACAAATACACATCCTAATTTTAAATATTGTAAAGTTATTTCAGATCATCGAGGGAAAACCAAGTTATTTAACTGCTGGGATAACTTTTAAGTATTTGGAAAATATACGTTTATGTGATACTTCACTCCTTAAGTAACATTAAATTCTGTTTGCATTAAAGATTTACATGCTGAAAATAAACCATAAAGTCTAGAAGAAAATATGAGGTTTTATTTTATTATGCTAGGGTAAGGGAAAAATCTATCTATGCTTACATAAAATTGCAAACTCAGAAAGATAAAAACTAATAAATCTAGCAGCTTAAGACTTTAACAATTTGTGATGCAACCATTTACTGTAACTAAATTCAAATGACAAACTGGGCACAAATAACTTGATATCACAAATGACAAAGGGCTAATTTCCTCAAAATTAAATTTGTTCTTGTGAGTCAATAAACAAGAAATAACTGAGATCTGTTTCTACCCTCTCCTCTCCTCTCCCGGATCAACTAGGAATACCAAAGGAGACCACCTGGGACCAAAACAAGACAGGACTAGAACAATTATAGGAACCCACCAAATCACTGGTGAGTGCAAACACTTGTGGCTGGTGACAGAGAGGAGCTTAGGGAGAGACTAAGTGGCTGGTAACAGTCCAGCGGTTTATCAGTTGAGGTACCACCTCCAGTCTGTTCCTCCAACAAGGGGACAGCTGAAGGGAGGAGAGGACTCTCCGGAAACTCACCAAGTGCAACTCTGAGTGTCCATTGCTACTGCCCTCAGAATCTGGAGCAGTGGCAGGGAGGGACACCAGAGGACAGAGAAAACCATACAAAAGATCAATGAAAGTAAATGTTGGTTCTTCGAAAGAGTGAACAAAATCGACAAACCTTTAGCCAGACTCACAAAATAAAAAAGGGAGAAGACCCAAATAAATCAGATAATAAATGAAAGAGGAGATATCACAATAGACACAGCAGAAATTCAACATATCATGCAAGGATTCTATGAACAACTATATGCCACCAAGCTAGAGAACCTGGAAGGAATGGATGATTTCCTAGATACCTACCAACTTCCACATCTAAGTAAAGAGGAAGTGGGTAACATGAACAGGCCCATCACAGCTAATGAAATTGAAACAATTATCAAAAACCTTCCCAAGAATAAAAGTCCTGGACCAGATGGTTTTACAAATGAATTCTACAAAACCTTCAAAGAAGAACTAATACCTCTACTTTTAAATGTTTTCCAGGAGATTGAAGACACTGGAATACTCCCTGCCAGCTTCTATGAAGCCAACATCATTCTGATACCAAAAGTAGACAGGGACACAACCAAAGAAGAAAACTACAGACCAACATCTCTGATGAACATAGATACTAAAATACTGAACAAAATCCTAGCCAACTGGATACAGCAGTATATTAAAAATATTGTTCATCACGACCAAGTGGGGTTTATCCCAGAGATACAAGGTTACTTTAATATACGTAAATCAATCAGTGTGATCCACCACATCAACAAAAGCAAGACCAAAAACCACATGGTCATATCAATAGATGCAGAGAAAGCCTTTGACAAAATACAACATCCTTTTATGATCAAAACACTACAAAAAATGGGAATAGATGGAAAATTCCTGAAGATAGTGGAGTCTATATATAACAAACCTACAGCCATCATCATACTCAATGCTGAAAAACTGGAAGCATTTCCACTCAGATCAGGTACTAGACAGGGCTGCCCACTATCACCACTACTATTCAACATAGTGTTGGAAGTTCTTGCCTTAGCAATCAGGCAGGAGCAAGGAATTAAAGGGATACAGATTGGAAGAGAAGAAGTCAAACTCTCCCTATTTGCAGATGATATGATAGTATACACAGAAAAACCTAAGGAATCCAGCAAGAAGCTTTTGGAAATCATCAGGCAATACAGTAAGGTGTCAGGTTACAAAATTAACATTCAAAAGTCAGTGGCATTCCTCTATGCAAACACTAAGCTAGAAGAAATTGAAATCCAGAAATCAATTCCTTTTACTAAAGCAACTAAAACAATAAAATATCTAGGAGTAAACCTAACCAAAGAAGTGAATGACTTGTATACTGAAAATTATGAGTCACTGCTCAAGGAAATTGAAAAAGACACAAAGAAGTGGGAAGATATTCCATGTTCATGGGTTGGAAGAATTAACATCATCAAAATGAATATACTACCCAAAGCCATCTACAAATTTAATGCTATCCCCATCAAGATCCCAACCACATTTTTTAGGAGAATAGAACAAATGCTACAAATGTTTATCTGGAACCAGAAAAGACCTAGAATTGCCAAAACAATCTTGAGAAAAAAGAACAGAACCTAAGGAACCCAACATATCCATCCAAAAAAGATCTATGTACACATATGTTCTTGGCAGCACAATTTGTAATATCCAAAACCTGTAAGCGTCCCAGGTGTCCAACAATAGATAAGTGGCTGAGCAAGTTGTGGTATATATACACAATGGAATACTATTCAGCTGTAAAAAGTGGTGACTTCACCATTTTCAACCGATCTTGGATGGACCTTGAAAATTTCATGTTAAGTGAAATAAGTCAGAAACAGAAGGATGAATATGGGATGATCTCACTCTCAGGCAGAAGCTGAAAAACAAGATCAGAAAAGAAAACAGAAGTAGAACCTTAAATGGAATTGGCATATCTCACCAAAGTAAAAGACTCTGGGGTGGGTGGGTGGGGAGAATACAGGTCCAAGAAGGATTCAGAGGACCTAGTGGGGGTTGTATTGTTATATGGGAAACTGGGGAATGTTATGCATGTACAAACTATTATATTTACTGTTGAATGTAAAACATTAACTCCCCCCCAAAAAAATTAGAGTCAAAAAAAAGAAAAAAGAAAAGAAATAACCAACCAATAAAAACTATGGTAAAGAACAGAGAAAAGTAATAAGCAGAGGGGGAAAGAAGTGCCAGTGGCTGCTAAGATAAAAAGATGCTCAATTTCAGTCATAGTTAAAGAAATGAACATCCAATGGGAATGAAGTGCAATTTTTTTAGCTTGACTAGAATGCACAATTGCATTCCTAGTTGGCTATGTCCACTGAGGGCCTTGTAAGGCAATGACTTGGTACATATGAAGAGATGCAGTTGCCTATCAGGGGAACAACTACTGCCCTGAATGACAGTGTGACCCTTACTGCTACTAAAGAATAGGAAATCATGCAGCCCTGGATACCTTCAGTTTAAACCAGAGCATTCCAGGTTCAACATTCAATGAAACATCAGGAAACTCCTTATTTTTATCATGGTGGATTTCAAAATTTGATAAACATCAAATGTATGTGTTTGTGGAGCCAGCAAATTCCTCACTCACAATGGTACATACTCCCATGTGCCAGGGCCCAGGTTCAAGCCCCAAGACAGCACATGAGAGTGCCTACAAGGGAAGCTTCACACGTAGTGGAGCTGTGCTGTGGCATCTCTCACCTTTCTCTCTCTCTCTCTCTCTTCCTCTCTCTCTCTCTTTCTCTCTCTCTGCCTCTCACTATCTAAAAAAAAAATAGGAGGGTTGTTTGGGAATGGCCAATGGGAACACTGGAATAGTGCAGGCACTGAGCCCAAGTGATAGGCCTTCTTCTTCTAGCGTTTGACCTTCTTCCGCAGCCAGTCAACAGCATCAGGTTGAGCCTGATGTAAAGTGAGACCTCCTTTGAATCTGGAGAGGTGGCAGTCGTTGACTATGTGGGTCATAGTCTGTCTGTAGCCGCAGGGGCAGTTCGGGTCCTCTCTGGCTCCCCAGCGATGGAACATAGCGGCGCACTGGCCATGGCCTGTTCGATAGCGATTGAGGAGGGCCCAATCATAACATGCTAGGTCAAAGCCGGGTTGACGCTTGCAGGGGTCTGTGATGAGGTGTTTGTTCTTTACCTCAGCTGATTGCCAACTGTTTCCAAGAGACTGGAACAGAGAAGTTCAGTGTAGGCATAGTGTTGCTGAGGAGTTATTCTGATGCAGTCTCCGCCCCCAGGTTTTACTAAGCAGCGCGAAACCCTAGCATTGCCCCCTTCAACCAATCCTGGCCCTACACGTCACCTCTGGTTGTCACCCAATAAAAAGCCCCCTCACCCCCCCCCCTCTGGGCTCTCAGCTCTCCCTCTCTGAGGTCTTGCTCCCTGCTCTCCCCCCCATGGTCGGCCATTGCTGGCTGGCTCCACGTGGTCTGAACCAAACCCCCCCCCCATCCTATAATAAAGATTTGTGTACCCCTTTGCTCTGGACGTCCACTCTCTTCCCCGCGGTGCAGCCCAACACCAGACCACCACAACAACAGCATAGGGGACCAGATTGGGGGATAGGCCTGATAGCCAAAAACAAATCACCGATCTACATGATAAAACACAGATTACTGGGCTGGGGAGACAGCATAATGGTTATGCAAAAGGTTTTCATGCCTGAGGCTCTGAGGTTCCTGGTTCAATCTCTAGTACCACCATAAGCCAGAGTTGAGCAGTATTCTGGTCTCTTTAAATTAATACGTTAGTTAATTAATTAAAAACAATTTTTTAGAACACACACACAAATCCCTGTAGCACGATACCTAATAACCTGTATTTGTAACAAGTTCCTGGTAACACTGATGTTTTGGGGTCAGGGACTATACTTTGAGTAACTATAGTCTAAGGACTGCTCTCTGCCTTCCTGGCTAGTTGTTTCAGTGGTAAGCCAAGGTCAAAGCAACAGTGATGAGATGGTAAGCAGCATCTCTTTCTTCCTTGCCCATCATAAAGCCAAACCAGCCAGCCATCTGTGGTTTGGCTCAAGTTAACATGTAGACCTGCACAAAGAAATAATTTCTCAGTGTCAGCAAGAGAGCAAATGCTTGGCATTATTTCTGTAATTAATTCCAAATGAATATATATATATACATATATATATATATGTATATATATATATATGTATATATATATATATATATATATTTCATCTCTGGTTGTGGTACCTTGAATATATGTTTCTCCTGAATTGCAGAGACTCTCTGTATCAAGATGGGTTGTGTCACTTGGTGATAATAACTGGAAACAACTTTAAACTCAGTTAATATGAAATTGTTTAAAGAAATGAGGGCAATTCTCAAGAGAATATGTTGTTTATTTTTTCATTAGTTTATTTGCTTTTATGAACCAGTAAGAAAGCCCAAAGTACCAGGGATCAAACCCAGAGCTCCACATATGCAAGATATTTGATTTGCCATTGAGTCACCACCCTTCCACAATGGAATATCTTGTAGGCATTGGGATGGTTGTGGTACACTTTATCATACTGAAATAGAAAGACACCCACAACGCAAAATTAAGTGCAGAAATACAATGCATAATAGTACGTGGAGTGTGGTCCACTATTTTGGACAAAATTAAGTAACTTTCATGACATATAAGAAGATGTGGTATGGGAGTCGGGCGGTAGCGCAGCAGGTTAAACACACATGGCACAAAGCGCAAGGACCAGTGTAAGGATCCCTGTTCCAGCCTCCCAGCTCCCCACCTGCAGGGGAGTCACTTCACAAGCCGTGAAGCAGGTCTGCAGGTGTCTATCTTTCTCTCTCCCTCTCTCCCTTCCCCTCCTCTCTCCATTTCTCTCTGTCCTATCCAACAATGACAACATCAATAACAACAACAATAATAACTACAACAATAAAACAAGGGCAACAAAAAGGAAAATAAATAAACATAAAAAAAAGATGTGGCAGAACATAATGTTATATACGTAAAGATATGATCAATACCTCTGCGTAGCATGTGGTAAGAAGTTTCTGGAATGTTTAAGACACTTGGCATAAAGGAAGACTCAGAAGCAACAATACCACAGAAGGGGCAAAGCAGAATGACACTGAGAGTCAGCTACTTCAGAATGACAGTTACTTCTATCACTTTACAATAAATGTGTCTACCCTGTGTAATTTATTTTAAACATTCTTTATTTTTCGAGACAAAGTATGGCAACTCATTTAATACCTTCAGGGCCTCTATGTCAAACATTTTTCATCTATTAATAATATAGATTATTTGCTCTAGCATCCAATTCACAAGTTTTTTTTTTCTTGGAGGGTAGGATTGTGGAAAGTGATGTTTAGTTTATAATATTGTATGTAATTTTAATCAAAAATACATTCTGGATAAGTGTAAACATAAAAATAAGATAGGTAATAGATAATAATCTCACCACAAATGGAAAAGGATCCTGTAGGCTCATGTTCCTTCAATTTTCTGGTTTTTGTCTCCCATTTGAGCTGCCTCCCAAATTCTTGAAGGAAACTTAACACCGTCATATAATTGAAGAGGGAGTCATTCACCTTACTCTACTGACTCAGCCATTGCTTCAATAACCATGAATTGAGTACATGTGACTCCTGCCCACCTCCTGTTGCCACCATTTCTGTCAGTTCCAGTAGAGGCACAAAAGTGACACTTTAGGATACCAGAACATAATGCCAGGATATGCTACAGTTAGTAGGGCCACAGCCAAGGCATACCTGACACTAGCCTTACTTCTGAGAATAAACTATAAACTACCAGCTTGTAAAGGAAAATTAGTGAATTCTGTTGTGGACTTGATATGCAAGCAACCAGATCAAGTTGGCATTTCGATATGCAAACCTCCTGCTCTAAGGTATAAGGCCAGCTCTCAGGGGAGAGAGAACAGGACTGGAGGCACAATCCAATCTTAAATTTCTCTTTAGATTCAGGAAAGCTTAAGCCATTATATAAATATTTATATTCCAAAAAGCCATAATCAAACAGTATCTCACGATGGTCTTCAAGCTGAAAGAATAAAGGCAGGTTTAGAATTCCAAATAATCACATCCTGTCTCAAAGCCACATCTAGTGTCTCCCAAAGGCATGTGGAGGAAGCCCTGATATAGTCCCTCAGTTACTCCCCATGAGATTGTAATATCTGATGCGTGAATCAAAGTGCTTTAAGACTTTGCACCCGTCTTTCCTCCAGTAAAACTAAGATGAATAGATTTGGGGTAAAGAAAAGTAAAACTACACTGGTCTGAGGTTTGTGGTTTGGAGGATATAACACTTCTTCTCTGGAAGTAAACACACTCTTACATTTTTTTTTCTGCTTTGATAGAATTAAGACAGAGCTTTACTGATAAGGATCCCAGATCCTGGACTGAGCAAAGCTAGTCAATGATGGTTGAACAATGGAGCCATCCAAGTACATACTCCAATGAGATTTTTCTGCTATTTTCTATACATGTACTGTATGATTGTTATATATTCCTTCCCTGAGCATGGCCTGCTTTCCCACCTCACAAATATGCACAATTATTTCTGGAAAACTCTAAAATACCTATGGAGTACTATCGCATCTTAATTATACTTCATATAACTCTGATCCTGCAATACCATTCCTAGGCATATATCCAAAGGAAATGAAAGCACTAATTCAAAGAGTTACATACTTCCTTGTTCAGAGATGTTTTACTCACAATTTCTAAGAAGTAAAAGCAACCTACTGTCCTTAGATTGACAACTAGATGAAGAAATTCCTGGTCATAGAGTCAATGGAATACTACTCTTTGATTTAAAAAAAAAATGATAATTTGGCCTTTGAGAGAAAATTAATAGACTTGGAGATGACTATACTTAGTGAAGTACGTGAGGGGGTGAAATACAATTACCAGATGATTCTGCTTATATGTAAAATATAGGGAATTGGAATGCATGAACTCACCAAAAAAGAGACCAAACTGTCTCTAAGACTTGTGAGAACTATGGTATTTATCATGGAAGGGAAGTGGAGGGGTTTGGGGGTCATCACAGAACTGTGGTGGTGGGTGTGGTATGAAACTAGAACTGACTTTAAAATAATAGTAATTTAATAGATTATAATATTTTTATTCTACTTGGTATAAATCCATTACCCCCTGTCCTCTTCTTTGAAGCTTGACTCATAGCCTATACTGTCTGCATGCTACTCAACTTACACATTCTGTTTTGCCTATAAGTCAGGTTTTTTCTGCCTAAGTGTTCCTGTGACTTTCAAAAACAGTGTAAAATTGTAGAACTTGGTCACTGACATAAAAAAACACCAAAATTTTATGTACTAAACAAGGGAACTAAATATTTACTTTACATCCTGAGTTCAACTCTCCTTTATCCCTTCCAAGGTACATAGTACATGGTTATGTTCTAGATTGATTTTGGACACTTACTACTACTCTTCCTCTATTCAAACTGCCTTAAATGTGTTTCCCAGTTACCATAACACAATCTCAAAATTCTTGAATTTTTCTAAATTTGTTACATCCATCCAATGAGTTAACCTGACATCAGCACCATCAGTAGGAATACTTCATACCCTTGCATTCTTATATTGTGCACACAGCCTCAGGTAGAATTGAGGAAGATATAGAAAAGTCATAGTAGAGCTACAAAAAGGAACCAGGCATTCACCAAATGCAAACAGAACAAAGCAACTTTCTGCTATTTATAGTAACCAACATTTGGAAATAACCTAACAACAGATAAATGGCTTAAAATGTTGTTTGGTATATAAATAATGGAATCTACATGGCTATAAAAATGGAAATATATTCTCCTTTCCTAAAACATGGAAGGAACTAGAGGAAATCATACTGAGAGAAATAAGCTAGAAGAATAAAGATGAATACCAGATGACCTCCCTCACAGATGGGGACTAAGAAATGGACTACACTCCAGCAGACTTAGAGACTCAGAAGAGAGGAACACTAAGGGTAAGCTTGTTCTATGGGAGAACAAGATGATGGATAGTTATAATTGAGGGTAAAAATGTGCTGATAACAACTTGGGAAACGTGGAAATGTACCATTGCAACAAAATCTTCTAGATCAATATTTCCTCAATAAAATTATACTGGAGTTGGAAATTTTTTTTCTGCCTAATAGTCCCTTCTGCTTTTACTTCAATCATGTTCTATGGCTTTTGCTATGGAACTCAAAGTGCTTTATAGCAATTACCAAATGAATCACTCAAACATCTTTGCACATCAGCAGAGAGATTGTGCCATAATAGTCACTTAATGGATTGGGTGAAATGCACTGCAAAAAAGGCTAAATGATTGACCAAATATTACAGAATGAGTTAGAATTAGAGCAGAAAATAGTCCTCAGTGACACTGATCTAGTCACTGGTCCTGCTGAAAAAAAAAAATCTTTGTTATGACTTTCTCCATGTAATAGAAGCAAGCAAAGAATTCAAGCTTTCACTGAACTATTGTCTGTTGGGTTTTTGTTGCTGCTGTTCTTATATCTCCTTATTACTCCACAATAATGGAGATTAGCAAGGAAACTATTAGATAGTATCATATTTCACAGAATTTTTTTTACAGGACTTGCATCTATAAGGCCCCAGTTTTAATCCCTGCAATCCTTGCATGCCACAGCTGAGTCATGCTACACTCTCATAGTGATACCATAAAGTACCTAATCAAATAGTTTCTACTTAGACCTAGATACCCTCCTCAACTACCTCCTATTTCACTTCCCTCAATCACTCCAGAGCTAATCTGGTCAGGCAAGGTAAGGACTACAAAAGCTGAATAAGGGCAAGAGACCGGCATACTTTAATGATGACTCTTTAGTCACTACCAGGCCATCCCCTGACCTGGGGCTAGGGCCAGGGACTCCTGGGAGTCCCACACAGACATGATGGGCCTACATCTCTAACAGATCCCTCTCACCACTGTCATTGGTCACCTCCATCAGGAACAGCATAAAGGACCCCTTTGTAGATCAGCAATGGTAGGGAATGTTCCATTCTCTGAAGGGAATTTGGACTACATACTCTACCTACTATTCAAAGAAGATGGGTCCAGAAACTAGTGCAGCCTGAAATGTTCCTAGCTGTGACCACAGAATTCAAACTCAGACCTACAGGGATGCAGAGGTTACATAGGCTCCTGTGTGGAACATGGACAAAAAATCAAATTTTGATGGGGTTTACAATTAACAATATTTATATACTTTCCCCATATTTGGGAGCTACCCTCTTCCTGATCCAGCTTTCTAGTCCCATTTACAACTATGACACCAACTCCCCATACAATACCTTGGGTGCACCTGCATGTTAGCTGTCATACTCAGGCATAAACTAGTAAAGTCATGGACCCTTTGAAACATACCTAAAATAGACCTACTAGATTTTTCTACAGTGGAGATCCCAAATCTTCATCTACAATATTCTTGCCTTTAGGTTCATGATTAGGCAATAATTTGTTCTATTTTATATCTTAACTCTTTTTCAGCCACCAGGTTCCAGATACTACCATAACGCCAACCTGACTTCCCTGGGCAGACGACCCCACCTCCCCAGATCCCTGCCCCACTAGGGAAAGAGAGAGGCAGGCTGGGAGTATGGATCAATCTGTCAACACCCATGTTCAGAGGGGAAGCAATCACAGAAGTCAGACCTTCCACCTTCTGCATCCCATAATTACCCTGGGTCCATACTCCCAGAGGGATATAAAATAGGAAAGCTTTCAAGGGAGGGGATGGGGCATAGAGTTCTGGTGGTGGGAATTGTGTGGAATTGTACCCCTCTTATCCTATAGTCTTGTCAATATTTCCATTTTATAAATAAAAATTAAAAAAGAAAATAAACAATTTTTTGAGGCAAAGAGGCAGCAAGGCAAAGACAGAGAGTGAAAAAGACCACAGCACTTCTTCTTCTTCTAGCGTTTGCCATAGCACTGAGGTTTCTTTAATATGGTGGGATCTGGGCTTGAACTTGGACTGCATACAAGGCACAGCAGTATGTTATTCAAGTGAACTATTTCATCACTCCCAAAATACCTTTTAAAAATGTTTTTGCAGGGCAACAAAAAGGAAAATAAATAAAATATGAAAGATTTTAAAAATGTTTTTGCATTTATGACTTCCCTTACTTAAGCAGCCTCTACCTCTGCATTCTCCGTTTCTCCACCTGACTCATGCTGACTTGAAATTATCAGAACAGATTATATAAAGTGCACTACAGAGAAGATATCTCCTTTCAGTCACTATTCTCATTAGAGATGATCAAAATGCCCAGGCCATCCTTTGTCTTTTCATTCATTAAATATTCACTGGGTACCGCTGTGTGCCAGACCCTGCCAAGTGCTAAAGATATGACAATAATTAAGATAGAGTCCTTAAATGAAGGAGTTGATGATCTAAACAAGGAAGTAATTTACAAATATGCTATTGCTGGTACCAGTGCTTGGATATGAATAAAATGTTCTTGGCATATAAATAATAAAGAGATGAGTTTTTCATGGGAGAATCAGAAAAAAATGTACTGTGATAAGTTGTCTTTATTTTTTCCCCTTCTCATGTAATTAATTTTACTGGAATTATTAATAATCCTGAAAGAAAGAGGTATGTTAAAGGCCTTTGGGATTTCTCAGCTCTGTGGCTCAGAGGATTAGCATGGCAGGCAGCCTCATCTTGCTTTGGGTTGGGTTTGAAACAAAAAGCCTTAGGTTATACAGAGACAGGTTGAGGTGTTTACTTTCCCAACTCCTCTTTGCCCAGTTACAGATTGATGGAACTTTTATTTCTCCCTAGAATACCAGGCTTCCTTAGCCCCAGGGCTGGTAGACTTCCATCCCCACTAGGTCCATAGTAGCTCACCATCTTTTGTATTACCTGAACTCTTTCTTTCTTTTTTTTTTTTCCTCCAGGGTTATGGCTGGGCTCAGTGCCTGCACCATGAATCCACCGCTCCTGGAGGCCATTTTCCCCCCTTTTGTTGCCCTTGTTGTTGTAGCCTGGCTATGGTCATTATTATTACCATTGTTGGATAGGACAGAGAGAAATGGAGAGAGGAGGGGAAGACAGAGAGGAGGAGAGAAAAAGAGACACCTGCAGACCTGCTTCACCGCCTGTGAAGCAACTCCCCTACAGGTGGGGAGCTGGGGGCTCGAACCGGGATCCTTACATCGGTCCTTGCACTTTGCGTCACGTGTGCTTAACCCACTGCACCACCGCCCGACCCCACCTGAACTCTTTCTATTGATAAATAATGTCATTATTATTAAAGCTCTTGAGAATGAGAGACACTTAACGAGTTTATGGTGATTCATAACAAAGTAAGGAAGACCCTAGACATTTCCAGACTAGGAAGCTGCTGGAGTCTTGCTTGAAAGTTAGAACATACAATCAAGTCAATAGTCACTTAGAATAAAAAACTGATAACTAACTCACAAAACACTCTTAGAAGCTAGATGGCTGGGCCAGGTGACCAATTGGCTATTGAGGATGGTGAGTAAAAATACAAGGGTTGACTACTTGCATCTGTGAGCACCAAGGACATGTATCCACTCTGTTCTTCACAGTCAGCACTCATGTACATATTTTGGCCATTTTCAATGATGTCATCAAAACCCTTGTGCAGACACTCTTGCAATCTTACTCAGCCCCCACCCCTGTCCCCTTCTCCACACATTTACCATGTTGCATTTTGTCTAGCTACCTCCCCCAAAGTCAGAGCTTCCTCCATATTGAATGAGTGACAAGGAAAATAACTTTGATTCCAAAAAGACATAGTA
This sequence comes from Erinaceus europaeus, assembly GCF_950295315.1. NCBI lineage: Eukaryota > Metazoa > Chordata > Mammalia > Eulipotyphla > Erinaceidae > Erinaceus > Erinaceus europaeus. The sequence continues at coordinate 113,252,167 of NC_080170.1, read as the reverse complement.
TATTCTTGATTGTTTTTATTATGTTATACTTCTCATGATATATTCTTAATGAATCATAACCTGGGAAATAAATGCTGCAGCTTATTCAGTCACTGGTCTTTTCATTGGGACAGGAAATCAATAGTGACCTTCAAGGTGGCTGATGCAGCAAACTGCAGTTAAAACATTCAGATCTTTGCCTGTGCACTTGTTCTGCTGTCGGCCATGTTTGCAACCAGAATGGTTGGTATAAACCCATGTAAAAATAAAAACTCAGGTCAGCAGGGAAGATCCCAAAGCCTTCCAGGCTTAGTCTTCTTACTGATGTTGAAGTCAATGTCATCTGACAGTTTGGTCACTGAAATTATCCCTCAGTCCAAATAGCCCTAATATACTAGAATGATCTCAATGTCCAAGGCAGTGATAGCCTGCCACATCCCAGCATCCTTCTAAATGGTGGGTGGGGGGGTGCAGGGAGGAACTGGTGATCATGCTACTTTCTCCCTAGAGCTCTGCTGCCCACAGTTTTCCCATCAACTTCAAAAGCAAAGTTACCAAGAGAGGCTTCATTGATTTTGTGATCTAACTGTTCCATGTAGCAGAAATCCCTAGAGGAAAATCTAGTGAAATAAATACCTGTGAATTACTATAGACCCAGCCAGGTGGAGGTGACAAAGTGTCATGAAAATTATATCCTTTTTTCCTGTAATATTAATAATTAGTTATGATGTCTACATTGTAAATGCATTCCAGGGTTATCCGAGATGGAAATGAAACCTTGATAAATATTCTTACAAAAATAAAAACAGAGGCTCAGAGGACCTTAATGTTGCCTCATGCCTTGAATTAGAAAGAAAGAAACCATTAAAGAAATCATTTTGTAAAGAATCATTTTCTTTGAGCAAAATCACACAAAACCCTAGGAAACTAATTTTTCTGGGGGCAGCTTGACAAATGCAACATATAAAATGTGCATGGACAGGAATGACATTAGTCAAAAGCCTAAAATAAAATAAAACACATGTTTAAATGTACAACATAGAGGGGACAAGAAACAGCTCAGTTGGCAGAGAGTGCACTGTATTATGTCATAGGGCCTGAATTCAAGACTCTGAAATCCGTTTTCCACAGGGAAGCTTCATGAGTGGTGGAGAATGATTGCAGTGTCTCTGCTCTATCTTTCATACCCTCTCTGTCTTTCATCCTCATATATATGAGAGGGAGAGAGAATACACTAGGAAGAGTATAATCACGTAGTAGACAAGCTCCAGAGAAAATGGACATAATAAATTTAATAATAATAATGTATAACACAGAAAATAGTACATCTCCCCAGTACCCAGTGAGCTAGGTGTTTGTGTGTGAGTGAGTGAGTGAGTGAGTGTGTGTATATGTGTGTGTGTTTGGTATGCTTCTAAATTCTGCTTATAAGACCTTCTGTTTTGATCATCACATTAGGTTGCTTGTATTACTTACGATGTGGTCTATTTATATAATCACTATTTTTACGTGGGTCCCGCCCTTCCTGCAGGGTATTGGTTTAATCCCCACTGGTTAGACGGAAGCTTTCTATGTTCTGTTTGCACTTTTTTTTTGCTCTGCCCCCTCTCCTAGTCATTTCCTTTCCCTTGTCACTTCTAGTGAAGAGATGCATAGAAAGCAATGTATCTGATTAATAAATGAGATACTGCTTCCCAGCTCAGCCATGAGTCCCTGATCGTCTCTCTACCTCCCATGAAGCTAGCCCAGCCTGACGTGTGTGTGTGTGTTGTTTTTTGCTTTATGTATCCACTCTAACTCCAGTGAGTCAGGTAAACATCAAGTCTTGCCCTCTTCTCAGTGTGAACCTTTTTCTGGAGTTCTTGTTGTGTTTTTTTGTTTTTCTTTTTGGTCTGCAGCCCTTGATCATTGAAAAAGTTTCCTTAAGTTTAAGAAAAAAGATAGATTAGTGACTCTTCCAGAAGGCACTGGGTCTTCTTAGGCAAATCATTTCCCCACCTATGCTTCTGAATTCTGCCTAGCAAGAGCAAGGACAAACTTGAAAAGTGGCAAAACCCTTTAAATGTGGCTCAGATAGAAAACATGTGTTTACATCTTCTGTTCTTTTTCAGACTACTATTACAATGAAGTTTTTTTTTTTTTTTCCAAATTCACCAGTCAATACAGGAAGATGAACAGAGGAGAGCACAGCAATCAAACAAGGATGATAAGGTAGAGGGAGGGAGAGAGAGAGGGGGAGAGAAGGAGGAAGAAGAAGGAGGAAGAGGAGAAGGAGAAGGGGAAGAGGAAGGGAGGAATAAAGGATGGAAGGAAGGAAGGAAGGAAGGAAGGAAGGAAGGAAGGAAGGAAGGAAGGAAAGAAGGAAGGAAAGGGAAGGGAAGGGAAGGGAAGGGAAGGGAAGGGAAGGGAAGGGAAGGGAAGGGAAGGGAAAAGAAGGAAAGGGAAAAGAAGGGAAGGGAAAGGAAAGGTCTGACATCAGAAGGGCATCCACCTTGCTAATGGAATCCCTGGGCACCAAAAGACAATAATGCAGTGTTTTCCAAAACCAAGGTGAGGGTAATGACATCCTACTAGAAGTTCTGTGCTAAACTACACTCTCATTAGAATATGAAGGTAAAATAAAGATTTTTTTCCAGATGTTCAATATTTAAAAAATGACCTCCATGAATCAAGCTGCCAATGCCCATGTCCAGCAGGGAAGCAATTACAGAAGCCAGACCTTCCAGCTTCTGCACTCTATAATGATCCTGGGTCCATACTCTCAGAGGGATAAAGAACAGAAAATCTGCCAATAAAGGGGATGGAATATGGAATTCTGGTGGTGGGAATAATGTGGAATCTTATCCTACACTCTTATTATTATTAAATCAATAATAAATAAATAAATAATAAAATGACACCCAACACAGCTTTACTCAAGAAGCTACTGGAATAGACACTCAATCCAACTGAGAGAGTTGACCAAGACTGTAAGAGGAACAGAAACTCAGGTCCATTCAAGACAAAATACATAATTTACAGGGCCCAGTATAAATAGAAAACACAGAATATCTTTCTCAAAATATATGAAACATTTCAAAATGGTGACATTAAAGCATTAAACTAAATTCAGAGCCCTTCTAAATGTAACTGCACAGATTACAGGCCCCATGAAGCCAGCCTGTAATCCAGTACAGAAGGAGGAAGAGGAGCAGCTGTGTTTCTCTGCTCTCCTCTCCCAGGTCAACTAGGAATACCAAAGGAGACCACCTGGGACCACAACAAGATAGGACTAGAACGACTTCAGGAACCCATCAAATCACCAGTGAGTGCAATAGTCACACAGTCATAGTAGGAGACTTCAATACCATACTCTCTCAACTTGACAGATCATCCAGGCAGAAATCAATAAAGACATGAGGGAGCTAAATGAGGAGATAGATTAACTAGAACTATTGGACATTTTCAGAGTCATTCATCTCAAGATACTGGAATACCCATTTTACTTAAGTCCACATAGGTCGTTCTCAAGGATAGATCATATGTTAGGCCACAAAGACAGCATCAGCAAATTCAAGAGAATTGAAATCATCCCAAGCATCTTCTTAGTCCACAATGGAACTAAACTAACACTTAACAATCAACAAAATATTAGTAAGAGTCCCAAAATGTGGAAGCTCAACAGTACACTACTTAACAACTACTGGCTCAAAGAGGAAATAAAGGAAGAAATCACAATGTTTCAAGAGTTCAATGAAAATGAAGACACAAGCTATCAAAATATTTGGGACACAGCTAAGGCAGTACTGAGAGGGAAGTTCAGAGCCAGACAAGCACACATTAGGAAACAAGAAAAAGCACAAAGAAACAGCCTGATTGCACATGTTAAAGACATAGAAGAAGAATAACAAAGGAACCCTAAAGCAACCAGAAGGACAGAAATCACTAAAGTTAGGGCAGAAATCAATAACATTGAAAATAAAAAAAAAAAATACAAAAGATCAACAAAAGTAAATGTTGGTTCTTCAAAAGAGTGAAAAAAATCGACAAACCTTTAGCCAGACTCACAAAACAAAAAAAGGGAGAAGACCCAAATAAATCGGATCATAAAGGAAAGAAGAGATATCACAATAGACACTGCCACCAAGATAGAGAACCTGGAAGAAATGGAGGATTTCCTAGATACCTACGAACTTCCAAAATTAAGGAAAGAGGAACTAGATAACATGAACAGGCCTATCACAGCTAATGAAATTGAAATAGTTATCAAAAACTTTCCCAAGAATAAAAGTCCTGAACCAGATGGTTTTACAAATGAGTTCTACAAAACCTTCAAAGAGAACTAATACCTCTATTTTTAAAAGTCTTCTAGAATATTGAAGACATTGGAATACTCCCTTCCAGCTTCTATGAAGCCAACATCACTTTGATACCAAAAGCAGACGGGGACACAACCAAATTTTTGTCAATGTTCCCTTTTTTTTTTCAGAAGCAACCAATAGCACAGCTATATACAAGATACTAGGTACTGTACAGCAAACCCTAACAAAAGGACTTTTCAAAGTTAACCCAATTACCAAATAATGTGATGATAACATTAACTATCGATTGTCTTTTTGAACCCTAAGACAGCAGGAACCTCACATCTCCACTATAGAGCCTCTACTTCCCTCAGTTCTGGAACCCTTGGATAGGGCCCACTTTCCCGTATGCCTCTCCCAATCCATATCAAATAATATTGCATCTGCCGATCACAATCTAACCAACACAACAATTGCCACCTCAACATGCTTCACTTCAGACTGTGTCCAGAGACTTCACGTGTGGAATGACAACCCTTCAACTTCATTACTCGGGTGAGACCTTTCCTTTCATAGTATACTCTAATTTCATCTCAGGTGGTTCACTTTCTAACAAAGTCCCAAAACCTAGATACACACCAGTTTCTGTGAGAGAGAGCATATGTTCACACGTATCCATAAACTACTGCAAAATATATGCCTGAAAGCAGAAGTACACTAGAGTTTGCAGTGAGTACCCCCCTAACATTTCCTCTCTACTATTCCAAGCTTTGGGTCCATGATTGCTCAACAATTTGTTTGGCTTCGTATGTTAACTCTCTTTTCAGTCACCAGGTTCCAGATGCCATCGGGATGCCGGCCAGGCTTCCCTAGACTGAAGACCCCACCAATGTGTCCTGGAGCTCCGCTTCCCCAGAGACCCACCCTACTGGGGAAAGAGAGAGGCAGACTGGGAGTATGGACTGACCAGTCAACGCCCATGTTCAGCGGGGAAGCAATTACAGAAGCCAGACCTTCTACCTTCTGCAACCCACAATGACCCTGGGTTCATGCTCCCAGAGGGATAGAGAATGGGAAAACTATCAGGGGAGGGAGTGGGAAATGGAGATTGGGTGGTGGGAATTGTGTGGAATTGTACCCCTCCTACCCTACGGTTTTGTTAATTAATCCTTTCTTAAATAAAAATAATAATAATAATAATAATAAATTATAAATAAGATAAAATGTTATAATAAATAATAAATTATAATAAATATATAATATAAATTATAATAATTTACAATAAAATAAATTATAAATAAAATAAAATTTTATAAATAAAAATAAAATTCTGCTCTGAAGTATAAAAATGAAGTGTTCTCAGAAGTTTAACCTTCAAAAAAACAATGAAGTCTAGATCATCTGATGTGTTCTAATGAATTGAGAAGCAACTCATTAAAATTTTAAGAAGTCAAAAAAATTTTAAGAAGTGGGGGCCAAGTGATGGCTCACCTAACTTAAGCACATCTCAATCTCTCTCTCTCTCTTTCTATCCAATAAATAAACAAATAAATAAAATAAAGTAATTTTAAGAAGTGTTTTGATGAATGTTTACTTCTGGGGTGAAAACATTTGTAAGAATCAATGATAGCTATGGGCACAGATAAAGTAAGTTTCCATACAAATCAATTACTGGCAAGTATAATCATTTTCAAAATAATTCTTTTCAAAATTTCCTTATAATATTTATTTATTTATTTATTTATTTATTGAATAGAGACAGCCAGAAATCAAAAAGGGAGGGAGTAGTGGGGGATCGGCGGTGGTGCCCCTGGTTAAGTTCACACATTACAGTGTGTGCAAGGACACAGGTTCAAGCCCCTGATCACCACCTGCATGCGGAAATCTTCACGAGTGGTGAAGCAGGGCTGCAGGTGTCTCTTTCACTCTCCTTCTTTATCTCCCTGTCCCCTCTCAATTTCTCTCTGTCTCTATCCAATAATAAATAAATAAATATTTTTAAAAGAAGAGAGACCTGCAATGCTCCTTTACTGCTCACAAAGCTTTCCCCCTGGAGGTAGGGACTAAGGGCTCAAACCCAGGTCCCTACACATTGTAACATGTGCACTCAACGAGGTGCACAACCACTAGTCCCCATGTCATCATTTTCTATAATGTATTTCTTTACACTTAAGGTTATCCTTTGAGAATAAACCCAGAGCACCACTACAACTCATCCAGTGCCAGAAATCAAGCCCTGGGACCTACATACATAAGTCCTACATTCCTCCCATTGAGTCACCTCCCTGACCATAAGTGTCATCATTTTATGATAAACTTGTGGCAAAAACAAAGGCATTGCACCCTGCAACTACCAAGAGAGACAAAACAGAAACGCCCCCAGGCAACTACAGTCTTGGGAAAATATTGTATAAGTGAAACATTGGGAATCTTGTAGGACCTCAAAGTGGAAAGAGACCTTCTAGCCAAATATAGAAAGACAAGTAGAAAAACATGACAGAGTACAAAGAATTATGAGTCAGTCTGGACAAATGGGACCTTGGTGGTGGATGAGATGGCCAGAATGGAGGTAGCCTCACAGTGTGCCACAGATTGCTTTGCAAAGACAAATGTACTAGAAATAAATACTGGTAAATGTTTCCTATACAAAATCTTATTAGGACCCGTAAAACTGGCACATTTTGTTTTGTGCATATTGATTTTGGTGTATTGATTTCAATTTATTTGCAGTAATTAAATGTATGTAATTACTGCAAGTCAATTCTATGAAAACAGGCTCAGCCATTTCAGTTACATCAGTTCACCATGTTTGTTGGGATTCTCTTGTGGTTTCAAGGTAGGAATTCAGAATCAAAGTGGCATGGTCCCCGAGCCATAGTTCAGAGCAAACTTAGGTTTCCTTTTGAAGCAGCTTTATTGCTATTCTTGTGATGCATACCAATTCTCTGGAATATTCTAACAGTAAAAATAAAAGTCTCAAGGCCTGAGCGGTAGGTAGCACCCCGGGTTAAGTGCATACAGTAGGAAGCACAAGGACCCACTTGAGGATCTCAGTTCAAGCCCCAGGCTCCCCACCTGCAGGGGTGGGGGTCACTTCACAAGTGGTGAAGCAGGTCTGCAGGTATCTCTCTGTCTCTCTCCCTACCTTCCCTCCCTCTTAAATTCCCTCTGTCCTATTCAAAAATAAATAAATAAGTAAATAAATGCCATAGAAGCAGTGGGTTCATAGTACAGACACCGAGCCCCAGCAATAACCCTGGAGGAAACGAGAGAGAGAGAGAGAGAGAGAGAGAGAGAGAGAGAGAGAGGGAGAGGGAGAGGGAGAGGGAGAGGGAGAGGGAGAAAATGAATGAATATCTCAATGGGAAACCACAAAAGTCATTCTAAGCCTACCACTGAGAGGTAAGAATAATCACTCACTTTCCTCGGTCATTATTCTGCGGGATGTCTTCCTAGCTCTACAGTACAAAGAAAAGATAAGGGGTCCAGGTGGTGGTACACCTGGGTGAGCTGCCAACCCCCACCCATAGAGGGAAGCTTTGTGAGTGGTGAAGCAGTGTTGCAGGAGTCTGTCTCTCTCCCTCTCTATCACTCTCTGCTCTCTCCATTTCTGTATCCAATAAGTAAAAAAAAAAAAAAAAAAAAAATGGAAAAATAATTTTAAAAAGTAAAAGGTGAAGACTTTCACCTAATGGAATATTGTAGCTGGCACATTGTACTACGATCAGTTTCCTCAGTCAAAAGCATTTTGTCTTAGGAATTTTGTTCTCAAATATTTATGACCTATAATTTAAATGAATACTTACTTAATACCATCTTATATCTACAAATAATTTATTTTTAAAACTATTGCTGAGACTAATTTCAATACTGAAAAAAAACTTGAGCCTACAACTTGTTTTTTATTCCTTTTTGTTGCCCTTGTTGTTTTATCGTTGTAATTATTATTGTTGTTTTTATTGGATAGGACAGAGAGAAATGGAGAGAGGAGGGGAAGACAGAGAGGGAGAGAGAAAGACAGACACCTGCAGAACTGCTTCACCGCTTTTGAAGTGACTCCCCTGCAGGTGGGAAGCTGGGTCTCAAGCCAGGATCCTTCTGGTCCTTGCACTTTGCGCCATGTGCGCTTAACCCGCTGTGCTACCGCCCGACTCCTGAGTCTGCAACTTTTCATACTTCTGTCATTTCCTTAAGGTAAACTCCTATAAGTTGATCTCCTGGCAAAAGTAATTTTTAACCAAAATTCTTAAACTGTCATCTAAAGGGATTTTTTAAAATCAATTTACACTTACATTAATAGGAGAGGAGTGCATGACTGGCTGGTAATCAGATGAAAAATATATTCAGCTTCTTCATCCACTGGGGAAAAGCAAGTCAAAATCATAATGTGATAGATATCATTTCACACTCACCAGTGTAGCTGTGATCAACAAGACATACAATTAGAACTATTGGTGAGAAATTAGAATCGCCAAGCCCTACAGGTATGGATATAAATTGGTGTGGCCCTTTTGAAGAATAGACTGGTATTTCCTCAAATATACTTACAAACTCTGCAATTACACTCCCAGAAATATTCCCAAATCAGAAGAGTCAGGCGGTAGTGGAGTGGGTTAAGCGCAGTTGGCACAAAGCGCAAGGACCAACATAAGGATCCTGGTTGGAGTCCCTGGCTCCCAACCTACAGAGGAGTTGCTTCACAAGTGTGAAGCAGGTCTGCAGGTATCTTTCTCTCCTTGTCTGTCTTCCCCTCCTCTCTCCATTTCTCTCTGTCCTATCCAAACAATGACAACAACAATAATAACTACAACAATAAAACAACAGGGCAACAAAAAGGAATAAATAAATAAATATTTAAAAAAGAAGAACAGAAGTCAGGAACTAACTCAGCTATCAACTGCCAATATCTACCATAGTATTATTCACAGGAGCCAAAAAATTGAAATGACCCAAATGTCTTTCAGTTGATGAATACATAAACAAAATGTGGTATATTCATGTGATCAAATATTACTCATCCATACAAAGGAGTAAGTTTTGATACATTCTGCAGCATAGATGAATAATGGAAGCAGTAGGCAGGCTATGTGAAACAAACTAGACATGAAAGGATTAATAATTGAGAGTCGGGAAGTACCACAGAGTGTTACGCACACATGGCGTGAAGTGCAAGGACCTATGTAAGGATCCCGGTTCCAGCCTCCAGATGGCCGCCTGCAGGGGAGTCGCTTCACAAGTGGTGAAGCAGGTCTGCAGGTGTCTTTCTTTCCCCCTCTCTGTATTCCCCTCCTCTCTCAATTTCTCTTTGTCCTGTCCAGCAACAAGGACAACAAAATGGGGAAAATGGCTGCCAGGAACAGTGGATTCATAGTGCAGGCACCGAGCTCCAGCAATAACCCTTGAGGCAAAAAAAATGGTCAAATTTTGTATGATCCCACTTACGTATGGTGTCTATAATAGAAAATTTTATAGAAAGTAGAGAAGGCAAGAGTTTACTAAGGGTTGAGGAGATAGATCATGAGGAATTATTGCTTAATGGTTACAATTTTTGTTTGGAATGATAAAAAAAAAATTTGAAAATAGTGGTAATTACCTTACTACATTGTGAGTATGGTAGATGACACTGAAATACACACACACACACACACACACACACACACACACATCCCTCCCTTGCCATTGCTGAGCTTTCACCACTCTGGGCCAACTTTTTCAAATAGAATAAGACAGACAGATGGCACAGTGGACAAAACATTGGATTCTCAACCATGAGGTCCTGAGTTCAATCCCCTGAAGCACATATATACCAGAGTGATGTCTGTTGTTAAAATTCGGAAGGCTCTTGCCGGCCGGGCTGGCTTCTCGGCGGGTAACAGAGACGCGGAGACAACGGCTGGGCAGGGAAGCTGTATTTCTTTATTCAGGAACAACGATTCATAAACTAAGACAAACTAATCACCAAACAGAACTCTGCTGTCTCTTTGCGGCGGCACAAGCACTCCCTCTTACTCTGTAACTCGGGAACTCTCCAACTCTGGAACTCTCTTACTGGGGAACCCTCTGAAACTCTGGCACTCTCGAACTCCGGAACCCTCTCCCGGGGTTCCTTGGGGTGGGGCCAAGCGGGCCCGCGAAATTAACTGGACTGATCCAATTCTCTTGGCGGGGGAGGGCTAGAACAAACCAATGTAAAGCATATGACAGATGTCAGCTACTTACTCTCTCTCCTCCTATCTTTCTCAAGAATAAATAAGTGAATTCAAAAAAAAAAGATAGAATATATTGTTCCCTATGGTCAATTTTTCCTTTCTTTTTTTCGCCCTATTTTATTTGATAGGCCAGAGAGAAGTTAAAAAGAGAAGGGAAGATAGAGAGTAAAAGCTGTAACAAGACTGAAGTCCCAGTGCAGTGGGGACTAGGTTTGAGCCTGGATCCTACACACAGCAAAGCAAAGGAGTTATCTGCTGACCTGATTCTCTAGCTGCCTCTCTCTCAATTTCTCTCTCTCTCTCTCAAAAAAAAATATATATGTATATATATATTGAAAGGAAAAAAGTATGACTACTAATCCTTAACAGGTTTTTTATTGTTGTAATTATTTATATTGTCATCATTGGATAGGACAGAGAGAATAGAGAGAGGAAGGGAAGACAGAGGGGGGAGAGAAAGATAGACACCTGCAGACCTGCTTCACCACTTGTGAAGAGACTTCCCTGCAGGTGGGGAGCCAGGGGCTCGAACTGAGATCCTTATGCTGGTCCTTGCACTTTGCACCACCTGTGCTTAACCCGCTGCGCTACCGTCCAACTCCCTCTTTCTTTAACAGGTTTTATGAGGACTTAATAAATATGTTAAACAACTGATAGCCATGATGACTATACAGCTCTGTATACACTAAAAATCACTAGAAAACACACTGGAAGTAAGCAATGTATGCTGTGTAAATTCTGGCTCCAGAAAGCTGTTAATTTTTTTTAATTATAAATTTCTCTGATGAGTCAGTGGGGACTTTTTTTTTTCATATTCGTTGGCCATTTGTATATATTCTGTTGTAAATGTGCTTTCTCTGATGATTTAGTTCGTTCTCTGATGATTTAGTTCGTTCAGTTTTATATTTAACAGTACAGAGAGTCTACACTGAAAAATATTTTTAAAGGAACATCACGTTCTTGAAGTCAAAACAAAAACAACAGATAACATACCTCTAGCCAAAAAAGGCCAGTTCTATAAATGCTGATAGCCCAGCAGGTTAAAGCTATTCCTAACAGAATAAACATATGATAAAATGGCAGTACAAGGAGAATATTACTTGAATATTAGTTCTGTAATAGACTTTTTCCAAACAAGACCTCATGCAATTCATCAGGCTAAGGAATCAACATTGAAAACATTGGACATTTCCCCAACATTGCAAAGTCCTTTGTTGCTTCAGAGATCTGACCCTAGTTTTCTGCCTCTGAAGGGCTAGCCCATCTTCAGTGTTCTCTATATAATATTGATCACAAATGTAGAGCCAATTATGGGAAGTTATCAGAAGGTATATTTTCTTCCTTGCTCCCAGAAATTCCATATGGAAAAACGTCTTAATACAAGCATAAACTGTCCAAGATCCTGCAGATATCCCTGTGGGTGATTTTAAATCTCCCTGGATCATAAGAGTGCACTTGAAGGTCTATGTTTAGTCAGATCCCTGATTCACGATGTAATAGTGATGGGTCAGATGCCACACAGACCCAGAAATTTCTTTCTTTCTTTTATTTTTAATTGCCAACACCATTGTCACTGGGGCTTGGTGCCATCACGAATATATCACTCCAGGTAATTTTTTTCTATTTTATTTGATAGGACAGAGAGAAATTGAGAAGGTGATGGGGATATATATATATATATATATATATATATATAGAGAGAGAGAGAGAGAGAGAGAGAGAGAGAGAGAGAGAGATCTGCAGACCTGCTTCACTACTTTTAAAGTGTTCCCCCTGCAGGTGGGGATTGAGGGCTCAAACCCAGACCCTTGCGTATGATAATGTGTGCATTCAACCAGTTGCGCAACCACCTAACCCCTTAGTAAAGGAAATTTGAATGCCACACAGAATATGATATAAACTTATTAAAATAGCATATGAATATCGCACTTGGTAAATTAATTTAGCAATTCCATAAAATTAGATTATGCACTACGGTCATTGTGGACAGTTATCAACCGAGGTTCACATTTTTTATTTGGAAGCAACCTTAGAGCTTAATCTATCCAAATCTTTTGCTAAACAGGATCAGAAAGAGACATCCTGAGATTCTGATTAATTGTTTTTCTTAGAAAAAAAGTTTTCAGTGAGGACGGGAAGACGTGCCACTGTTCATACATACCAGTCTCCTGGCTTCTGTTGTCCTTGCTTCTTCTCACTCTGAAAAAACTCCAAAGTCAGTTTTCAATAGAAAACCTTAGCCTCTGAATTTAATAGTTTTCTAGCTCTTTGTGCTGCAGTGGGAATTGCTCAGCTCTAACTCCCTTTAGCTCTGAAGACAAGAAGAAAATATAATTCTCAACAGTGTTCCTCTTTTCAAGTCACATGTCTTCAGGATACTAAAAATTTCCAGTCTGTAAAACACGAAATGAAATGCCAGGATGCTATTCTTTTATTGACACTGAAAGCAACAAAACCACTTCTTACCCATTGGCAAAATCATATGCTGATGGCGAGAAATTGCTGCTAACGAGACAGTTGCCGCCACACAGAATGACGAGGGTTCTACTGTCCCTCCTCATTGAGATGAAAATACTTGCCTTTGTCTGCCACTTTCAACAAATTAGACACTTCCATTTGTTTTTAAATTAATTGTGAGCATGATTGCATCACAAATTCAACTCATCTAAGCAGAGCCAAAAGAACTCAGCAAATATTTGTTTGCTTTTTTTTTTACATTATTGTTTTATTGCCACCAAAGTTATCACTGGGGTTCAGTTCTAGCACTGTGAATCCATCATTCCCAGATGACTTTTTTTTTCTCGTTTCTTTTCTTTTTTATTTGATAGAGAAGAAAGAAATTGAGAAAGAATGGGAAGATAGAGAGGGAGAGAGAAAAACACCTGTAGACCTGCTTCACTGTTCAAGAAGTACCCCCCCCCACCCTGCGCAGGTAGGGGAACAGGGTCTTGAACCCAGGTCTTTGTGCACGTTAATGTATGTGCTCACCTAGTTCAACACCACCCTGCCCCCAATTACATTTTTAAAAGCTTCTATAAGTGAGTAGACTCTGACAGTTTATGAGTTAGTTTTTCAAGTCTGTCAGATATTACAAGGAACAAAACCTAGGTTTTTATTTAATACTTTATTTTAATGAAAGAGCGATACAGATAAAGAGAAAGATAGATAATAGAACACTGCTCAGCTCTGGCTTATGGTAGTGCTGGGGACTAAACATAGGGACTCAGAGCCTCAGGCATTAGAGTCTTTTGAATAACCATTATGCTAACTCCCCAGTCTGGAACAAAAACTAATTTAAAAACTGTAAAAAGGGACAAAACCATCTGGTAATTGTCTTTCATCTCCTCATTTATTTCACTAATACAGAGAAATGAAACACATGAACTTTCAAAAAAAAATTTAGCCAAACTGCAAACTATCTCTAAGACTTTGTGAGAATTATAGTAATTATCACTGAGTAGATAAAGGAGTGGACACAGAACTTTGGTGATGGCATGGTGTGGACCTAACTCGTAACTTTATAATCTTGAAAACCATTATTAAAATACTACTACAAGGGGCCAGGCGGTGGTGCACCCGGTTAAGAGCACACACTACAGTGTGCAAGGACCCAAGTTCAAGCCCTTGGTCCCCCCCCTGCAGGGGAAAGCTTCATGAGTGGTGGAGAAGGTTGCAGGTGTCTCTCTGTCTCTTTGCATCTCTATCTCTCCCTCCCTTCTCAATTTCTGTCTCTATCCAATAATTAAAAAATTTAAAAATTACTACTACAAATTTAAATATATAGAGAGAGATACAATCTTCACTTATTATCTTGCACAAGAGAATGGATTGTTCTGAAAGTAGGAGTCTAGGAGGCAACTCTCCCAGGATTTCCCATGCACAGGAGTCTGAGCAGGCACGAGGTGGGAGCACCATGTACAGTGAAAGCTTCATGAGCGCTGCGGCACACTGTGGTATAGTTCCTTCTCTGTCTCTCCCCCTTTATTTCTAGCAGACATTGAAAGAAAAAAAAACAAAACACCAGCAATGGTAGAATCATATGAGAGAGAGGGGAGTCAGTGGTAGCACAGCCGGTTAAGCACACGTGGCACAAAGTGCAAGGACCGAAGTAAGGATCCCGGTTCGAGGCCCTGGCTCCCCACCTGCAGAGGAGTCACTTCACAAGCGGTGAAGCAGGGCTGCAGGTGTTTATTTTTCTCTTCCCTTCTCTGTCTTCCCCTCCTCTCTCCATTTCTGTCCTATCCAACAATAGTGACATCAATAACAACAACAGTGACTACAACAATAAAACAACAAGGGCAACAAAAGGGACTAAATAAATAAATATTTTTTTTAAAAAAGAATCACATGAGAGGCAGTACCAGTGCCAAACATAGATAACAGAAGTATTCATCAATTTTTTCCAAACAATAGAAACATTTTAATAATTTATCATTTATTCATTTTAATGAAAAAGAGCTACAGAGAAAAGCTACACAGTACGAGGAACAGAGAGAGAGAAAGAGAGAGACAGAGATCACAGCACTGCTCAGCTCTAGCTTATGGGGAATCTGGCAACTGAACCTGGAGACTCAAGCATGAAAGGTTTTCATATAACCACTATGCTGCAACCCCACATTAAACTTCTTTTTTTTTTTTTTTCCATTTGTTGCCCTTGTTATTGCTGGATAGGACGTAGAGAAACCGAGAGAGGAGGGGAAGATAGAGAGGTGGAGAGAATGACAGACACCTGCAGACCTGCTTCACTTGTGAAGCGACCCCCCTGCAGGTGGGGCTCATTAAACTTCTTAAAAACACTTCACACATAGTTTTGTTATCAGCCACCCCTGTGTCATATAAGAGGCAATTTACAATAAGTTAGTGACAGAGATATAAACTTAAATAGAAGAAAAAGTACTTACAACATCATTATCTGTGACACATTTACAGAGCAGTATAGATAGAATTGTGCCTTATTCCTTGGTTAATTATCATACTAAAGGGACTTTAAATATTTAGTATGTATATATATATATAAAACGCATGTTTATATTCAGTGATGAAATTAATACATAATGTATACTTATGTTTGAAATGACTATTTTATTTATTTATTTCATAGAAAGGGAGAAAGAACCAGAATATCACTCTGGCACATAAATAAGCATTTGAGAATATAATGTAATTGGAGTTATATAGAAATTGATTGACAAAATAATTCTCTGTCTATACAATGAATTACTCATGTATTACATATACAAACACATTAATTTAAATTTTATGTAAGGGGATATATGTATGTATGTATGTATGCACGTATGTATGTATCACAAACAAAAATCTAACAGCTGTTTTATATTGTAATTAACTGAGTGTCATTTGTTTTTTACAGTCATACAGACACAAATACAAACAAGGATATGAACCTATGTAACCACAACCAAGTAGTGTTGTCTTTTTTATTTCAACACCTATTTTATTATTATTATTTTTTATTGCCCCTTATTTTCCTAAGGGACTGGACTGCTTCTAGACCTCGGTGATTCTATGTTCGCTTTTTTCTAAGTTGATCTTGCTTCACACCTCATGTTCCTACCTCTGTTTGCTGACATTGTAAAATGTGATTTGCAGCATTATAACCAGACAACTGGAGAACATTTATATGGAAACTGGGGACACAAGCAGCAAAGCCTCTGAGAATTTACTAAAAATAGGAGGCTTCATACTTCTAGCTTAGTTATCTTTGGGGTAAGAATCTCTTACTTCAGCTCATTGTTGGGCTTGTGGATTTTTGTTTGTTTTTTGTTTTGTTTTGTTTTTAATACATAGTAGAGGGAATGATTCAATATGCAAGTTATTTTCTAAATTGGTTTTGCTGCTGAGGAGCTAGCATAGTGGTTATGCAAAAAGACTTCCCTACCTGAGGTTCCAAGGTTCAGTTCCCTGCAGGGTCATATATCAGAGCTGAGGACACACACCCCCTTTAAGTAGTTGACTATATTCTCCACCAAGTGAATTTTTTTTTTCAAAAGACTGATACATTTCTCTTTTGTATTGATCTATACTGCCTCTTAAGGTTAGACCAAGACCTCTTTATGAAGATCACATCAAATTGATGGGGTTTACAACCAACAATATTTATATACTTTTCCCATATTTGGGAGCTACTCTCTTCCCTGATTCAGCTTTGTGGTACTTTTTCCAGCCATGCCATCATCTCCCCAGATAGCAACTTGGATCCATCTGCATATCAGATGTCAGGCTCAGGAAGAAAAAAAAAAAACTAGTATAGTCATGGGCCCTTTATAATATAACTAAAATAGGCCTACTAACTAGCTACAAAACAGAGACCCCTCAACTCTTCATCTGCACTATTCCAGCCTTTAGGTTCATGATTAGTCAACAATTTGTTTGGCTTTATATGTTAACTCTTTTTTCAGCCACCAGGTTCTAGATGCTAACATGATGCCAACTGGACTTCCCTGGACAGACAACCCCACCAATGTGTTCTGAACCCCTTCTTCCCCAGAGCCCCACCCCACCATGCTGGAAGTATGTATCGACCTGTCAACACCCATGTTCAGCAGGATGCATTGGATCGACCTTCTCGTGGTGCATCCCGTGAGTACCCATTCATTGGGGAAACTGACGATCCTTTCTAGCCGACTGAATCCACATGGATCCCAGTCACTTTCAAAGCCAGCAACAAGCAGCTCCTGACAGCTGTCAACCTGACCTGTTGACTGGCTACGGAAGAAGGGCAAACGCTAGAAGAAGCGGGGAAGCAATTACAGAAGCCAGACTTTGCACCATCTGCATCCCATAATGACCCTGGGGCCATACTCCCAGAGAGATAAAGAATAGGCAATCTATCAAGAGAGGGGAGGGGATACGGAGATCGGGTGGTGGGAATTGTGTGGAGTTGTACCCCTCTTATCCTATGGTTTTGTCAGTGCTTCCATTTTATAAAGAAAAATTTTAAAAAAACCTCTTTATGTGAATGATCAAAACCATTTTATATTATGACACCAAAACCTTTACAAGATCCTAGATATTGGGGATAAGAGAAATTATTCAATATGATACTCTTAGATTCTTCAGGGCTGGGCAAGTAGTCAAATAAGCATGATATTGATAATGAAAAAATGAGAAGAAATATATTAACAACATCTGTGCCTAGTGAACACATGTGAAAGCTCTCCTACACAGCCTCCGGTACCACCTCATAAATATGTCCAGTATGTGAGGTGCTGGAGGAGATAAAACAAGGGGTCAGTTAAGGTGCAGTGAGTTCTATCTTCTAAAGAAAGGAAGGGGGGAGGGATCATAAAACCCAAGATAGCACCAGGCTTTGTTTCTACTGCCTGTTGTCTCATGAGAGCTGTTCAGCCGGGTTGGAAAACAACTCAGAAGATCATACTCTAGTCTCTCATGTCTCTTGAATCCTGTATTTCAAAGCTAATGTACATTTTGCCTTCAGATCCCCATCCCAGGAAATCAATATCTTTGCCAAAAATAGTAACAAAAACACCAATACTCTGGGGTGAGGGGGCTGGATTTTTGCTCTGCTACACAGTGAGTTAATTTCTACCACTCTGCCTTGAGGCTCTGTCCATTCATTTTACAGTAGCTCCCATCTCTGTTGAGTGTGGTGCAGTGGGCAACTCTTCTCTCAACAGTGCCTCCATTTTCCCCTAGGTGACTCTGTGAGATGTGAAAATAGAATGTTCGCGGGGTCTGGGCAGTAGCGCAGCAGGTTAAGTGCACATGGCGTGAAGCACAAGGACCAGAGCAAGGATCCCAGTTCGAGCCTGCAAGGGGCAGGAGTCGCTTCACAAGAAGTGAAGCAGGTCTGTAGATGTCTATCTTTCTCTCCCCCTCTCTGTCTTCCCCTTCTCTCTCGATTTCTCTATGTCCTATCCAGCAACAACAGTAACGACAACAATAACAATAACAGGGTTCTATCTAGCAACAACAGCAATGGCAATAACAATAATAAGGGCAACAAAAAATGGGGAAAATGGCCTCCTGGAGCAGTGGATTTGTGTTGCAGGCACCAAGCCCCTGGAGGTAAAAAAAAGAAAAAGAAAGAGAGAGAGAGAGAAGAAAGAAAGAAAGGAAGAAAGAAAGAAAGAAAGAAAGAAAGAAAGAAAGAAAGAAAGAAAGAAAGAAAGAGAAAGAGAGAAAAAAGAGAGAAAGAGAGGGAGAGAGAAGAAAAAAGAATGTTAGGAGACAGGTGGTAGCACATCGGGTTAAGCGCACATGGCATGAAGCACAAGGACAAGCTAATGGATCCCGGTTCAAGCCCTGGCTCCCCACCTGCAGGGGAGTCGCTTCACAGGCGGTGAAGCAGGTCTGCGGGTGTCTATCTTTCTCTCCCCCTCTCTGTCTTCCCCTCCTCTCTCCATTTCTCTCTGTCCTATCCAACAAAGACAACATCAATAACAACAACAATAATAACTATAACAATAATAAAAAACAAGGGCAACAAAGGGAAAATAAATAAATAAGTATAAAAAAATTTTTAAAAGAAAGAAAAAAGAATGTTTGCACCTGCCAATTCTGCTAAATTTCATCCTATCAAGCCATACACCGATTAGTTTTATTTTGTCTTGAGAAAGGCAAGAGTGAAAAGCTGTTTTTGGTGGTGATAGGACTGTCCTCTTTTACCTCAGAGGAAGACAGAATTCATCTTCACTAGTGGGATGGAGAAAATTTGCAACAACATTAGAAATCTTTCCTTCAGGGATCAGGCATGGCACACCTGGTTAAGCGCACACACTATAGTGTGCAAGGACCTGGGTTCAAGCCCCTGGTCCCCACCTGCAGGGGAAAGCTTCACGAGTGGTGAAGCAGGGCTGAAGGTGTCTGTCTCTATCTCCTCCTCGATTTCTCTGCCTCTATCCAATAATAAATAAAAATATTTAATTAAAAAAAAGAAATCTTGCCTTCAGGGAGAAGTCTCCTGAGATGTGTTCATTGAGAGTTCATTAAATGTGGCTACTTATTCCCAGCTAGGCCCAGTTCCTCGTTTCTCTCAGTGCTGTTATATTTCCTAGAACACTGCATGCTCTGTAAATTTTTGGTCACTGAGGGCTGTGTAGCCCAAGGCTGGCCAAGATAAATGCCACAAAGAAACTAGTAACTGTATATTATTTGGTCCACTTCAGGCACAGGGCTGCAATTTCAATCACAACTAACAATTCTGATTGGAAAAACGTACAATTGTTATCTTTTTTCATAAAACAATTGAATTGGGAAAAAATTAATTTTTTTCCACAAGGATTATCTCTGGGACACAACAAAACTACTGCTCCCAGCTACATTTTTTCCTTTATCTTTTACTTATCTCATTCCATATATATATATTTGACAAACAGAAATTGAGAGAGAAAGAGGAGAAGGGGAGATGAGAGGAAGAGAGAAAGACACTTGCAGTACTGCTTCACCATTTCGGAAGATTCCCCCACTCCTGCCCTGCAGGTGAAAATGGGGGCTTTAACCCAGTCATTGCACACACCATTCACAGGCTTCTGGTCCTATTCCCAACTCTAACACAATCTTCCTAGACAATACTTTTAGCCCACCCACCTGCACACCATCAGGTTCATACAAAGATTAATAAAGGTATGGACCCCTTGGAATATACCTAAAACAATCTTCCTAGCTTCTCCCAACATAAAGACCCCAAATTTCAACTGCTATATTCTTACCTTTAAGTTCCTGATCATCAAAAAATTTGTTGAAGCTCCCTGTCCCCACCTGCAGGGGGGAAGTTTCACAAGTGGTGAAGCAGTGCTGCAAATGTCTCTCTGTCTCTCTCCCTTTCTGTCTCCCACATCTTCTCAATTTCTGGCTGTCTCTATTCAGTACACATGATAAGCCCAAGTGGAAGGCAGTCAGGAGAACTTAGCTGCCTGTGTACCCAGGAGCCAGTTCGGAGTCCTCCTTGCTTTCAATTTCTGACTGTCTCTATCTGATGCATAAACAAAGATCATGAAAATTTAAAGAGAGAAACAGAGAGGAAGAGAGAGAGAAAGAAAGAAATCAGAGCACCAAAGCTTCTTTTGGTGTGGTAAGAGTTAGTCTCGAACCTGGATTGCACACAAGGCAAAGCAATACATTATGCAAATAAACAATTCTGTCAGTCTTTTACTTCTTGAGTTCACTTTACAGCCTATACTGTCTACCAATTTCCCAACTTAAAAGTTGCCTTTTCACCAATAACTTCCTTTGGTCTGTCCAGATCTTCCTGTGATTTTTTTTCCCTTTTTTTTCTTTTTGTTGAAAATGAAGCCATTTTCTTTATGAGACTCTTGATCCGTTGGCTAGGATCTAAGAAGCATTTCACAGACTGCCTCACTGTACCAGTAAAACTTCAGCCTCTTGACATCAACCTGATGGTCCATTATGTCTGACAGAATTTGAGTACATAGTCCCTTTGCCAGCTGTGGCCCCCAGAAAGCAATCTCTTTGCTCTGGGTTGCCAGCTCTAGGGCTCTGGAACCATCTGGAATGCGACTTATTTCTTCTAGGGGAAAAGTCTTTCTCAACTTCTGCCAACCTCCCTTTCACTTACCTAGAGGTCTCCAAAGTTCTGAAGTCAGAGGTTACACGCTCTTCCCCCTACACACTCACCCCCCACTTCTACCCCCCAGCTAAGTCATGCAGCTAGTCTTTTAAGATTGGTTCTTTCTCTAGTTGCTAACAGCTGGTTTCACTGTAGCAGACCAAATCTCTCATTTCGCACCTATACACAGGATGCTAACTCATGCTACCCAGGATATTGGCACCAAGAACTGACACCAAAAACCTTCCCCACACATTCAAAAATGCTGACAAACTTAAGACCAGAGAGCTAGGGTGTGTGAGTGTGTGTGTGTGTGTGTGTGTGTGTGTGTGTGTGTGTGTGTGTGTGTGTGTGTGTGTGTGTCTTTCCCCCAATCTCTTTAAGAGGGAAGATAGAAGATTTATGGACTTTCAGAGAAATTTCCCCTGACTCTTTGTGACTAGCAAGAGAGAAACAGGGAAGATTTATTTTCTCTCTGGCCCTCATCTGTGCAAGCTCAGTCATCTGCAACCCAGCTAATTAGAAAGGTCAGTGGTGCCTTTTGAGCAAGTCAGAGAAACAGGCCTGAGCCAAACTGGAAATGTACATATTACTGATGACTGTGCTGCCTTGGAACAGTGGGAGGACTAAGAATAATGTGCATGCCCAGTGGAGAACCTTTGTGAGAAGAATTTTTTAAGGCAAGTGAATGCTACTGCCAGAGAGGTTACAGCCAGCAGGCTCCAAGCAAAATTAATAGCAAAGTGGTTGGTACTGTGTTTACCTGTTCCTCTACGGGGGGGGGGGGGGTGAGATACATAGTAATACAGGAAAATTCTAAGAATAAGAAAAAATACGACATAGAGGCATTTCCAATTCAATAACACACCATAGTTGAGCACAGAAATGTCTCCCAATGACCCCTACATCATCCTTTCTTGTTTAAATATTTTCATTTATTATCAAATAAAGACAGAAAGAAATTTAGAGGGGAGGGAAAAATAGAGAGGGAAAGAGGCAGAGAGACACCTGTAGCCCTGCTTCACCACTCACAAAGCTTTCCTTCTGCAGGTGGGGACCAGGGAATTGAACCTGGGTAATTGTGCACTGTAATTTGTATGTTCAAGCAGTTGTGCCACCACCTGGGTCATATGTCTTGTGCAAAGAAGGGCACCATATTTCTTGAGCATTTGGTATGTTCTAGGCACTGTACTATGGTAACATTTTGTATTGCAAAAATAATATACTCTTGTCTTCTATTTATACTGGAGAAAGCAGAGATTTACAGAGGTTGAATAACATGTCCAAGACTGTGATCCCAGACTGACAAAGATGCAGATTTTATAGGCTCCTGTGCTGAATATTAATATATATATGGGCCCCAAGCCAAATCAATGTGCTTAACATTAAATATACATATATGTATTCAACATGTCAATATATATTCAACATGTAAATATATATATATTCAACATATAAATCTATATATTCAAGTTTGGAAGCTACACCCTGTCTTCATTCAGCTTTATAATTCTATTCTCAACTCTGACACCATCTTCCAAGACAATATTTATAGTCTACCTTTGTGTTAGATATTAAGCTCAAAAAAAAAAAAAATCACTGAAGTCATGAGCCCCCTAGGAACATACCTGTATTAGAACTCCTAGCTTTTTTCTATCCTTGGAAGCCTATTCTTATTTACTCTATTTCTATTCTTTGGTTCCTATTTATTAAACTTTTCATCCTGTTTAACATCTTACTGCCTTTCAGCCAACATGTTTCAGATGCTACTATGACTCCATCCCACTGTCCTGGCCAGATGACCTTGCCAACATGTCCTGGCACTGACCTCTACAGAGCACTATCAAGGAAAGAGAGAAACAGGCTGGGGATATGGATCTACCTGACAATGTCTACATCCAGTGGAGAAGCAATTACAGAAGCCAGAACTCCTTCCTTCTGCACTCCAAGAAGAATTTTGGTCCATACTCCCAGAACGCGGGAATGATAGGGGAAAATGACAAGATGGCTCTGGATCCCAATTCCGCCAAGCATTCAAGTGTTTGTCACCAGGAATCTTTGTTTTTATACCATCACTGAAAAGGAAGTAAATCTGGAAAACACCTGAGAGAGTCAGGTACTGTTTCACTAATCTGAAAAATAAAAGGAAAGACACTTAGAAGTAGTAATAGGTGAGGGTGTGACTTAGAAAGTAAGTGAAAGGGGGAGTCGGGCGGTAGTGCAGTGGGTTAGGTGCACATGGCGCAAAGCTCAAGGACCTTCATAAGGATCCCGGTTTGGTTGGAGCCCTTGGCTCCCCACCTGCAGGGGAGTCGCTTCACAGGCGGTGAAGCTGGTCTGCAGGTGTCTGTCTTTCTCTCCCCCTCTCTGTCTTCCCCTCCTCTCTCTATTTCTCTCTGTCCTGTCCAACAATGACAGCAATAACAACAATAACTACAACAATAAAACAAGGGCAACAAAAGGAAATAAATAGTAAAAAAATAATTTTTTAAAAAAAGGAAAGTAAATGAAAGAGTGCACCAGGCAGTGGCACAACTGGTTAAGTGCTCACATTACAGTGTACAAGGACCCAGGTTCAGGCCCTTGGTCCCCACATGCAGAGTGAAATTTTCAGGAGCGGTGAAGTAGAACTGCAGGTGTCTCTCTGTCTCTCTCCGTCTCTACCTCTCCTCCCCTCTCAATTTCTCTCTTTCTCTATCCAATAAGCAAATGAAATATTTTTTAAAAAGAAAGAAAATAAAAGCAGGAGTATATAAAAAATGGTCCAAAATATGTAGACATATATATAAATAGATAGATACAGAAATAAAGTCAACTCATATCTGTGACCTTGGAAGATTATTAAAGTTTCCACTGGAGGGGGGGGTGGTGGCACAGAACTCTGGTGGTGGGAATGGTATTGAATTGAATACCTCTATTATCTTATAATTTTGTAAGTCTATTAAATCACCAATTCAGAAATACAGAAATAAAAGAATAGTATACCCGAGGTATATAAGCAACAAGTGGACTAGCAGAAACCAACAGGTATCTGAATCCAAAACCCAACCTCCATGTTTCTGTGTCAATACCCACCCAAAGCAACCAGATGAAGTGTCTTTTCTATCATAATAAGAATTTTCAATTCTCCAAAAAAGTTAAAGATTGGACTACCATTACATGAGATGATAATTAATTCTCCATATTTTTATTTTATTGTGTTAGGACAGAAACCAAAGCCCTGCTCATTTCATTACTGCTTCTGCTTTGGTTTTGATCCTAGATTATAATTAAAGCATTAGTATAGAGTTTATCTCATAATGTTAAATAATACAGCATATAATATATACTTCCTTTTAGTAAATCACTATTCTGCTTCTACTGTGATGTTATCCAAACAGCTCTATAGAACTTTATTCATTCAATTAGACTCCATTAAAAGAACAACAAGTATACTTCAGAGTCACAGCACATTTATCTTTCTGAGACAACTTGATGAAAACTTGAAATGTCTCTAGAACATATCACGATTTGAGAACAGCAGGAAATTACGTCGCCCTTGGAGGCTGGATTATTTTATGAAGCCCTTTGCCACTGACAGGACAATTGCTTTGTCTCTCATAGGAAGTTTTATTAAAAGTATCCCAGTCCATCTGATCTATAGACTCAAAGTCCTATGTTCATTCCCTGGTAATGGATGAGACTTGTTCCAGAGATATCTGAATAATAGCCTTCAAGAATCTCTGTGTTCATATGCAGATTCTTGGATTTCACCTCACAAAATTTTTGCCCCATCAAAATGAGTAAAGATCCAAGCATCTACACTTTGATTTACATCCGTTTCTGGTGCAAGTGATTGAGGAGCACTTGAGCAACAGATCCTTCAATCTAGTTTGGAATCAGTTCACCAGGTTCACACCTGTACTCTATTACAAAGTTTTCCAGCAGGGTCTAAATAGCTTGAGGTTATCTTGGATTTTCAAATTACTAGAGTATCCCTAAAACTGAGTCGGGTATATACATGATAAATCCCAAGAATGAAACTTAATTTTACAAGGGGAATTATTGAAGTTCTGCTCAGTAAGGATTTGCTTCCTTTTAACCCTTGTACGTTATTGGTGGAAATGTAAACTTGTCCAGGCCCTGTGGAAATCAGCATGGAGATGCCTTAGGAAATTGAAAGATAGGCATACCATACTATTTCACAATTACATCTCTAGGTATCTAGCCAAAGAATTTACAGAACACTACTCCAGAAAGATACATGCACACCTATGTTCATTGCAATGCTATTTTTGATAGTAAAGATATGGAAGCAACCCAGGTGCCCAATACAGAGGAGCAGATAAAGATGATACAGTCTGTATACATAATGGAATATTACTCAGCTATAAAAAAGAAAACATGATATTTTGCCTTTTGCTACAAGATAGATAGAACAGAGGTCTGGGGGCAGGGAGGTTATGCTAAGCAAAATAACTTAAAATGTAGGTTAAAAGACTCCTACATCATGGGCCCCTCAGGATATACCTAAAATAGACTTTCTAGCTTTTCCCCATATGAAGACTGTTAGATTCCTGTTTATTGAACAATTTCTTTTGCTTTGTATCTTACCACTTTTCAGCCACCAAGTTGCAGAAGCTACCATGACACCTTCCTGACTATCCTGGGCAAACAACCTCACTGATGTGTCCTAGAACCTAGAACCTCACCTCCCCAGAGCCCTACCCCATCAGAAAAAGATAGAAATAGGCTGGGGTTATAGATTGACCTGCCAATAACCATGTCCAGCATTGAGGCCATTACAGAAAGCAGACCTTCCATTTTCTGCATCCCATAAAGACCTTTGGTCTATACTCCCAGAGGGATAGAGAATAGGGAACCTTCCAATGGAGGGAATGGGGTATAGAACTCTGGTGATGGGAACTATTTGGAATTGTACCCCTCTTATCATACAATCTTGTTAATTGTTATGAAATTACTAATAAAAAATAACTTAGAAGAAGAACAAATATCTGATGATCTTGTTCATATGTGGGACATGAAGAAACAAAGCAAGGAAACAAAATCAAATGAAAACAAACCCTTTTAGACTGACTGTAGAACTGAAGTAACCAAAGACAGAGGGGCAGTGGGCTGAAAAAGTGGAGAATTCCAGTGCTCTGGGGAAGGGCTATTGATGTTTTGGTGGTGAGCATGGTGTGATCGTGCACACAGATCATAGAGAGTTGTGAAATTGTACCCCAGATCATATTTGCTCGTAAACCAATTATCCCCTCAGTTATATAAATAAAAGCCCAGTCTAAATTAAAAAGGAAAAAAATGCTTCATTTTATCTGCTCTGAGATACTCTTACACATAAAACTGTAAAGTAGAAGAGATTGCCTTTATCACCTACTTCTTATTCTCCCCTCAACTGTACAATGAGGTGACAAGAATACAAATCTGCTAGGCTTTAGAAGAGAAAGAAGACCACAAGTAAAAAATACTCAACGAATGCTCACACACTAAACAAGCTGTGGGTGGTTGTGATACACAGTCAGATGCTTTTCTCTGTCATGCATTTCTTTCAGTAAATGAGTTGAACTACCTCAAAATGAAAGGAGCCCTAAGGATCACAAACAACTAAAATTCTAGCACTCTTAAAGTAAGGCCTGCTAACAGCCTGATTGAAATAGTTTCTGATAAATACAACTGGGAAAATTGTGAAACATATTTTAGAGACTGAGAAGAGATTTCAGAGCAGTTGGGTAGAATGACTGCAGAGCAAGGTACGGTCTCTGGCTATTCTTCAAGAGAACAGATACTAATGGTAAATCCTCAGGCAAATCTTCTTTCCTGGTATATCAAGTCATAATGACCTTGTGGTCCCAGGTGTCAAGCATCCTGCCCTTCGCAGATAACAATTCAGTCCAAGGTCAATTTTCTCTACTTTTTCTACAGTATAAGCTCATTCGATTAAGAAGTATGGCTGCTGAAGTCAACAAGTCTATCAACACAAGAGATACTAAGAAAGAGTTTATAAAAATGTGGTTCTGTAATGAAGAGTAAGGACTTAAAGTCAAATCTCTGATGCCACAATTGATGTTCATTTTATTACCAAAGAAATGGTTCGGGGGTGGTAGGGAGTAGGGTAGTGGTGCACCCAGTTAAGTGCACATAGTACTATAAGCAAGAACCCTAGCAAGGACCCAGGATTTGAGTACCTGCTCCCCACCTGCAGGTGGAATGCTTAACTGGTGAAGCACGTCAGCGGGTGTTTTTCTCTACCTCTCTCTATCTCACCCTCCTCTCTCAATTTATCTTTGTCCTATCTTCTATTTTTCTCTGTCCTATAATAGAGAAAAAAGGAAAGGAAAAAATTGCCACCACCAGTGATAACACTGGTAGCACAAAGAAAAAAAAATCCCAGGCCTCACTCCAACTCCATAAAATTTAAAAAATAATAAATGATAAAAAGATGGAGATCAGGTAATAATGCATATGGTTGAGCACACACATTACAATATATAAGGGTCCAGGTTTAATCCCCCAGTCCCCACCTGCAAGGGGGAAGCTTCATAACTAGTGAAGCAGTGCAGCAAGAGTTTCTCTTCCCCCTCCCTCTCAACTTCTCTCTGTCTATCCAAAATCAATAAAATATATTTCAGAAAAAAATAAAAAAAGAAAACATCTTCCCAAGGCTGAAGGCATCGATTCAAAATATTTTTAAGCTGCAGCTAGTTGATGTAGCAGATGTCAAAGAACATCAGTATTATAGACACAGATGCAACAGTTATTACCCCAAATAGTGTATAAGTAAAGGGCTCAGACTTCCTGCCATCTGCTCCATGCTGGAAGGGAAAGCCCTCCAACCCTCTCCATAGTATCTCAGCAAAGTGGATAAATATCCAAAGTAGTCCCCAAGTCTTCACATAGCACATACACTGTGCAATTCTTTCCACTAAGTATAAATTATATACATTTTTAACAAAAAAAAATGGCTAAGTTAAAAAAAATTTTTTTCAGTCCAAAAAGCTGTATACTACAGGATTCCAACTACATGGCATTATCTTGGAAAAGGTAAAAGTATAGGGATAGTAAGACAACCTATAACTACTAGGAGGGAGGGGAGGAAAAGAGAATTGACTAGGTAGAGTTCAGGACATTCTTAGAATAGTGAAAACTAGAGTCGGGCAGTAGCACAACAGGTTAAGCGCAGGTGGCACAAAGCACAAGGACCAAAGTAAGGATCCGAGTTGGAGACCCCGGCTCCCCATCAGTCTCCAAACTTGAGTTCAGATAACACCAAGGCCCAGATGTTTACTCACCATGGGAACCTGCTTTGATCTACTTACTCATACTAGCCATTGGCTATAAACAAAGCAAGCAGGTTACTACAACTGATTAGAATGTTTTTATTTGGTTATGAAAGTAGCACAATGATCTATGCAACAGACTTTAATATCTGAGGCTCTGAGGTTCTCTGGCAGCCAGAACTGAGCAGTGCTCTAGCATTAAAAAAGAAGAAGGAGCAGGAGAAGAAGAAGGAGGAGGAAGAGGAGGAGGAAGAGGAAGAGGAGGAGGAGACAGAGGAGACGGAGAAGTTATAGCTCACGAACAAATGAAGAAAGTCTCATAATCCAAACCTTCTGATAAACCAGGGACACACACAGAGAATAGAACAAGGTTTCTCAAGAACATGAGATGACAGAGGAGTAGCTCTCATTAACAAGAACAATATGGTGTAAAAACAAAGAAAAAAGTCTCCCTTGCCCCATTTAAGTGTTAACCAAGTTAATAGTAAACAGAGCAGCAGGGTAGAAACAAAATTGAATCATATATCAATAAATATGGAGAATCTATTTGGAACAGGATGATAAAATCATTGGAACAAAATGAGGGAATGAGATCAGGGTCTGAGACTTCAAAGAAGGAAGAATGAACATATGATGAGGAAAGAGAGATTCATGTGACAGAAACCAGATGCTCCATAATTAGATGTGTGCCAATCCATATAAATAGGCTTCTTCTTTTTTTAATTTTATTGTCTTTATTTATTGCAGAGACAGACAGTCAGAAATTGAGAGGGAAGGGGAATATAGAAAGGGAGAGAGACAGAGAGACACTTGAGGCACTGCTTCACCACTTGCAAAGTTTTCCCCCTGCAGGTGGGGACCAGGGTCTCATACCTAGGTCTTTGAGCACTGTAATGTGAGCACTTAACCAGGTGTGCCACCACCCAGCCCCATAGACAGGCTTCTATGGTAAAAAATCTTAATTCTGGATGATGTTCTCCAATTTTCATTTTGCTTTCTAGTCAGGGAAGTGGTGGGATGCATTGGATCGACCTTCTCGTGGTGCATCCCGTGAGTACCCATTCATTGGGGAAACTGACGATCCTTCCTAGCCGACTGAATCCACATGGATCCCAGTCACTTTCAAAGCCAGCAACAAGCAGCTCCTGACAGCTTTCAACCTGACCTGTTGACTGGCTACGGCAGAAGGGCAAACGCTAGAAAAAGGGAAGTGGTGAAAACTTCTCAATTAATCTCAGTCCTAAATAATCCTCATACCACATCTTGGGAAGGCTTATTCTTAACCTCTTAAAGAGACCCATTCTTCAATGGTTCTAGAACAAAATCATACTTCAAATAAGCCAGTCATGGGAACACTGATGTATAAATCTAGGTGACAAGATTTTTGCTTTTTAAATCAAACTTTTTATTGTTGTTGTTTGAGACATGATCTCCACATGTGCTATCTCACTGCTTCCAGGTGACTTTTCATTCAGAGAAATAGAGATACCATAGCATCAAGCTCCACCCAGTAGCACTTCCCATGTGGAGTTTCAACTTAGCCTTACACATGGCACTACGACAGGCACTCTACCCAGTGAGCAATCTCTGTGGCCTGTAAACTGTGTTTTTTAATAACAAAAAAAGGCAAGAGATGAAGCAGATAGGAATCATCACAGATTAAAAGATCAGCCTATTGCAGTTGGTGAGCCTCAAGTAGATCTTTGTTGTTTTTGACGGGTTATGTTGTTTTCGCCGGGCTGGCTTCACAGGCGGGTAACAGATGACCATAGTGCATAGGTAGGCAAAGTCTTCACTTATCTGGGAGTTGCGCAGGTCCGGTCCCAAGTTGTAGCGCCATATGTTGTAGAGCCAGATGTTGTAGTGCGCGGGCCGCAGAGAAGAGAGAGAGAGGGTCCGGAGCGAAGAGGAAACACAAATCTTTATTCGCGCTGGCACCTCAGAGTTGGGTGTTAGAGAAGCAGGTTGGGCCACGTGGAGGTAGAGAAAATGGCCGCCTCACGCAGTAACCTTTCCTGCGTCTGAACACCAGAGTGGAGCGCCGGCAAGAGAGCGAGGTGTGGAAAACGAAGGGTTTTTATAGGAGTAGCTTTCGCGAGAATGGGAAGGGGGAGGAGTAACCATAGCACTCCAGGATAGGATGATAACTCTCGTGAGAATGAGAGGGGGGAGGAGTAACCAGAGCACTCCAGATATCGCGGGGATGTAGACAATGTCCTGAGGGCACAACATGGCTGAACAGGCACTCCGAGAATGTCCCAACTCTCCAGGGAACTAGCAGTAGCCTGAGGGGACAACATGGCAGATGTGACTGCATTGGCACAATTTCCCAGCATCTTCCCCTTTTCTTTTATCTAATGCCCAGGGCAACAGTGTGTAAAGTCTATGAACTACTCAGGGTCAGTCTATGAAAAACCAGCAACGTGAAGGGAAGGAAGCTGCTGTAAAATTGTCTAAAGTGTCCAAAGGGTATACCAGCAAGTCCGATAGAAGTCTCAGTCCAAAGTAGGCGACTAGGGGGAGAAATGGCAGGGGATGAAATGCTGCAAGAGGAAGGTCAGCCTCACATTCTCGGAATGCCTGTTCAGCCATGTTGTGCCCTCAGGACATTGTCTACATCCCCGCGATATCTGGAGTGCTCTGGTCACTCCTCCCCCCTTCCATTCTCACGAGAGTTATCATCCTATCCTGGAGTGCTATGGTTACTCCTCCCCCTTCCCATTCTCGCGAAAGCTACTCCTATAAAAACCCTTCGTTTTCCGCACCTCACTCTCTTGCCGGTGCTCCACTCTGGTGTTCAGACACAGGAAAGGTTACTGCGTGAGGCGGCCATTTTCTCTACCTCCACGTGGCCCAACCTGCTTCTCTAACACCCAACTCTGAGGTGCCAGCACGAATAAAGATTTGTGTTTCCTCTTCGCTCCGGACCCTCTCTCTCTCTTCTCTGTGGCCCGCGCACTACAACAGATCTTTATTTAAATATATATATATATATTGACTCTGGAAACATTAATAAATTTGGAACACCAGTTGGATAGTTCATGACACTAAAAAAAAAATACTAATTTTTTTTTTTTGCCTCCAGGGTTACTGCTGGGGCTCAGAACCTGCACTACAAATCCACTGCACCTGGAGGCTATTTTTTCCCTTTTGTTGTCCTTGTTTATGGTTGCTGTTGTTGTATTATTATTATTGTAGTTGTCACTGCTGTTGTTGTTAGATAGGACAGAAAGAAATAGAGAAAGGAGGGGCAGATAGAGAAGGGAGAGAAAGATAGACACCTGCAGACCTGCTTCACCACCTGTGGAGCGACTTCCCTGCAGGTGGGGAGCCAGGGCTCGAAACAGGATCCTTAAGCCGGTCCTTGCACTTCACTCCATGTGTGCTTAACCCACTGTGCTACCGCCCGGCCCCCCCAAAATACTAAATTCTAAGGGAAGTGATTTTATTAAAGCTGGGTTCTTTAAGGAAAAACACTATCAACGCATCAGCAATAAACCTAATAGACATGAAATATTATGTCTGGGATTTGTTTCAAAACAATCTGAGGAAAGAGGAAGAGTAAACGCAGGTCAAATAAAACTGACTAGGAGCTGCTGAGTGAGTGAGAGTAGTGGGCACATAAGGTTCTTTATACCATCCACTCTCCATTTAAATATGCTGAAGATTTTCCATTTTAAAGGGGTTTATTAAAGTTTTTTAATTCAGCACTGAACTTCCAGTACCAGCCTAATCATGTGCATTGTTTTCATTCAACAAATATGGGTAGGAACATTAATTATCAAAAGAACAATAATTAGAATTAAGATATAAGAGTACCATTACACAAGCATTTCCACTCTGATTGGTTTGGTAAATCATGTCTTGTAGTTTCTGTTAACCTTTCCAAGAAATAGTCCACATCAATCTTTCCTGTTCCATAGTCCCTCTGTCCCAGACCTCTCATTATTCATTTCCCACAAGCACCTGTGGCCAGAAAAGGACAGCCAGGCTGACAGAAAGAGTCTAAGGGGCACTGTTACCTGTTGATGTTTTCCCTTCAACAAGAGGCCAGAATGAACTTTCAGGGTTGCTTGCAGCTGGTCTGAAGACACTGATACTGACAGGTCGCCTTCATCACTGCCACAGAGACCTGCCAGCCTGAACATTCAAAAGGCAATTAAGAAGCAAAGCACATTTATCTGGATCCAAAAACTGCAATTCTGGTACATAGGTTCAGGAGAAAGCCTGAGAAACACCCCACTGAAGGACAAGGTCAGACAGTTCTATTGGAAGCAAACAGGAAAATCAGGTAAATGGTCTAAAGAATTGGTTAGTTCTGGGAGCCAGGAGGTGACAGACCAGGTGAGTTCACACATTACCACAAGCAAGGACCCAGAACTGAACAGATCCTTGCTCCCCATCTGCAAAGAGAACGCTTCACTACCTATGAAACAGGTATGCAGGTATCTCTTTTTCTCTGTCCCTTTCTATCTTCCTCTCCCTTCTCAATTTCTCTCTCTCCTATCAAATAAAATAAAATAAAATAAAATAAGGGGCTGGGTGGTGGTTCACCCAGTTGAGCGCACATCTTACAATGAGCAAGGACCAGGGTTCAAGCCCTCGGTCCCCACCTGCAGGGGGAAAGCTTTGCAAGTGGTGATGCAGTGCTGCAGGTGTCTCTCTGTCTCTCTCTCTTTCTATCTCCCCTGTCCTTCTTGAATTCTGGCTGTCTCTAGCCAATAAACCAATAAAGATCATTTAAAAAATTAAAAATAAAATAAAATAATGAATGCCAGGAGCAGTGCATTCATAGTACCAACACCATACCCCAGAGATAACCCTGATGGTAATAAATGTAATAAAATTAAATTAATTTTTAAAAGATTTGGTTACTGCTAGTGGCTTAAACTATTTTTTTACTTTTTACTAGTGACTTAATATTGATTTACACAATTATGAGATAACAGGGATATAATTCTTCACCATTCCTACTACCAGAGTTCTGTGTCCCCATTCCCTCCATTGTACACTGCAGTCATTCTCCCAAGGTCACAAACGTGGGTTGACTACTATTTCTATAAAATTATCTATATTTATATATACTTGCCCACTTTTTTCTATGGTCCTTTTCTTCTCTTCCTTTTTAAGTCACATCTATACCTGTTACTACTTCCAAATGTCCTCCTTTTTTCCTCTTCTCTCTCCAAGTCCTGGCGGAATTAGAGTTCAGAACCACCTGGTCAACCTCCCCTAACATTTCTTCCCCACTGGGAGTACAGACCAAAATTATTTAAGGCATGCAGAAGGTGGCAGTTCTGGCTTCTGTAATTGCTTCTCTGCTGGACATGGATATTGGCAGGTTGATCCATACTCCCAGCCTGTTTCTATATTTCCCTAGTGGGGTAGGGCTCTGGAGAGGTGAGGTCCTTCCTGGCGCATATTGGTGAGGTCTTCTGCCCAGGGAGGTCAGGATGGAATCATAGGAGCATTTGCAACTTGGTGGCTGAAAGGCAGTAAGATATAAAGCAGGACAAGCTTGAACTGCTCTCTTTTTTAAAGATTTTATTTATTTATGAGAAAGATAGAAGGAGAGAGAGAAAGAACCAGACATCACTCTGGTACATGTGCTGCCAGGGATTGAACTCATGCTTGAGAGTCCAGTGCTTTATCCACTGTCCCACCTCCCGGACCACAAACTATTCTTGATTATACACAACAGGTTACTGATTTTATAGAAAGAATGGAATAGAAAAAGAGCTGACTGATTCTACCACTATCTAAAAGTCCTTAGTGATTAATTCTAAACATTTCTTTGCCTTTGATGTTTCAGGACATAAAAGAAACCACCTTGACCTTCTGCCGGACCCTTCAAAGGCTAAGCAAATAATCAGATAAGTACATGGCATATTGATAAGAGAGAAAATTATTCATGACAAATATACCTTTTGTCCAACTGAGAGAGACCCACATAGATGAGTAACTCACCATGTAGCCTTAGACACCATCTTTTAAGCAGCTTAGCCAACACAAAATGAAAGAGGAACAGGAAGGTTTTTGGTCCAACTGAAATGAGATAAATAGGATGTGAGGGAGATATCTGTCACCCCACTGATCACCAGGTTGATCCAGCTAATCTGGCTGGCTAAGCAGCATCCGATTCCTCCCTCACCACTCCATGTGTGACCTTCCCGAAGCTGTGTGCTTGGTTGAAGAGGATGGTCTTCCCCAAATAGAGATGGACCAGTGGAGGGTATAAGAGTAGCTGTCCTCCCCTGCTAGAACCTCCAAACAAACTCTTAAATAAGATAAATAACACAATTTCTCTATAATGGCTCCCCAGCTACATTTTAAGATGACTTCATGCCTGACTACTTTTTTTCTCGTATTAATTAAATAGTGATTTAGATGACTACAAATTAATAGGAGTGTACACAAACACCATTCCCACCACCAAAGGACTGTGTCCTATCCCATCACACACCGCCCCTCCTGCCCCGTGAAGCCGAACATTCACCGTCACCCTCAACCCAGGGTTTTTACTTTGGTGCCCTACACCAAATTTAGTCAAATCCTGCTTTTAGTTTTCCTTTCTGTTATTTTTATTATATATTCTGTTGCTTTTTTAAAAAATACACTTCTTAGCCTAGGAGATCCAACATGTCTGAAGAGATCCTGTATCATCCCTAAATTCAGATTAGTTCTTTTGTTTATTAAGGAAAAGTGGCTTAAGGGATTCAGTAATTAACTAGAGATGTGTAGAAGAAACTTAGGTTATTCTTCTTTCCCAAAAAGAGCAGGAAAAAGTTCTTGTAAAATTAGGGCCAACCCCCTATTCAGGGAGTCCTGAGATTCCCAAACAGACATGATGGCCCTAGACCTTGAGTAAATCCCTCTCCCCCATTGTTAACGGTCATCTATCAGGAACAACACAATAGACCCCTTTGTGGGCCCCTGATAGGACCTTGCCCTCAACTTGGATCAACAATGGTAGAGAATGTTCCATCCTCTGAAGGGAGGCTGGACAATATACTCTATGCTACACCTGAGGAAGATGGATCGATATTGGGGCAGCTTGGAATGTTCCTACTCATGACCACAGAATGTGAGCTCAGATCTACAAGGATGCAGAGGTCACATAGACTCCTAAGCTGAATATGGGCCCCAGATCAGATCAAATTGATGGGGTTTACAGTCAAAAGTATTTATACCCCTTTCCCATATTTGGGAGCTACTCTCTTCCCTGATCCAGCTTTCTAGTCCTTTATGCAGCCATGACATCATCTCCCCAGACAGTAACTTGAATCCACCTGCATTTCAGATTTCAGACTCAGGGGAAAAATAAAAACTAGTATAGGCACAGGCCCTTTGGAATATAACTAAAATAGGCCTACTAGCTATCTACAAAACAGAGACACCCCCAATTCTTCATCTGCATTACTCCAGCCTTCAGGTTCATGATTAGTCAACAACTTCTTTGGATTTATATGTTAACTGTCTTTTCAGCCACCAGTTTCCAGATGCTAGCATGATGCAGACCAGACTTCCCTGAACAGACAACCCCACCAATGTGTCCTGGAGCCCTGCTTCCCCAGAGCCCTGCCCCACTAGGGAAAGACAGAGACAGGCTGGGAGTATGGAACGACCTGTCAACACCCATGTTCAGCGGGGAAGCAATTACAGAAGCCAGACCTTCCATCTTCTGCATCCCACAATGACCATGGGTCCATACTCCCAGAGGGATAAAGAATAGGGAAGCTATCAGGGGAGGGGATGGGATATGGAGATCTGGTGGTGGGAATTGTGTGGATTTGTACCCCTCTTATCCTATGGTTTTGTCAATGTTTCTTTTTTATAAATTAAAAATATTAGGGCTATCCAAATCAGTAGCCTTTACATTAATCCCAGGGAAAAGGCAAAAGAGGGGAAGGGAATGAAGATTCCAATACTATCATAAGATGTTTTCCTGTAACCTATGAATTCCTTCATTGGTTTAGCCAAACAATGTTCTATAAATATTGCAAGCCCAAGACTAGTCTGAACCTGATGGTCACACTTATATAGTTGAAACTCAATGTAACCCTAGGTGATGAGGAGTTTATTATAATTTTAATATACTGGGTGGGGTTTAGAAGTCATTTTCTGAGCATGATGGTATACTGAACATTCTACATTGTGAACCAAACTCTATATGCTATGACACTGCCCAACCCCTAAAAGAAAAGGCCTCATGCTTCTCTGTTGCTCCAAGACAAGGTTCTTTTTAGCATAAATCAATCTGCTATTTTGTGTTCCACAATATAGCTCTTACTTATTTGAAAGTTGGGGGAGTCGGGCGGTAGCACAGTGGCTTAAGCGCAGGTGGTGCAAAGCACAAGGTCTGGCGTAAGCATCCTGGTTCAAGCCCCTGGCTCCCCACAAGCAGTGGACTCACTTCACAGGCAGTGAAGCAGGTCTGCAGGTGTCTATCTTTTTCTCCCCGCTCTGTCTTTCCCTCCTCTCTCCATTTCTCTCTGTACTATCCAACAAGGATGACATCAGTAACAAAAATAATAAACTATGACAACAATAAAAAACAAGGGCAACAAAAAGGGAAAATAAATTAATTAATTAAAAAAAATTTAAAAGAAAGAAAGAAAGGAAGGAAGTCTTTTGGTCCTCACTGAACTAGAGGAGAATCCCAGGGCCTAAGACCTGGCTAACCTACAGGGAGGGAGACATGGGCCTGTGCCAAACAACAGGGAATAACTAAAATTCCATTTCCCCAATAGCAAACATTTAAGTCAAAATCATGAAACATCTTCATAAAATGCACTCTCTGAAATAAGTAGGCTATCTTGTTGCAGTCTTTTCTTGAACAATAATTCCTTAGGCTTGCCTAGACAAAGAAAATACCTTGCAGGCTGGACTCCATGCCACGAATCTCTTTATAGTCAAAAGTGTGGCTTTGTGTTATATATAACACTGTAATTAAAGAGGTAGCATATTCTGTTTCTAGGGGTATTAAGAGGGGACTGTGCTAACCTGTGCTCTTTCCCCCAAGCAATGCCTTAGTTCTAGGAAGAAAAATTCCACAAACAAGTTAAATAAATATTTCAACTCTGGTTGATTTATTCAACCAGTGGTTAAGGCATTCTTTTTTAAACTCTTGACATTCACTAGTGCAATTTTGGCTTTAGGTATTCAAAATATTCCAAATGCCTACATTCATAGGTCTTTCCATAAGTGTTGTCAAAGTGTCTAGGGAATTTCACCAAAGCCAGTAGCTAAAGGTCAGGGGGTGTGTCAGTTAATGACCCAGCGTGGGGCTAAAGCAGAATAATAGGGGCCAGGCAGTAGTGCACATGGTGTGAAGCCCAAGGATCCCTGTTGGAACCCCCGGCTCCCCACCTGCAAGGGAGTCTCTTCACCAGCGGTGAAGCAGGTCTGCAGGTGTCTCTCCCCCCCCCCCCCCACCGCCTCTGTCTTCCCCTCCTCTCTCGATTTCTCTCTGTCCTATGCAACAACTACAGCAATGACAACAGTAACAATAAACAACAAGGGCAACAAAGTGAGAAAAAAATGGCCTCCAGGAGCAGTGGATTCGTAGTGCAGGCACCAAGCCCCAGGGATAACCCTGGAGACAATTAATTAATTAAAAAGAATATTGATTCCACAGAGTATCAAGTGCATATTTTCTCAGATATGACTGCAGACTCATGAGCAGAATTCCACCAGTCATATTCTAATCCTGGTCTGTTCACTCACAAACTTTGATTCAGGTAAAGGGTTCAATTTCTATTAGCCTACGTATAATAAAGGATTCCAATCAGATGAGGGCTCATGATCATTCACAATCTCAGACTGAAGGAAATGCTTATTACCCTGGTTTAAAAGGCACTCCATCCAAATAAATCTAGACACTTAGATCACTTTGTTCAATGATCCATGCATCCTGCAGCATCCAGTCTACCAAGCAGAAACACGTTGCAAGGAGCTCTGTAAGAAGGAAAGGTTTCATAGTCAGAAAGGGGTTGAGGGATAAGGTTATTAGAAAGAGAAAAGTTCTCAGGGATAGCCACTGTTTTTTTTTAAAGAAAGTCACATTATGCAAATTACCTTACTGGCACTAACCAGGAAATATCAGATAGGTTGGTCTACACTTCCACTTTGGGGAGAAATTGAAACAGCACTCGGGTTAGGCATTAAGTTTTCGTGGGTAGTATCATAATGGACTCCATCTTGGGACAGCTGTTTCTCTTGCTAATACCCTAATTTACCTCCCTTCAGTTGATAACTTTAATTTTGTGCAGTATGATGAGAATTTGAAGCATGACAATAAGCCTCCAAAAGACTGCCTCAAACCAGAACTCCAATACTTACTCCATGTATTAGGAATTTTATCTGGAAGAAAGAAAAAAATAAAGACCATTTGCACCCAACTCCCCTTCCTGAGGACTGGTACACCTGGGACGCTAAATTACCAGTCACTAAATGGAAGTAGGATCAGAATATATGGCACTGTGTTTCCAAAAAACTGCTTCTGGAGGCCAAGTGGTGGTGCACCTAGTTTAGTGCTCACATGACAATGTACAAGGACCCAGGTTCAAGGCCCTGGGCCCCACCTGCAGGGGAAAAGCTTCATGAGTGGTGAAGCAGGGTTGCAGGTGTCTTTCTCCTCTTTATCTTCCCCTCACTATCTCTATACAGTAATAAATAAATAATATTTATTAGTCAACAATTTGTTTGGCTCTATATGTTAACTCTTTTTTCAGCCACCAGGTTCCAGATGCTAACATGATGCCAACCGGACTTCCCTGGGCGGACTACCCCACCAATGTGTCCTGGAGCTCCGATTCCCCAGAGTTACACCCCACTAGGGAAAGAGAGAAACAGGCTGGGAGTATGGATCCACTTGCCAAGGCCCATGTTAAGCAGGGAAGCAATTACAGAAGCCAGACCTTCCACCTTCTGCACCCCATAATGACCCTGAGTCCATACTCCCAGAAAGATAAAGAATAGGAAAGCTATCAAGGGAGGGATGGGATACGAAGTTCTGGTGGTGGGAATTGTGTGGAGTTGTACCCCTCTTATCCTAAGATTTTTGCCAGTGTTTCCCTTTTATAAATAAAAATTCAAAAAAATATTTTAAAAATGAAACCATGCTTCCTTCAAACTAAAGAGCTTGCTAGGTTTCAGTCATTAGCAAAATATATCAATTTAGATACTCAATACTCACAATGAAAATCATGGCATTCTCTCTTCTAGTTAATGCTAAAGAAGTAACTTGCATGCTCATCATTCATTCTATGCAATCTGTGATCCTACACCCATAACATTGCTCAACTCTATTACACATAATTAGATAATGACTTCTCTTACCCTACTTGTTTTCTTTGTAGCAGACACTTATAATACCTTGGTCACATCCCTTGATCTGCCATATTTTAGTATAACTGTTTCCCCAAACAAGTCAATGTGGAAGTGAATGGCACATAAAAAATCCTCGACCAATGAGAGACAGGAGTTAGGTAAATGGGTGCCACAGTCTCCTGGCCTTTCATCTATGAAATAAATTGTACAAAGTCCTTCAGAATTCTCAAATGGAACTGATCACCAGTGACCCACAAAGGTACCCAACTCAACAACTCATCATTTTCCCACTTTGTGTTTATGAAAATTAATATATAAGTAAGGTACTTCAGAATATGAGTAAGGGACTCAGAATTTGCCTCTCAATGGAGTTTTCTTCTGGAATACAGATAATTTTGAAAGGAGAGTTATAAAGACCACAAGACAAAGAAGAAGTTCTTTCTCTGACCAGAGTTCTTTTACTTTTTCCATTACTTTGGTACAGACCATTGCCTTTTTATGGTCCAGAAGATAGTTTGGTAGGTTTTCACTCAAGTGAGTATATCTGTAAGCAAGTCTTCTCTACTTGAGAGTCTCATCTTGACTTTCAGAATAGAGACCACCTTTCCTCATAGGCTGAAAGCTCCTCTTTCTCTTTTTGGTGCTGCAGACTTCTTTGACAGGGAATTATACCCCATTTCTATTTTCAGAAAGTTGAACCTGATTAATCATTGCAACTTCCTAATAATTTTTTTTCCTTTGTCAGTCTCTCTAATGTCTTTATGGTGACTTGTTCCAGCCTAAGAAGAACCCAGAGGGATGAGTTTTTCCCCTTAGACCCCATGACAGAAATTAAATTTAAATGAGACTAGAAAGCTAGAACATAAGAGTTTACACTGTAATTAGAAAAGTATGATGATCTCACTCTCAGGCCGAAGTTGAAAAACAAGATTAGAAAAGAAAACACAATTAGAACCTGAACTGGAGTTGGCATATTGCACCAAAGTAAAAGACTCTGGGGTGGTTGGGTGGGTGGGTGGGGAGAATACAGGTCCATGAAAGATGATGAATGACATAGTGGGGGTTGTATTGTTAAATGGGAATCTGGGGAATGTTATGCATGTACAAACTATTGTATTTACTGTTGAATGTAAAGCATTAATTCCCCAATAAATAAATAAATTATTAAAAATAAATAAATAACCACAACAATGTTAAACAAAAAAAAAGAAAGAAAGAAAAGTATGGCACCCGACATGGCTTACTTCTCTGATGGAAACTTATGCTACTTCCTGGTCCCAACTGAAAAAGAAAAAAAAAAAAAAAGAGAGAGAGAGAATTTCTCTACTCAACAACAAACCCTTTAAAAAATAAATAACAGGGGGTGGGGGGGAGGCAGGCGGTAGCCCAGTGGGTTGGGCACACATGGTGAAGGGCACAAGGACCGGCATGGGGATTCGGGTTCAAGCTCCCGGCTCCCCACCTGCAGGGGGGTCACCTCACAAGTGGTGAAGCAGGTCTGCAGGTGTCTGTCTTTCTCTCCCCTTCTATGTCTTTCCCTCTGTCCGGCTGTGCCACGGAGAAGAGAGAGGAGAGATCCAGAGCAAAGAGGGAAGACAAATCTTTATTCCCAAGGGCACCTCAGAGTTGGGTGAGAGCGCAGTGGTTCAGACCACGAGGAGGTAGCAAAAATGGCCGCCTCCCAGACCATCCTTTTCTGCGTCTAACCACTGAGGTGAAAACTGGGCAAGAGGGGAGAGGGGCAGAAGGAGAAGGGATTTATAGGGCAACAACCAGGAGTGACGTGTCAGGACAGGATTGGTTGGGAAGGGCACTTCGAGAGAATATGGCATTAATTCTCGCGGGAACCGGCACTAGCCTGAGGGGACATCTGCACAGCACCCTTCTTTCTCCATTTCTCTCTGTCCTATCAAACGACAAACAACATCGGTGACAACAATAATAACCACAACAAGGCTATAACAACAAAGGCAACAAAAGGGGGAAAAAAGGAAAAAAAAAAAAAAAAAAAAAGGCCTCCAGGAGCAGTGGATTCGTAGTGCTGGCATAGAGCCCCAGCAATAACCCTGGAGGAAAAATAAATAAATAAATAAAATAAATAAATAGGGGTGTTAGCTTTTGATCTGAGGGACTGTACATGTATCTCACCATGAGAACACACTTCCCAAATTGTCTTTTGTCTTTGCT
Source organism: Erinaceus europaeus (assembly GCF_950295315.1). Classification (NCBI taxonomy): domain Eukaryota; kingdom Metazoa; phylum Chordata; class Mammalia; order Eulipotyphla; family Erinaceidae; genus Erinaceus; species Erinaceus europaeus. Next base: position 113,210,355 of record NC_080170.1, on the reverse strand, counting down.
TATTTTATTTATTTTTCTTTTTTTTGTTGCCCTTGTTTTTATCATTGTTATGGTTATTATAATTGTTGTATTGATGTTGTTGTTGCTGGATAGGAAAGAGAGAAATGGAGAAAGGAGGGGAAAACAGAGAGGGGGAGAGAAAGAAAGACACCTGCAGACCTGCTTCACCACTTATGAAGTGACAGCCCCACACACACGTGGGGAGGCGGGGGCTCGAACCAGGATCCTTATGCTGGTCCTCAAGTTTTGCGCTATGTGCCCTTAACCCGCTGTGCTACAGCCTGACCCCCGCTTTTTTACTTTTTTTTAAAAAAATTATTTATAAAAAAGAAACACTGACAAAATCCTAGAAGAAGAAGGGTACAACTCCACACAATTCCCACCACCAGAACTCCATATCCCATCCCCTCTTTTGATAGCTTTCCTATTCTTTAACCCTCTAGGAGTATGGAGTCAAGGTCATTGTGGGATGCAGAAAGTGGAAAGTCTGGCTTCTGTAATTGTTTCCCCTTTGAATATGGGCATTGATAGGTCGATCTATACTTGGAGCCTATCTCTCTCTTTCCCTAGTGGGGCGGGGCTCTGGGAAATCAGAGCTCTAGGAGGGTTGCATTGGATCGCCCTTCTCGTGGTGCATCCCGTGAGTACCCATTCATTGGGGAAACTGACGATCCTTCCTAGCCGACTGAATCCACATGGATCCCAGTCACTTTCAAAGCCAGCAACAAGCAGCTCCTGACAGCTTTCAACCTGATGCTGTTGACTGGCTACGGAAGAAGGGCAAACGCTAGAAGAAGAAGAGCTCTAGGACATATTGGTGGGGTTGTCTGTCCAGGGAAGTCTGGTCTGCATCATGCTAGCATCATGCTAGCATCTGGAAACTGGTGACGGAAAAGACAGTTAACATATAAATCCAAACAAAATGTTGACTAATCATGAACCTGAAGGCTGGAGTAATGCAGATGAAGAGTGGGGGAGGGTCTCTGTTTTGTAGATAGCTAGTAGGCATATTCCAAAGGGCCTGTGGTTATACTAGTTTTTTTTTCCCCCTGAGCCTGACATCTGATATGCAGGTGGATCCAAGTTATTGTCTAGGGAGATGATGTCATGGCTGGAAAAAGGACCAAAAAGTTGGATCAGGGAAGAGAGTAGCTCCCAAGTATGGGAAAGATGTATAAATATTCTTGACTGTAAATCTCATCTATTTGATCTGATCTGGGGCCCATATTCAGCTTAGAAGCCTATGTGACCTCTGCATCCCTGTAGATCTGAGCTCACATTCTGTGGTCATGAGTAGGAATGTTCCAAGCTGCCCCAATATCAGAACCCATCTTCCTCAGGTATAGCATAGAGTAATAAACCCATGTTGTTGATGAAACAAGGGTTTACTTTTGTTTCCAGTCAACAAAACTAACTACATGTAAACAATTCTATTTTCACACAAAAACAATCATTAAAATATTTCATTGTTTTTGATTTTTGGTTATTTAAGGAGGCAACAATTAAAATGTTCCTTCCCTTTAGCTAATACACTATTTTATTTGTGGGAGATTAGGATTCCTCCAGTATGCAAGGCAAAAACAATTCTCCAAGATGGAGAATCTTAACTCATTCTCAAGTTACAGTTGGCTGAAAGTGTTACAATGCAGTTGACCCATTTTATATTAATGTCTGACTGAGTGTTCTACAGTCTAATCACTGAGTCTCATTTTCACAGTCATGGAACATAAGTTAACTGTTAGAATCAGCTGTTTAATGCAGTCTGAATAAAATGTAACACCTCCCTTACATTAGTAGGCCATGGAGACTTGTTGCTTAGAGGTGATTTGGGGAACGAATAGCTATGTTGTCCTTAAAATTAAACATACTTTCAAAACAAAGGAAACGTTTTCCAAAATGAACATTTTTTAAAATTTTTGAATCTTACAATGTCTATCTAAACATTAAAAGAGCAAATCAGTGTGTATTGATTCAATCTGAAAACGAGCTGACGTTTGCAGAGCCAAAATTCTCTTGATATTTGTGAAGGTAATATCATTTGCTCCTCTTTCATCTGGAGTTTTCTTAGTGAATTGTTCTACCTCCCGATAATTGACTTTTGATGAGGTTCTAATAGTGCCCTACATCCACACAGCTCTTTCAGCTATGGAAATGACTGCAACTTGAAACTGTCTGAGGCTCAAGAGAAGAGAAACTTTCTACACTAATAGCAATACCCACTTTACAAATGTGGAACTGAGGCTACATTCTTGTTAAGTAATGGTCTCAGGCTGTGAATCTAATCCTTCCAGCTCCAAGTTCAATAATAAATCATTAGTCTTATAAGTATTAATAGCTCCATAAAGAAAGCCGTTAAGTCCCAAAATCTCTAAACCCAGTCCCATGAGATACAGCATATGTTCACATATATCCATAAATTAGGGCAAAATATATACCTGAAAACAAAAGTACACAATAGTCTGCAGTGAGTCAGTATAAAGTTCATAATGAAATAGTGTCTACTTAGACTTAGATACCCTCCTCACCCACTTCCTATTACAGTTCTCTCACTCACTCCAAAGCTAACCTTATCAAAGCAAGGACTGAAAAAGCTGAATAAGGGCAAGAGACTAGCATATTTTAATGATGACTCTTTAGTCACTATCAGACCACCCCATCAACTAGGGCCCTAGTCGGGGAGTCCTGAGATTCCCAAACAGACATGATGGCCCTAGACCTTGAATAAATCCCTCTCTCCATTGTTACTAGTCATTTCTATCAGGAACAACACAATAGACCCCTTTGTGGGCCCCCATAGGACCTTGCCCTCAACTTGAATCAACAACAGAAGAGAATTTTCCATCCTCCAAAGAAGGCTGGACAGCATACTCTATGCTACACCTAAAGAAGATGGGTCCTGAAATTGGGGCAGCTTGGAACATTCCTGCTCATGACCACAGAATGTGAGCTCAGATCTACAGGGATGCAGATGTCACATAGACTCCTAAGCTGAATATGGGCTCCAAATCAGATCAAATTGATGGAGTTTACAGTCAGTAATATTTATACACCTTTCCCATATTTGGGAGCTACTTTCTTCCCTGATCCAACTTTCTGGTCCTTTTTCCAGCCATGACATCATCTCCCCAGACAGTAACTTGGATGCATTGGATCGACCTTCTCGTGGTGCATCCCGTGAGTACCCATTTATTGGGGAAACTGACGATCCTTCCTAGCCGACTGAATCCACATGGATCCCAGTCACTTTCAAAGCCAGCAACAAGCAGACATCAGGCTCAACCTGACGCTGTTGACTGGCTACAGAAGAAGGGCAAACGCTAGAAGAAGAAGAAGCGCACATAGTACTAAGCGCAAGAACCCACGCAAGGGTCGTGGATGGAGCTTCCAGCTCCCCACCTGCAAGGGAGTCACTTCACAATCGGTGAAGCAGGACTGCAGATGTCTTTCTGTCTCCCTGTCTCCTCCTTCCCATCTCAATTTCTCTCTGTCCTATGCCATAATGTGGAAAAAATGGCTGCCAAAAGCAGTGGATTCGTAGTGCTGGCACTGAGCTCCAGCAATAACCTTGGTGGCAAAAAATTAATCAATCACTCAAGATAGAGTAAAATGCAAGGAAAGTTTACATCTGTGGTTTGTTTGTTTGTTTACTTATTTATTTATTTATTTTAGTTAAAATGAAATGTCTCTTTGATGGAAAGAGCCGTAGATCTAAGTAGCCATACAAACTAGTCTACAAAAGATCTTAGTTACTCCCCTCCATGCCCCCTAACCCCCACCCCACACATACTTCCTACCCTCTTTGAACTCCAGGAAACATGCAAGACAACTCCAGTGAGCAAGCAACACAACTGCAAAAGCCTGATAAAATAGAAGAGCTTTGAAGGATTTGTTTTGACTTATCAAATCAATGATACATGAAGTCAAAATCTCTTTAAAGTAGAACTTGACATGATGTAACAGTCCTGTAGGGGCTGTTGGGGTTTATCACATTAATGACACCTACTATTTGCCCAATAGACTGGAGCAAATCTCAACAACAAGCTGTTGGGCAGGAATAAAGTGACAACTGATCAACGACTTGGGTGCCTCCTACAGATAAACTTGGAGCCTCCTACAGATAAATGTTCCCTGGGGCTCTACCTAGACGTCCTATGACCTGCTTCTGTGTAATGATGTGAAATGCACTGTGTTCCTTCTTATTAATATAAAATTCATACATTCTTGTATGAATGGGTGAGTGTCCTTATCTTTCCTACAAGATAGTCTTGAGCCAGGTGTTTAAGTGCACCTGGCTAAGTGCAAACATTTACAATGTGCAAAATCCAGGTTCAAGCCCCTGGTCCTGGAAAGCTTCTCAAACGATGAAGCAGGGCTGCAAGTGTCTCTGTCTCTTTCCTCTTCCAGCTCCTCCTTCCCTCTCAATTCTCTCTGTCTCTATTCAATAATAAATAAACAGATAAATAAATAAACTAGCAAACAAACAAAATATGGGAGCCGGGTGCGGTGCACCATGTTAAGTGCATTAATCACCATGAGTAAGGACCAGGGTTTGAGACCCCACTCCCTACCTGCAGATAAAGTACTTCGTAAGTGGTGAAGCAGGTCTGTAGGTGTCTCTCTTTCTCCATCATTCTCTATCTCCCCTCTGTTCTCAATTTCTTTCTGTCCTGCCAAATAAAAATAGAAAGGGGGTGGGAAGACAAAGGAAAAAATGGCCACTGGGAGCAGTGGATTTGTAGTGCAAGCAGGGAGCTCCAACAATAACCTTGGTGATATATATATATATATAGTCTTGATATTCTGTGCCCTAGTAAAATAGCATGTGACTTGAAATAATTTAACATCTTCAAGAAAATATTGACTGTTAAACAAGAGCACTTGTGTTAATAGTACAAAAAGGCCAACCCCTGTTAATCACAAAATCCAGAACAATTTCTTAATATCAAAGAAATGAAAAATAGTTCATTGAGGATAGGAGAGGGGGAAATATGGTTAACTGAATCTTGACTGCATAAAGGGAAATAAGTTCTAAAGCTTTTGTTTGTTCCTGTTGAAATTACCTTAATCACTCACCTCTATCACAACCTTGACCTTGACCACTGGCCAAGGCTTTCTCTCCTATGGTGCTATGATTATTCTTCATCCATCATTCTCTATATAATCTAACACTAGAAAAAGTGTACATTTTCAGAGATATACACAGTTCTGCTCCTTTAATAACATACTGAGTAGTTTAAATATTTTAGAAGTTTGGCATTTAACTTTAAAGTCTAATGAGTTGTTGTTCCATTTCCCACCCCTTCCTTCCTGAACAATTTAATCATAAATCCAATAAGTAGGGCACAGTAAAGCAGGCAAACAGGCCAGTAGAAATGGATTTATGGGGAGCTGAACAGCCCAGCTCAGGGCATCAGAAACTTAGAGAAGTGAGAAAGACACTTGTGTAGGAAGACTATCCAGGGCCTGAAGAGTGAGAGAGTCTAAGGAAGCAAAACTATGCAAAGATACACTTTGAAAAAAGGTTCACGTCATAAGCAAGACCCTTGGGGAAGGATAGAGGTAATTCTGAGAGATATATTTAAATATAAAAGATATCTCTGGACATTGTGTTCCTGGAAGAGCTCATCGCTTTACTGGAACTCAAATCTAAACCAATTCTCTTATTTTACTGTGTCTTCTTTATATTCTCCCTAGCTAGTCTTCCTCCCCCTCCTATTCCCAACTGGCTCTGTTCTACCTAAATATACTTAAAGATCCTTGCTGGAACTATTCTGAGTTGCTTAGTTTTTCTGGGTCTTTCCCATATATACAGGAGGTATACATATTCTTAATAAGTTCTCCTAACTTTTCCTGTTATTACTGTGTCTGATATTTATTTGATCACTTGCCCAGCCTCTGAAGAACCCAGTGGGGTGTAAGCTGGTTGATTCTTTTGTTTTGGCAATGGCTCTTCGTGGTAGGTGGTCTACATAGAGTATTACAGCAAAGCTGAGAAAGAACGCGCCAACAGAAACTGGAGTAACAGTGGTAATGGAAGCCGATCAAGTAAACATATATGTCTTACTTTAAATAAAATTAGATCTAGGTTTCTCAATATTAGAGAAGTAAGATACAAATATTTAAATGGAAAAAAGGAGAAAATGGTAATTAGAGGTATTGCTATGAACTTAAGAAAATGTACATATATGTGTAGAAAAAGAAATCATTATATAGAGAGATGATAAAATAGAATAAAAAATAAATATATCTGAGAAACTCTGGATATCTTGAGGCCTATCAAAGCAAATTTAACACCCAAATCTTGACTTCTAAAAACTGTCCTCTTGAAAAAAAAATTTTTTTAAATGAACAAATTTAGGATGGAACAAGAAAGTTCACAATGAGCTAGAATACTTTGTTGTGCCAGAAAATATAGAAATGGGGGCCAGGCAGTTGTGCTCCTGATTGAGTGCATACATTACTGTGCAGAAAGTCCTAAGCCCCTATTGACAGGAAAGAAAACTTCACAAGCAGTGGTTATAGGTGTCTCTTTCTCTCTCCCTCTCTAATCCCCCTCCTCCTCTCAACTTCTCTCTGTCCTCTCAAGAGAAATAAAGAGAGAAAGGAAGAAAGGAAGGAGAGAGAGAAATATTGAGAAAGAAAGAAAAGATGCCTCTGGGAATAAAGGATTCATCACAGAGGCATGAGGCACCAAGCCTCGTTAACACTGGTGGCAATAAAAATAGAAAAATAAAAAGGAGAAGAAATAAAGTAAATAAATGTTCAAGGAATTATAAACACATGTCAAAAAGAATATAGTACTCTTCAAACATGACTCCCACAATAATAATCTTGAGTATCAAATAATATTAGTAATAGTTTTTTTTGTCCATTAAATCAAACAGCAAGCCATAAGTCTATATAGGCACAAATGCACAAACTTGAAAGTCTAGAGAGGAACAAAATTCTTGCATTATTTTAAAGAAATGTATCATAAAATATTTAGTATTTTAAATAGGAGAGAGAGTAGCTTCACTGTAAAGAAACCTAGCAGACAATACTTTAACCTAGTTAACACGGTGATTATCACCAGAAACTGGATAAGTCACAACCCTAAAGAATTGGATGCAATCATAAAGAAAGAAGCATCAGTCTTGTAGTATTTCTGCCACAGATGAGTGAATTTAATCATGAGATTAAAATTAGAAAAACCCAAATTGAAAGTCATTCCACATAATAACTGGACCATACACTTAAAAAGTATTAGCATTATGCAATTAAAGACTGAGGACTCTCTGAAATCCACAGAAGCTAAAAAGACATGATAGCTAAATGAAATGCATTATTATAAACTGGATAGTTCTGCTGTAATGATGTAATTAGAATAATTGGTGAAACATGAATGAGGTTGAGGATTCAATGACAGCAACATGTTTTTGTCTATTGGTTTTGTGGTGGTTGTAGTGTGGTGCTCTGTAGAGTGTCTTAGTCTGTAATCTAATGAAGATAGGGTCATGGAGGATCATGTTAGCAAATTGCTTTCAAACTGGCCCAGGAGTCAAAAGTTATTTGTTTTATTATTATCATTACTATCTTTATTTATCTATTGGATGGAGATATCCAGAAATCAAAATGGAAGGTGTGATAGAGAGGGAATTGACAGAGAGAGACACCTGCAATATTGCTTCAACACTCACAAAGCTTTCCCCCTGCAGGTGGGGACCATGGGGCTCAAATCGGGTTCTTGCACATTGTGATGTGTGCACTAAACCAGGTGTACCACCACCCAGCCCCAATATTTATTTGTATTATTCTTCCAGCTTCCTCTAATCTCATGTATGTTTCAAGAATGTTAAATCTAATGAATCTTTGTAAATATATAGAACTTATATTAATGATGGAACAAATTATATGAACTTTAATCCTCATAAAACAAAATGAATATATACAGCCTACAAGAGTTCCCATATTTGAAATAAAGTTCCTATTCTAGACCTTATCCAGAGTGGAGTTTAGAGCAAAACAAATAAAAACTGATTTGTTTGTAAAGCTATTGAAAAGTCATAGAATGGAGGCTGAGCGGTGGCACGCTGGGTTAAGCACACACAGAACGAAGCACAAGGACCTGCGCCTGCGTCTGGGTTCGAGCCTCCAGCTCCCCACCTGCAGGGGGAATCACCTCACAGAGGTGAAGCAGGTCTTCAGGTGTCTCTCTTTCTCGCTCTCCCTATCTCCCCTCTTCTCTTAATTTCTTTCTGTCCTATGGAAAAAATGGCCACCAGGAGCAGTGGGTTCATAGTGCTGGCACTGAGCCCCAACGACAAAGCAGAATGGAGAAGAACCGAACAAATTAAGTTTGAGTCAGCTATTATCTTTCCCTTCGTCTCACGTCTAAAATAAAATTGAATATAGCATTCAATAGAATATGGATCTTTAAATTGGTTTACCTTCTCTGGGCTATTCACGCATTGGTTTGACAGTTGTATTGAATCAAAAGTGAGGATAGTATAATATGGCTGAAGAAAATGCAATTCCTTTCTTTTGTACAATAAAATTTAAGCAAGCATATAACTTTAAAAAGAAGTATTCTGTTATTAAAGTCCTCTGGCAAAGTTTGCCTCATTATACCAATGACTGATAACTAGTTAAAAAAGAAAAAGTTGTCGATTGTCTTACCAGCTTGCCAAGTCTGAGATTCATAGATTCATCTTCCAGAAGGGCTCTTCCTCTCCCCCCAAAAGTCTTGAATATAATATTGTTTCAGCCCCATATGTGCTTACCATTCACAGTTATTTCAATTGATTTTTCTTAAGCAATTATAATTAATTGGTAAATGTCTCTTTGACATAAGAAATAATTGCATGCAGTAAGAGAGTAGTGAGAGTCAAGTTCTGGTCTGTTAACAGTCTAGTGATGACTTAGGATAAATCACTCGACATCAGTGTGTTTCACTTTCCACTCCTCTAGAATTAGAGTACTAAGCAAGACATTTCTTTCCTGTGACAATTTTATTATTTTTGATCTTTTTATTAGTGATTTAATATTTATTTATAAAACTACAAGATAACAGAGGTCTAATTCCACACTGTTCCCACTACCAGAGTTCTGTGTCCCCATCCCTCTCCAGCAGAAACTAGAATTTTTTTCCCAAGGTCACAGATATGGGCTGACTTTATATCTGTAGATATATATATATATTTACACTATATATATTTACACTGTATATATTTACACTATATATATATACATACATATACTTTTTCCCCATTTTTATTCACTACTATGAGCCTACCATCACTTCCTTTCTAAGTCACACCTATGCCTATTACGACTTCCCAGTGTACTTCCCTTTTTTCTTCTCTGTCAGATAAGTGAAACAGTACCTGGCTTCCTCTGGTGTTTTCCAGATTTACTTCCCTTTCAGGAATGGTATAAAAACAAAGATTTCTGGTGTCAAACATTTTATTACAGTCCCAGGGAAACCGGGGTCCAGAGCCCTTTGGTTATTTTCCTCTATCAATTGCCCCCTCTAGGAGAATGTACCAAAATTCTTTTAGGGGTACAAAAGGAAGGAGTTCTGGCTTCTGTAATTGCTTCTCAGCTGGATGTGGGCATTGGCAGCTTAATCCATACCCCCAATCTATTTCTATCTTTCCCTAGTGGGATAGGACTCTGGAGAGATGAAGTTCCAGGACATGTTGCCAAGGTCATCTGGTCAGGGAGGTCAGGATGGAATCATAATAGCATTGGCAATTTAGCAGCTGAAAAGCAATGAAATATAAAGCCGGACAAAATGTTTAGTAAACAGGAAAGAAGGAATAAAAATAGAGTAGGTGAGACTAGGAAACGTAGGGTAGAAAGATGACTATTTTAGGTATGTTCCTAGGGGCCCATGACTTTAGTAATTTTTTGCTTGAGCTTGATAGTAACATGAAGGTAAAGTGTAAATATTGTCTGGGAAGATGGTGTCAGAATTGAGAAAAGAACTTGAAAGCTGGATTAGGCAGAGAGTAGCTCCCAAACTACTGCTAACCACACTGATCTGACCTGGGACCCGTGGATATTTATATTTGGCACAGAGGCCTATATATCCTCTGAGTCCCTGTCAGTCTGAGCTCACAGTCCTTGGTCACAGCTGAAAACGTTCTAGGCTTCATTTATAACAGGACCAGTTTTCTTCAAGTGACAGAGTAAGATGGACCCAGCCTCCCTTTGGAGAGTAAGGCAGTCCTTACCAGTGCTAGTTTATAGTGAGGGTAAAGTCTTGGAGAGGCCCACAAAAGTGCTTATGAAGACATTTCTGATGGAAGTGACCATTGATGGTAAAGGGATCTATTGGTAGTCTACACCCATTGCATCTATATGGGAATCCAAGGATTCCCTGACTAGGACCTGGTATTGGCCAAAATGACCATCAATAAGTGAGCCAGCCTCCTGCCCTTTTCCAGTTTTTTTAGTCCATTGTCTGATGAGCTTAGACCTTCTCCCACTTGTTGAATCCTTGAATGGCATGTGTTGTATCCAATCCAATATTAGGTTGACAGAGTCCTACCTTGAGTTAGGGATAAAATAAACATAGGATTTTAGTGGGGTCTAGGTTAACCTTAAGTTTTTGTTTGTTTGTTTTACATTTACTTATTTGATGGTTCCAATAAATGTTGTCATAAGGACAACAATGGTCCTTTGCTTGATATATAATTTTTTCCAGTTTATCATTTGGACAATTCTACACAGCATTTCTGTATATAATGTTGTATATAATTTTAATGCCTTGTCAGAAGAGATTAAAAGATAGAAGAGTAAATCGTACTTTATCTTGTATAGTTAATTAAATAGCTAGCATGAATGAAAGAAGTGAAATGGGGTACAAGAGGAAGATACCTAGACCCAAGTAATAAATATGTAATTACAGATTGGTGCCTTCTTTAGACCAGTTTATTAGGTTGTCAAACTAATTAGGTCTCAATCTAATGACAGAGGACTACTAAGCATTTTTACTTTGAGGTATATAATTGTCCCTAACATATGGAGATGGAAACACATGTGTACAGTTACATAAGCACTAGCCTATATCTAGGATCTGTTACTTGGATAGAAAAATGCACCATCTGAAATGAATCTAGACATTCCTTTGTGATAGGAAAGATCTCACCAGGTTAATGGAGTTGGGAGGCTGACATCTCAGGATTGGTGTCTCTAGAAAAGAATCAGCAGCAAAAAGGCAGTCACAGCATGATTTGGCATTATGGCACCAGTGTTGATTTAGTTGGGAACAAGAGAGGCTATATAACAGGGTAAGGGATCAGTAGAAGAGACGTCAAATCATGCAAAATCCCAGAGGTTCCAGGACAAGGAGAAATACAGATTTTGAAGCGAATGGGAAAGTTTTCTTGTTTAAAACAGTTAATTACTATTATAACCAAGTTAGTTAAGAACTTATTTCTTTTTGAAAACCCAATGGCTAGAATTTACCATAATATACTTGACCTTATTATACTTTATGCAATATAAGGATATCTATTAATAACAATATATTAGATACTGACAGGACCAAATGATTTTGATCTATCTGACCTATTGTTGTTTGTAACTTAGATAATTTAGAGGGAAAAAATATTTTTAGAGTTCCAAGCAATACATTTTCGAATGTTCTTTTGAGCTGCCTTTATGTCTTCTTTACTTACATGCAAGATATTGTCTTCATTAAATGGCAAATGACTAACTTAATTTCATCTTTATCTTCGCAGGGTGGCTAGTATAATTTAGTACATTTATTTGGAGATTCTCTCTTGCACATCAGAAGGCCTCTTAAATGTCACCAAATGATTGGTATCTTGCCCAGATTTGTAGGAAAATTTTACAAAAGAGTGCAGATGATCTTAAGCAAAATTTGGTGTTGTTCCAAAGCACAGTTTCAATTTTGTATCTACTAAGAAAAATGTATTGTGCTGGGAGTTTTAAGTACCTGCTAAATTTCAACCCTGTTTGTAATTGTCTTTTAGAATACACACTTGAGGATCAACCCCAGTAACATGAGTCATTTAAAACTCAAGCTATTTGGGAGTCGGGCTGTAGCGCAGTGGGTTAAGCGCAGGTGGCGCTAAGCTCAAGGACCGGCATCAGGATCCCGGTTCGAGCCCCCGGCTCCCCACCTGCAGGCAGGTCCCTTCACAGGCGGTGAAGCAGGTCTGCAGGTGTCTGTCTTTCTCTCCCCCTCTCTGTCTTCCCCTCCTCTCTCCATTTCTCTCTGTCCTATCCAACAGCAACGACATCAATAATAACTACAACAATAAAACAACAAGGGCAACAAAAGGGAATAAATAAATAAAATTTAAAAAAAAATAAAAAAAAAAATAATAAAACTCAAGCTATTTATAGGATAACAGTGCATCAGCAAAGTAGATATGTATGTTTTGTAAACAGTAATGAATGAAATTATAATGTAAATATAAAATCAATAAAACATACCTCTGCTATTTGGAAATCTGTTGGAAATTAATAATTTTTTAATATTTTGGGTTTTCATTTTAATGAGAGATATATATAGAGAGAAGAGAGACCAGAGCACTGCTTATCTCTGGCTTATGGTGGTGCTGGGGATTGAACCCAGGACCTTGGAGCCTCAGGCATGAGAGTTTCTTTGCATAAGCATTATGCTGTCTTCCCAGCCCAGAAATCAATAATTTTCTAAGTAAGTAATTTTATTCCTAACAATTTAAATATTGACTTAGAGGAAATGAGTTATGAACTGAGTTGAAACTATTTTGGATTCTTAATATTTCTTAACATATACTATTTATGACTATTGTTTTAGTCTATGAATTATTTGCATAATATAAGCTTTTAGCAACATGGTGAAGTGTGTAATATAATTCATTCCCCCTAAGGTAACTTCCTCAGAGATTGAATGATGATAGTGAAAAATCTTTGTAACATCAGATAAAATACTTCTTTTTAAAAATTAAGTATATAGGAGTCAGGCGGTAGCGCAGCGGGTTAAGCGCAGGTGGCGCCAAACTCAAGGACTGGCAAAAGGATCCAGGTTTGAGCCCCCGGCTCCCCACCTGCAGGGGAGTCGCTTCACAGGCGGTGAAGCAGGTCTGCAGGTGTCTGTCTTTCTCTCCTCTTCTCTGTCTTCCCCTCCTTTCTCCATTTCTCTCTGTCCTTCCATCAACAATGACATCGATAATAACTACAACAATAAAACAACAAGGGCAACAAAAGGGGAATAAATAAATAAATAAATAAAATTTAAAAAAATTTTTTTTAAAAATTAAATATATGTCTTCTATAAATAATCCACTGGATATAAGTGGAATTGTAAAACCCAACAACCCATAAATCCATGAACACTAAGTTAGTATAGAAATAAATACACTGATAAGTATCCAATGATAAAGATAATTCTATTTAAAATGTGTTTATACCTAAACAAGTAGAACCTGAACTGGAATTGGTATATTGCACCAAAGTAAAAGATTCTGGGGTGGGAAGGTGGGGAGAGAATACAGGTCCAAAAAGGATAACAGAGGACCTAGTGGGGGTTGTATTGTTATATGGAAAACTGGGGAATGTTGTGCATGTACGAACTATTGTATTTACTGTCGAATGTAAAACATTGATTCCCCAATAAAGAAATTTTTTTAAAAATGTGTTTATATCTTAAACCAAAGCACAATAATGTGCTTTTATAAAAATGAAGACATTTTTATAAATGCAACGTAGTTGGTTCTTAATGTCCAAATTTCATTTAGATGTTTTATTTTTAAGGTAAGATGCAAAATTCTTACAATCACTAATAATAGTATTCTTCCATCTGTAGATTTTTTTTTAAAATCTCATAAGTTAACTGCTTCAAAGTAGCTGGGGAATGTGTTCCTATCAATTCATCTCAGAATTTAGTCAAGATAGTCATCAAAATGTAACAGGCTAATTAGCACAATAGAACAATGTGCTATTCTCTAGATTATACTCTAGATACTTATTCAAAAACTTAACAGCTATATTCAGCAAAATTGCCTATACTGCCAATGTATTTAATTTATTAAAATGAAATTTCTTGAAGTTGTGACAAACTGGGTATAATGAAAAGATATTCACAAAGATTAGTTGCCATGATTACTGAAATACACACATGTTAGGGATAGAACAGAATAATTAAACTGAGGCAATGAAACAATAATTCACAACACAGGATGGATTAATCAACTCACAAAAAAAATCTTAAGAAATTTTATTAACACTTAGCATAAGAATCCCAAGGGTGGGGGGGAGCCAGGGGGTAGCACAGCGGGTGAAGCGCACATGGTGTGAAGTGCCAGGACCAACGTATGGATCCCAGTTCAAGCCCCAGCTCCCCACCTGTAGGGGGTCTCTTCAGAAGTGGTGAAGCAGGTCTGCAGGTGTCTATCTTTCTCTCTGTCTTCCCCTCCTCTCTCCATTTCTCTCTGTCCTATCCAACAACGACAACATCAATAACAACCACAATAATAACTACAACAGCAATAAAACAACAAGGGCAGCAAAAAGGGGGGGGGGGGAATACCACGGGTGGAAGTAACACTTATTATTTTAGGGGGAAGCATAAAGATACAAAATATTTAATTAACACCATACACCTATTAAATTGACATATTGGGATTATTGAGGGAAAATATGAAAAGGAGATCTATTTCTTCTGTGACAGTTGTGCAATATAAATTAACTAAAAGAAGTTAATGCAACCAGAAAAAGCTTAGTTTTAAATATCTGAAAGCCCAAGGAAGCCACACAAATGTAGACAAAGCTTGCAAACTGCAGAAATTCTCTGGAGAAAAAAAAAGCATGGATATTAGACCAGGGCTGAGTGTAAAATAGTCAAGTTGGCTTGGAACTCATGTCTACTTGTCCATGTCTGTAACCACAGCAACAAGCATAGGACTCTCAACACAGAGGAGGTGCTCTCTAAATATTGATTGAATCAATAAAAGAAAGAACCTCAGTCTTGAATCTATATAGTCTTTCCCTTTTAGAAAATTTGAACAAAACTTATTGTCCAGTGTCTGACTCAGCATTTGACATTTCTCTTTATTTTTTTCTCCATTTTTTAAATAATTTTTCATTTTTTAACATTTTGTTTCCTTTATTGGGGGATGAGTGTTTATACAGTCCCCAGTAAATACAATAGTTTGTACATGCATAACATTTTTTTCAGTTTTTCAAATAGCAATACAACCCCCACTAGGTCCTCTGTCATCCTTTTCCAGGACCTGTGGACATTTCTTTCTGCTCGTGCCTGAACTTAGTACCTTTCTAGATGTATATAATAACTCCTCTAGTCATTATAGGCACATAACAATAAGACAGAGAGATGTGCATTCCATCCTTGATCATTTCAGGTACAATATAATTATTTCTGTCTCCTTGTACTCCAGGAACCTAATTCAAAATATGTGTAATCTTTTTCCTCTCCAGACCAACAGCTTTCTGTCAACACTTCATAGAATTTTTTCACATCATTCATAATGCTAATGAAATCATCATGCCCCATCACATACCTGCCTGAAAATGTCAAACAGGATGTAACTGACAGTGTCATGACCATTAAATACAAGTTCACAAATGTACACATTAGTTGTTGACAACAGTCATCCAGGGATACCCTTTGACTTTCTCTGCTTCCTTACTTGAATGTCAATAACTATTTCACACTGTTCTGTCACTACCTGTCAAAATCCTACCTGTGTATTTGTATATAATTAAATATATATTCTTCATGAATTCAAAAGTATAATTGTTCTGAAAATGATAGACATCACTAACAATTTTCAACTTTCATTCTCATTTTGGAACTAAAGAGCATATTTACATATAGTCTTGGTTGGGGTTTCCTAGAGACTGAGTTTGAGACAGAAATCCTAATGTAAGTGATTTATCAACAGGGTATTTCAGAATAAACTTTCGGAGCGGGGTGGTAGTGCATCTGGTTGAGTACACATGTTACAATGTACAAGGACCTGGATTCAAGCACCTGACCCCCACCTGCAGGGGGAAAGCTTTGTGAGTGGTGAAGCAGTGCTACAGGTGTCTCTCTTTCTTTTTTTTTTCTTTTTTAAAATCTTTTTTTAATTCTTTATGAAATGTAAATTTTGACAAGACTATAGGATAAGAGGAGTATATTTTCACACAGTGCCTCTCTTTCTATCTTCCCCTACTCTCTAGATTTCTGCCTGTCTCTATCCAATACATAAAGATAATTTTTTAAGAACATTTAAAAAAAGAAACTTGCATGAAGGTGAAGGAAACAGGACAGGGCAGGAGATACAGCCAATCAAAGATGTTGTTTCCACTGAATGTTAATCTCAGCATGATCTCCTAGAGAGGTCTGGAACAAGAATGGCACTATATAATATGACAATTAAATTTAAGTTCATGAATGTATACATTGGCTGTTGACAATAGTCATCCACTGCTACCCTTTGACTTTCTGTTAAAAAGCAATCCACTGGGAGTCGGGCTGTAGTGCAGCGGGCTAAGCGCAGGTGGCGCAAAGCACAAAGACTGGCATAAGGATCCCGGTTCGAACCCCGGCTCCCCACCTGCAGGGGAGTCACTTCACAGGCGGTGAAGCAGGTCTGCAGGTGTCTATCTTTCTCTCCTCCTCTCTGTCTTCCCCTCCCTCTCTCCATTTCTCTCTGTCCTATCCAACAACAACAACAATAACTACAACAATAAAACAACAAGGGCAACAAAAGGGAAAAATTAAAATAAAATAAATATTAAAAAATTTAAAAAAAAATCAATCCACCATGAGGCAACAGAGTCCGACAAATATTTGCTGCATCTAGTTGGGGCTGGAGGAGGTGTCTTGTGCACAAGAAATTTCTGATAAGAAGGATGTCATCTATTGTGTGGATTTTCTGGTGAAAAGAGCAGTTGTGTGTTAGCAGCTAACACACAACTAGTGTATGGACACCCAGAGATATCTTTTTATGCCATTCTATTTTACAGAAAACAGTTAGACCTCCCTACAAACTGATGGCCTAGTTTAATTGTCCTAGTGATGTAGGTATGAATCATGTTTTCAACATATATATAGATATAACAATCCAAGGAATTAAATTATGGAAATTGCATTCCATGAATGAAAATGTCCACTCTACAAATACCAACAGATGAAATCAGTTTCAACATCTTATGTTATAACTGTTTTAAAACTTAGGAAATTTCAACATCGTATTAAATCATTAATAGAATTTCCAGCATTGATGGGAGTCTTACTCTACTGAATAATCAGAAAGCAACTTGGGAACATGGATGTTACTAATTTTAACTAATTCTCTGATATCACTAAGTGTCTCCATTTTTCACTTCTATGACCCTAACATGTAGTGTTTTTTGGACTTCTTCATTATTCTTTGCTCATTTTCTATGACATAACTTTCTTGATTCACTTTCATAGGAATGATTATTAAAGAAGAAAGACAATTTCCTAAAGATTAGTTAGATAAAAGAATCAGAGCTAAACACCTCCCCTTTGTACTCATGTATATTAATGACTGAATCCATCAACTTGGAGACAGTTGTATATGGGCATAAATGCAAAGAGTTTGGTTTTCTTTGTTGCCTTTTCAATACGAAGGGATAGATAAAAGCAAAGGTTCTGGAAGCTGACATATGTTCAAGCTATGGGATTATCTTAACATTCTAGAGTATCAGGCTCTATTTTATTTTTTTCTATGTATGCTTATGTAATTTTCTTGAGCTACAGGCACTAAGTAAAGATTAAGAATAAAAATTTCTAGTTTTCAGAAAGTAAGAGGGGAAGTAGAGACTACTTTCAGTTTATATTAAAAATTAAAAATGTGATTCAGGTACTAATATGTTGCCTCTTAAAAATATCTTAAAGACCTGGAAATACCCATGTTTTATGAGGACTATGGGATAGCTAGATAGGTTCAGAACATTATAAGCAATCCACAACTTGTGGAGATACAACAAATGGTCCAAAACAAAAGGGAGGATATGAAGTCAGTTAGAAGGTATGCCCTTGCCATGAATCATGAGAGGAAAGACAAGAGCAGACCTGAACTTGAAGCTTGAGGATTTCTTCTCTAGGCAGTGCACATGACTGACAGGGGAATCAAGTCAAGTCTGAAATTTATCTGCTTCCTTTCTTTTCTTTTTTCTTTCAGAATTTTTCACTTCAATATGTTTAATCTAGAGCTTAATCTATGACGTATCTCCTTCGTTGTGGATAGCTTTTCTGTCTGAACATTAGTAAGTTGGGACAAATTTTAAATGTTATTTAAGGACTTAATTTCCTTTCTGTCTTTTTTTTTTTAAAAAAAAAAAAACAATTCATGTGTGATTTTAGAAATCTGATATTCAGGGAGTAGGAGGTGGTGCTCCCACTTAAATGCACATAATACTGTGTGCAGAGAACTGGGTTAGAGGCCCCACTTTCCACCTGCAGAGGGGACAATTCACAAGTGGAAAAAAAAGGTCTTCAGGAAAAAAGTCTTTATTTCTCCCTTTCTATTTCCTCTCCCTTTTCAATTTATCTCTGCCCTGTCAAATAAAACAAGAAAGGAAAATAAACAAAAATCCAGAAAAAAAAATGGCCACCAGGATTGGTGGATTCATATATTGCTGGCACCAAGCCCCAGCAACAACCCTGATGGAAATAAAACTAAAAAAAAAAAAAAAAAAAAAAAAAAGGAAGAAAGAAGGAAAGAAAGAAAGATTAAAAAATCATATATTCATGAAACTTATTTCATACTTCATATTTGATGGCAAAGGAAATACAGAGAAGTTAATGACTTGTTTGATGTAACAGAGCTATGAGTGGGCAATAGTAAATTGTTGTGCAATCATTCTTAATCATCAGTCCCCACTGGTAGGTTATATGTTAGACCCTTTGAAGATTATTTCTGCCAGAGCATTTTATCACTCAACAATACTAAATTATTCATATTGTATAATTCTTGCTTCTATGTCTGCTTGCTTTACCTCTTTCTTAGAATGTTTCCTACCTTTACCCTGGATTTCCTCACCATCGGGTCTACATTCCTGTCTTTCAGAAAGTCTTTCCCAGTGAATACAAGACAGTTTGTCATGTTGTAGTATGATAATCTGTGATCTATATTTTTTCTCCAGTAAGCAGTACATTACTTAGATGTCTTTATAGCCATCAAGAACAATGGTCAACAGAGTACAAGTACTTAAAGATGTGTATCAAATGAAGGAAAGAGCATATTGTTAAAGATAAAAATAAATATGTAAATGATCAGTGTGAAAGACACTTTTATGAGAGTTTATGGACTGTGTTTATAAGAGACACTAAGAAATGATGATAGTTTATCTAGACAAACGAGAGATGCAGGTTAAGTGATGTTTTTGTTTTCCTGCATGAGGTATGCTGCAATTAAATCTATCACAGATTTAAAAAAAAAGCCACTGTACTGTTAGATTCCATCTAGATCTTAAAGAGATTGAAACCCAAGTTTCCTACCAACACTGATCAATACTTAGTAAGATCACAATGATTATTAACCAAGTGGATAAGCATCCATGAAATTTAGGAATACCACAGAGAAATGTTTTAGGGAAATAAGGATACAGTCATTGACTCTTGACATTCCCACTGAAAAGAGTAACAAGAAGAGATTGAAAGTCAGCAGTTTCACCCTTAGATATGTAATAAAGAGAAATGATGAAGTCAGCCTACAGCAACATTTATATATGAATATTCACAACAGTAATGTTTATAAAGACCAAAGAGAAGGAGCCCACTGGCAACTAACAAATACCTAAACAAAATAAGAAATGTGGAAGCCAGGTGGTAGGACACCTGGTTAAGCACATACACGACAGTGTGCAAGGACCCAGGTTCAAGCCCCTGGTCCCCACCTGCAGGAGGAAAGCTTCATGAGTGGTTAAATAGAGCTGAAGGTGTTGCTCTGTCTCTCTCCCTCTCAATTTCTCTCTATGTCTATCCAATAATAAATTAATAATTAATTTAAAAATTAAGTATGTCTATACAATGGAAAATGATTTGGTCAGGAATAAGAACACATGTGGGATGACCCTCTAAAAGAGATATGAAGTGAAAGAAGTCACCTTAATAAAAGACTTGATTCCCCTGTCAGTCATGTGCACTGCCTAGAGAGGTGAGGGGGGTAGAGAGAGAGAAAGAGAGACACCTGCAGCTCTACTTCACCACTCGTGAAGCTTTCCCCTTGCTGGTGAGGACCAGGGGCTTAAACTTGGGTCCTTACACACTGTAGGGTGTGTACTTAACCAGGTGCACCACCACCTGCCTTCCCATCATGTTCCAAGTGCTTGGTATATGTCATTCCGAAGCCTCATGCGTGATAACCCTACCAAGTATACTATAACTTCACTTTCTAGAGAAGCAAATGAGACCAAGCTTAAAGGAGTGCGAAGGTGTTATGTGCAGACAGATCCAAGTTTAGTGTGTGTGTGTGTGTGTGTGTGTGTGTGTGTGTGTGTGTGTGTGTGTGTACTAATTTTTTTAACCAGAGCATTGAGCAGCTCTAGTTTATGGTGATGCAGGGGACTGAACCTAGGATTGCTCTAGGAAGCCATTGTGCTCCATTTTATTGGATAGAAGGGACAAAAACTGAGAGGGGAAAGGGAGAGAGGAAGAGTGAAAGACAGACAACTGCAGACCTGCTTCATAGCTAGTGAAGCGTGTCCCCAGTAGGTGGGGAGCAGGTGCCAGAACCTGGACCCTTGAGCTTAGTAATATGTGCACATACCAGGGTGTGCTACCGCCTGGCCTGCTCCTTACTCATTTCTCAAGCAATAGCCAGTTCCATCCATTTTTGTCCTGAGGGATACAAGATCATCTTTTTTTTAAATTATAGAGTATTATTCTACTGAGTACACATCCCATAACCTCTTTATTACTATTCCGTCAATATTCCGTATCATCTTTAATGCCATATTTCTTCCCTGTGCTTAATATCAGATTGTTTGCCATATGCTATACACATTTATATAGAGATCTCTTAAGCTATCTATCACTCAACACTTATTCCCTAATCTATATTCAATTATTGTTTTATTTGATAATGTCTGGAAACATTATTTTGTGCTACTTTTCTACCTCTATGTCAGATCCATTTTTTAAATTTAATTTCTTTTATTTATTTATATATTTTTTTGTCTCCAGGGTTATTGCTGGGGCTCAGTGCCTGCACTAAGAACCCACTGCTCCTGGAGGCCTTATTTTTTTATTTTTTATTTATAAAAAGGAAACACTAACAAAAACTATAGGATAAGAGGGGTCCAACTCCGCACAATTCCCACGACCAGAATTCTGTTATCCAATCCCATCCCTGATAGCTTTCTTATTCTTTTTTTAAATATTTATTTATTCCTTTTTGTTGCCCTTGTTGTTTTATTGTTGTAGTTATTAATGCTGTTGTTATTAATGTCGTTGTTGTTGGATAAGACAGAGAGAGATGGAGAGAGGAGGGGAAGATAGAGAAGGGGAGAGAAAGAGAGCCGCCTACAGACCTGCTTCACCGCTCATGAAGCGGCTCCTCTAGGTGGGGAGCCGGGGACTTGAACTGGGATCCTTAAACTGGTCCTTGCACTTTGCGACACATGCTGCACTACCACCTGACTCCCCTAACTTTCCTATTCTTTATCCCCCTTTTGTTGCCCTTGTTTGTCGCTGTTATTGTTGTTGTTGTTATTGCTGTCATTGTTGTTGGATAGGACAGAGAGAGATGGAGAGAGGAGGGGAAGACAGAGAGGGGGAGAGACAGACACCTGCAGACCTGTTTCACCGCTGGCTTGTGAAGCAATTCCCCTGCATGTGGGGAACTCGGGGCTCAAACCAGGATCCTTATGCCAGTCCTTGCACTTCGCGCCATTGCGCTTAACCTGCTGCACTACCGCCCAGCCCCCCTATTTAATTATTTTTGTAGAGACAGAGAAGTTTAGAGGGAAAAGGGGGATATAGACAGAGAGAGAAAGAGAGATGCCTACAGCACAGCTTCACCGCTCATGAAACTTTCCCCTTGCAGGTGGGGGCTTGAACCCAGGTCCTTGTGTACTGCAATACATATACTCTGCAGGATGCGCAACCACCCAGCACCATCAGACTCAGCCCTATCTTTTTTGGTTCACTTTCATCCAGTTAGTTTGTTCTTCAACCAATCCGCTTTAGTAATTGTGAAATTTGAATGGCCAGATTCTTCTCCATTGGTCCTCCACAAAATGCAAAGTCCTTTTTGTCTGCAACTTTTCTGGAATAGTGTATTCAGGTTCAATAATTAAATCCAGCTTTGATACAGAGGGTGATACAGTGCATAAAATACTGGACTCTCAAACATGAAGTCTTGAATTCAAGTGCTGATATCATTAAGTGTCAGAATCATACTCTGGTTCCCTCTGTCTTTCCATTTCTCTCTCTCTCTCTCTCTCCCACCCCACTTTCATAAACAACTAATAAATATTAGCTTTTCTACAACCTATTTGAACTAATGCTTGTTCACTCTCCCCTCTTCCTTTCTTTTTAAATTCAATAACTTTAACAATCAAAAAAATAAGTTCTATATAATAAGTAAGAGTAAGCACATAGCCTAGATTAAATACTGGCATGAGGACACACAGAAAAAAAAAGAAAGCATGCCACAGATTTATCACAAAGTTCCTCACAAACTAACCTCCACTAAAGAGTATTGTAGCTGGAGTGGCCTTTTTGGATTTTAACAGAGCATATGACTAAGATGGATGATAATTTGATGGACATGTAATATTGAGTTATATAATTACATGTAGTCATACCTGACTGGACAATCATAATGAAAACATGATAACTGAAGGCAGCTAGTAGTCCTGCCTTCATAAACGTAAATAACACTGCCTAAGGCAAGCATATCAAATTTTGAGAGGACTTTGTGGAAACTGTACATAAAGTAAGATTTTTGAATTATATAAGTAGACTGGATAATAACACAGTGCCGTTATCCAAATAATTGAAGACATCAATTATATTTGGTCCATTAAGTTAACAGAACATTGTACACATGTATTTTAAGGTAGAATTTGTTATAGTATATATTCTGAAAAGTGTGTCCCATAGAAATTACCCAGCATTCATCCCTTGGTCCTTAGATCCTCTGGTAGCCACTAATAGTGTCATATCTACCCTGACGCTGCTACACGGCTGGTGGGAGAGAAAACTGGCGCAGCCCCTTTGGAAGACTATAGGGAGAGTCCTTGACAAATACAGATGGAAGTACCTTATCCAGCAACATCACTCTTAGGCATTTATCCAATAGACATGGAAACACTACCTCAAAGGATCATATGCACCACTACCTATAACCATAAATGCATTATTCACAGTAGCCCAATAGTGGAAGCAGCCTAAATGCTTATTGACAGATGACTGGATTAAAGAACAGAGTATTACACCATTATCAAATAATGATATTGTGTCCTTTAAGATGAAGGGTTAGATCTGAAAGTAATTATACTTAAATAAATGAGAGGTGAAAGGTAATTACTGAATGGCTTCACTTTTATGTGTAATCTAGAGAACTGAAGCATATGAACTTGGGGAAAAACAGAATAGGAGTTGATAGCATAAGTTATGCCTGAAGCTCTAAGGTCCCAGGTTCCCCAGCACCACCATAAACCAGAGTTGAGCAGTGCTCTCATTAAGACTAATAAATAAATAAATAAATTTTAAAAAATAATAAAAGAAAAACCCAAAACTAACCAAAGAAATAAGCAAAAAACCCAAAGCAATCAAAAATAAATGAACTGTCTCTAAGACTTTGTGGAAATTTTAATGGCTATCATTGGGAGGTGGGGACACAGAACTGTGGTGGTGGGTGCAGTGTGATTGTAATCTCCCAATCTTGCAAACCTCTATTAATCACAAATAAAAATTGGCTTATAAAATAAAAGAATAAAATACAATTAAATGTATCTGCTCCGAACTGAGTTGAGTCAGTAAAACATATAAAACTTCGAAGCTAGAGTACAAAAAAGAACAACAAACCTCAGTAATAATATTCATATTGAAATAATACTCTGCGTATATATGGAGCAAGATGAAATAAATTGTCCTAATCAAGTTTAATTCTTTTTCCAATTCTTTCAGCATGACTACAACTTTTTTTTTTAATTTAATTTTATTTATTTATCCCCTTTTGTTGCCCTTGTTTTATTGTTGTAGTTATTATTGATGTCGTTGTTGTTGGATAGGACAGAGAGAAATGGAGAGAGGAGGGGAAGACAGAGAGAGGGAGAGAAAGACAGACACCTGCAGACCTGCTTCACCGCCTGTGAAGGAACCTGCCTGCAGGTGGGGAGCCGGGGGCTCGAACCGGGATTCTGACGCCGGTCCTTGAGCTTAGCGCCACCTGTGCTTAACCCGCTGTGCTACAGCCCGACTCCCATGACTACAACTTTTTAATTTGCTTGCATTACATGGCTGGCCTTGTACTTCTGTTGACTGCACTGATTCAAGCACGCTTGATGGAGCTCATTGTTCCTTTTACATTTTCTAATGTAAGAAGAAGCCCTGAATTTGGTGAATAAGCCCTGAATTTCTTTCTTTTTTTTTATTTTATGTGAAGCAGTGCTTCAGGTCTCTCTCACTCTTTTCTTTTTTTTTTTTTTTTTTTTGCATTTTTTCTTTTTGTGTGCTTTCTTTTTTATTTTTATTTTTTCCAGGTGGGGACTGGGGGTAGGAAGAGGGTGTTACTTTCTTGGCCTGGCCCTGGTCCCCAAAGTTGGACTGTGTGTGCAGGCTGAACTATGGAGTTGTGATTCTTGTGTGGAGGGGAGAAAGATTCAGGTCTTGTGCTCCAGGAGGCTTTATCATTCAGGTAGAGACAGAGAGGTACCACAGCACTCAAGCTTCCTGTGGTGAGTGCAACACCACCTCCCATGTGGTACTGTTGCAGAAATTACAGGTTAGCAAGAACCAAGTGTCACTCAGAGATTAGGAGGAGAGCACACCTTTATTATGCTGGCATGGTCCCAGCCAATTTGTGCTCTAAATCTGGGCCCCAAAAACGGCTGCATAGGGGCTTTTATTTGTCTCAATGAGATTCTCAGGGCAGAATCAGAAGTAAAAGGCAGGAAATACAAAAACAAATGCATTATCAGTTAGAAGGAAGGGTTTGTCACATCAAGCTATGTTTGTATTTTTGTCTTATCTCTGGGGCTAGGTATTCTGTGGAGACAACTGTTCATCAGGTCAGGTAATTCTTTGTTTTATTTATTTTATTTTATTTATTTTTTACCAGAACACTCATCAGCTCTGGTTTATGGTGGTGCAGGAGACTGAACCTGGGAAGCCTCAGGCATGACAGTCTGTTTGCATAACCATTATGCTATCTACCCCTGCCCCAGGTCAGGTAATTCTTTATGTTAAGATCCGTTGCTGGTCAGTTTGCATAGTGGGGGAGAGTCAATTTTAGAGAAGCCCTGAATTTCTAACCTACTTCTTGTCAGTCCTGTCCCTGATCCAGGGTGATTGTTAAAGAGCGAAATCAAACCACCATCCACTGCAAGGAAGCAAAATATGTTTATTCACGAATTGCAATCCGGGCCGAGATGGTGACTGGTGTCAGTCTACCAAGCTCGACCCTGAACAAAGCTCAAACCATACAATTTATAGGAATTCAGACTACACTCAGGGAGGGGGAACACATCACCTTATCTGCCTATATCCAATCATTTCAAACTTAGCAAAAGCCTGATCCATTCAGAGCAAAGCATGGGCTATTTCTAAACATCACACCAGACCAATAGGTCATTGCCAAAGTGGGGGTCACCACATTTTTTTGTTCTTTATTGGGACCACCGACCATCTGTTTGCAATCTATCAGGTCATCATTTGTCAGGCCATTTTTAACTGTCTGGTAACAGTATTCTGTTGCAGAGGTCATGATGAGTCCTGCTCGCTGCAGGGTCTGTCAAAATAATTGATGGCCTCTCAGGTTCTGTCGAGGGGAAAGGGGCAAGGAATTTTCCACCTCACTGGTCAGGAAGGCAAAAAGCAACTATATTTAAACTATTCTTAAAACTCAAACTTAAAAAGCAACTATAACTATTTTAGAGTTACTGCCTCTAACATTCCCCACTAGTCTTAGCTGGGAATCAAATCCTTGATTCATCTTCTTCTTCTTCTTCTTCTTCTTCTGAGCTATATTGCTCCTCGACATACTGAGACTCCAGGAGCATAACCTTCTCAGTTCTCCTTTTAATCAAGGAGATCAAAGACCTCCATAGACAAGGCCCCAGGGTAAGAAGTAGAAGTAGGGTGATCAGAGGCCCTGCCAGGGAACTAATTAGTGTTTTTAACCAAGAGGGCCAAGAAAATAGATTTGCGAACCAGCTGTCCTCGCTCAGGTCCCTTAGACGGTTATCTCTATCTTCTATTCTTTTCTTGACCTCACTTAAAGTTTTCTTCACCATTCCGGAGTGGTTGGCATAAAAGCAACAGGCCTCATTCAGGGCCACACATAACCTACCCTGTTTCATGAATAACAAATCAAGTCCCCTACGATTTTGCAGGACCACCTCGGCCAACGAAGATAGGGACCCTTCGAGAGATTCAATAGTGCCCTCTAGTGTGGCCATATCTTGATTGATCTGCTGATCTAACTGTACTAGAGTAGTCTCCTTAGCTAGGGCTGCAGCTCCCATTGCCACTGTCCCTGCTATGGCTGTCCCCACGAGTATAGGAACTACTATCGGGACACGTTTCCGTCTTATTGGTCCGAGGTAGTCTGTTCCTTGCCGTTCAAGGTGAGCCCAACCTTCTTCGCCATGGGAATAGTATACATGGGGCAGGATATGGGCCAAAACACAGAGGTCCTCTTTGGTCATTCCGTAGGGGGTGATGCAGGGGGTCATGCCCGAAGTACAGGCCCACCAAGTCCCCTCAGGGGCTTTGAGGAGGGTCGCCCACTCTTGAGTCTTACTAACTTTAATGGTTAGGTTGCAATTTCCCCTGTACGGGGAGGATTCCAATTTATAGTTGGCTGTGATAATACAAGTTCCTCTTCCCTGGATATCTCCCAGTGTCATGTGGGGCTGTACTCCCCACTTACATTCTGGGCCCTTAGAGTTGCTAGAGGATAGAGCCAGCTTCCTTATGTCTCCCTTCTGGCTACCTATTCCTGCAGAGGCAGCCACACCTATGTAATAAGGAGGCTCAGGGTGTAAACACAGCCAGCAGTTTCTGGTTATGTTAGGGTCAGACTCATTCAAAAGGTAATACATTAATTCTACAGTTTTCACTAGTGGCTTCACCCTGGGATGCAAAGGTTCTGTGTCAGTCAGTTTAGTGCCACTTGGTGCAATGTCAGTCTGATCCCCATTAGTCTCATTCTCTTCACCCATCCGTAGAGAGGGGGAGAGAGTAGGTCGGGGGTCTTCTCCTAAAATGACGGGTCTCAAGGGCCCAATAGGATTCTGAGTCCATGGCAGCATCCGCAGTTGAATAGTGAATAATGTCCCAAAGTCCTTTTCAGAAAAAGGAATCTTAATGCCCCACATTCTCCCTCTCATCCATGAATCAGTCTCATTCCAAGTTTTGACCGTCACCTCCACAGGGTTACAGTCTCCAATATAGCAAGTACCTGGTTCGGTCGGGCCACCTGGTCGAATCACTCTTGTGACTTTCAGGTGCTTATCACCATCCCTCCCTGGAGATGCTGTCAGACATTCCCCCCACAACCCACAGAAAAAATATGGTTCTCCTCTGCAGTTGGTGGGGCTGTCTTCTTTGGGACATACATAATAGGGTCTGTCCCAAAGGCGAGCCTCCAGGTCAATGGAGCCACACCCCCCATCTATAGTAGTCCCTCTGGTTGCAGTCTGGCCGGCATAGATTACCCTGGTCCAGTTGGCATCAAATAGATCACACAGATCAAGAGTGAATATAGGCTGCCCGGCAGTTAGTTGATTGGCGACCATCTTTCCCTCTTTGTTTTTCAGCTCCCATACATACAGAGAGGACACTCGGGGGTGGGAGGCATGTGAGCTTGGGCAGTGGCAGAGGTAAAACAGAAGTGCACCAGGCAAAACACACACACAAGTTAGCAGGAGACCAAGCGGACCTTCATTGGGTCTGGGGTGGCTACGGCACACCATTTCCTCAGATTCTCTATTTCCGGGGGGTCCGCCACAAATTTCTTCAGGCGAGTATGATGAATCCAGTGTCGTTTCCCGGCAACCTTAGCAGCAGTTGGCGTACTCAGAATCACGGTGTATGGTCCTTCCCACCGGGCTTCGAGATGGTCAGGATGCAGCTTCTTCACCAGTACGGAATCACCAGGCTCGAACAAGGGGACTTGGCCTCGGCTTTCCTCCCTCCGGGTCCCAGGCTTTTCGTCCCGGACGGCGGCTCTGGCTTTTCCTCGCACCACCTGCAATGCCTGTAGGGACTTAAGGAGTCTGCCCCGTGACACTTCGGCCAATTTTTCAGTCTCAACCTGGGGCACCAAGGTTGGCAGTTTACCATACACAATCTCAAATGGAGTAAATCCAGACACGTATGGGGTATTCCTGCTTTTAAGCAAAGCAAAGGGTAAAAGGGAAATCCAGTCCCCGCCAGTCTCTATTTTTAACTTGGTTAAGCTTTCCTTAATAGTCCTATTCATTCTTTCTACTTGCCCCGAACTCTGGGGGCGGTAAATGCAATGTAATTTCCATTTAATTTTTAAAATTTCTGCCAATTGTTGGGTGACCTTGGCAATGAATGCCGGGCCATTATCCGACCCCAGTGAATAAGGGAGCCCAAACCTGGGGATAATTTCAAAGACCAGTTGTTTCACTACTACCTGGGAAGTCTCTTTCTTAGTGGGGAAGGCTTCGGTCCACCCTGAAAACGTATCTACCATGACTAAGAGATACTTATATCCTCCTTGAGCCACAGGCATCTCAGTGAAGTCCAATTCCCAGTGTTCTCCAGGTTCCCCCCCCCGCCACCTGGTTCCTGGTCCTTTCACTTGTACTGGGTTAGCGTTGACTCTGGCACACGTTGCACAGCGACCTGCCACACTCTGGGAGATCCTGTGCAAACCAATTATCAAATAAAATTTACTGATCAGTTCAGCTAATTTGTTTCCCCCAAAATGGGTACCTTGGTGCGTTTGAGAGACCACCTGTCTTCCCAGTGGCTGGGGTAATAGAATCCTATCATCCGGGAGGACGATCCATCCTTCCTCATTTAATCTCCCCCCCAGTCTCCGGCTCATCTCCTCTTCCTGTTTCGAGTACACTGGTTTCTGTCCTTTTGTCACTTCTCCTGGTATAGGGGTAGCCACCACCAGTTGGGCCGTGGTCCCCACTAGTCTTTGGGCCGCTTCCCTAGCTGTCTGGTCTGCCAACTGATTGCCTCGCGAGACTTCTGAGTCATCCTTCTGGTGTCCCTTACAGTGGATGACAGCAACCCTCTCTGGCCCCCAAACAGCTGCTAGCAGGGCCAGTATCTCCTGAGCATGCTTGATAGCTTTTCCCCCAGCCGTCAGCAGTCCTCTCTCTTGATATAGTGCCCCATGGACATGGACGGTGGCAAAAGCATACCTGCTGTCGGTGTACACATTTATCTTTTTCCCTGCTCCCCACTTGAGTGCTTGAATGAGTGCTATCAGCTCCGCCTTTTGGGCTGATGTCCCTTGTGGCAAGGATGCAGCCCACAAGACCTCCCGGCTGGTGACCACCGCGGCACCTGCATACCGTACGCCGTCTTCCACAAAGCTGCTCCCATCCGTGTAGAGGGTTTCCTGTGCGTCTGGTAGCGGGACGTCCGTCAGGTCAGCTCTCAATGAGGTCAGGGCTTCCAAGATTTCTCCACAGTCATGGGTGGCGTCTTCCTCTGGGTTGGGGAGCAAGGTAGCTGGATTTAAGGCTGCAGTCTGTTTGAAAGTAATGCGGGGTGGGTCCAACAACAGTACCTGATAATGGGTGACCCGAGAATTGGTCATCCATCGGTCCGGAGGGGAGCGAAGTAAGCTGGCAAGATTGTGGGCTGTGGTGATTTCTAGGGTCTGCCCAAAAGTTAGTTTGGTAGTCTCTTTCACCAGTAGGGCAGCTGCTGCCACTGTCCTCAGACATCCAGGCCATCCGGCCGCTACTGGGTCCAGTCGTTTAGACAGGTAGGCGACAGGCTTCTTCCAGGGCCCCAGGGTTTGAGTGAGTACTCCCTTAGCCACACCAGCACTTTCTGCTACAAACAGCTGGAACGGTTTGTTCAGGTCTGGGAGACCTAGAGCTGGGGCACTTACCAGGGACTCCTTCAGTGCCTGGAAAGCCCTTTCCTCCATCTCAGTCCATTTCAAAGGAGTGTCGCCCCCTCCAGTGGCGGTGTAGAGGGGCTTTGCTAGTTCAGCGAACCCTGGGATCCATAGCCTACAGTAGCCTACCGCTCCCAGGAATTCCCGGACCTGTCTCTTGGTAGTGGGGGTCGGGATCTTTAGGATAGCCTGGACTCTTCCCTCAGACAGGGCCCTTCGTCCTTCTTTAATTTGGTAGCCCAGGTAGGTTACTTCTTGGGTACACAGCTGAACCTTTTTGGCCGATACCCGGTACCCCAAGTTCCCCAGTACCTCGAGTAGGTCTCTGGTTGCCATTTCACAATCCTCTCGAGATAAGGCAGCGATCAGCAGATCGTCCACATATTGTAGGAGGCTGCACTCAGGGTGCTCACTTCGGAAGGTCAGTAGGTCCTTGCTTAGGGCTTCATCAAACAAGGTCGGAGAGTTTTTAAAACCTTGGGGAAGTCGGGTCCAAGTTAGTTGTCCTGACTCACCTTCCTCGGGGTCTGTCCATTCAAAGGCAAAGATAGGTTGGCTCTGTGGGGCCAAGGGGAGGCTGAAAAAGGCATCTTTCAAATCTAGGACGCTATACCAGGTTCGATCAGGCGACAGTAGACTGAGGAGAGTATAAGGGTTGGGAACTGTGGGATGAATGGTCTCTACCCTCTTATTTACCTCTCGCAGATCTTGCACTGGTCTGAAGTCGTTCGTTCCAGGCTTTCGGACCGGGAGAAGGGGTGTATTCCAGGCTGACTTGCAGGGCACCAAGATACCAGCCTCTTTTAGGCGTCTAATATGGTTCCTGATACCATGCTGGGCTTCCCGACTCATGGGATACTGCCGGACTCGGACTGGGGTGGCAGTGCTGACCAATTGGACTATTATGGGGGTCACATGTTTAGCCAACCCTGGGGGGTTGGTCTCGGCCCAAACTCTTGGAATCTCCCGCTTCCACCTTGTTAATAAGTCCGGGTTGCCTACATTCTGTGGTGCTTCATAGAGACGATATTCCTCCCTTACCGGCATGGTGAGCAAAATTCGGCCACCTGCTTGTACTATTGGTCCTTCATTTGTCTCAAAGGAAATGGTGGCCTGTAGCTTATGAAGGAGATCCCTACCTAATAGTGGCTCAGGGCACTCGGGTATCACCAGGAAAGAGTGAGTAATAGTCTTCAGGCCAGGGCCAGCGACTCTTCCTATGGACTTTGGATAACTCCTTGCTTCCCCAGTGGCTCCTATAATCTTAACCTTATCTCTTCCGGTGGGTCCAATTGGTTGTTGAAGTACTGAGTGGGTGGCCCCGGAATCCACCAAAAAATTAATTACTTTCCCCCCTACCGCGAGTTTTACCCTAGGCTCCCGGGGGCTGGAGGAGCCCTGACTTCCTCAATCTAAAACTAAGAGGGGGGCTTCCTTCCCCATTCTCTTTCCTTCCTCTTCTTTTCTTTTTGGACATTCTTTCCTCCAGTGCCCTTCTTCCTTGCATAGGGCACACTGAGTCTTTCTCAGTCCTCTCAGGGGTTTATCTTTTCCCTTCATCTGCCCTTTTTCTCTCACATACCTCCCTCTTTCCTCTCTATTTCCTATTTCCCTAGCCAAAAGGACCTGTGCCATCTTCTTATTCAGTTCCAGAGTGGCTTTCGCGGGGTCCTCTCTATTATCAAAAACCTTCTGTGCTACAGCCAACAGCTCCGAGAGAGATTTCCCCTCAAAACCCTCTGACTTCTGCAACTTCTTCCTAATATCTGGGGCGGATTGGGCCACAAACTGGAGGGCGACTGCCTGCACATTCTCAGGGGCTTTGGGATCTATGGGCGTCCAGGTTCGATATACCTGGTACAACCTCTCCAAGAAGGCAGTCGGACTCTCGTCTGCACCCTGCTTACACTCGGTCACCTTAGACAGATTGGTGGGTTTCCGACCCGCAGCCCGGATACCCCTTAATAGAGTCTGGCGGTACCTGGTGAGGGCCTCATACCCGGTGCTTGTGTTGGGGTCCCACTTAGGTCGGGATTGGGGGAACACCTCCTCCACCACGTCCTGGTCAGTGGGAGGCTCTCCCTTTTTATCCCGGGCCTGCTTCTTTCCCTCGATTTTAATTCTCTCCCTTTCTTCTAGAGTGAATAGGGTACTCAGCAGCTGCTGACAATCATCCCAAGTAGGTTGATGAGTGTAAAAAACTGACTCAAGTAGAGTTGCCACCCCTTCTGGGTCTACAGAGAAAGGAGGGTTTTGATTCTTCCAATTATACAAGTCAGAAGTGCTAAACGGGACATAAGTTCGGAGGGGCCGTCCTGACATATCTAATTCCCCTACCTCCCGTAAAGGAAAAGTCCCGACTGGTGTGGACTCTGACCCAAACATAGTTCCTGCTCTGGTATGAGGTGGGCTCAGGACTCCTGATGGCAACCCAGAAGTGGAATCGGGTTCAGGAGTGGTAGCCCCTGAAGTGCCAGCATACGGTGGAGGGTTCTCATCCCTCCTCTTTTTCAGTCGTATGGGGGATTCGGGCTTAGTGGGGAGGACAGGAGGAGCTGTAGGCCTCCTAGGGAATCTATCCCCCTTCGTGCCCTTGATCACCAACACTCTCGACCTGCTTTTGACCTTCTTTTTTCCTTTGGAGTCGCCCTGACACTCCCGCAGATACCTTGGTTTATCATTAGCAATACTCATCCAGATCTCAATATATGGCATTTGGTCAGGGTGCCCGGGATTCCCAAAGATCACATCGTGCACTGCCGTGCACTTTCCCAGGTCGAGACTTCCCGTCTCAGGCCAGCCAACCTCAAAGGCTGGCCATTCCCTTTCACAGAACTTCCTCAGTGTGAAGGCGTCCACCTGGGCTCCAAACCCAGCAGCTCTCCTGGAAAAATCTGAAAAATTTTTAGTCAAGCATTCAAGGGGGGTTAGCAAGCTGGTTTTGGACTGACTCTGTCCCATCTCCTCGTCAAAGTGGAAAAGAAGGGAGACAAACACTGCAACAAGAATCACAGCAATTAGACCAAAGATTCCTCTCACTCTTCCTTGTACTTGCTGGCCAGCACACCATACACTCTCACACGTTCTCTCACTCTCAACCGTTTTTCCTGCTAACCCGAAGGGTGTCCACCTGGGACTTTCTCCCTTAACTAGACTGCGTGGAGCTTCTATAAATGAGGACTCCAGTTTTCCTACCCAAGAGTTCCTTATTATTATTTTTTTTTGAAGCCTATTGGTGTCTGGACACAGAAAGACAGCTGACACAGAAAGAGACAAACAGTGGGTGTTGGAAAAAGAACTGACATCCGATGGATGCCAGACAATCAACTATGCTCGCCTGGCCGGGCCCCTCGCGGGACCTTAAGGAGTCTTAGCTTAGGAGTAGCCGTATAAACCCCGGCCTCGGTCTCAGCAGGCTGAGAATCTCCACTTAGCTGAAACGACTCCACGGACACGCAGGTTGGAGCCCAATCAAGCCCCGTAGTCTTTCGACTGTGAGGCATGCAACAGGCACACTAGCATTCACATCAAACCATTCATCCAGTCAAGGGAGGGCGATTACCTTTCCGGCCATCGCTACTAAGGCATCACAGGTTAGGCCTTCAGGAGTCACCGGAGAGTAGCTCCGGCCAGACCCGTCAGTTGCACTAACAAGGTCAACCTTTTCGCGAATCGCCAAAGAGGAGAGAAGACAGACACAACAAATGGCCACAAAAGACAGAACTAATATCCTGGGCTGTCGGACCCTATTTCAGATCCTTAGGGTGTGGACCCTGTTTCAGATCCAGTTATCACCCAACCCTGGGCTGTCGGACCCTGTTTCAGATCCTTAGGGTGCGGACCCTGTTTCAGATCCAGTTATCACCCAACCCAAGCAGCCTGGAAGTCGTCACTTCCCAGCGCTGCAGTCTGGGATTTCAATGCGGCGTCCCGCAATCCACAGACCCAGGCCCCGCGGGGACACACAAGCACACAAATGAAACGGTACCGTGCACAAAAATCAGGCCTGACTTACCGGCGCCGGGCAAAAGCTTCCAAGGTTTTTCCTAGGATCCGGACCCAGGATGGGGTGTCCTCAGGAGCCTCCATCTGAGGATATCTCGCTGGGGCCTCCAAATGTTAAAGAGCGAAATCAAACCACCATCCACTGCAAGGAAGCAAAATATGTTTATTCACGAATTGCAATCCGGGCCGAGATGGTGACTGGTGTCAGTCTACCAAGCTCGACCCTGAACAAAGCTCAAACCATACAATTTATAGGAATTCAGACTACACTCAGGGAGGGGGAACACATCACCTTATCTGCCTATATCCAATCATTTCAAACTTAGCAAAAGCCTGATCCATTCAGAGCAAAGCATGGGCTATTTCTAAACATCACACCAGACCAATAGGTCATTGCCAAAGTGGGGGTCACCACATTTTTTTGTTCTTTATTGGGACCACCGACCATCTGTTTGCAATCTATCAGGTCATCATTTGTCAGGCCATTTTTAACTGTCTGGTAACAGTATTCTGTTGCAGAGGTCATGATGAGTCCTGCTCGCTGCAGGGTCTGTCAAAATAATTGATGGCCTCTCAGGTTCTGTCGAGGGGAAAGGGGCAAGGAATTTTCCACCTCACTGGTCAGGAAGGCAAAAAGCAACTATATTTAAACTATTCTTAAAACTCAAACTTAAAAAGCAACTATAACTATTTTAGAGTTACTGCCTCTAACAGTGATGGCCCAAGTATGGTTTCCTCTCTTTATCTTTCACAAATCCTGAGTCCCTTTCACTGCACTTTGCAGAACACATAATCCATCATTTGCCCTTTTCCTCACCACATTTCTGTACATTTTCCTCACTTTCTTGTTCTGACTCCTTAAAGTCACCAGGGAATCCTTTAATAGATCAATGTCCAGGTTTCATTTTTCAGAATGTGTAATCAGTAATTCTGGCTTTGGGGATAAGATTTCTAAATCTTTTAATAGTTCACCCAGGTGATTCTAATGTTTGACAGGGCCTGCAACCCTCTCATTAAACTAGATTCAATCTCCCATCAGCTCAAAGTCTGCATTAGTGGACATAGTGAGAAAAAAAATACACAATGTGCTTACTAGCCTCCTTAAATTAAAGACCACTAACCTACAGTGGTCTTGACTACTAATAAGCACCTTGAAGATCTCCCTAAGCATAGCTTGTTTGCAAAGGGTGTCCCTTGCCTGTGTTACTTTGCTGATCCATTGCCTACAGATTCTATTCACAGATAGTCCATAGATTCCACAGACACTGTCTAGGTCAATGTGACCTCAGTAGCCAGCAACACTCACTCATAGTCATGGCCTTCTGGTCATTAACCATACATGAACTTTTGATCAATAAGAGAAGACACAATGAAAAACAAAACTCTCACATACAATAGCAGGTCAAGGCAAGAGCCTGAGGATCTGAGAAGTACCCTCATCTGGTAGAGAACGCACCTTACTATGCCTCCGACCCTGAGTTTGATTCCTGGCTTTGCATGGGAGCACCAGAAAAATATCATGGGATGAGGAGTGGTGTTTGTTGGTGTTTTTCCATCTCTCTTTCTCTAAAAAGTATGAAATAGGAATTGGGCTGGGAGGCAGCTCTCTGATATCACACTTGAACAAGACCCTAGGTTCATTGCCTCACACTATATTAAAAAGAGATTTCACTCATGAACAGAAGTTGAGAAATGAGAACAGAAACCTGGGTCTTTGCAAGTCATACTGTATGAGAACACAGAGTAGAACTTGGACTGGGTTTGGTGTATTGCACTGAAGCAAAAGCCTGGGGTGGGGGGTGGGCTTTCAGGTCCTGGTGCACGAATGGTGGACTAAAAAAGAAAGAAAGAAAGAAAGAAAGCAAGCAAGCAAGAAAGAAAGAAAGAAAGAAAGAAAGAAAGAAAGAAAGAAAGAAAGAAAGAAAAGAAGAAAAATAAGGAAAAGAACTAGGAAGCTAAGTTGGGGGAGGACTGTTATTGTTTTTGACTATCAGTGAGTATCAGCTCTCAGTGAGAACTGTTATCTAAACCTCACAGGAGGATCCCGAATGCCACTTTGTCCTGGTGAGTGTGTGAAGCCTGGTAGGAGACTCTGAGTAAACAGAGATACCAGCCAGGCCCATTTTCTTTCTCATAGGAAGAGTAAAATGTGTTGAAAACAAGCTGGAAAGAATGGTGACAACAGAGACGCTGGTTTTTAGATCTTTCTATTTTTTTTTTCCTTTGGATAATGAGTCATGACAGAGCTCTTGACATCATTAGCAGTAAGTGAATTTTTCAATAAATACTAAAATAAAAGAGCTATGGAAAAAATCCAATTTCTTTTATTTAGACTGATAGAATTCTTTCTCTCTCCTGTATGTATGTATGTAATATCCTCCATGCCTGGCAACCATTTCTCTCTCTCTCTCTCTCTCTCTCTCTCTCTCTCTCTTCATCCCTGCAGGTGAAGAGCAGGGGCTTGAACCTGGCTGGGTCTTTGCAAGTCATACTATATGCACTCAATTGGTTTATGACCACCCAGCCCCCCTATATTTATTTATGTCTTTGTTTTCAATGTATACTTTATGAGAAATTTCAGCAGAAGCTTCTTAAAATACATCTGATGTCTCCTTTAATTCTCTTTCCTGGAACACTCCATAGAGGAGTCTTATTTTTTTTTAATTAGTGATTTAATAATAGTTTACAAGCTCATCAGATGACAGGGGTGTAGTTCCACATCAAACTCACTACTGCAGTTCTGCAGTTCTGTGTACCCCATCCCCAAAGGATAACCACCATAGTTTTCACAAAGTCTTAGAGACAATTTGTCAACCTTTTTTTTTAAAAAAAAAAAGTTTGTGTGGGGCCGGGCGGTAGTGCAGCAGGTTAAGCGCACATGGCACTAAGCACAAGGAACTACATGAGGACCCGGGTTGGAGCCCCCAGCTCCTCACCTGTGGGGGGGGGGGTCGCTTCAGAGGCGGTGAAGCAGGTCTGCAAGGTGTCTGTCTCTCCCCCTTTCTGTCCTCCCCTCATCTCTTGATTTCTCTCTGTCCTATAGAACAAAAACAACAGCAATAACAATAATAACAACAATGATAAAAACCAAGAACAACAAAAGGGAAAAAAATAGCCTCCAGGAACAGTAGATTCGTAGTGGAGGCAATGAGTCTCACTGATAACCCTGGAGGCAAAAAAAAAAAAAAAAAGTTTGTGTTTCAGTTCTTTATATTGTATGTATGAGTGAAACTATCTGGTAGTTATCTTTCAGATAAATACAGGCCATTAGGTAAAGAAAAGAGTCTTTCTTTCTTTCTTTTTTCTAATCTGAGCATAGCTTACTTCTTTTTTCTGTGGTACCAGCAGTTGGACCTAAGACAAGTCTCAGGTATGGGAGTCTTTTGCATAACCAACATGCTATCTCTTTTGTAAGTCTTCATAGACATTCTAGGCACTTCTTTTATATTTACTTATGTACTGCTAACAGAGTTATCACTGGATTGCTATACCTGCATTATTCTAAAAGTTCCAGAAGTCTCTTTCCTCTTTTTAAAATATTGATTTATCCATTAATAAAAGAGTGTGAGGAGGAGATAACCAAAGCCTCTCTTTGGCAAAGGCAATGCTAGAGATTGAATTTAGGAACTTACACTTCACAGCCCAGGGCTGTGCTACTACCTAGGCTACTTGTTTTGTTCACTGTGCTACTACCTAGGCTGCTTGTTTTGTCTTGTTTTGATTTATATAGAGGGTGAGAGGCAGAGCAGGAGAGAGATAAAGAGGGAAGGAGGTACAACACAACACTGCTCCACCGCTCATGAAACTATCCCAAGCAGGCGCTCCTATATGATGGCCAGGGACTCCAACCAGGGTCCTTACATATGCTGGCCAGGAGCAGTGGATTCATAGTGCAGGCACCAAGCCCCAGCGATAAGGTGTGAACCCTACCTGGTAGTCCACTTACTGATCACCACCACCCACCCTTGGAACTCCTTGAGGACCACTGTCTTGGGACCCAAGGCTTATCCTGAGGTTGATTTTTGTAAATTTAACAATACTTCCTCCTTTAGAGGAGACATCAGATTTAAAGAGAAATAGGCTCGAATGTGAGTTGGGTTTGGTCCCATTTCTCCCTCAAACCACGTAGAAGCTGGTCATCCACTTGCACATTCATATCATAAATATTCAAAAGCTCCAATCCAGTATCTTCCCTGCAACACACATTTTAACTCCTATTTTCAACTTCCAAAAATGTTTTTTATGGCATCTGCTATGGCCTACTTTAACATGTCTGTCAGTCTAATATTGCTGCTCTCTTCCTTTTCAATTTATGGCCAAGGTCGAGTACAGAGACACCTTTCAGTGCAAAGAATCCATCTGTTTTGACAAATAAAAAGATGTACACTATAAACCTTCGTTTTGTTTGTGGATTGTGTAAGAAAGGAATTTGAGAGCTCATTAGAATGCCTTCAAAGCAAAGTTCCCTACAGCTTGCTTTGTGTAACGCTTGCTTTGTGTAACGTAATCCCAGGAACTCAGTAAACAGAAAATAAAAAAGAGTTGAAGTTGAGGAACTAGTGCAGAGTCTGTGCACCAAACTTTCACTAGTCAGCCCCCAGCACCATCATAAGTCAGAGCTGAGCAGAGCTCTGATTTCTCTCTCTCAGATAAAAATAAATAAATAAATAAATAAATAAATAAATAAATAAAATAAAAAACATCTAAAAGAAGAAGACAATGGGTGATCCAGGAGGTGGTGAAGAGGATAAAGTACTGGATTCTTGACCATGAGGTCCTGAGTTCAATCCCCAGTAGCACATGTACCAGAGTGATGTCTGGTTCTTTCTCTCTCTCTCTGCCTATCTTTCTTACGAATAAATAAATTCTTTAAAAAATTTTAAAAACAAGTGAACAAATAAGTAAACAAACAAACAAACAAGAAGACAGTGGTAGGTGCTACATAAGGAGCTACCCTCAATAAAATTCAAAACACCGTGGGAGCCCTGCGGTGGTGCAGTAGGTCGAGCGCACATAGCGCCAAGCTCAAGGACCAGGAGTAAGGATCCGGGTTGGAGCTCCCGGCTCCCCACCTGAAGGGCAGTCGCTTCACAGGCAGTGAAGCAGGTCTGCCAGTGTCTATCCTTCTCTCCCCTTCTGTCTTCCCCTCCTCTCTCTATTTCTCTCTGTCCTATCCAACAACAACGACAATAACAATAATAACAACAACAATGATAAACAACAAGGGCAACAAAAGGGGGGAAAATTTCTTTAAAAAAAAATTCAAAACACACAGTAGCATTTTTAGGCCTAGAGAGACTGTAAAATCCTCAAGCAAAGACATTTTATTTTATTGAGTCGCTTATCTCTCATACATGCTTGATCACAGAACTCTTTTCAAGCAGGCACATAATTCTTAGCAACATACTGTTGAACTAGGGTCCCACCATACACCTTTGAAAAATTGTGCTAGGAAATGTTATAACTTTTATTTTAAAAATTATAATTTTAATGCACCCAGGTGTTAATTGGAGCTAGAGCCTTGAGGCATAAACACAGCTCACAGCTTTCTCATACTATTTTTTTATGGGGGGTGGGGTGGAGTGGGATTTGTGTTTCATCTCCCAAATAGCAAACCTCCTAGTGACTACTTGCTTCTTATTAGTGAAACCTGACGCTGTTGACTGGCTACGGAAGAAGGGCAAACGCCAGAAGAAGAAGATTAGTGAAACCATTAGTCAAGGAGTGCAGAGAACTCAAGATGTACAAGCTTGAGTCCCTGGGTTCAGTCCTCAGTACTGCACATGACAGAGTGGTGCCAAAGTGCCTTCTCTCTCTCTCTCTCTCTCTGTAAATAAATAAATGCTTTGAAGTAAGCACCCTGCTTTGTAATAACAAGTTAATATCACCTGAGAAAATTAGTCAACTCTATGAATTGGGCCACCTTTCCAGTCCCACTAAGTATAATATTTACTTTAACTGGAGTAACTGAGATGTTGGACAGCAAATGTTAATTGAAGGTTACATCCAAGTTGGGTTTTTGCTTAATGGCAAAAGCCATATGCTGGGTGAGTATAAAGATTCTGCTTAAACGTTGGCTGTTGCGGGTGTGTGTTGCCATTCACATCTTTTATTCGTGTGTCATGTTGAGTGATTCTCAAGGTTCATGTGCCTGGAATCTTCCCATTCGTATTGAGTTTGGGTAACACTCGCTACAGCCTTCATGAAGAAAACTTTTTTTTTTTAATCAGGGATTGAACCTAGGACCTCTGAATCTCAGACATGAATATCTGTTGTGTAAATTGTGTACCATTTCCCTGACCCGTTAATGAAGAATTTTACAGGTGAGTTATAAATAAAGATCTCTATAACTTCATTCACCTAAAGCATTAACCCCTTCAATAAAAAAAATAAACTAATTAACTTAAAAGAAGAAGAAAAAATGAAAGGCAATCCTAAATTGTTCTGTGTGGAGACAAAGAGATCCAGCTATCTTGAAGTACAAACACCACTCATACTCAATGTTTATTTATCACTGGTATTTTGTGTTGGCAATATCCTCAGGTCAGAGAAATCCT
Source organism: Erinaceus europaeus (assembly GCF_950295315.1). Classification (NCBI taxonomy): domain Eukaryota; kingdom Metazoa; phylum Chordata; class Mammalia; order Eulipotyphla; family Erinaceidae; genus Erinaceus; species Erinaceus europaeus. The sequence continues at coordinate 113,169,530 of NC_080170.1, read as the reverse complement.
GGTGAGAAGTAGACTTCCTGCGGCTGTTCTGGGGAGTGATCCCCAGAACACTTCCTCCACTGTGCAGGAAGTAGCCACTCTGAATTGCCTTTCTTTCATATTCCTTAGCATGAGCTCTGGGGTGGGGTTCGTTGTTTTGCTGAATTCACAGCTATTTCCTATGAATTCTACAGCCTTTATCATTTTCTTTCACTTAAGTGTATACTGAACTGTAACATTGTTTTTATGACATTCTAATACACTGGAATGCAAATATTAAGAACCTAATGGAACACAAGTGATGAACCAACTTGACAGAAAGATCACTTTGAGTCCCCTCTCATATAAGATGAAAGCATGTCAGTTACAAATTTGGAGCTTTTCCTAGCAATGCTTTACTTACTTAAAAAACAACAAAACACCAAAATAACTAAAATAAAAGTCACCATATTAGCTGGCAGCAGATGACAAGGTCAATGCAAGATCAAAGTCAAGACTATTCTGCTCACACTTATCAAGTTCTGTTCTCTCCAGCAAAAACTACTGATCTCTGTTTAACCCAGGAACCATGAGAAGTATTTTCTCAACTTGTCACCAGTCCATGGAATAAAAGGATTTTTACATTTTCAGAAAAGTCTATCTGGTAGATTCTCTGTTTCTAAAGCCAGTGTTTTAGAATGTTATACTGTTTTAGCTTTCTCAAAGACCAAGGCCTTTTCTGCCATCAAATGTTATTGTTCTATTATTTAAATCATCTAAAGAAAGAAGCCTATGAAATGCCCAGGTTTTTCCACGACATTTTTCTGCTGCTACATTGATTTTCACAATTCTTAGTGCTAATGTAGGCTTGTATTGGGTTGTTGGAAAAGTCAGAACACATTTTTTTTTTTTGCACAGAAAAGTCCATCATAACTTTTCCAACAACCCAATATAACCTATTTCTTTCCCCTTTCTTTTATTCCATAAAATACAGGGATACCCTTTTAGGATTTAATTTTGTTTATTTATATCATCATCATCTTCTTCAATCAGAGCACTGCTCAGCTCTGGCTTGCAGTGGTACTGAGGATTAACCCTGGGACTTCTGCAGCCTCAGGCATGTAATTCTGTTGTACTACTAATGGTGCAATCTCACCAGCAGGAATGTTCTTTTAAGTTAGTCCTTGTGGCAACCTTGAAATTACAATCATTCTTCAAACAAGTTATGTCAACCAGGCACCAGTAGTGGTTCCTGGTTAAACATTTAATTTTGTAGTTTGATGGACTTGGCTACAGAGATTACTCATTTGTAAACTATCTCTCATTTGAACCAGAAGGCTGTCCTCTGAAGCATTCAATAGTTTTGTATAATGAGTATAGAAAAGGACCAATATTTACAGTGCTGTATTATTTGAAACATATGAATAATTCCTAGATGTTTGAATAAAATAAAGATCTAGGAATGGAGTCATGACTGAAGAAAAAATAAAAGAAAAATGTTACTTCCTCTGTTAAATGCAGGTCTGTGAGCTATGTGCAGGTAAGTGAAGATATTAATGACTGATTATTCAGTTAATGTGTGCTTCGTGTCTAATCATTAAACAGAAAGAAGAAGCGGCCAAGTGGTGGCACACCTGGTGAATGCATATGTTATAGTGCTCAAGGACCCAGGTTTGAGCCCCTGGTGCCCACCTGCAGGGGGAAAGCTTTGCAAGTGAAGCAGGGCTGCAGGTGTCTCTCTCTCTCTCTCTCTCTCTCTCTCTCTCTCTAACAACTCCTTCCCTCTCAATTTCTGGCTGTCTCGATCCAATAAATAAATAAATATAATGCAAAAAAAATAAAAGAAAGAAGAAAGATAATGCAAAACAAATTAAAAAAAAAAGAAAGGAGAAAAATCTTATGTGAAAATTGTGCTCTTCCACAATAGAAAGGAATATATATATATATATATATATACACATATATATATTAAAAATCTTGAAAGCTACTTATACTTTAGACTGCTATAGATATTGAAGTCTGTACTTGAGATAAAGAATTTAATAATACCATTCTGTCTGAAAAAAAGATAGAAAGACATGAAACAGTATGCAATAATATGGGATTTACTTCCTGTCTACGAAGCGGAACCAATGTGAGGTTCTGTAATGGAAGGCAGGTTATGAAGCTTGTGAAACTCTCAAATCAGTCACTGTGTCATAATGAATACTCAGCAAAGTAGCACCTTCATAGAATGTCCCATAATTTTCAGCATTGTTGGACATTATTCAACTGAGAGGCAGCTAGTTGTCTAGCTACCATCTTGTTTTCAGGAAACGTGCCAGACTAAATGAATAAACACAAGGTAGGAAGGATTCACTCTCAAGGATGCTTAAAAATAAAAGACTAAAAATCAGAAGTAAACTGTATAATAGGATTTCATGAAAACTTTGGTGACTATTGTTGTGAGTGGGGAGGCATAGAACTTTGGTGTTGCGGCAGGTGGGTCGAGTGGTAGCACAGAAGGATAAGCACACATGTCACAAAGTGCAAAGACCGTGTAAGGTGTAAGGATCCTGGTTCGAGCCCCTGGCTCCCCACCTGCAGGGGAGTCGCTTCACAAGCAGTGAAGCGACAACTCTGCAGGTGTCTTTCCCCCTCTCTGTCTTTCCCTCCTTTCTCCATTTCTCTCTGTCCTATCCAACAACAACAACATAACAACAATAATAACCATAACAATAAAACAACAAGGGCAACAAAAAACAAAGGGAAAAAGTAGCCAGCAGGAGCAGTGACCCGAGCCCCAGAAATAACCCTGGAGGCAAAAAAAAAAAAAAAAAAGAACTTTGGTGTTGGGTGTGCTGCAGTGGAACATTTGTCACAAGGACCTGAGTTCAAGCTCCCAGTCTCCACCTGTCAGGGCTTCATGAGTGGTGAAGCACTGCTGCAGGTGTCTCTCTGTCTCTATCCTCTCCATCTTGATTTCTCTGTATCTCCATCTAATACATAAATAGAATATTAATTTAAAAAAAGACGTATGTTATGGACTGAATTGTGTTTTTCTCAAATTCATAAATTGACAATTAATTCTCAGATCTCAAAATGTGACTGTTTTTTGGAGACAGGATTTCAAAGAAATAATTAAGTTAAGAGCTCCAGTGGCGCAATCGGTTACCGCGCGGTACTTATACAGAAATAATTAAGTTGCAAAAGGAGGAGGGCGTTAGGTGTGGGAGGGAGGGAGGCCAATGACCTGTGGAAAAGGGAGACGATATATTGGCGACTATCAAGATGAGCTAACACATATTTTGAAGAGATGCGCAGTTATACTCCTGAGATAGCAGATGTCTTATAAAACAACAGTTATACTCCTAAGACAGCAACAGTCATATAAAACAACATTTCCTTAATAAAAATGTATGGAACAGTATCAGAAAAAAATTATAATAGAGGTGACTGAGTTAAAATAGGGTAATTAAGGGGAAACCCTAGTCTAATCTGACCAGCGTCCTTATAAGAAGAGGGGATTAGGACACACTGAGGGACCCATCAGTGCTGGTACTGTCTCACAGGGAAAAGAGCAAGTGAAGACACTCAATATGGCGGCCATGGCAAGCCCAGGGAGAGAGGCCTTGGAAGGAAGCCTCTCTCAATCCTGCCAGTACCTTGATCTTAATGTTCCACCATCAGGAACTGTGAGGAAATTAATTGCTGTTGTTTAAACTACCAACCTGTAGCATTTTGTTATGGCAGTTCTTTCAGGCTAACAGAGACACTTCTTTTCTTTCTTTCTTTTTTTAAGACGTATTTTATCACGTATGAAAATTTCCCGTGACAGAAAGAGGGAGAGAGAAGAGCAAACTATCAGTTCAGTTTATGCAGAGCCATGGATTAGAACCACAGATTCCTAAGGATTTTATATTTGGGCCAGAAGATAGCTCACTTGGGATGTTGTAAACCTGACCATACATGTGGTGTGGACTGAAGCCCCAGAACCACATGAAAGTGCCACAGTGATGGGGGAAGCTTCAGTGTTTTGGTGTCTCTCCTACTCTTTTCTATATGAAATTGAAAAACAAGAGAAGGCAAAAGTGTTGACTTGGGAGTGGTGAAATTGTGTATGCTTGAGACACAGGTGATAAAATTTTTTTAAAAAGTTCTGTAACTATAATGCTGAAGAAAGGAATGATCACCACCCAGCCTACCCCTTTTTTTTTCTTTTTCTTTTTTATATATTTATTTATCCCCTTTTGTTGCCCTTGTTGTTGTTATTAATGGCATTTTTTTTAAAAAGGAAGAAACTAAATTTTTAAAAGAGTTACCATTTATTTGTATATGTTTTTCATGAGAGACCAGAACACTGCCATGCCAGGGATTGTACCTGGGGCCCCACCCAGGTGAGTTTCACACTGAACCTGCAGAACCTTCTCCTCTGGTCACGGAAACACACAGAGTTTTTAATTGTCATCATAAATCTATTTTTTTAAGGAAAAATATAAAAGATGATTTTTATTTATTTTCTGGAGGTAGATGATCTTGGGAAGGATAAGTTAACTGTTGGAGACCATGATATTTTGAATCATGGTGGAGAGAAGGTAGAACTCTTCGATTACTATTTCTTCTGTCAAGTGGAAGAACCTTCCAGTTGAAAACTGCAGATGAACCATTGATCATTGGTAAGAAAGGCCAATGATTAATGTCAGGATTATAGAACAAGTCCTACCTATTTTGAATGAAAGCCTGAATTGTGTCTTCCTCCCCTTACTTCCTTCCCCAGAACCAGAATGAAAACCCCAAATTCCTATGTTGAAATTCTGACTCCCAATCTATCAAGAAAGGACCATCTTTGGGGACAACACTTTTATAAAAGTGAGTTATTTAGAGTGGGCCCAAATTTAGTACAACTGGTGCCTTTATTAGAAAAAGCAGATTAGGGGTGGTGGTAGAGAGCATAATGGTTATGTAAAGAGATATTCATGCCTGAGGCTCCAAAGTCCCAGGTTCAATTCTAAGGTAATACCACAAATCAGAGCTGAGCAGTGCTCTGGTAAAAGAAAAAGAAAAAAAAATTGATTAACTTTGCTCTAGTCCTACATATTAGGTTCCTGTTTATTAAACAATTTGTTCTGCTTTATACCTTACTGCCTCTTAGCCACAGATGCTACTATGACATCATCCTGACATCCCTGGGCAGATGACCTCACCTGTCCAGAGTCCTACGCTACTAGACTAGAAAAGATAGAAACAGGCTGGGGTAGATTGACCTGCCAACGTCGCATGTCTAGCAGAGAAACAATTACAGAACTTTCACCTTCTGCACTCCATAAAGAATTTTGGTTCACACTCCCAGAGGGATGAAGAATAGTGAAGTTTCCAATGGAGGGGACAGGATAGGGAACTCTGGCAGTGGGAGTTGTATGGAATTGTACCTGTTATCTTACAATCTTGTAATCATTAAAGAAAAAATTAAAAGACAAAAGTAAAAGCAGATTAGGAAATAGACACACTGAGATAAGACTAGGTGAAGCTACAACATGAAGACAATAAAGGCAGCATCAGCAAGTCAAGGTGAGGACTCAGAAGAACCAGCCATGCCAACCAACACCTTGATCATGAACTTCTAAGCCTCCAGAATAGTGAGCAAATAGATTTCAGTTTTTAAGGCCTGTTGTGTGGGCAGTCTGTCCTGGCATCCCTAGCAGACTGATCCAGGGCTCATCTCCTGGCCTAGACGGAAGCTGCTTTTGGTGACACTCATGTAGCACTGTTAATCCCTTAGATACAAGATGACAGAGAGGTGTTTGAGCAGCACGAGGCAGAGAATAGATATGGGAGATTTCTTAGCTAGTGTGATCCCTGTGAGTCCACAATATCAACTGTGATGTCCATCTGCAGTCAAGAGGTAGGTGATAGACTACCCCACACTGCAGAGTTCTTGAAGTATTTAAGAAAGATAGAAACTGTCCAGACTCTATTCAGAAAAGGCTGCCCAGGGTGTACAAGGAACCAGAAGCCATGACATTTGCACGGCTCTAGGAGTAGCTGTGCTGATTAGCCAAGAGAGCACTCCGGAGGAAGAAGCAGCATGAGCATTGCTAGCAAATGTCAATATGTGAAGGCAGGAGGTGTGTGAAGGACTTGTTCTGCTTGGGCACAGGACTCTAACAAGGATTTCTATGTGTGGGAGGATAGAGGAAGGAAATATGGGCTTTCAGTGGGCTTAAGAACTGTCTAGAGCAAGAATATTCCAAATGTCACATACAAATAGAGGTCTGACCCTAATCTGGGGCAGGCTGGTAAAGAGTCTAATAAGAAGGGGTAGGCTGGGAGTCAGGAGGTAGTGCAGGGGGTTAAGTGCACATGGCGCAAAGTGCAAAGACTGGCGTAAGGATCCTGGTTTGAGCCCCCAGCTCCCCACCTGCAGGGGAGTCGCTTCACAAGTGGTGAAGCAGGTCTGCAAGTGTCTATCTTTCTCTCCCCGTCTCTGTCTTCCCCCTCCTCTCTCCATTTCTCTCTGTCCTATCCAACAACAATGCCATCAATAACAACAACAAGGGCAACAAAAGGGAATAAATAAATATATAAAAAAGAAAAAGAAAAAAAAGGGGTAGGCTGGGTGGTGATCATTCCTTTCTTCAGCATTATAGTTACAGAACTTTTAAAAAAATTTTTATTGGAGGATTAATGGTTTATATTATACAGTAAAATACAATAGTTTGTACATATATAACAGTTCTCAGTTTTCCACATAACAATACAATCCCCACTAGTTCCTCCTATGACATCATGTTCCAGGATCTGAACCCTCCCCCTGACCCCTGAGTCTTTTACTTTGGTGCAATACTCCAACTCCATTCCAAGTTCTGCTTAGTTTTTCCCATCTGATCTTGTTTTTCAATTTCTGTCTATGAGATCATCCCATATTCATCCTTCTCTTTCTGGCTGATCTCACTTAACAGGATTCCTTCAAGCTCTATCCATGTTGAGCTGAAGAAGGTGAATTAACCATTTTTATTTTTTTTAACTTTTGTTTTAAACATTTATTTATTCCCTTTTTTTGCCCTTGTTGTTTTATTGTTATCATTATTATTGTTGTCATTGTTGGATAGGACAGAGAGAAACGAAGAGAGGAGAAGACAGAGACGGGGAGAAAAAGATAAGACACCTGCTTAACTGCCTGTGAAGCCACTCCCTTGCAGGTGGGGAGCCAGGGGAATTCACCATTTTTAATAGCTGAGTAGTATTCCATTGTGTATATAGACCACAACTTGCTCAGCCACTCATCTTTTGTTAGACACCTGGGTTGCTCCCAGGTTTTGGCTATTACAAACTGTGCTGCAGTGAACATAGGAATACACAGATCATTTTTGGATGGGTGTGTTTGGTTGTTTAAGATATATACCCGGGGCAGGCAGTTGCATAGTGAATTAAGCGTACTAAATGCAAAGCACTAGGAGCAGCTTAAGGATTCCGGTTCAAGACTCTGCCCACCCCCCCACCCCCGCCGCCAACCTCCTGCAGAGGGAGTCACTTCACAAGCAGTCTGCAGTTGTCTTTCTCTCCCCCTCTTTCTTCCCCTCTGTCTATTCTCTCTGTCCTATCTAACAATAACAACAACAGTAATAACAACAATAACAAGGACAACAAAATGGAAAACATGTCCTCCAGGAGCAGTCGTTCTGTAGTTCAGGCACCAAGCCCCAGCGATAATCCTAGAGGTGAACAAAAAGGCTCAGTGAAAGTTCCTCTGAGGACTGGCTTTATGGAGACAGCACCAGTATCTGTCCCACAGGCCTGCATTTAGAAGGATCCAAGCCCTCTTGGATGGCATGCTGCCTTGCTATGTGCACCACCCTGGATTGAGCCCAGGCCTCTTGCACTGAAGGAAGCTTCGATGCTATGTTCTCTTTCATTCTCTCTTTGCCCCCCTGCCTTCTCTTTATCTAAAATTTAATTAAGGGAGAAAAGTAAAAAGAGGGGGCCAAGAGGTGGCGCACCTGATTAAGCACACACATTACAGTGTGCAGACACAGGTTCCAATCCCTGGTCCCCACCTACAGGGGGACATGAGTGGTGAAGCAGGGCTGCAGATGTCTCTCTGTCTCTCTCCCTAGCTCCCCTTCCTCTCTCAATTTCTCTCTGTCTTTATCCGATAATAAATAAATATATTTTTAAAAATTTTAGAAAACAAAAGAGAAAAAGAAGGGTCCTATGTAGTGTCTGACATTGTGCTGTCACCCACATATAGTTCTTAACCTTGGAACAAAAGATCCCATTTTTCCATTTGGCACTGGACCCTGAAACAACTGTAGCTGGTGCCTGTCCCGTTCTGTCTTCAAGTCATACCCCTCTTGGTATTCAGACGCCTCCAATTGCACAAACCTGGGACCAAGCTGGAGTGGCAGTAGAGGTCAAACTGAGAAACTATAGCATTTTTTTTTCTGTCACTTTCTTTTCTCTTTTGTCCCGATTTCATGTCACATGTTGTGCAATATGGTTGATATGTTCCTTAGCTTCAGCTTCTTGACTTATACATGGAAATAGTCAGAGTGGGTAGAATGTAGGACTGGATTACTTGCATGCCTGAGGCTCTTGGTTTGATCCCTGATACTTCATGTAGATGTACTTTGCTTCTCTCCCTCCTTCTCTCTCTCTCATATGAAATAAACCTCTTTTTTTTTTTTCCTCCAGGATTATCTCTGGCACTTGGTGCCTACACTTCGAATCTACTGTTTATTGTGACCATTTTTCACTTGTTTTGGATAGGACAGAAAGCAATTGAGAGGGAAGAGAGAGTTAGAGATAGAAAGACATCTGCAGACCTGCTTCACTGCTTGTGAAAAGACCCTCCCCCCGCAGGTGGGGAGCCGGGGGCTTGAAGCCGGATCCTTGCGCAGGTCCTTGCACTTATTTCTATGTGCGCCTAACCTGGTGCACCACTGCCCAGCCCCCTTAAATAAATCTTAAAAAACAAAGAAGTAAATGGAAGGGTAAAGTGGTGACACATCTGATAGAGTGATACATATTATCATGTAGGACAATGTGGGTTCAAGCCCCCAGTCCCCACCTGCAAGGGGAAGTTTTAGTAGTAGTGCTGTGGTTGTCCTCCCCTCCCCCCCATCTACATCTGTCTCTCACCTTCTCTCAAAATGGAAAGAAAAAGGCGATTGGAAGCAGAGAAGTTGTGCAAGCACTGAATCAATCCCAGCAATATGTGCTGTCAAAATAAATAAACAATAGTACTAAGTGCCTCCATGGTTTTTGCAGGATGCAAGTGACATAAGGCATGCGAACAATTATCACATGATAACAAATATTAGTGTTTATTTTGTTGAGAACATTGAGGTGGGGGAACTTATCTCATGGTTAGGGATGAGGGGGTAGAAGACAGTAGAATTCAGGAAGTCAAATGCTCACTTCTCAGGAAGGAGTGTTATCCCCTGGCTGAACCCTGGAGGCCCAGAGGGAAATCTTGCTCAGTGCAAGAAGTAGGCGAAAGAAGGTGCCTTCCTTCATTCCTGCTAGCCCCTCCACAGACTTGATGTTTTTTAGCCCAAGAAGAGTTCTAGATATGGGTCATTCTAGACCATTCTCAACTCACCGGACACTAACTAGACATGGGATGGTTTGTGTTGTTGACTGTGCAGAAGGTTCCTTCCTGTAACTCCAGAAAGACCTAGTAAAAAACAAGGGCAGGTGTAGAGGTCAGAAGTTCTTTGTTAAGGGAGAGGGGAATATGAATTGAAATCACCCCTCAAGATGCCTCCTGTTTTACTCTCACTGCAGTTTTAAATTTTATTATTTATTTATAGAATAGAGGCAGAGAAAACTGGAGAGGGAAGGGGGAGATAGAGAGGGATAGAAAGAGAGACACGTGGGAGTCGGGCGGTAGCGCAGCGGGCTAAGCGCAGGTGGCGCAAAGCACAAGGACCGGCATAAGGATCCCGGTTCGAACCCTGGCTCCCCATCTGCAGGGGAGTCGCTTCACAGGCGGTGAAGCAGGTCTGCAGGTGTCTATCTTTCTCTCCCCCTGTCTTCCCCTCCTCTCTCCATTTCTCTCTGTCCTATCCAACAACGACAACAACAATAATAACTACAACAATAAAAAAACAAGGGCAACAAAAGGGAATAAATAAATAAAATAAATATTAAAATATATATATATAAAAAGAGACACGTGAAGCACTGACTGCCTCACTGCTTGTGAAACCTGCCCGTTTCTCCCCCTCCCCCCAAGATAGGGAGGGGGGGAGCCTGAACCCTGGTCATAGCACACTGTAATATGTGTGCTCAACTAGGTATCTCATCACCTGTCATCTCACTGTAGTTGCAGATCAGATATATGTCACATTCCTGCCTGATTTAAACAAACAAATAAAAAACTTGCCAAGAAGGAATATCTTCTTTAAACACACACACCACACCCCAAACTGAAATAAAACCCCACTGCCACAACAACAACAAAAAAGAGCAACATAAAAAATTTAAAATCCCATTTATGGAGAAATGAGTTGCCACCTTCTTCCCTGGCTCTAGTTCATTTTTCCTTCGCTAGGTTCTAAAGGTAGAAAATTCCAGGTTGCTCGGGCGGCTCTTGATAGAAAAAAAAAAGAAAGAAAGAAAAGAAAAACAAACAAACAAACAAACAAAAAACAAAAAACGAAGCCCTGGTCCTCTCCAGCGCGCAAAAGAAATTGTTTCTTTCAAGCTGCTCTTGTGCCCATTCTCTTCCAGAAACGCCACCACCCCTCCCATCTCTACCAAGCCAACGTCCCCCTCTCCCCCCCAAATGCGGCACCCCAGCAGCAGTCTTTTCCAAGACATCCCCGAAGGACAGCGGGGGTTGGATGAGTCAAGCTCACTGGAGCGAGTGGGGGAGCGCTCCTGACTTTTCGGGAATCCAAATGTCCTAGGATTCACCTTTCCGTCTCGCTGCCACTACCCCTCCCCGGGCCCCCGACTGCCCCTCTCTGCCCGCTAGCCCAAACCAGGTGGCCGACAGCCTAGGGGAGGCGCGCGGGCTGCGGGAGGAGCCCCCGGGGTGCTGCACCTGTGGGTGTTGGGGGGCGCGGGCGCGCAGTTCCCCGGCGGCTCCGCTAGGGGTCTCTCTCGGGTGCCGAGCGGGGTGGGCCGGATCAGCTGACTCTCCGGGCTCGGAGCCTCGCCGCTGCGCTGCTGCTGCTCAGTCAGTTTGCTCGGCGGCTGGAGCAGAGAGCGCCCGGAGTCGCGGGAGCGCGAAGACCCCGGTGGCGGCGGCGGCGGAACCGGCAGAGCGAGGGCGAGGCGCACCCCCCCCCCCCATACAGCAGCGCACTCGGTGTCCCGCGCAGGGTCGCGATGCTGCCTACTTTGGTCCTGGTCCTGCTGGCCGCCTGGACGGCTCGGGCGCTGGAGGTGGGTGCTGCGCCTCGGTTTGTTGGGGGGGGGGGTGCTGGGGAGCTTTGGGCGGTGGTACACGATGGAACCTGGTCTTCCCCTCTTTAACCCAGAGAAACCGAGGTTGGAGGCGTGCGTGCGTGTGCGTGCGTGTGTGTGTGTGTCTGTCTGTCTGGAGAAGGGAGCAGCCTAGGGGACCCTTCTTCCCTCGGCGCCTGCCGCCCCCGCTTGCGGGCGCCCCGCGCTCGCTTCCCCGCCTCCGGCCCAGCCCTGCCCGGCGACGCGCGCTCCAGCCCGCGGAGAGGGAGCCGGGACGCAAAGGGGCGTCCCGGGCAAAAAAAAAAAAAAAAAAAAAAGGAAAAAAAAGGGCGGTGATGGGGATCGGGAGCCTCAGATCCTCCCTCGGGAGCTGGGCTGGCAGACTGTAGGGGGGGAGGTTTGGGGGAGGCCAGAGACTTCCCCGATGGGGGTAAAAGGGAGGAAGGTAAAGGGATGTGGGTAGGGGGTGTGAAAAGGCTACATCCCTGGATCGATTTCTGGGTTTCGAAGCCGCCGCCGCTTCCCCTCTCCTCCGCCCTTTTCTTTCGGGGCCGCAGGAAAGGAGGAACCGGGGCTTCTCGGCAAGCTGTGCGCTAGCTTCCCCCCTCCCCACCTTCCTCTTCAACCTTTGCTTTTGCCTTTTTTTTTTTTTTGCCTCTGCCCGATTTAACCTTCCCTTCGCCTCACCAGCCCGATCACCCCCTCTTTGCCCTTCTCGGCTGCACGCGGCGGCCTCCCGAGTGGGACCCGGATCGGGGTGGCGCCCCACCTTCCGCAGGCAAAACTTTGTGTGTTGCTGCGTCTCCCTTTTGTGTGAAGTTGCGAGCGATGCGAGGGAGGGGTCGGTCGGAGACCCACCGCCGCCCCTCGCACGGGGCTGCCCCGAGCCGGGAGGTCCCTGGCCTTCGCCCATATCCCCCGCTGGTCCCCGGAGACGGGGGCGGGGGCGGGGGAAGGTCCCCCGAACAAAAGCCGCGGCCATCCCGCCCTCGCCAGCCCGGGGCGCGGTGGCTGAGTCGCGCTGGTCTGGGAGCCCCCTCGGCTCCCTTCCAGGCGCCGCGTGGTCCTCCCAGAGGGGGCTGGGGCGCTGCTGGGGCCCCGCAGCCCCTCCGTTCTCCGCAACCCCCGTCACCCCCAGACCCGCTGCTTCTGTGCGGGACCGGGAAGTCCTTGGGGAGGAACCCGCCGAGAGTGGGGTGAGCGCCTGCAAAGGGCAGCGGCCGGCGGTGGGGAGCTCGCCCCTCCTGGGCATCAAAAGACACGTTTGTGTGGTCGAGGCGCGGCTGCCTGCTTGGCAGCGCGGGGCCCGCGGGGTTGAGCCCCGTTCCTGGGGTCTCGGGCTGCTGGGAGAGGGTCCTTGGGGTTCTTATTTATTTTTTTTTAGGGTGCAGATAAAAGGATGGAATTGAGTGAAGATTAAGACGGAGAAGATGGCGCCTCTGCAGTGCAGCAAAGAAAAGCTGTATGGAGGCTGCAGCCTGGCGAATTCCGCCCACCACTAGGTGTATACCCAGGCTTTCCCCCATTCAAAAGCGACTTGTTTTTCTCTGGATCTAGAGACTCAGAAGTTGTTTGTGTGACAGTTAAGACCGAGGAGGTTGTCTTTCATGAGTGCTAGATTTCCCATTAGACATCTTAACCACTCGCAACCTCTCCCCCCATTTTTTTTTTTTTTTTTGGTTTTTAATTCCCCCTTTCTCCCTACCTCATGGTAATTTTCCAAAAGAAGCAATTTCTGGACAACACTTTTTTCCCGTAATTCCTCTGAGGATGGACAGACCAGCACACCATTATGTGCCCCTTAGTCTCTAATTTATAAGGTCATTAAGCTATTTTTTTAAAATAATTTTCTTTCTTTTTTAACCTACAAGCGGTTCTAGTTAGGGCTAGTTAAAACAGACTGTCTTTAAGAATAGAATAATTTGGTTTTCCATATTTTAAAGTGGTTTTAATTAAGGAAACTCTGAATTCTCCTTCAGAGTGTTTTCGGCTTTCTCCGATTGCCTGACTACATGTTAAAGAAAAGAAAAGGGGGGAAAAAAAAAACAGAACCACAGATTGAATCAGTGAAGGCTTAATATTTGAAACTTTAGTTAGTTAGGTACACATTTGACTTATGGAATATTCCCCCTCCTCCGTGCCCCTGTGTAAGAATAGCCTGCTTATAAGCAGATATTCAGATTGATTTTTTTTTTTCGACCAGCTTGATTACATTTCTTTACTGTCTGCTATCCTTTGAGATAGTTTCACTGGTTATTAACTCCTTCAGAGGGCGGAGAATCACCTTATTTCATTTTTAGGGAGGAAGGGGAGTTAGTAACTGACCCTAGTGAGGTGTGAGGGGGTGGGGTGCTAGGGTCGTGGCTATGCAGCTATATTGATGTCCACTAAAAGGTGTGATTATGAGGTGACTGCCTATTTTTGTAGGTTTTAGAAAATAGGTCTGCTGCAGATGGTTCTAAAAGAGAAATAAGAATGAGGGCAGTCATAAGGGGCCCTCTGCCTTTTAGGGAGGTGTGATGTTCCCTGGTGCATTGGGTATGAGTTCAAAAGCCCTGGCATTTATCCGTTGAAACTTGATTCCTCTTTAAGTTTTGTTTTTCTGTATTGGGGGGTGGTGGTAGGGTTTTAACCTAATCAGGTTCTGTCAACATTTGCTTTGTGCTTTGCTGGTACTGCTAATTCAGTGATTGTGTTTCCTGTCCATACGAACAAGTACCGCCCTGACCACAGACACTTAGAGATAGTGAAGCTCAGATTTGCTGGTGATCTGTAAGGAGCCACTGTTTCTTGCTGGTCAATGGGAAACCATGATAAGGACAAGCACAGAAGCTTCTCTCTTGTCACCATAACTAGCAGAGGCACCTGCCAGGTCCTAGCCAGGCTGTTAGTACTGCAGATAAGGGCTTCAGACAGAACACTGATTCCCTAGCTCAGGGCAAGGAAAAGGAAGAAGCTGCAACTAAATGGATCGCAAGGTTAAAGTGAGGATGATTGGATATAAGAAAAACAAACACATAACAACAACAACAAAAAAACATAAACACAATCTATCCATTGATTATTGCTATGAAGGAAAATGGAGAGATGATTATCTTTCTGGGTAAGACTTTCTCCCTGTTGCTCCAGACCTATTTTGTGTTCTTTGTGGCATTCTAAATACTTCCATATAGATAGCTATGCTTTTCTACAGTTATGTGTGAGGAAACAGTTCGTGAGTCATCCTGGAAATGGAGTATAGCTATTATACACCTTTCCTGTGGCCACTACTGAAGAAATGTGATGATACTAGGAATGTGTATTCCTAATCTACGTGGGAACATGCATTGCCTCAAAGGAGAAAGCATCTTTCTTTAAAAATTTTTAAAAATATTTTATTATTTCTCCTTTTGTTCCCTTGTTTTTTTTTACTTGTTGTAGTAGTTACTATTGTAGTTATTATTGTTGTCATCGTTGTTGGATAGGACAGAGAGAAATGGAGAGAGGAGGGGAAGACAGAGGGGGAGAGAAAGATAACACACCTGCAGACCTGCTTCACCGCCTGTGAAGCAACTCCCCCTGCAGGTGGGGAGTCGGGGCTCGAACCAGGATTCTTACGCCGGTCCTTGTGCTTCGCACTATGCACTTAACCCGTTGCGCTACTGCCCGGCCCCTGACAAAGCATCTTTCATTACTATGTTTCTTCTGTAATCTCTGCCTCCTCTTAACAGTCACACATGCAGAGATCAACCACAAAAATATGTTTTAAAGTTTATGGGCTACAATACAAATACAGATTAAGCAGTATACTTGAAGTGTTACCCTGTAAACACCTATATTTAAGGTATAAAGACACAATGGGGTGAGATAATCCTGGAGACTTTCTTGGGGGCTCATTTCCGATTAGAGGTACATTCCAGGTTTGGGCCATGGGAGTGAAGTTCTTTTCATTTACAGTATTTGTTTGAATGCCTCACTCCACCTTTCCTCTCTCTCTCTCTCTGGAATGGGGGATGTTTGGTTTATGGCCAGGCCCTGGTTAGGCTCTTAAATAATGAAGGGATATGCAAATGTGGGAATCCACTTTATTAATCTTTGCACCTTCTTCATGAAGGACCTTGGTCAGTTCTCATTTGGGGGACCTAGCCTTGTCCCACCGTAAGAAAGTGATGAGTCAGCTCCTCATTGTAAAGCTTCTAGCCCAGTGCGATAGAGACGACAGTAAGTAAACCATTTTCAACTTCAGAAGGACTATATGACAGTGACAGATGCTGAGACAGAAAGCGAAGTTAGAAGGTACACTCTGGAGAAAGAGTAGGGGCTTGGAAGTCAGAGTGGAGGTCCAAGAGGTGGTATAGTGGTTAGAGTGCCCAGACTTGCAAGCAGGAAGTCTCAGGTTTTATACTCCGTATTGCATGTGTCTGTCGCAGGAAGGTTGGGTAAGATAAAATGTTTCATTTGTCGTTTGTCCTGGACTGCGTGTCTTTACCTCTCTGCCACTGCTCCACTATACAGATACATCTTCTAAGTAACTCAAGGCTGGTGGAGGAGGCGGCTAAGATGGTTTATTACTAAACAATTCTTTTCTTCCTCTTCTTCTTTGTCTCTCCCTCCCTTTCTCTTTCTGTCTCTCTCTGGTTCTTAAATGGAAAGCAAATACTACCATAAACCTTTAAACTTAGCTTTCAAATGAGGACCAGAGTCCAGGGGGATGCATTATGTAACAGTTTCTTCAGCTTAATGTGGATGGCTTCAGAAATCACTGTCTCAATGAGGACATCAGTGATTCTCTTGGGGGAGAAATGGATTTTGTAAAATTTCTTTTTTAGGTTAATCCTGATGAACAGAGATGCTTTACTCTAGTAACCTTTTTAGAAGCAGAAACCCACCCAAAGCTTGGTTAGAATAACTATTGTAGGAATAAAATAATTCACATTTTAAAACAAGTCTAGGTGTGTAACAATGCAATGGCTCTGTGAACAAATGATGCTTCACAGGTTAGTTAGCTGACTGTTCAAAGCAGGATGGGTATGGGGCCTCAGGGTTGCACGTGTGATATTTTAATCGCAAAGAGGAGGTTACAAAGACATTTCTTTGGAGATTTAGTTTGTGTGGCTCTGTTTTTGAAGATACAGGTTTTTCTGGAACATAGCTAGGATCTTGTGAAAGAAGGCTGTGATGGAAAGAGGGAAGGTAAGAGATTTTAAAGCTAGACTGGGGAAAGTTGTGGAATTTTTGCTACATTTATCTTGCTGACTTTTCTGTTTATGTGATGTTGGACTGGCAAAAAGGAACCACTGAGCTCCTCTTGTGTTAAGGGCTGGTAGTGTTCTTCAAGGATCAAAAACCTGGATTAGGGTTGCTTGAACTTAAAATGTGGTTCTGTTTCTTTTTGAACTGATAGCCACTGAGGCTCCAGCCTTAATTTTTCCCTTTGTAAAATGTGGATAGTAATGTCTATGATTGTTGAGAACCAATCAGATTAATTCATGTGTCATGTTTTTTAATCTTTATTTATTTATTGGGTAGAACCCAAAATTGAGAGGCCTAAGGGGGAGTTAGAGAGGGAGAGAGACAGACACCTGCAGCCCTGCTTCACTACTCGCAAAGCTTTTCCCCTGCAGGTGGGGACTGAGGGCTTGAACCTGGATCCTTGCTCATTGTAACATGTGCACTCAACCAGTTGTACCACCGGCCCCCTATGTGTCAAATCTTTGGACGAGCACATGAGATAATATATATGGAACATGATGTCACATCTAAAGAACTGTGTGTGTTACTATTACTGTTTACCATTATATAAAATAGAGTAAATCTTATGTGATTGGAAGTTAAAATAATCTCTGATGTTTTATTTACTGGCAAATGCACTCACCAGTTGATACTATTGCAGGAAACCAGGGTTTGGGATTATAAGGGAATGAATCAATGCAATTTAAGTTAAAATATTTAGAAGAGGTAAACATTTTAGAACACTTCATAAAGTTTTATTAGATATCTGTATATTAAATGCATTTACTATTAAATATTTGCATTTTTATATTCCAGTTGACTTTTGAAAAAAATCAATAAAGTGATTCCTTTTCACTGAAATATCTAAGCAATGTAGTAATGTGCAAAACTACAGTTTTTTCACAGTCCGAAAAGACCTCTTTATTATATTTAAATTGTGACTGTCACCATGGCTTACTGCTTAAAGCCCATTTATTTTTTCAGTAGAGGACAGAGGCAATGAGGGGGAGACATCATAGCACCAAAGCTTCCTCCATCCCTGTAGGGGTGAGATTTGAACCTGGGGTGCACACATGATAAAGCAGAAACACTATCCAAGTGAGCTATCTTACCAACCTAAAAGGCCTATTTTAAATTGTGCACACTGGCAGCTGGCCACTTCTATCTAATTTGAAGCAAGTTTATAGCCTGGCTAGATAATTAACTCAACTCTTGGTTGACAATCAGCTATGTACAAGGACTTATGAAGTAGCTCAGTTGAGTTTTCAGCAAAACCTTTTCTAGAAAAAAGTGAATAAACAGCTTTTGCCAGACTAGACAGAAATGGTAGATTTCAAATGCTAGCCAAAGAACTTTGGTGACAGAATGGAATCTCAGAATGATTTTCCTGAGATAACAAGGAGACCAAAAAGGAGACTGCATGAGAAGGAAGCATTTCTGCAGGAAATCTGCTTCCAGAAATAAAATGAAGTATATAAACCCATGGCTGATGGCTTTCATAGCTTTAAAAACTTTCTGCTGCTTAATTGGAAGCATTTTCTTATGCGTATAGTTGACTCACTATATAAGCTTTTTAGTCTGAATTTCAAACCAATGCTATGGCTATTTGGAAGTATAGGAAATTGGTGATCTTGTGGTTCGCAACTGTGATTGACACAGAAGAATCAATTAGCCAAGTCCCGAGGATCCATGTGGGATTTTGTTGTGCAAACTCAAGTCACTTTCATTGACCTTCCCAATCAGAACCAGTGAGTTTGAGGAGGAGGACATAAGTCTTGTAGTCACATTTGGAATAAACATCCTGCTCAAGAGTGAGATGAAACCACAAGCACGTATGTTAAATCAGTCATGCAAATATGAGGAACATACCACCAGAAAACAGAAATTAACAGTCAGCTTGTTTTTATAGATGAGCAAATTCTAGCATTCACAAGCTCTGATTAATGATAAACACAAAGCGATATTTGGGTTGTAATTTCTAGGCAACCTCTTATTTCTGTCTTACCAAGGTCAGATGATTTTTGTTGGAGAAATTTGATTAAACAAGAAAATATGTTAGTCTCTCTTTTCTCTCTCTCTCTCTCTCTCTGTGTGTGTGTGTGTGATTTATCTTGTTGATAAGAAATTGTCTTCTGCCTGATTCCCTTAGAGAACCTAATAATTTGCCCTACAATCTCAATTGCATCCACAGAAATCTTTATTGAAGAATGTAAGATGTCTTCCTTGAGGAGAGAGACTGATAAATTATTTTTCAGCCTTAAAAGATCCTTGGGAGAATAAAGTATCTGCAATATAAGGAAAAGCCATTTGTTTTAAATGAAGAAATGCCTTATTATTCTTGCTGCTTTGTTAAATTTCAAAGCTTTAATGGCAGTAATATATTTTGACCCCATGGAGACATTTTATAGAGAGGAAAAGAAGAGGCTTAATCCCACCCCTGAGATATATTTGTGTGTGTTAGATGTGTCCTTTAACCCCTACTTACCACAAACTCATTTGTCCTTTTTCCTTTTGTCTTTATGTGCTTGAGTGCAATCAGATTAATGAGGCAACAGTTTTTATTTTTAATGAAAAACCAGTGCTCTCCATTTAAGGCTCGACAAGTCCAAAATTGGACTTTTTATAGAAACTTACTGTTAGATGAATTTTCAGAAATGTACTTAATTGCTCTGTAAGTAACACTACTCAGTTATTTTGCTGCAATGAAATTAATTGCCACACTTGATAAAGATAGGTAAGCTTATGTATTGAATTTCTTCATCTTTCAAAATGTAATTCTTATCTCAAGTCAAAGTCTTTAAAATGATATTTTGAAAACTTACAAAATGCTCCTCAGAGACCAAAATTAGCACCAATCACATGAAAAGTGCTACTTGAGAGCAAATATCCCTAGTACTAATTCTTTTTTTATTTTTTGTGACTTGTTTCAAATAATTATATTTTGCTTCTGCAAATATGTTATAGGTTATTAACTTGAAATTATACTTCATGTATTCTCAAGAAACCTACATAGAAGCTTGCAAATGTGTGGACTGATTGTTCTAAGATTAATTTATCCAGCAGATACTTTCAATTTAAAATTGAAATGAAATTTCTCTGTGTTAGTCACTGGCTTCTTTTCATTTAGAGTTGAGTCTGGATTTTTATGGACACGTTCAGAAAAAGGAAATTCACTCCTTTATTTAACAAATATTTTTGAGGTCCTTGTCCTCACAAGGAACTTAGTGAAAGGTAAAGAGAATAAATAGGAAGCATTTGGGGGCTTGGGGAAAATTCATTTTGGCAGGAGGTGGTGGAGGAAACACTATGTAGACTGTGTTGTGGTTGTGGTATTTTCAGGAAAAGTTTCTGATCTGGTCAGTACCTAAATGTTAACTCAGAAATCTAGAGGAGACACATATATAAATTCTTGTAAAAAGCTAAAGGAATTTTCTTCAGAGGAATTAAATATCATCAAGTGGTTGGGGAGAGAAGTAGACATTCACTATGACCTCATGTATCCTCCTGTAATTTGCTTCATCACTCACCATGATCACTGCCGTACTCCAAGTATCTACAAAATATTTTAATGAATACTCTAGAAGTTTTTATTGTGGTGATAAAGAATTGTGTGTTTGAGTCTTTCCAGTTATCTTCTCTTACGGCTTCAACAATCACGAATGACGCTTCACTACAAGCAGAGAGAAAAGGAAAGCCCTGCAAGATATTTCTGACATTTTCTAGAACTTTTTTTTTTTTCCTGGAGTAAAAGGTTTCAAGTACTTCCAGTGGTTTAATTAATGTTCATCATTTGCTACTTTATTTATTTATTTTGACAGGAGTTGAAAGGCAAGGGGAGATAGGTAGGGAGAGGGAGAGAGAGCTGTGACACCGCTTCCGTGCTTGTGAAGCTCCTCTTCTCTGTAGGTAGGGATTGGAGGTTTGAACCTGGGATCCTTGCTCATGGTAATATCTCCACTTAACCAGTCGCACCACTTCCCAGCTTTCCCCTCTCCCCCCATTTGCAGCTCTTCATTCCAGAAATTTGGTTGGGTTCATCCAAAAAAAATGCCTCGTTCTTGAAATATTAGGCTGTTGGATAAGTCATGTTTTTTTTGCATATAAAACCAGAAAAAAAATACATCATGACTTTTTGACAGCCCAATATTTCATAAATCCTTAGAGCGGATTGGGACAGTTTCAGTGGAGGGTGCCTAGACATGATTTTTATAAAATGTAGTGGAGGTGTCCAGGAGACAGCTCTCCTGACAGCACGTGCTTCATCATGTACAAGGATTTAGCCCTGGCCGTCCATTGGAATCACATGGAGCTCCATGAAAGGTGGAGCTGGTGTCTCCTTCTCTGTCTGTCTCTCCCCCCCCCTCCCCCCCGTCACTCCGATTAGAAGGAGGAGGAGGAGAAGAAGGAAGAAGGTGGTGGTCTGCTGGGAGCTATAGAAATCATGTAGGTGATGAGGCCCAGTGAGCAACCTGGTGGCAAAAAAAAAAAAAGGGGGATCTATTCAAGGACTCAATTCAAGTCCCATGTCCCCTTTTGCAGGGGGAAAGCTTCATGAGCAGTAGAGCAGTACTGCAAGTGTCAGTCTCTCTCCTTCTCTGTCTGCCTGCTCCCTCTCAATTATACCCTGTCCCTTTGAACCAAAGAAAAAAAAAGGAGAAAAAGAAAAGGGATGGTGGAGCTTAGAAAGAAAATGTATTTGTTATTAAGTTGAATAACCATTAAACAATGGCTTAATTACTCATTAAACTCGTTACTGTTACCTCATGTATTTTAGTTTGTTACCTTTGGGGGTTACTTTATAGCTATTGTTTACTTTTTTATATTTTAACACTTTTTTTTTTTATAAAGAGACGTTTCTTATCTTTATTTATTTATTGGCTAGAGATAGCCAGAAATTGAGAGGAAGGGGGAGATAGGTGAGAGAGAGAGAGAGAGAGAGAGAGAGAGAGAGAGAGAGAGAGAGGCACTTGCAGACCTGCTTCACCACTTGTGAAGCTTCCCCCCTGCAGGTGGGGTTTGGGGTCTTGAACCAGCGTCATTACACATTGTAACATATGTGCTCAAGCAGGTGCACCACCACCCAGCTTCCTATTTTTTAACACTTTTTATCTTTATAAGATAGAGACAGCCAGAAATGGAGAAAGGAATGGAAGGTACAGAGGGAGAGAAAAAGGGAGACAATTGCAGCCTTGCTCACCACTGGCAAGGATTTCCCCCCTGCAGGTGGGGGCTGGAGGCTCAAATCTGGGCTCTTTCGCACTGTAACGTGTGCTCAATCAGGTGTGCCACTACCCGGCCCCCCGAATGTTTACTTTTTAACCTTAGTGTGAATCAGGATCAAACCTGGCCCTTTAAGAAAAAAAGTAAAATTCTGTTACTTCCATTCTCTAAAATAATTGTACTTTTCAAGTTCAAGGACATGAAGCCAAAGCTGCTATATGCTATTAACTTGACAAGCATTGAAAATCTAATTGAGGCCATTATGAGTAGTCTTATATCTTGTGAATGTTTTCTCAGACTTGTTTTTAAATGTTTTGTGTCAAGTGTTAAATCCTCTTATGCCACAGTACCCCAGAAAATTTAAGTCCAATAAAAGCA
Organism: Erinaceus europaeus; assembly: GCF_950295315.1. Taxonomy (NCBI): domain Eukaryota; kingdom Metazoa; phylum Chordata; class Mammalia; order Eulipotyphla; family Erinaceidae; genus Erinaceus; species Erinaceus europaeus. The sequence goes on along the minus strand of NC_080170.1, from coordinate 113,147,369 downwards.
AACCAAATTTTAAATTCCTACAATTGCTTTGCATGGGGGAATGACCTAAGTTAACTGACAGGGCGTTTGAGTTGGAAGGTAACTGAGACTACTATTAGTTTGAGCCGTGGTGAAGGACTCTACTTTCCAGAGTTATGTTTTTGACAAAATTGCAGTCTGGGTACCACTACATATTTGCTCAGTGAAGTATGAGAAGAGTGAGTCCTCTGAGGGTGGCCATGTGACTGGCTGCGAGAAACTTTAGAAGCAAAGGCTGGGAAGAAATGTTGGCTAAGTTTGTGCAAGTCCTGGAAAATGGGAAGTGAGTAATTGAAAATTCAGCGCTAGCGATAGCCAGGACAGGGATATGACTTATTTGGCAGGAGTGATGGTATGCAAGAAAGAATGCAGAATTAGCCTCCTTTTCTCTTTTTGTCATCTGACCATTGAACCACCAATTTATTCCACTTACTTATGTGAATTGGCTCATAGCGAAATGTGTGTCCTTGTGACTTTTAAAGGTAAAATTGTGAGGACAAAGATGGTAAGTATTCATTTTGATTGAGGTATTTCTTTCACTACATTATGTTTTTGGTTTTATTTACCAATTCAAACAATAATCAGTGGGTTCAATTCCTGGTACTGCATATGCCAGAGTTGAATGCTACTCTGGTGAGTGTCTCTCTCATAAAAATAAATATATAGATAAATCTTTCCTTACTTTGAAAATTTGCCACCAGGATTTTCACTGGGTCTAGATGCCAACTCTGTGGATTCACCTCTCCCAGTGCCCTTTTTTTTTTTCTCCTTTTCCTTTCTTTTATACTTGATAAGGCAGAGATAATTTGAGAAGGGGAGAGGATGAAGAGAGCGAGAGAGAAAGATAGACACCTGTAGACCTTCTTCACCTCTCGTGAAGCTTCCTCCCCTGCAGGAGGGGAGCAGGGTTGTGAACCTGGGTTGTTGTGCATGATAATGTGTACAAAGCCGGTGCACTACCGCCTGCCCCCCAAATCTTTAAAAATAAATAACTAAAAATAACTAATAAAGATGAAAAATTAATATTTTTGAGAAAACAAAACAAAACAGACCAAAATATGCTAAGGATTTATTATCATGTGTTCAATTATTTGTGCTAAAAAAAATGGTCCGTGATTTAATTGCCCATTCCCTCAGTCATCTCAGCAGGGAAACAAAATAACAACCCAAGTCCATCAAACTTATGTTAGCAGACAAGAAGGATTACTACAGGATGTTCAGTTGTTTATTTGGATCCTGTGTTGACCTGCTGTTTTCCAATTTCGCTGAGGGCATCTGTGATTTCTGTAAAATCAGCACTGAGATACATGATTTTTTAAAAAAAAAATTGTTTCTTTTTTAGTAGCTGGCCGACTTTCCTTCTTACCTTGAATTTTTGAAAACATAATTAATTTTTTTTGGGGGGTACTCTGCAGTGGGGCTACTTTGAAATGTTTCTGAAATAGAGATTACCATTGATGTCAATGGTTCTTTTAGAGTAAGGGCCTGGAACAGTAAGTAGTCCTCAATGTCTGCTTAATCTGCTTAGCTAGATTGCATTGCATAGCTGCAAGGGAGTCTAGTACCTGTGCTCCATTAGCTAACAGTATTGCTAGTAGGAATACATTCCAGCTTCTCTGTCTATGGATAAAGGAGCGGTAAGAAATTGAATGACAACTGGCCGTCTGGAATGTAGAGGAAAGTGGTATGCATTGGTTTCAAATCAAATCAGTGATAAGCTTCTGCATAAATCATTTGACTCTTTTTTTTTAATTGCCCATTTCTTATCTGCTCATTAACCACATGGGTAACATTTGAGAGTGATGTGGAAGGAGGTCAGGAGTGGCTTTTTTTTTTTTTAATTTTTATTTATAAAGTGGAAACACTGACAAGACCATAGGTACAATTCCACAAAATCGCCAGCACCAGAACTCTGTATTCCCTCCCCTCCCCTGATAGCTTTCCTGTTCCTCAACCCTCTGGGAGTATGGACCCAGGGCTTTATCCAGTGCAGAAGGTGGAAGGTCTGGCTTCTGTAATTGCTTCCCCACTGAACATGGGCGTTGACAGGTCCAGCCGATCAGGATTGGTTTATTTATTTATTTATTTATTTATTTATGCCTCCAGGGTTATTGCTGGGGCTGGGTAACTGCGCTAGAATCCTCTGCTCCTGGAGGCTGCTTTTTCCCTTTTATTGCCCTTGTTGTTTACAGGAATGGTTTTTAAGTTTTACATCACCCAAGAGCTGAGCCTTTGCATTGGCTGATTGTTACACTAGGTGGTTTACCTTTGTTTTGTGTTCCCAGGAAATCAGTCCAATCACAATAATGTACAAAGGAATAATTCTAGTGGCTCTGTGAATAGTAATGACTTTGTTAGCTTTCTCAGTGGATCTATAGTAACTTTGTTGTTGAACGTAGTCATTGGAAGTACTAGTGGATGAAAAAAAAAACAAAACTTAGAGAAATTTAGCAAAGAGCACGATGCTGAAGACCTGTCTTGATCTAGGTTTGCCTCTCCTGTTCAGACCCTTTTTCCATTGTGACATAGCCTCCAGATATGCTCATGCTTACTTTGTTATTGAAACACACAAGGGAAATATACGTTAATCTAATAGGATTGCCACTTTAAAATCCATGTTAATTACTAACCATTTTGTTATTCATTCCAAATTAGTGTAAAAGTAGCCAAATGAAGATACTGAATAAAAATGAATGTGAAACATAATCCTGAGCCAGCTTGACTTAATCATCAACACTTGGAAGTGTTTGAAGTATATATATTACACACACAGAGATAGATACACACATATTTGTACACACGCACACACACACTCAGCCCCTATGAGTTTATTTAAAACACCTCCTAATTATTTGGTCTACTGTATATGGTTCTGTTTTAAAGGGAGGTCTAAAATATGATTTCTCAGAAATTGCTCTAGCTTTCTGAATTATTTCTTTCTGAACCCCGGTTTTTCTTTAAGACTCAGCGAAGCATAGTTCTAGACTTGATCACCTAACATCTGGGCATTTAAAAAACTTAAATGTCTGTCAAGAAAATATCTTCTCACTTTAAAATATTGTCTTTAGAAAAGCAGATGGCGGTTTATATGTGTCTGGAATCGTTGTTAATTGATAATTAGAATCAGATAGAGTATCCCATATGTTTGGATTTACATTTCTTTTTTAAATTTTAATTATTTATTTTCCTTTTTGTTGCCCTTGTTTTATTGTTGTCGTAGTTATTATTGTTGTTGTTGATGTCGTCGTTGTTGGATAGGACAGAGAGAAATGGTGAGAGGAGGGGAAGACGGGGTGGGGGGGTGGGGGTGGGGGAGCGAAAGATAGACACCTGCAGACCTGCTTCACCACCTGTGAAGCTACCCTCCTGCAGACAGGGAGCTGGGGCTGGAGCCCGGATCCTTGCACGGTGCTTGTGCTTCCTGCCACGTGCGCTTAATCCGCTATACTGTCGCCCGACCCCCTGGATTCACATTTCTTTCTAGTACCCTGATTTTCATTTGAAAATAGACCACCTTCCCCCCCCCCCCCCCCCCCGGCCCCATAGAAGAGAAGGTTAGCTTAATCTTCTTAGGTAGTAATTTGCATCATGCAAATTTGAAATTTTCTTTGAGTTATATTAGAATTATAAAGTCTGGGAAAATCTTGTTCTTTAGTTACTACCTAGTTTTCGTTTTTAAAAAATTTTTATTTATGGGAGTCGGGCAGTAGCGCAGCGGGTTAAGCGCACGTGGCGCGAAGCTCAAAGATCGCAGTAAGGATTCCGGTTCAAGCCCCGGCTCCCCACCTGCAGGGGAGTCGCTTCACAAGCGGTGAAGCAGGTCTGCAGGTGTCTATCTTTCTCTCCCCCTCTCTGTCTTCCCTTCCTTTCTCCATTTCTCTCTGTCCTAGCCAACAACAACGACATCAGTAACAACAACAATAATAACTACAACAATAAAACATCAAGGGCAGCAAAAGGAATGAATTTTAAACAAATCTTTTTATTTATAAGATGGAAATATATTGACAAGACTATAGGATAAGAGGGGTACATTTCCACACAGTGCTCACCCCCAGAGATACCTAGTTTTGTAGTGGTCAGAATAGCTTTATATAACTAGAAATAAGATAATTCAGAAATTTATGTAATTTGATACTATTGTATCACTCAGTATAATTACATTTTACATATTATCTATATTATTAAGAATAGTCTGCCAAAGTAAATATGTTTAATTTTGAACATTGTTTTGCTTTCGCATCTAATTTTTAATAGCTAGAGATACCTGACATAATTACGAGCTATAAATTAAGACCAGTCTGAAATGGGGTGAGCTTTTAGTTGTCTCTGCATTGCAAAACCAGTGATTATTGCTTGCTTTATTGACATTAAATAATTGGTAGTTATGTGCAGGCAATCTGCCTTTCTTTAAGATCATCTAGCTGAAAAAGTTGGCTCTCCAGGAATATATCCTGAAAGGAAAGACTATTTGACTATCCACTCTTGACTCACTGGAATCTTCACACATAGTTTATTGGTTTGTTGTATTTCTTAGCAGCCATGCTCTCAAGTATCCATGTCTGACTCTTTGATCACTTAAAATAGGTCCAACTAATATAAACATTGATACAAAAGGTGGCAGGGAAGTTTCTATTTAGGTATCATTGAAATATCCAATAGATATTCCTGGTGTCCATCTGTGTAAGTTCATTTCACTTACGTCTCTTAGAAATATTTTTAAAACTTGTAATCATTTTTGTGAAATAAACTTAGATTTGTGCTTAAAATACTGCGATTGATAATAACCTATAGCTACCGTGTAAATGAAGTGATACTGTTTTTATATCCAATGTTAATTTGCTGTTGGTTCACTGTTAACAAACACAAGATAAGACCATGGCTTTAACATAATTATTTTTAGGACCAAGGAGACAGACCGTCCTGTTAAGAGCAGTAATTTGTATGCTTACAGCCCCAGAAGTCAAGGCTTCTGTCCCCGCCATTTCCTTAAGTCAGAGCTGAGCAGTGTCTTGATTTCTCTCCCTTGCTTTCTCATCTTCCTTTTTCATTTTCTTTTTAAAAAGTTTTTTAATTATCTTTCTTTATTTATTGGATAGAGACAGCCAGAGATTTAGAGGAAGGGGGAGATAGAGAGGGAGAGAGACAGAGAGACACTTGCAGCCCTGCTTCACCACTTGTGAAGCTTCCACCCTGCAGTTGGGGACTGGGGGCTTGAACCCAGGTCCTTGCGCACTGTAATGTGTGCACCCCACCAAGTGCAACACAACCTGACCCCTTTCTCTCTCATTCTCTATAAGTCAACAACAACAAATTAAAAATAGCCATTTTGTTAACTATAAAATAGAAACACTAAACTCCAGCTCTTAATGGAGGTACCAGGAAACAGTAGTGTTCACTCAGCAACTCTGTGATGTCACTGCATCTCAGACTTTCCCTGGTATCCACTTAAAGCCTAGATTCTAAGTTACTGTTGTTCAGTAAACATGTAATGGTACCAAAGATGTAATTTATATTCTCTTGTAGTCACATGAAAGAGAAGCAGGTGGAACCGGTTTCAATATAATTTCATTGAATCCAAACAACCCGAAATAGTATTTCAACTTTGATCAGTACCCAAATTATGAATATGTCTATGCTGTGAGTTGATTGCCTCAGTAAGTTCAGTTAGCATTCACCTGATATCACTGTATCAAGACATACCATACACCTCAAACTAATACATATCAATTACATCTCAATAAAACTGGGAAACAAGAAAAATAAATGTTGTTTATTAGTGAGATATATTTTGATGGATGTTTTCAACATTTTACCCATAGAGCATTTTTTTAAACATTTTTTTTGGGGGGGGTCATTGCTGGAATGTCATGTCTGGTATGATTTTTTTCAGTGAGAGAGACAGAGAAGGAAAAATAGCACAGCTTTGAGACTTCCTCCAGTGTGATAGGGGCTGGCCTCAAACCTGTGTTAAGTTTATGACAAAGCAGGGATACTAGCCAGTTGAGCTGGTTTGTTGCCCTGTGAGTATGTTTTAATCCAAACCATAGTCTTGCCACATTTTCAGCTGCTTAATTGCCATATGAGGCCAGTGGCTACCATATTGGGCAGTGTGACTATAAAAGGCAAAATAAACTAAAATAGCCTCTTTACTATGCAGATGAACTAACAGGATGCGAAGAATGTTAAGTTGTTGAGTGTCACTTGAATTTTAAGGTCAAAGCCCACATCCACTGTCATCTGATTTTCAGTCTTTCTTCATCACCTAGATTCTTCCTTTTTCGGTTTCATGTTGCAGCATCTACTTCACTTTATCTTGATGTGAGATGGTTGCTATCTGCTAAAGATTTGAGTTAGGAGCCATGAGATAATCGTCTTACTCAAAAAAAGTATGACCTGAACCAGAGGGGGACTCTACGGGAAATAAGTTTACCAGATATTTCTAGCAGCTCTTTGTTAAGTAGTAGTAGATGATTCAGGGCCCACTGATAATTTGCCTGATGAATTTGCCTTTTGTTGGTATAGGCAGTGTCAGAACAGGGTTTGGTAGTGATGGTGGTGGGGATCCTTGAGATCCCAGAGTTAATATGTCAGCTGCTCCATGAAAGGAAAGGAAAATGACAAGACACCACTATACACATGTTGTGTGTGCGTTGTAAGGGGGTCTGCTTCTGGAGACACTGCCATTTAATCTACCCCCCTGCTGCCCCCATTATGTGGAAGGCTACCCACTTGTGTCTTCCAATAGTTTCTACCCAATTATATATCCAGCATTATATATGTACATTTTAAGATACAGAAAGAGAGGCAGCTTCCTTCAGTGCAGTAGGGGCTGGGCTCAGATCTGGGTTAAGCACACGACAAGGCGTCACACTATCCAAATGAAGTATTTTGTTGGCCCTAAAGTATGATATATTTTGACAACTGAAGTCCCAGCACATCCCTAGCAAGTAAAGTCGGTAATTGCAGAGTGTAAGCAAATACGGAAGGCTGACCATGTGGCTTGTTGGGTTGGCCAAGAGGACGGACTGGTATGCTTTGGGGATGGTTGCTGTGAAGTATTTGTCTTACAATATGAGAAGGCTTGATGGGTGAACTATTAGAGTTTTTCATTGCATTCCTAAAGTCTTTATTTATGAGCCTATGTAAGCATACACCTTCAAGAGTGTGTAAGTTTTCTTCAGTTTTTCTTTCTTATTTAAATTTTTTTGTTTTATTATTATTATTATTATTTCTTATTACCACCAGGGTTATATAGCTGGGACTCCGTGCTGGCACTATGAATCCACCCGCTCCCAGTGACCATTTTTTCCTTTTCCTAGTTTTTTTTTTTTTTTTTTTTAATTAGGACAGAGCGAAGGAGTCAGGCAGTAGTGCAGTGGATTAAGTGCACATGGTGCAAAGTGCAAGGACTGGCTTAAGGATCGCCTTAAGCATCCCGGTTCAAGCCCCCGGCTCCCCACCTGCAGGGGAGTTGCTTCACAAGTGGTGAAGCAGGTCTGCAAGTATCTGTCTTTCTCTCCCCCTCCTCTCTCCATTTCTCTCTGTCCTAGCCAACAACAGTGACAACAATAATAATAACCACAACAACATTAAACAACAAGGGCAACAAAAGGGAAAATAAATAAATAAATATAAAAAAATTAGGACAGAGAGAAATTGAAAGAGGACAGGGAGATAGCGGAGAGAAAGATAGGACACCTGCAAACCTGCTTCACTATTTGTGAAGCTTCTCTGCTGCAGGTGGGGAGTGGGCATTTGAACCTGGGTCCTTGAGCTTGGTAATGTGTGCTGTTAACACAGTGCACCTCCTTCAGGCCCCCTAGTTTTTTCTATTTGAATCTTTGAATTTTCCATCTATGATTAGGCTACTTACAGAGTGCACTGTATGCTTTGTGTTTTTTTCATGGTCTTTGATGACTATAATTGCATTTCATCAATTCTTATCTATCAGAGAATACAGAGAGCATTCAGGCTTCTGGCATAAGTTGAAAGTACAGGAATCTCTTTTTTTTTTTTTTGACAGTTTACTACTAAACTTAAAAACTATTTTCAATTTTAAAATCCCCTATCAGAGTTTGTTTGTTTTTGGTAATTTGTCTTATATTTTTCATAACCAAGAACAGAAGTTTTAGGTAGTTGTATTTTAAAATTTGTGTTTAGGATTTCTGAATTGAGAAATTGTTGCTAATATGTTTTAGTTGACTTACAAAAAATAGCATGTACAAACAACAAATCTGTTGTGTCACTAAAAAATGGTTTTGAGATTGTACTGTAAATCTTTTAAATCTTCCACTTTGTTCTTTGAAATTAAATCTTATACTATTATTAGTTTTACTGTGTGCAAATGCAGTGCATGGTGAGTATATGAGTGTGTTTAGGTCAACTGGGGCCTATGAAATCGTGGAGTTGTGTCTTTTTCCTTGTTTCCATTCCAGAGTTAGCCTGGAGGTAGTGATACCCAAAAGGATTGTGTGTATATACCTGGTAACATATTATTGTGAGTATCAATTGAATGATTCACTAAGTCATTATTCTTGAGAAATGTTCTACATAGTGTCCTTCTGCTACAGTATTAAATGTGCGATGAGCAGGAACTATGGAACTTAACAAACAGAAAAAAATAATAATGACTTAAAACTTCAAGTAAGTGGGCGGGGGTAGATAGCATAATGGTTATGCAAAGAGACTCTCATGCCTGAGGCTCCAAAGTCCCAGGTTCAATTCCCCCAAGCCACCATAGGCCAGGGCTGGGCAGTGCTCTGTTGTTTCTCTCTCTCTCTCTGCATCTCTCTCAAAATTAAATAAATAAAATATTTAAAAAAATAAAATGAAGCAAAAGCTACTTAAAAAAAAAAACTTCAAATAAGCAAGTTTGTTATTTCCATGATCATTTGCGCAAAGGAGACGCTTGACAGTCAGTTGTTAGAGCTGACAGGCAAACACAGTCTAAGCTTGAATGTAGACATAGCTGAAATTATGATTTCAATTTATTAGGCATTTAATGGTAACATTAAGTGAAGTATGTGTGCTTACATAAGTGTGAGTAAAGCTATCTTCTTTACATTTCTTGTTAAAGTCTCTTGATTTCCCAAAGGTAAGACTCCTAAGCCACAGAAAGGACTGAGATTCCTCTTTAAACGTAGCCATGTGATGCAGTGCTGTTTCCATAGAACCCTTTGTGGGGGAGGAGTCATTTGTGACACACCCCAATACAGTGTGTTTGTTTATTAACTATTACTTACTTGGGTAGTTAACCAGTTTATGCTACTGTATGTTACATCATAGGTTTTTGGAGCAAGGACTCTGTTACTGTACTTATTCAGTGCTTACTTGAATTAAACACTACCTGGTAAATAGTAGTGATGTCATGTCGCCACAGTTTATTGTCATGTCTCCACAATTTATTGCTCTCTGTTAACATGGTACAGAAGCCCTGAGGTCTGATCTCTTCTTCAGGGCTTCTGCTTTTCATTGTTTTCAGTTGTCCCATCCTCTCACACCCATGTAACAATGTTGACATCAAATGAAATGTATATGCTTTTCCCCCTTTTGTTCTGTCTGTAGTCAGTTTACCAGGCACAGCCCCCAGTACTGAACCTGAGGTGGTAGATAAATAAACAGAAGTTGGTGTATTGCACTAAAGTAAAAAACTCTGGATGGGGGAGAGAGTTCAGGTCCTGGAACATGATGGCAGAGGAGGACCTAGTGGGGGCTGTATTTTTATGTGGAAATGCTACGCATGCACAAACTATTGTATTTTACTCTTGACTAGAAACCATTGATCCCCCCCAATAAAGAACTAAAACAAACAAAAAAAACAAAAAAACCCAACTTTTTCCTTTTCTTGTAAGTCTCTCAAAACTTCATACTAGATAAAAAGGCTGTGACATGGGAACATGCTGGGGTCTGGAGAAGTACAGGAATGATGACCAACATCCTACCAGTTATGAGTACATAGTTTATCAGTGATGGTTCACCTTCATGAGTCACTTATAAAAACAAATGATACATGTCTTCCACATAAGAGTTTGCTCAGTTTTCGAAAGGCAACTTTTAAAAAGATTTATTTATTTATTTATTTAAGAGAAAATTACACAGAGAGAAACCAGAGCAGTGCTCAGTTCTAACATGTGGTGCTATGGATTGAACCTGTGATCTTTATGCATGTGGGTCCTGTGGTCTACCACTGAGCTACCTTTCTAGCTTTAGTGTGTGTGTTTTGTGATGCCAGGGATTGATAGACTGTGTGTACTAATTAAGCAGACTTTGCAGAAGAGCATTCCTTTTTTAAAAAATTATTTATTTATTTATTTATTATGGATAGAGACAAATTGAGAAGGAAAGGTAAGATAGGGAGGGAGGGAAGGAAGGTGAGAGGAGAGAGACCTGCAGCACTGCTTCAGTGCTTGTGAAGGTTACCCCCCTTTACATAGGGACTGGGGACTTGACCCATGTTCTTGCACACTGTAATAAGTGTACTCATACAGGTGTATCACTGCCCAACCCCTGAAATGTATTCTGTATTCAGAAGTACTTAAAGAGCTATCACCTCTTTTAAATTTGTCTTTGCCTCTATATTTAAAAAATTTCAACAGAGAAATGCTGTTTTAAAAGTATTTTGATATTGTTATTTCATTCCTAACTAAAAGAATTTGCATTAGAAACTTGAACTTAACTGCTATGATCATTTCTTTTGTCATTCACTGCTTGGTGTTCTTTTTTTCTTTTTTTGATTGGTGGGTTGCTTGGTTGAGAGTTAAGAGTGAGCCCAACTTTGTTTACCAGGGCATTAGGGCACTGCTCAGTTTTGGCTTTGGCTTTTGGTGGTGAGGGAGATTGAGCCTGGCACCTGCAGACCTCAGGGTATGAGAGTCTGTTTACATAACCATCATGCTATTTCTCCCACCCCATGAGCACAACTTTGTAGCTTCTCCCCAGTGCTGGAGTTGTCCATTTAGTCTTCTAGGGCTCAAACCTGGGTTGCATGTATAGTCAAACAAATACCCTCTCACTAGCAGAATTTGTTAGTTATAGAATAGATGACTGTTTCTGGGATGTCTAAATAGTGTTCTTTGGTTTGGACAATGTTGATAGTAATGATAAAAACTCACAACTCTCTTTATAAGCCATTCACTAATGGAATGTTTCTTTTGTAGTCATCCATACTACCCTGTGAGGTAGCTACTGAAATTGTTTCATCTGGCAAAAGTGTCAAATATCAGCTGGTGGGCACCTCACAAGGCAGGTTCAAATTCTGCCTGTAGTGTAACCACTTAGCTCTTCTCTCTCTAGCAGAATAGAGCCATGGGTGGAGTTCAGCATTTCCTCTTAGCTTGAACAGTTCCCTCTTGGAGGAAACCATGGTTTCTGTGTTGATTGATAGGAGGTAAGATTAATCTTGTGAGGCCTTCCCTGCTTGGCTGCTCCTCCTCCCTCTAGCCTCACCTGCATAGAACTTTCTGAGTTTTGGTATCTGCATGATGTCTTCTCTCCCCTGTACAGCCACTCTTTTCATCTTAATCCTCTTTCCTTCCTTTCTCTCAAGCCCAAATGAAATAATCCAGACTGTCGATGCTAGAATCATTCTACACCTTGGGTTTGATTCACGACTCTTAACAATTGCTGTGTCCTGACCACTCGAAAAGATGACTTCTGTTCCCCGCATCATAGCTTCCACATCTATACAATATCTGTAAGTAGGTTTACTAGAAGAAAAGTCAAATTAGGAGTAAGCTACAGAGGATGGAGTCTTGGGACGAGGAGATAGCCTGCCAAGGAAAGAGCACATCTCGATGTGTGTGAGGGCCATGGGTAGGGAAGTAGTGTTGTGATTTCTCTCTTCTTTCTCTATCTCTCCTTCCTCTTCTTCTTTCACTAGTAAATGGCAACTGGAAAATGGGACCAGGGTGACTCCTCAGTGGTATCATACTTACAGGAGACCCTGGTTTTGCTCCCTGGTGCTATACTAATAAAATAAACATTAAAAAGCACAAATCTGGCCACTGAAAGGCTTCTAATGAATAATAGTAGCTCTGATTTTTTTTTTTTTTTTTTTACTGTAGCCTCTTTAGAATATCTTGAGTTATTAAGAACTGTGCTTGAAATGCTTGTGGGCCACACTTTTTCCTGTGAAAACTCAAATGTCTGGGGAAGAAGCTCAGGGCCCTGTGGCAGTGTTTTGTTTCTTATTTCAGTGCTGTCAGGTGACTTGAAGGGAGACTGTGTAGCATATAAGCACAGTGTTTACATGCATGAGGCCCTGGATCATTCCCTGGCACTGCATGTACTGGGGTGGTGCTCAAATTCCTCTCTCTGTCTCTCTGATTAAATAGATACATTCTCAAATGAGTTTGAAGTCTTTAGTATCAGTATTTCCTGGATAATGATTTTTGGTACCTGCAAACAAGAATATCTTATTTGTAATTCTTCCTCAAGTTTTAACTTGTGGTCAGGTTATAATCTCAGTGTTAGAAAGTCTTGTGAAACCAGAAAACAAACCACTTGGAAAGGAATCTAAAGAATGTTTGTCAGGCTGCGGCTGGGCTCTATGATGTGTCCCTGTGACTCGTTCTCTTAGTTCTGTCCCTCCTTAACATTTTCGCCAGTGACCCAGCACAAGTGTCAGCCTTGGCCTCTGGGACCAGCTGGAGGTTGCCATGTAATTCCTGGCTGCTATCTTTCCAAGATCTCTGCTAACCCCTAGCAGAACGAAGGGCATGCTTACCGCATAGCAAAAGAGCAGCTTGAGAGAGAAGTAACGGAGAGATCTTTCAGAAGCTGCCTGTAGTTTCTGCACCTGTAGAAGCTTACTGAAGCGGTGGTGGACAGGCCTCAGTACAAACCGCTTAACATTGCTCACAAAACTTGACTGTGCGTTAGGATTATGCATTTCTGTTCTCTTCCTCCCTTCCTACCTCCTTCTTCTTCTTTTTTTTTTAAATAATTTTTATGGTTAGTGTTTTACCAATGGCTTGCAAAATAATAAGATTTCAGGGGTATAGCTTCACATCCATTTATGTGTATAAGTCTCACCCACTTCAATTTTTGTGTCTTCTACTCTCCAGCAATCCCCATCGGAGTGATCATTACAAAGTCTCAAGAGATAGTGTGATCACTCTTTTCTTTGTTTTGCAGCTTTGCTCGCTTTGGTTATCTATATTTGCACAGTTGAGCTAAGCCATCGGATAGCTGCCTTTCACCTCTTCATTTAGTATAACCACCTCCAGTTTGATCCCTTTGGTTCCCGATGATACACTATCATCTTTTAAATTTGCAGAGTAGTATTCCATTAAATGCATATACCACAACTCCATTTACTTCTCTGTTAGGGCTCTTGTGAACAGTAGAGCTGTGAACATATATTCTTTCAATTTAGCCTTTCCAAGTCCTTGGATATATATATTGCCAGGGAGTGGTAACGGTGGATCTAAGATAGTTCCATTTTGATTAAAAATCTGCATACTAGTTCTCATGAGGATGTGGGGAGGCGGGGAAAAGTCTGATGGTAGGAATGTAGACTGGTACAGGGCTGGAAAACTGTATGGAGGGGTCCTTAGATAAAGATGGAAGCATCTGTGATGGTTTCAGGTAACTAATTTGCAAAATGTAAATCAGAGGAAATAATCTGTTCTTTGGGAAACTTGTGTTTTTAAGGTGGGAGATTTTTCTGGATGGGGAAGGGAATGGAATTTTCAAAGACAAATCTAGATTCCATGGGAGGGGGGGGAGGTAGTTGGAGGTTTTGATACTGGAAGGATCTGCTTTCATTTCTCCTTTCTAACCTGGCATGCAGAAGGCCAGATCAGGTGTTAGTCTGCCTGATCCTGTTACACCCACATCCTGTAGCTCGGTCCAAGTGCTCTGAGGCTGACTTAACACGGATTAATTTAACAGTTGCTTTGTGAAAACAGTTGTTCTGTGCCGCTTCATGCTAATAAATGGACCAAGACATTAAAAAGAAAATTTCCCTTCATGTTAACGAGTTACATCCTCCTATGAGGCTGCAGAGCCAAAAAGTCCAAACAGAAATGTTTGTGTCTAAGTTTAGTGTGTTAACATTACAACGCTTTGCCTCAGACAAATACTGATAACAAACTCCATTACTGAGTGTCTAGCCAGGTGCTTCTTTCAGAAAGTAAGACATATACATGGTAGTGTTCGAATGTTATATACTTGTCTGTTTTTGGCAATATGGACTTTCCAGGTGGCTAAATAAGTAGCTTTTAACACTGGCAAATGAATTATTTAACATTTGTGTGCTCACAGTATTGTCAAGTGAATACAGACTCTGAATGCAACAGATGAGACCCAAGGTAGGAACATGAAAACATGCAGATGAAAAGGGAGATGATGGGAGCCGGGCAATAGCACAGCGGGTTAAGCGCAGGTGACGCAAAGCGCAAGGATGGCATAAGGATCCTGGTTCGAGCCCCCGGCTCCCCACCTGCAGGGAAAGTCGCTTCACAAGCGGGTGAAACAAGTCAGCAGGTGTCTGTCTTTCTCTCCCCCTCTCTGTCTTCCCCTCCTCTCTCCATTTCTTTCTGTCCTATCCAGTAACGATGACATCAGTAACTACAACAATAAAACAACAAGGGCAACAAAAGGGAATAAATAAATATTTAAAATAAAAAGAGAGAAGACCAGGCTAAACTGTGTCAGGCAGACAGCTGTGCACCGAGAGGTGTATTTATTTATTTATTTTTTTATTTTTACCAGAGAATTGCTCAGCTCTGGCTTATGGTGGTGTGTGGGATTAAACCTGGGACCTTGAACAAAACACTTAAAAAACCACTATTTTGAAAACATAATTAAAACATTTGAAGGAGAATAGTATGAATCTCCAGATGCCTGATAGCTAGCCTCAGAAATTATAAATGTATTACAACATTTATTATTCATCATTGCCTTTTATCTGTAAATAACTTCCTCCTGCTTTTCCTCATTGGATTATTTTGAAATAAATCCAGTAATATAACTTTCTCCATGCATCTTTCTTTTTAAAAAAAATTAATTTATTTATTTGTTCCACTTTGTTGCCCTTGTGCTTATTGTTGTCGTTATTATTGTTGTCGTCGTTGCTGGATAGGACAACGAGAAATGGAGAGAGGAGGGGAAGACAGAGAGGGGGAAAAAAAGAGAGACACCTGCAGACCTGCTTCACCACTTGTGAAGCGACTCCCCTGCAGGTGGGGAGCCGGGGGCTCGAACTGGGATCCTTACGCTGGTCCCGCGCTTTGTGTCACCTGCTCTTAACCTGTTATGCCAACACCCGACTCCCCCTTCTTTCTTTTTAAAAAGATTTTATTTATTTATTCTTGAAGAAGATAGAGAAGGAACCAGACATCACTCTGGAGTGTGTATGTGTTGGGGATTTGAACTCAGAACCTCATGCTTGGGAGTCCAGTGCTGTATCCACTGCGCCACCTCCCAGACAACCATATACATTTCTTTCTGTACCTCTAATAGCGTTTTCTTTTTTTTAATGGGAAAAATATTAAAGAGCTTAACAGAGGGGCTGGTAGTGGTGCACACATGGTTGAGTGCATGTTACAGTACTCAAGGACCCAGGTTTGAGCCACCAGCTCCCACCTGCTGGGGAAGGCTTTGTTAGTGGTGAAGCAGTGTTGCAGCTGTCTCTGTCTCTCTCCTCAGTTTCTGCCTGTATCTATCCAATAAGTAAATAAATAAAGGTAATGCAAAAAAAAAAAAAAAACCAGATAATATTTAGGAAAATAGAAGTAGGTAATAGCCAATAAGCCTGGGAAGATAAGCTTAATTAATTTGATTAGCAAGGAAATGCAAATTAAAACAGTGAGATAAATTTATTGCTTTTTATTTTTTCTTTATTGGATAGAGATAGTCAGAAATTGAGAGGAAAGGGGAGCTAGAGAGGGAGACAGACACCTGCAGCACTGTGAAGCTTTCCCCCTGCAAGTGGGGACCGGGGGATGTCCTTATGCATTGTAACAATATGTGCTCAAGCAGATGTGCCAAACACCTGACCCAATACATTTATTCTTTAACCTTCTGATTGACAGAGACTAAACACTCTTGCCGGTACTTGACAAGAAAGTAAAACAATTTTTCTTCTACTGTCAGTGCTACAAAGGTTTCAAGAGCCCTCAGGTAAAACACAGGCTGGGTAGTGGTTCACATAGAGGAGCCTTCAAGTTCCCATGACTGAGGACCTGGGGTCACCTGCAGGGGGGACACTTCACAAGTGGAGGGACAGTGCTGCAATGTCTGTCCCCTTCTCTGTCTCTGTCTACCCTTTCCTCACTTTCTGTCCAAAAAAGAAAGATTTTAAAACAGCTTGATGTGCATATCCCTGATTTATCAATTCTAGGAATTAATACAATAAAAAATTTACACAGTATCCCACAGACGAGGGTGTTAATTGGAACATTATTTGTATCAGTACTATTTTTTTTATAAAATATTTATTTATTATTCCCTTTTGTTACCCTTGTTGTCCTATTGTTGTAGTTATGATTGATGTCATTGTTGTTGGATAGGACAGAGAGAAGTGGAGAGAGGAGGGGAAGACAGAGGGGGAGAGAAAGATAGACACCTGCAGACGTGCTTCACTGCTTGTGAAGTGACTCCCCTGCAGGTGGGGAGCTGGGGGCTCAAACCGGAATCCTTTCATTAGTCCTTGCGCTTCGCACCACGTTTGCTTAACCCCCTGCACTACCGCCTGACTCCCAGCATCTTAACTTCTGAGGTCCCTTTTAGGATGAAAAGAACTAACAGACCCTGTAGGCTAAAACATCTGTTCTTTTAATAATTGCTATTAATATTTTTAAAGGTTTCAGTCATATTTTAAGTTTGTTCTTTATTTACTCTCTTCAGTTGTTTAAAATGATGAAGTCCTTTGCATCATCTTGGATGGAACTTGAAGACATCATACTAAGTGAAATAAGCCAAAAAGAAAAAGACAAATACTATATAATCTTGCTTATAGGTGGAATTTAAGAGTAGGGACAGGGAAGGTGAACACAGAGTGAAATGTCACCTGGGCATGGTGTATTGCATCAAAGAAAAGGACTGTGGAAGGCGGGAGAGGAAGAAGCCAGAGAACTTTGGGGTTCTGGTCATGATGATGTGAAAGGACACAGGTTGTCGGGAGGAGAACTTTCACAGGGGTTTGAGAAATTCAACCCATGGGTCAGTGACTGCACTGCAAGCCATTAACCTCCTGTTAAAGATGATTTTAAAAATAAGAGTTGGGAGAGTCAGCAAAAAGCAAAAAATGATGGTTATGCAAAAGGCGTCCATGCCTGAAGTTTTGAGGTCTCAGGCTCATGAGCAACTGCACCTTATGCCAGAGGTAAGCAGTCCTCTGGGGTCATGAGAGAGGATTAGATAGATCACTAGGAAACCATAGATGGCATTTTGGCTACGATTCTTTTCCTCTTCACCCAATGGGCACTGTTTTGTGCTAAGAAATTTACGAGGAAGTTGGTTTACTGTACCCAGGATACTTCCTGAGGCTGTGGCTAGCCATGGTTGGCTCTGCCCTACGTCTTAACTCGGTCAGCAGCATCCCTGACCCGTGCCTAGATAGGAAGACCTTGCTGTGCCTAGTGGAAGTTAGGTTATTTCTGCTGCCTGGTTGACTCACCTTTGCCAAGGATAGCAGCTCTGATGCTGAGCAGTTGCGGTCACTGTAACAACACATTTGTTGATCTTTAATAGTATCCCCCAGCTTCTAGTGTCAGTGGAGAGAATTGAATCCGCTCTCCCCCAGAAACATATGAGCCCATCAAAGGTGTGCTGTCACTAAGTGTCTCAGCTGTTAAGTTAGTGCTGTGAAGGAGGCATTGTTCAACACCCTGTTTGCCCAAGGTGAAACTGTTCTCAGAGACTAGCAACTTCATGTAAGTTATAGCATTATAACATTTAATAATGACTAGTCTAGGGGTGGGTTTTGCAAACCATTTGATATCTTAGTTAGCTCCTAGTTCATCTGTTAACAGTGTGAAATGCAATTCTCTCCCCGGGGTGGTAAATTCGCTTTGTGAGGCACCCTTGCTCTGCTGGAATATTCTATTTAATAAAATGCTCCTGAATGTCCAGGGCTTTATTTATTTATTTATTTATTTATTTATTTATTTATTTATTTATTTTTGCCCCCCCCCGCCCCCCACGGGTTATCGCTGGAGCTTGGTGCCTGCACTACAAATCCACTGCTACTGGAGGCTATTTTTTGGATTTTGTTACTCATGTTACTGCTGTTGTTGGATAGGACAGAGAGAAATTGAGAGAGGAGGGGAAGACAGAGAGGGGGAGAGAAAGACAGATACCTGCGGACCTGCTTCACTGGCTGTGAAGCAACCAAACCTCACCTCCCACCCCACCCCACTCCCGTCCCCGCAGGTGGGGAGCGGAGCGGGGGGTGTGTGTGTGTGCTCAAACCTGAATACCTACGCCAGAAGCCCACATACTCTTAATCTGGTGCGACTGGCCCCCATATAGGGCTTTAAAAAACTGTAGCTGTGGGGAGTCTGGCGGTAGCACAGCGGGTTAAGTGCAAGTGGTGTAAAGCATTAATGAACCAGCATAAGGATCCTGGTTTGAGCCCCAGGCTCCCCACCTGTAGGGGTGTCGCTTCACAGGCTGTGAAGCAGGTCTGCAAGTGTCTTTCTCCCTCTCTGGCTTCCCCTCCTCTCTCCATTTCTCTCTGTCCTATTTAACAATGATGACATCAATAATAACAGTAGTAACTACAACAATAAAACAACAAGGGCAACAAAAGGGAATAAGTAAATAAATGTTAAAAAAAGAAAAGTTTAAGAAAAAAAACTGTAGCTGCTTTGAAAACTGGGTGCTTTGTAGAAATTGTACATTGAATTAGCCCCCAGTTCTCAAAAGTGTGCGGGCTTCATCCAGCTGTCTGTCTAACAGATTCCTCCATTCTTCTGATCAAAGGTAGACTGGGTGAACCACTAATGCAAATGTGCTTGGAGTTATAAAACGACCAGTTCCTTTAAGTCATAACCCATTGTATCCTTTCTGGAATGAAGGAGACTTCCTCTCCTGCCAACAAATATTTGATAATGAGTTAACCTTTGGAACTAAAGTATGTACACCAAAGAAAATGCCTTTAGTTCTTGTGTCCTTTCCCAGTTATTTGGTTTTGTGTATTTACATACCCTTCTCCTCACTTGGTTTCCATCCTTACTTAGATTACATCATGGTGTTTCTTTTACCTTCTGCAGTGCACATTACTCATCAGCCTTCCCTATCAGAGTAAAATGTACACATTCTATTGGATTGTCAGAAAAGTCATATGCATTTTTGCACAGAAAAAATATAGATTCAGGGGTCAGGTGGTGGTGTACCTGGTTAAGCGCACACATTACAGTGCGCAAGGACCCAGGTTCAAGCCACTAGGCCCCACCTGCAGGGGGAAGCTTCACGAGTGGTGAAGCAGGGTTGTAGGTGTCTCTCTGACTCTCTCCTACTCTATCTCCCCCTCCTCTCAATTTCTGGCTGTTTCTATCTAATAAATGAAGAGAATTAAAACAAATTAAGAAAAAATATGGATTCAAGTCCCCCAGTCCCCACCTGCAGGGAGAAAGCTTTGCAAGTGGTGAAGAAGCGCTGCAGGTATCTCTCTGTCTCTCTTCCTCTCAATCTCCCCTTCCCCTCTCAATTTCTGCCTATCTCTATACAACATGTAGACAAAGATAATAAAAATTAAAAAAAATATGTAGAAACATTTGTCAGTTACTTTTCCGACAGCCCAATACTCTCTCTACTCCTGAAATCATGGCTTAGAGTAATCCGATATGTAGGAAAGCCTAAGGATGTCACAGTTTTTTACTTCAGTCTGCATAATATTACAAGTCTTTTTGCTTTGACCAGCAATGGAAGAATAAGCAAACAAATGCCAGTTTGCTTGTTGAATGAGACTTTGTTTTGGGTTTGAGATCACTAGATAGTAACAGATATCGCATTGTTTCACTCATTAGAAACCTCCCACCAACAAATTACTTATGAAATTTAACATAATAGCATTCTGTCAATTCATTGTTTTTTCTTGTTGCTTATTTCAACCCTATAACATGCATAATGTTTACATAGTTTAATTCCAGCTTTAATTTAAAAGCTTTAAAGAAATTTCTAGACTTTTATTATGGAAATTTCAAGTATTATCTCATCCAATCTTCCACAGTTTTTCACATTTTTCTGGCCTTGTTTCAACACACACACATACACACACACACACACACACACACACACACACCACACATGCTCTCTTTTCTTTTTTTTTGGGGGGGGCAGGAGTGATTCTGTAATATTTTAAACAAATTTCCAAGCATCCTATCAAG
Organism: Erinaceus europaeus; assembly: GCF_950295315.1. Classification (NCBI taxonomy): domain Eukaryota; kingdom Metazoa; phylum Chordata; class Mammalia; order Eulipotyphla; family Erinaceidae; genus Erinaceus; species Erinaceus europaeus. Next base: position 113,127,012 of record NC_080170.1, on the reverse strand, counting down.
TTACCTGTAAATTCTTCCTTCCTCTAAGCTCCTAAAAGAATTTCATGCATGATTTTATAATTACAAATAGGAGGTTCATTGTGTTTTGATATTAAGTTAGGCCATCCTTGTAAACATAATTGGAAGCTTTTAAATTTTCTCCAAAATATTCATGAGAGCCACAAGAAATAGCTATCTGACCATTTAAGGTGGAGATGAATTCTCTTAGGAAAGCCTTTGTTTATAGAACAGATATATTTGTTTCCTCAGTCAACTCATGAGAGGAACAGCCATGACTCATAGCCACCAAATGAAGGAAGGTAATTAGATCCCCACTCCCTCTTTTTTATTTATCCCTGGGGTGGGTAGCCAGAATATTTTTATATTGTTCCTAAGTTTTTTTTTAAAACTCTGAATTAGAAGTGCATACACACACATACGCATGTACACATGTGTACCCTCTCACTCTGTATAAATTTTTCCGACAGAGAGGCTGAAGCCCAGAACTCTCATCCGGATTGGCTATGTGGGTTCCCACCCTCCTCTCTCCACTGTGCTCTAGCTCCCAGAAGAAAGAAAGAAGGACCTGTGTTTCCTTGCTCTAGAAGCTAATCTCCATGTCTTCCACCTAGCATACTCCTACTTGCCTTGTTAGTGTGAAAATCACCTTACGTTTTTAGTAACTTGCAGACTCTTGGGGGGTGATTTCTACTTATATGACACAGTACAAGGATAAGGTACGAGTTTTCACTTGTGTTTAAAAAAAAAAAAAATAGGGCAGCATGTGCATTTCTTCCCAAACAGAAAGTACTTACTGGAGAGGATACTGCTCTGTTAAGAATAGGTTTAAAAACCCAATTTGCTTTCATTGAAACCTTGAAAAAAAAAAAAAAACCCTGTGGTCCGGCAGATGGCGCAGTGGTCAAGCTTTGGACTCTCAAGCATGAGATTCCGAGTTCAATCCCTGGCAGCACATGTGCCAGAGTGATGTCTGGTTCTTTCTCTCTCCTCCTATATTTCTCATAAATAAATAAAATCTTAAAAAAAAAAAAACCTTTGTATAAAAAAATAATAAATAAAACCCTGTTTCCTTATTTGATCTCCAAATTTGGACTGATGAGTCAGTGAAGTTGATATGCTGCCTTGCCATGTGGGACCCAGGTACCAGCCCAGCTCCCACTGCATTGAAGAAAGCTTTGCGGCTGTGGTGTCCTTCTCTGTCTCTGTCTCTGTCTCTGTGTCTATCTTTTTTTTTTTATTTATTCCCTTTTGTTGCCCTTGTTGTTTTATTGTTGTAGTTATCATTGCTGTCATTGTTGTTGGATAGAACAGAGAGAAATGGAGAGAGGAGGGGAAGACAGAGAGGGGGAGAGAAAGACAGACACCTGCAGACCTGCTTCACCGCTTGTGAAGCGACTCCCCTGCAGGTGGGGAGTCGGGGCTCGAACCGGGATCCTTATGCCGGTGCTTGTGCTTTGCGCCACCTGCGCTTAACCCGCTGCGCTACAGCCCGACTCCCTCTGTGTCTATCTTTAAAAAATTCTTGAGGTACTTGTGTAGAGTCTCAGGGTTCCTCAGGGTTCCCAGTTTGAGAACCAGCAGTCTATGGGATGGGGAAGCTTATATTTTCTTGGGAGGGCCTTTAATAGTCTCTTTATAGACTAGCAACTTAAAACCTTAGGTTGACCTTAGACTCAGGGCCAGAATTAAACTTTGGTTAGTAACCAGTTTCACCCCCATCTCTTTGAAACACCGACACCTCCAGAAACAATCAGCCTATATTTGAGTCCTATGTAGGTTGTTCAAAGTTTAGATCCAAGGCAGTCATTAAGATACATTTTTTCAATGCCACTCTAGGAAACAAAACTAAAACAAACAAATGACAACAACAAACCCTAGGTTAGATGGATTGAGAACAAGCAGCTTTTTAAAAATTCACATTTTGAAATTCATTATTAAATGAATTAAGTCAAAGGTGAGTTACAGCAGTTCCCTTTTATCGTGGCCAGATCTACAGTGGACACTTGAGACTGCAGACTGGGCCAAGCCCTCCTTATACCAAGTTCTTTTCCTCTATATGGACACTGTAATAAAGTTTCATGTATACGTTGGCCAGAGCAAAAGACTCATACCAGTAGCTAAACTTAAAATGGAAAAGTTACAGCATTACGTTGCAAGAAAAGTTGTGTGAATGTATTTTCTCCCTCTTTATCTAGGATATATTGCATATATTATTTTGGGACCATGGGTGACCACATTGGTAACTTGGAGGAAGAGAAGCCATCATTACTGTGTAGAAACAAAATTTCTGTCTTAAAATACAAATTTCATTTTTTTTTTTTTTTTTTTTTGCTTAAGGAGAAAACTTCACAGAATCTAAACAAGCTTATATACTTAAAAATTAAGAGATAGAGGGTCTCTTGGTCCAGGATGGAGCAGGATAATCAAATTTATTTGTTTATTTCTTTTTAAAAGCTTCATCATGCTTGCCTAGCATTACATACTATACATACTTGTTTGTAGTCGTGCATTAAGTGTTCATTCAGAAAGGTGATGGGAAGATCACAGATGAGTGTGAGAAAAATTACTTCTAAAGACAATTTCTGAATATTCCTATCAAAGATCTCCCTTACTCCTTCTGAGTAACGGGCAGATCTTTCTGCTTTGGTAAGGTTTGGAATATGGAAGTCTGGAACAAGGAAGAAAAGAAAGGAACTGAGGAAACAGCATAATGGCTATGCAAAGGGCTTTCATGCCTGAGGTTGTGAGGTCCCAGGTTCAATCCCCAACACCCCATAAGCCAGAGTTGAGCAGTGCTCTGGTGTCTCTGCCTCTCTCTCTTTCTCTCTCTCTCTCCCCCTCCCTTCCCCTCCCCTCTCCTTCTCCCTCTCCTCTTTCTCTGACTTTCTCTCTGTATCTCCCTTTCATTAAAATAAAAAATAAAGTATTAAAAAAGAAGTAAAGGCAAGTAGTACTCCTGTACCGCAGGTAAGGCTTGCATTTAGCCGATAGTGGATGACTCACCCTCTAGGCAAATGAAAATATTGACTTACCCTCTCAGTGAGTTTCAGATAATAGCAGAGTGTGTTGACTTTTCATAAGTAATTTGCATGGTTCCTGAGAGATAACTAAGAACATGAAAATGAAAATTTGAGGTGGCCATAATAAAACAGGCCTGAATTAAGTGTTACCCTAAAAAATAAGAAGCTAAGGGGGAACAGGGAATGGCTCCCCTGGTCGAGTGCACACTTTACCATGCACAAGGACCTGGGTTCAAGCCCTCAAGCCACCACTGTAGGAGTGCCACTCAGAGGGGAAGCTTCACAAGCAGTAGATCATTGGTGTGGTGTCTCTCCTTCTCTGTCTCTTTTCTCTTGTCTCTGACCCTCTATTTAAAAAAATCCACTCTTTAGTCCATAGAATCACGTATATTCAAAACCCCAACAATAAAATTCTGGTAGAAAAAAAAAAGTTAAAAATGAGAGGCAGTTGGATTTTTATTAGGGATTTGAGGCACAAAGTGTCAGAAAATTAAAATGGCCCCTGAGAGTGGGCAAGTTGTTTATTTTTTCTCCTCTTCTCTCTCCCTCCTCCTCTTCTCCTCCTTTTTTTTTTTTTTTTTTTTTTACCAGAGCACTGCTCAATTCTGATTTGTGGTAGTGTGGGGGCTTGAACCTGGGACTCTAGAGCCTCAGGCACGAGAGCCTCTTTGCATAACCATTATGTTATCTACCCTCTTCCCCTCTTTCTTTCTAATGTGAACGAGCAGTGAGTGGCTAAGGAAGAGTTAACAAGCTTAAACTATTCTTGGCTGTTCACAAATGGTCAGTGATTCTTTTAGCAAATACTGCGGTCATCATCAGTTCTTGTGACCAGCATGTTTCTTCTCCTGTTAGATTATTAAATAAGGCTTCTTGAAGCAATTGCTACCAGACCCATTTCCAACAGGTAATAGGTGGTTTCTCCATTATAATAAGTTTGACCCTCTTAAAATGGCTCCTCTTCCATCTGTTTTTCACAAAAGTTTTTACGTTGAATCTGCTCTGAGTCAAGGGAAATAATCTACTCTGAATATTGTACTTCTTCATGCTGCTAGGATTTCTAATGAGAAAGTGGCATAAAATTACTGACATTTGGCCTGAGAGATCCTGCAGAGATAGTATACCTGATTCTCATGCCTGAGATCCCAGAGGTCACAGGTTCAATCCCTGGTACCACCATATATATGCCAGATCTGAGCAGTGCTCTGGTCTCGATTTCCTTCATGAAAATGAATACATGGCATCTGAAAACCATTACTGTTGCTTCTGTTTGCTGTGTGTGTGCGCATTCCTTTAATTTCTAGATGCCATGCATCTAATGTGGTTGTTTGCAGTTGCTTTCAGCATCTAATGGATAGGCTATGGAGGTTTTGAATGCCCGTGGAGAGAAAGTCTAGGACGGCTATACAGGTGACCGATCATATTTGCTGGCCTTATCTTCTTGATGAACTAAGAACTTAAGTAGGTAATTCTAATCTGGCTTTTATGTCTGGTTTATCTGATTATGTGTGTAGCAGAAAACCATATCAGCTTGTGATGGGTTCCATAGTAATACTGTGAGTGCAAAGCTCTAAAGATACTACAGGCCGTATGACACAAAGCTCAGTGGGTAGCATACATGCCGTGTACACGTGTCCTGGGTTGATCCCCAGCATCCCACAGTAAAATGTAATATTCTGGTCTCTGTCTCTTTCATACAAAACTATTAGGAGATGGGAACAGTTGTATCATAACGAGCCGGGTGATGAGATGACAGAATGGCGAATTGTTTTAAGTGAGACTCATTAAAGTGACATGGTGAAAGTTGTGTTTTCCATCTTGTGATAAACTTGGAAGCTCAGAAAATGTCAAGTTATGAGAAATTCCAACTATTGTTACTGCTGGGAAATACTGGGTAGTGTCTTCTAAAGAAATGATGCAAAGCTGTGTCAAGAACATTATCTTCTGGGGGGCGGGGGGTTCGGCGGAACAGGTTAAGCGCACGTGGCGCAAGGCACAAAGTCCCGCATAAGAATCTCAGTTCGAGCCCCTGTCTCCCCACCTGTGGGGGGCGGGGGTCGCTTCACGGGAGGTGAAGCAGGTCTGCAGGTGTCTGTCTTTCTCTCCCCCTCTCTTTCTCCCCTCTCATCTTGATTTCTCTCTGTCCTATCCAGCAACAACATCAGTGACAACAATAAGGGCAAAAAAATGGGGGAAATGAGCTCCAGGAGCAGTGGATTCGTAGAGCAGGTACCGAGCCCCAACAATAACCCTGGAGGGGGGAAGAAAAAAAAAAGAACATACCTTCTCATTCTGAATTTTGGCCTAGCTGCAATAGGTTTTATGAAGCAGCCCCGAGACACTATTATTATCACTGTTCTAGAGTGAAGAGGAAGGAAACATAATGAGAAATGAGTGAGGTTATATTTTCTCCCAGAATCACACTTAGGAAATTGCTGTGAAAAGCAAATTATTTGTAAAAAGAAAAACATTCACACTCTGCGTTTACTGACAGGAACCAAAAATACTCATAGGAAGAGTTAATTTAATTTTTGTTGCCACTAGGGTTATAGCTGGGGCTCAGTGCCTGATGACGGACCCACCACTTCCAGTGGCCTTTTATTGTCCTTTTGGACAGAGACAGAGAAAGTAAAGGGGGCCGGGGTTAACATACTCTGCTGCTTGAGGTAGACAGGTCCTGAAACAAGTGCAGCCTAGTATGTTCCTAGCTGTGACTGTGGAATGCGAGTTCAGAACAACAGAGATACAGAGGTTACACAGAGGATGGAGAGAAAGACAGATACCTGCAGACCTGCTTCACCACCTGTGAAGTGACCCCCCCTGCAGGTGGGGAGCCAGGGGCTTGAACTGGGATCCTTGTGCCAGTCCTTGCACTTTATGCCATGTGTGCTTAACCTGCTGTGCTACCGCTGGCCCCCTCTGCTTTATATCTTAATGCTTTTCAGCCACTAAGTTGCAGACACTGCCATGAGGCCAACCTGACTTCCCTGGGCAGACAACCTCACCAGTCTGTCATGGAACCCCACCTCTCCAGACCCTTGCCCCATTAGGGAAAGATAGAAACAGGTATGGATCCACCTATGAACGCCCATGTCCAGTGGAGAAGCAATTACAGAAGCCAGAGACCTCCCACCCTCTGCATCCCATAAAGATCTTTGTTCCATACTCCCAGAGGGATAAAGAATAGGAAAACTTCCAGTGGAGGGGATGGAATACGGTACTCTGGTTGCAGGAGTTGTATGGGATTGTACCTCTCTTATCCCACAATCTTGTTATCTAATTAAAATAAAAGAGATTAAGAAGGGAGGGAGATAGATAAGGAGAAAGAAAGAGAAAGGCATCTGGAGAATTGCTTCTCCTCTTGTGAAGCTTCCCCCTTACAGGTGGGAATGGGGCTTTGAACCCAGGTAACAGGTGTGTTCTATCAGATGCTCCACTGCCTGGCCCCCAGAGGAAGACTTTTAAGAGTGGATATATATAATTTCTGCTTTGAAATCTTGATATTATTTGACTATATTATTTGACTTAATTAAATATTTGCTCTCTTAGGCCATCTTTGAGTTGGTTTGTAGTTAAAGCTGTCTTACTTACAGTTATCAATAATGGTGGCATGGGCAGGGGGGAAATAATAAATAAATCAGGTGTAAAGATTTAGATGGTAACGGATGGAAAGTAGACTTGGAGCATAATGTAGTACATTCAGATGTTGAAATATGTTTTTGAACATCTAGAACGTACATTATGATAGTGCATCATAATAGTGCAGTCAGGGAGGTGGCTCAGTGGGTAAGACTATGAGTTCCATGTGTGAGACCTCATGCTTGATCTCCGGCACCACAGCTTGGTTCCAGTCTCTCTCTCTCTCTCTCTCTCCCCGCACCCCCCTTCACTCCCTGCCAGCAAATAAATACATCTCTCTCAATAATAATGATAGCTTCATATTTGTTGTGAGGATTTTTAAGAGTGTATATTAAAATGATGTATAAAATACAGGGTAGAAACTAAAGCAGATGCATCTCAGTAATAGCAGGAGGACATTTCAGGGATAGTACCGATTTCCTTTGAGGTGCTGTGCTTCTTTGGAGATTCCTGCAAAGGAATTCCAGTCTCAGTTTAAATAAGATCTGGGTTAGAGCCCCACAGAGAGATGTATTATCTAGTCAACAATAACAAATTTTCATTTTGCAAGAAAATTTTCATATACTTGTTCTGATTTGTTTGCTCTTTTCAGCAAGCATTTGCCTTTATTCTAACTGCTCATCAAAGATTGAAACAGTTCATATCTCAGGGAGTCATCTCAGGGAATAATGTGGTGAATAATTGAGATGTTCCAACTCAGTCGTATCTGGCATCAAAAATTAGTAGATTAATTCTAAAAACCAAGTTGTTGGTAAAAACTGCATACATAGTATTAATAGTTTTTTTTTTTTTTTAATTGCTCCAGAACTGACAGTTTACACCTTTGCTTTGAATTTCGGATTGATGTGAACCTCTGGCTCAGAGTACCTGAGCACAGAAGACCACTTGCTCATTTTTTTAATCTTATATCAAGCCACTTCTAAATTCATTTTGACTTTTGGGTGATTTTTGCACTTGAATTTTTTAAAAAATATTATTAGTTATTTAATAATGAATGATTGACAAGATTCTGGTATAAAAGGGGTACAATTCCATATTATTTCCACCATCAGAGTTCCATATCCTCTCCCCTCTATTGGAAGGCTCTCTATTCTTTATCCCTCTGGGAGTATAGACCAAAGATCTCTATGGGGTACAGAAGGTGGGAGGTTTGGCTTCTGTAATTGCATCTCCACTGGACATGGGTATTGAAAACTGGATCAATACCCCCAGCCTATTTCTATCTTTCCCTAGTGGGGCAGGGCTCTGGGGAGGTGGGGTTCTGGGGTACATTTTCTGGTTATCTGCCTTGGGAAGTCAGGCCTGCAACTTGGTGACTGAAAAGCATTAAGATATAAAGCTGAACAAATTGTTTGATAATCAGGAACCTAAAGGTAAGAGTGTAGCAGATGAAATTTGGGGTCTTCATGTTGGAAGAAGCTAGGAAGTCAGTTTTAGGTATATTCTTTTCTTTTTAAGCGTTATTTTTTTTTAAAGTCTTTATATGTATTTACTGTTGTATAGAGACAGAGAAGTTAAGAGGGTTGAGGGAATAAAGAGGGGAGAGAGAGAAACACCTGCAGCACTGCTTTACTACTTGTGAAGCTTTTTTTTTCCCCCTCCAAGGTTATTGCTGGGGCTCGGTGCCTGCACTACGAATCCACTCACTGCTCCTGGAGGTCATCCTTTTCCCTTTTGTTGCCCTTGTTTATCAGTGTTGTTGTTACTATTATTGTTGTCATTGTTGTTGGATAGGACAGAGAGAAATGGAGAGAGGAGGGGAAGACAGAGGGGGAGAGAAAGATAGACACCTGCAGACCTGCTTTATTGCCTGTGAAACAACATTGCCTGTGAAGCTTGCGCTTTGAGCCACATGTGCTTAACCCACTGCACTACCGCCCGGCCCCCTCTTGTGAAGCTTTTTCCATGTAGGTGGGGACCAGGACTTTGAGCTGGGTCCTTACACACTGTAATGTGTCCACCTGGCACCCATGCACTTGAAATTTAAAATAGGCACTAAGGGAGGCTTCTGTTTAGAATCAACAGAGGGTTATGTTCCTTAGAAAATGTTTCATATTTAAGAATGAAAAAAAAAATTTAATTGTCACTAAGGTTAACAGTGGGATTTGGTACCTGTACAACAAATCTACTGCTTCTGGTAAACTTTTCTTTTTTCTTTTTGATAGATAGATAGAGAGAGAGAGAGAGAGAGTTTGTGAGGGAAGTGAGAAACAAAGAAACTGTTCCACTGCTTGTGAAGCTTACCCCCAACAGGTGGAGACTGGGGCCTTGAACCTGGGTCCTTGCACATGGTAATGGGTGCCTGGCCCCCTCAGGAATGTTCTTAAAACTCTGTAATTAAAAAAATATATGTTGATGATTTTTCAAATTCTAGTTGAAGTGACCAAATGCATATTCTTTGGGCCATGGGTGGTGTCAGCTGATTCAGGATTTATGGAGATAAATGCATACTGTAGATACTAAAAAAAAAACACAAAAAAAATTCTGCTTAGTGGCAATGTAAAGTCGTCTAACAGCAGTAGAAAATTTTTTTTTTCTCATGTAGGAAAGAACAAAAGTTGATTTCTTAAAAGAGAGGTGACTTTTTAATCTTCAACTTTAATGCAAATCTAATTTGGTATAAATTGGAGGAGATTTTCATTTGAATGATAATTCAGCATCAGGTTGTTGAATTAGCAAGTGGACGGAAGGCACCGTTTTAATTCTAAGGCTGAGCTAAAATCAGAACTCCAGGCAGATGGCACATACAATAGCAATTTATCTTTTTCCCTTCAGCTGAATCATTTCTGTTGAGCTTCAAATGTCATAGATGAAGCCACAAAGCATTTTTATCTTTTTAAAAACACAATCCAGGAAAATGAAGCCAGTTCTTCACATGTGTTATACCTCTCTTTTTCTTCTTCTTATCTTTATTTATTGGACAGAGACAGCCAGAAATTGAGAGGGTAGGGGGAGGTAGAGAGGGAGAGAAACAGGGACACCTGCAGTCCTGCTTCACTTACAAAGCTTCCCCCCGCTGTAGGTGGGGACTGGGTGCTGGGACCTGGGTGCGTCCTTGTGCACGGTAACATGTGCACTCCACCAGGTGCACCACTGCCCGCCTCCCCCCACCCCCGTCTCTATTCAGTAATAAATACTTTTTTTAAAAGTTTAAAGAAAAACTAATCCTTTGTCTAGCAGCAGAAATAGATTGTTGTTGTCTCGATTTTTAGCAGGCAGCTTGTTTATGTATAATTGTTTAATATAAGGAGCTTATACTGTAGTATTTTCTCCACCCTGTTTTAGAAATATGACTCGGGGGGGGGAGAGAAAAAACGGATCTGGTTGGGAGAATCTAATTCACTATCATGATTCCTTGTAGAGAAGCTTCTGTATACATGGGGTGTCAAATTTGAGTTCCTTGCTTTGTCGTTCTGAGGTTACAGGCTTGCTGTCTTTCAGCCAAATCCTGTGATTTTTGTATATTGGGCTGTTGGAAAAATTATGATATATTTTTGCTTAGAAAAACATACATATACCCCACCTGCAGGAGAGATAGATATTTCACAAGTGGTGAAGCAGGTCTGCAGGTGTCATCTCTCTCTACCTCTGTATCTCCCTCTCCCCTCTCAAGTTCTCAAAATAAACAAGTAAAATCATAGGTGTAGGGAGTCGGGCAATAGCACAGCGGGTTAAGTGCAGGTGGCACAAAGTGCAGGGACCCGTGTAAGGATCCGGGTTCAAGCCCCTCCCCAGCTCCCCACCTGCAGGGAGGTCGAATCACAGGCAATGAAGCAGGTCTGCAGGTGTCTATCTTTCTCTCCCCTGTCTTCCCCATCTCTTTCCATTTCTCTCTGTTCTATCCAACAATGACAACAACAATAATAACTACAACAATGAAACAACAAGGGCAACAATAGGGAATAAATAAATAAAATTTTAAAAACATAGGTGTATAACAATGACATTATTTTGTAGCATTTATATAATATTTGAGAACTGTTACAGAGATCACAATGAGGTTATACTCTGGTGAACCCGATGTGGTGTACTTATTATAGCTAACTTTGTAAATCTTGTAGTTTAGCTTAACGTACCTTACACAAAGCCTGTTTTATTATAAATTGCTCACCAGCTTATATAATTTCCGGAATACTTTACACTGTGGCATGTTAGTTGTTTATCCTTTATTGCATGGCTGAATGGGAACTGTAGTTTGCTGCTCAGCATCAAGAGAAAGTTTTGTGTTGCATTTTGCTTGCAGGGGAAGAGGTGGCATTCATAAATTGGGGATGGGCGATAGCTCAGTATCAGGAGTTCAGGACTTGTGTGCCTGATAGCTGGACATGGTTCCCAGCGCTGCTCCAGGCCAGTGCTGAACTAACCTCAGGTGCTCTTTTTCTCATAATAAATAAACCAGCCTTAAAGAATAGAATTAGAATATTAAAGTACCTCTTCTATTGAATTCATTATTTTTCTCTACCACTGTAAACACACACACAAGAAAAATTCCTAACTCAATTCTTCACCAATCCATTTTGTATGAATGAATAATTAGACAGATCTTAGATGACTTCAAATAATTGTCTGTTGTCAGTAAACTGGGCCTCATCATTTAGAGAACCTTGTTATGACTGAGTATTTTCTCAGTTATTACCCAGTGACTCATTTTTGCCCACCAATGCTTAAAATTCACTTAGTACAGTTGACATTTCCTTATTTTCTGCCCTGTAACCGTAACCATGCCTCCACAGCACAGATGATATCTCTTCAAGAGTTTAATGATCTTTTGATTTTTTTTTCTTAGAATTGATAAACATTTTGAGTGATTTGAGTAGGTTGTTCCAGACTTGGTTGTTTTTAAGGAAAAAAAAGTTTATAGAATCACTGTGAGGTAGAAAATTCTTACACTTGTTAGAAAAATTTAGTGCTTCTTGAATTAATGAAGTGTTTTATTTTATAGACCTTTTTTCCACTACTTTATTGATCACATAAATTTATGTTACCCAGGAATAGGTATACTGAAAAGAAAAATAGCAGAATTAATTTTTATTGGTGAACTAACTTGTAGGCAAAGATGGCTTTGGCTATTTAAGTAGACGTTCTTCCCCCCCCCCCCCTTTATTTTGTTCTTTTCTGTGGTGGCAGAAGGGAAGGAAGCGAAGACTTCCTGCTAAAAATACAGATTGCTAAGTGGAAGTAAAGACTTTGTTTGGGTGCTAGAGCTCACGTGTTTGTACTGTCCAGATCTGACGCATTTAGAAACAGGAATTTGTCTTGAGCATTCTCTTAGCCAAAGAGTTGAGTCAGTTCTAATTTCAGTGTTAGGAAATGCCAGATGGAATGGCCTCAACATCTGAAGCAGGTTTTCCAGAGTTCTGTGACGGTGGAGAGGTCCTTGATTCTTCTGAGAGCTAGCCCTCCCCTCCCATTTCAAAGACAACATCATCAGTATGTTTCTCACCTATCAGGGAAGAATTCTTATTCTTTTTCTGTCCATTGAAAAGTCCCTGAAGTACTTCCTCCAGAGAAACTTGATCTTCAAACAGGAACTTAAAAAAAAAAAAAGTTTTCTTTCTATGGTATTTTATTTTGTTTCTTTTTATTATTCCCCCTACTCATCCTTCTTTTTTCCTCCCCCCCCCCCGAGAGTTTTATTTATTTGAGAGAAGAGAGAACTAGAACATCATTCTAGCACATATGATGCTAGGGATCAAACTTAGGACTTCATACAAGTCCAGTGCTCTAGCCACTGCACACCTGGTGACTGATATTTTAATACTCAAGGTTGTAGCAGGTGAATAACTAGGAGGGCTTAGTTACAATGTATACTTTTAAAAACCAGCAATGCAAATCCTGCTGTCTTAAACATCATAGAATGGTGTGGTGTGTCTGGCTTTATTTGAGACTACAACCTTCTTATGAGTTACAGTCTATTCATTCTTTTTAAATATCTTTTTTTCTATTTTTTTTTTATTTATTCTCTTTTGTTGCCCTTGTTTTACTGTTGTAGTTATGATTGATGTCCTTGTTGGATAGGACAGAGAGAAATGGAGACAGGTGGGGAAGACAGAGAAAGGAAGAGAAAGATAGACACCTGCAGACCTGCTTCACCGCCTGTGAAGCGACTCCCCTGCAGGTGGGCAGCGGGGGGCTCGAACTGGGATCCTTATTCTGGTCCTTGTGCTTTGCACCACGTGTGCTTAACCCACTGTGCTACCGCCCGACTCCCCAGTCTATTCATTCTTAGTGAGAAGCATGACCAGTCTTGTTTCTGTGTGATGTTAAACTTCATTGATCTTTCTATTTTAATTTTCAGTGAGGGGGGATTAATGATTTATAGTAAATACACCTATAGATACATGTGTAAAACTTCTCAATTTTCTGCAAAATAGTCTCACCCCCAGCCTAGGTCCTTCTCCATCATCATGCACCAGCATCTGAAAGCCCAACCCAACCCCACCCACCCCAGCCTCTTACTTTGACGTTATACACCAGTCCAAATTCTTCTGCTTTGTGTTTCCTCGTTCTGTTCTTATTTCTCAACTTCTGTCCATGAGTGAGATCATCCCATATTCATCTTCTCTCTCTGGTTTATCTCACTTAACATGATTCCTTCAAGTTCCAACTAAGAGGAGGCAAAGAAGGTGAATTTATCATTTTAAATATCTGAGTAGTATCCCATTGTGTATACACAGTACAACTTTCTCAGCCACTCATCTGTTCTTGGACACCTGGGTTGCTTCCAAGTTTTGGCTATTACAAATTGTTCTGCTGTGAACATAGGTGTACACAGATATTTTTGGATGGGTGTGTTTGGTCCCTTAGGACATATAACTCAGGAAAGAAATTGCATGGCCATAGGGTAGGTCCACTTCTAGCCTTCTAAGAGTTCTTCAGACTGCTCTCACAAGGGTTGGACCAATTTTTATTACCACTAGCAGCGCAGGAGGGTTCCCTTACCCCTGAAACCTCTCCAGCATTTGTTGTTACTATCCTTTCTGATGTATGACATTCTCATAAGAGTGGAGTGGTAACTCATTGTTGTCTTTATTTTCATTTCTCTGATAGTCAATTATTTGGAACATTTTTTTCATATGTCTGTTAGCCTCTTGGATCTCTTCTTTCTCTGGTGAATATTCTGTTCATATCCTCACGCAACTTTTGGATTTTTATTTTATTTACTATTATTACTATTATTTTGCTGAGTTTGGTGAGCTTTTTATATGTTTTGGCTATAAGCCTTTTGTCTGATGTATGGCATGTAAAGATTCCCCATTTTGTCTCCTATTCTGATCTCTTTCTTTGGGTGATGCTTTATTTTGCTGAGCAGAACCTTTTTAGTTTGATGTAGTCCCATTGATTTATTTTCATTTTGTCTTCCTTGCAAATAGACTTGAGTCATTAAAGATGCCTATAAAACTTAGATGGAAAAGAGTTCTGCTAATGTTTTCCTCTAAGTATTTGATAGTTTCTGGTCTAACATTCAATTCCTTGATCCATTTCTAGTTTACTTTTGTATGTGCCAAATTGTAGTGGTTCAATTTCATTCTTCTGCATGTTTCAATCCAATTTTCCCAACACCATTTGTGAAGAGATTCTCCTTTCTCCATTTAATGGTTTGGGTTCCCTTGTCAAAAATTAAATAGATGTCTATAGGTGTGGGGGCACTTTATTGCTTTTTCATAGTACATTTCAAAATAGTGTTTTTTGAAGACATTATAGCATATGAAAAAGTGAAGTCCTCACTGTGATACTTCTTTTTTAGATATTTATTTATTTTTCCTTTTGTTGCCCTTGTTTTAAAAAAATATTTATTTATTTCCCTTTTGTTGCCCCTGTTGTTTTATTGTTGTTGTAGTTATTTTTGCTGTTCTTATTGATGTCGTCATTGTTGGATTGGACAGAAAGAAATGGAGAGAGGAGGGGAAAACAGAGAGAGAGAGAGAAAGATAGACACCTGCAGACCTGCTTCACCACCTGTGAAGCAACTCCCCTGCAGGTGGGGAGCCAGGGGCTCGAACTGGGATCCTTACACTGGTCCTTGTGCTTTGCACTACCGGCGCTTAACCAACTGCGCTACCACCCAACTCCCATTGTGATACTTCTTACATATCTAGTGCTTTTTACTCATCATCGCAGATGAACATTGTAGTATCACGAGCCATATTTATCAGTAGTTTTCCAAAGTCTTTTGGAATATTGAGAGAAAGCTAATTTAGGAGTTGGGCTAATCTCTCTTACTTGTATAAAAATGGGGAAAAAAGAAACAATCTGTGGGGCTGGTGAAATGACTTAATTGGATAGTGCGCTGCTTTGTAGTGTGAGTGACCCAGTTCAAGCCTGGGCCCCACCACACTGAAGGAAGCTTCGGTCATGTATTCTCTCTCTCCCCCTCCCCTCCCCCTCTCCTCCCCCTCCATCCCCCTCTCCTCCCCCTCCATCCCCCTCCCCTCCCCCTCCATCCCCCTCCCCTCCCCCTCCATTCCCTTCCCCCTTCCCCTCCCTCTCCCTCTCCCTTTCCCTCTCCTCCCCTCCTTCTCTCTCCCCCTCCCCTCCCCCCTCTGCCTCTATTTAAAATCAATAATGATAATAACTTGTGATTCATGCTTTGTATTGTGAACCCTAAAGTTCATTCTTCCACTAGGTTTGTGCTTCAGCTCAGAGTTCCTGTCATCCCTGTCTTCTTTGTTTGTTGTTATTGGGCCATTGTTTGTACATAGTGTAACAGTACTGAAATTTACAAATCTGATTTTTGGATCCAGGGGTGTGACTTAATAACATGCACCTGTCATCAGTCATTTCATGTTTATTTCACTAAATGAAAACCTGAACTTCTTCTTTTTTAAATGCAGCATCAGGAATAAAATCTTGGTGCATGCCACGGTGCCACATCCTTGGCCTATTTTTTTTTTTCTTTAAGATTTTATTTATTGATTGATGAGAAAATTAGGAACGAGAAAGAACCAGACATTTCTCTGGTACTTGTGTTGCTGGGGATTGACTCAAGACCTTCTAATGTTTTATCCACTGCACCACCTCAGACCACCCTGGTCTATTTTTTTATTTTACATTTTTTGAGATAAAAAGAGAGAGAGAAATAACAACTAGATCCATGGAATGTTATCCATTCCTGTCCATTCAACTCCCTTGTGGTGCTGGGAATTGATACCGGGGTCTCAAACGTGAAAGGCATTCCCAGTGTCTGAGAAGCTAACATTCAGTAAATCACCTTGACTTGTTCACCAGAATAATGTAAAAGAGATGTGGAATGTTGCACTGTACCAGCAACTTACAATTTTTTTTTTTTGCATACTTCTGATAGCTCAGTAGAATACTGCTTTTGAAATATTTGGACCCCTTGGGAATCCATCTCCAGTTTTTATCATTTTTCTTGCTCTGCATTCTACATGGCATATAATTATTTTTTGCCTAGAGTCAAATCAGATGCTTTGTAATGATCATCAGTTCTGCAAGGTTCCTGGGAACCCTCACTGCTTCTCTTCCCTTCCCTTCCCTTTAAGATTTCTTATTCTTCACTCTATTTTTGTTTCACCCCAAATGACCTAGTTAAATTTTGTCTTAGCATCCATTTCAGGTCTCCTATAATATTTCTTAAATTCTTTTCCAGATATGCCAAATGGGTCGGGTCGCAGTCTATTATTGAAGGCCCCCATGACCAAACCATGGGAAACCTTAGGAGAGAAAGAGTTCAAATACATTCTTTCATTACAGGATTCCTCTTCTTCTTCTTCTTCTTCTTCTTCTTCTTCTTCCTCCTCCTCCTCCTCCTCCTCCTCCTCCTCCTCCTCCTCCTCTTCTTCTTCTTGTCCTTCTCCTCCTCCTCCACCTCCTCCTCCTCCTCCTCCACCACCTCCTCCTCCTCCTCCTCCTCCTCCTCCTCCACCTTCTCCTTCTCCACCACCACCTCCTCCTCCTCCTCCTCCTCCTCCTCCTCCTTCTTCTTTTTTTTCAGGGCTTCTAATAGTGATCTTGCAGAATCAATTTCCCAGATGTATTTGTGAACAGACCCTGAGCCCCAACCAGGAAATGACTGTCCACATCTCTTGAAAACTGTCTTTGAGGACACTGATACCTGAGATAAAAACTGAGCGAGGTGTGGACTTCCCAGTGGTGTAAAGACTCTGAAGAAGGCTGAGTATGATTTTTCATGATATATTTAATATCTCACTATGCATATACATACATATTAAATACAGTGACATATGTGGTCACTTGATAAGCATTTATCAACTTCTGTATGAGGCTGCATCCAAAATTTTTATATGCATCTCTCTATAAAAATGAGCTCAGTACTGTTTCTAAATCAGTGGAAAACATTCTTGGTATCTTGACATCTGTTCAATACCTTGACATCTAAACTCTGTTTAGAATTGGCATCCTGGGAGTTGGGCGGTAGCGCAGCGTGTTGCGCGCACATGGCACAAAGCTCAGGGACTGGCATAAGGATCCCGGTTCGAGCCCGCGACTCCCCACCTGCAGGGGAGTCACTTCACAAGCGGTGAAGCAGGTCTGCAGGTGTCTATCTTTCTCTCCCACTCTCTGTCTTCTCCTTTCTCCATTTCTCTCTGTCCTATCCAACAAGGACAACAAGAATAACTACAAAAATAAAACAACAAGGGCAACAAAAGGGAATAAATAAATAAATATTAAAAAAAAAAAAAGAATTGGCACCCACTGATATTAAACTGTAAGAGTAGGCATTGTGAACCTTTATTAGATACCTTGAGAAGAGCTAGAATTTCCATTAATCTGCATGCATTCAAATATCCTAGATGGTTTAAAAATACCACAGAGACTTGGTAAGTCAGATCTACTATGTGGAACTTTCAGACTGTGACTGGGAATGAGGGCACATGGGTTTCTCTGCCCTTACTCAATGGTATCTCTCATGCCAGGCAGACATCTTGCAGATAAATGAGGAAAGATTGTCTATTTCAAGGGGCATGAGACTTTCTTTAAACCAGTGTGTCATAGCTGCTTTTACACTCAGCCCGTTCTTTCCATCACAGAGTCTCTGGATACATGAATAACAGACATCTTTGTAGGGTTCCTCTTGGATTTCAAAGTCTCTCTCTCTCTCTCTTTTTTTTTTTTTTTTAGTTCACTCTTTTCTGGTGTCTTCTGAAGTTTCTCATACTGGAATTCCTTCTTTTTTGTCTCCTTGCTCAAGACTGAGTCAGTACAGTTAGCTTTTTAAAATAAATTACATATGTCCACTGTATATGTATCAATGAATTGTAAATTCTCTCAGTCACCCAAGAGGTGGATTTTGATACTACCTGCCTACCCACCTTAGAGTTGAAGGAAATCAAGAAGTAAAGAGGCACCCCACAAAGAGCTGGCAAATGCTGGACAGAGAGTTTGACTTTTTACTTTCTGCAGAGTTCCTAATGGTGTTTTTAAGCAGTGAGTTTCCTCATCCAGTTCTTCCTACAAAGGACCTTGATGTCATCAACAGGGATGATTTAGAGCGAGTTAGTAGCTTCAGGTACAGAGATGTCAAGAAGTTTCTGGAAATGATTTTTTCAGTCATTTTTTTTTCTCTACAGGGCTTCTGACTTATGTCACCTGATAGGATAAACTTGTTATTCTAGTAGAGTTAATAAATTATTCAGAAGCACT
Organism: Erinaceus europaeus; assembly: GCF_950295315.1. Lineage (NCBI taxonomy): Eukaryota > Metazoa > Chordata > Mammalia > Eulipotyphla > Erinaceidae > Erinaceus > Erinaceus europaeus. Next base: position 113,108,728 of record NC_080170.1, on the reverse strand, counting down.
CCGGCGGTGTAGCCCTCTCTCCTAATGTCTGAGTTGTTTATTATGAAACAAACCAATTGGAATGAGCGAGTCTGCAAACCTTTGCGTCTTTCCCCACAGAGAGACATCTAGCAAGTTCTTTGACCTTGGAATCCTAATAATGAGTGTGTAGTCTTGCTTCTCTTTGTGAATTTAATTTTACTTTAATTTTTTCTTTCTATTTTACTGGGTAAGACAGAGAGATATTTAGAAGGAAGGGGGTGATAGGGAGAGAGAAAGACACCTGCAGATCTGCTTCACCTCTTGTGAAGCCTCTCCCCTGAAGGTGGGGGACTAGGGCTGGAACCCTGGTAATATATGCATTTAAGCTGGTGTGCCACCATTTGGGCCCTCCTTTTTTTTTTTTAAATCTGTGTTTAGGCTGGATAATTAACTTTCAGTACCTCATAATTGATAGATTACTGTAATAGATTGATCTCCAGGAGTTACTACAATGATAAAGTCATGAAAATGACTAAGACCCAAGGCCCAGGTGGTGGTCACTTAACTGAGCATAGACCTTACAGTGTGTAAGGACCCGAGTTCAAGCCTCACCTGAGTTCCCACCCCCACCTACATGGTAAAACAGTGCTACCGGTGTCTCTCTCACCTCTCTCCCTATTTCCTCTCTCAAATGCTCTGTCTCTACCCAGATTAAATTAAAAACAAAGAAAATTACTATAATTCAAATCAATTATGGGTCAATCTGAAGTGGAGAAGTTATTATGCTAAATATTAATATCTTTTTGACATTCCAGGCACCTTTTAAAAATTAATGTAGCTCTTTCTTTCCTTTTTTCTTTTTTTTCTTTTTTTGCTCCCAGCTGTAGAAGCCAAACTATATTTCAGAGATATTTACATAGATATTTACATCATGTTTTTCTCTTTATTTCAGTTGGACTGATTATCACAATATCTCTAGGATTAAGTCTCTGCAATGTCAGTATTGTTCTGAGCATTATTTTAGAGATAAAGAGTTGAATGAGACATAAAACTTTTCCCTTAAGGAAAAATCCTAGGTTAGAACTTTGAGCCCAGCTTGTATTGTCATTTGGGTTCAGATAAGTCTTTATAGGGGATAAGAATAGGAGAATAGGAAGGTGTTATGGGTAAAAACAGCTCTTCTCTGCAGCTTGGCTGTGGTAATAATGTGACAGTGGTGAGCAGGGATGTCATGAATGCCTACTGTGCATAGAACACAGTGTTTTAAAACCATCTAGGATATTTAAATGCATGCAGATTAATGGAAATTCTAGCTCTTCTCAAGGTATCTAATTAAGGTTCACAATGCCTACTCTTACAGTTTACTGTCAGTGGATGCCAATTCTAAACAGATTTTAGATGTCAAGGTATTGAACAAATGTCAAGATACCAAGAATGTTTTCCACTGATTTAGAAACAGTACTGATACTCAGCCTTCTTCAGAGTCTTTACACCACTGGGAAGTCCACACCTCGCTCAGTTTTTATCTCAGGTATCAGTGTCCTCAAAGACAGTTTTCAAGAGATGTGGACAGTCATTTCCTGGTTGGGGCTCTGGGTCTGTTCACAAATACATCTGCGAAATTGATCTGGCACGATCACTATTAGAAGCCATGGGAAAAAAAAGAAGAAAAGAAGAAGAATCCTGTAATGAAAGAATGTATTTGAACTCTTTCTCTCCTAAGGTTTCCCATGGTTTGGTCATGGGGGCCTTCAATAATAGACTGTGGCCCATTTGGCATATCTGGAAAAGAATTTAAGAAATATTATAGGAGACCTGAAATGGATGCTAAGACAAAATTTAACTAGGTTGTTTGGGTGAAACAAAAATAGAGTGAAGAAAAAGAAGTCTTAAAGGGAAGAGAAGCAGTGAGGGTTCCCAGGGACCTTGCAGAACTGATGATCGTTACAAAGCATCTGATTTGACTCTAGGCAAATAAAATAAAATAGTTTGTTTAAAAAAATCGAAACAAACAAACAAAAAAAGCTGGGGTAGATAGCATAATGGTTATGCAAAGAGACTCAAACTCATGCCTGCGGCTCCAAAATCCTAGGTTCAATACCCAGCACCACCATAAACTAGAGCTGAGCAGTGCTTAAAAAAAAAAAAAAAGCGAAGAGAAAAGGAGAAAATGTAGTTATTTTAGAGTTTGCTGCGATTCGGCCAGAGTTAGGGTTAGCTGTGTACATGTTTCTTCTGGATGGGTATCTCCTTTATAATTCCTAAACATTCATATTGCTTAGATTATACAGTGTAAGTGGCTGACATAACAGTGGGAAGCTGAAATCTACAGGGTGTGTGTTTGTGTGTGTGCACACCCAGTGTCCACTTTTGTGTTCTGCTTTTGAGTCTTTTTAAAAAATATGTCATTGATTTGTTTATTTATTGGGTAGAGACATAGAGAAATTGATGCCCCACCATCTAGCCCCACATGTGATCTTTTGAACCCATCTATTAAACAATTGATTTCTGTGAACACTCCATGGTTAGATTCCTTGGTAGAATAGAAATCTTTGCCTTGAGGGTTATCTCTGGTGCCTGGTGCCAGCACTACAAATCCACTTCTCCTGGTGGCCATTTTTTCCATTTTATTTGATAGGCCGGAGAGAAATTGAGAGGAGAGGGGGACATAGAGAGGGAGAGAGACCTGCTTCACTGCCTGGCAGCTTCCCTGCTGCAGGTCCTTGTACCAGGTCCTTATACGGGTCTTTACATAGTGTTACGTGTGTTTCACTGGGTGTGCCACCACCACCTGTCGTTCAGACATTGATCGTTTTGCATGATCCTTCCCTATTACAGGGTTTATTTCTGTCTCAAACTTGTCAGGACAACTCTGTGGGTCAGCAGTATGTTAATGATGGAAGCTTCCAGATGTTTTTTTTTTTCTTTTTTTTTTTTACAGGTCACATATCACAATGTGTCATGACTGAATGGCAGCTTCACTAGTTTGAAGAATTAAAATAATCTCCCATCACTCAAGTCAGTGAGACAGAGATGAACTGATTGCCCGATTGACTGGGAGCACTTCTGGCATGATGTGCTGGACACGCGCTAGGGGTGCAAGAGTCTGTTTAGTCAACCAGGAAAAGTCCATACTAGTGGGACAGGCCCTTACTTTGCTTCCTTCACTGCTGAGGACTCTGGTTCCCTAAAGTGGTGCATTCTGAGGGCTTAGCTGCTGGCCTGCTCATGAGAGGGAAGGTTTCCCAAACTCGTCCCCTGCCACCACCACTCCCTGTGTCCTCATGCTTGCAATTTACAAGCCTCAGAATCTTCTCAACCTCAACCTCCAGCCCTCATTGCCATTTAAGAAATATACATATATTAGTGACTGAATATTGATGCACAAAATTACAGGTCCCCCCACCAGAATCTTCAGTCTCCCCACGGCAAGCTACCATGGTTCCTCCAAATTTGTAGACATTGGCCAGCCATCATTTTTACAACTATCTGTCTACATTTATACTTAATTGCCTTTTCTTCCAGGTCCCTTCCTCTCTTCCCCTCCAAGCCACTCATGACACCATTACTACCCCCAAATATCCCTCTCCTTTCCTTCTTCTCTGGGTCCTGATGGAGCTACAGTTCAGAGCTCTCTTACCTTCTTCATCCTATCACTTCTCCCCCACTGGAAGTATGGAACAAGGTTGTTTTTGAGGTGCAGAAGGTATGAGGTCTGGCTTCTGTAATTGCTTCTCTGCTGGGCATGGGCATTGGTAGGTAGATCCATACCCCCCAGCCTGTTTCTGTCTTTCCCGCAGTGTGCCAGAGCTCTGAAGAGGTGAAGTTCCAGGACACATTGGTGAGGTTGTCTGCCCAGAGAAGTCAGCATAGAATCATGGTAGCATCTGTAACTTGCTGTCTGGATGGTGACAGGACATAAATTGAGACAAAATGGTTAATGAACAGGAATCAAAAGTAGGAACAGAGCAGATGAGATTAGGGATTTTAGGGTAGAAGAAAGTGAGGAAGCCCATGTTAGGCATGTTCCTAGAGACATACAGATCTGGTAGTTCTGCTTGAGTTTGGTAGCTAGCCTGAAGTTGGATAATCATATTGTCTGAGAAAACGGTGTTGGAGTAGAGAAAAAAGCTAGAAAGTTGGATTAGGGCAGGGAGTAGCTCCCATTCTGGAAAAAAAAAAATCTGTGGATAAAATGAACTATTTACCCCCATCCACCTGCCCCAGGGCCCATATATATTTATATTTAGCACCAGAGCCTGTGTAACCTCTGAGTCTCTATTGGTCTGAGCTCGCGACTCATGGGCACATCTGAGGAACATTGCAGGCTGCACTCCTTTCAGGACCAGTCTTCTTCGAATGGCAGGGCAGGTTATCCCAGCGTCCCTTTGGAGACTGGGGCTGTCATATCATTACTGCTTTATGATGAGGGCAAGGTCCTGAGAGGGCCTACAAGATGCTCTAAGCCATTTGTCAAGAAAAGAAGTAATTCCTCCCAGCAAAGCCTTGCCTTTGTTTTCAAAACTCTATTTAATTGAGATGAGATTTCAATGTGTTTGTGCACATACACATGTTGGGGAAGAGAAGGGGACAGGGTGACACTCTCGTGCATATGGCACTGACCATCAGACTGGCATCCTCAGGCATGCAAAGTCCTGTGCTCTGCCAGTTGCACTATTTCCCTGGCTGATAAAATAGGACTTGTAATACTTGTTTAGATACATACTGCATACAAAAATAGGGTGCTGCTCTTTCCTTCTCTACAATGTGGGTGGTTATTTCTGGTTATTTCTTGTGGCTTGATATTTAATACAAGTTCAAAGTCATGTGGGGAAGGAGATAGCTTGTGGTAGAGTGCAGGTTGGATCCCCAGCACTGTATTTGTGGGGTACCCTGTTCTGTGCGCATTCATTCTCTCTCTCTCTCTCTCTCTCTCTCTTCATATGACATAAAATCTTAAAAAATATTTCAAAGTCATTCCTACTTAATCCCACCTGTCTTTCTTTCCCTTCTTCCCTACTTATGCTGTGTACATTTGTCAGCCTAGGTGTTGGTCTGCCCACTAGGAAAACAATCCTCTTCCTTCTCCAGATCAAACCAGTCACTGCTTTCTCACACGAGTGCCTTTTATTAGTGACTGGAGCCTCCTTTGTTTCCACCAATGTTATAGCCGATTGAAATAAGGGATGTTTGGGTCACCTCTCTGTCCCCAGCTCCCAGTCCTGAATATGTTTGGTGCCTGAAACATGTTTATCTTACTACAAGGCACCAAGCCAGAACTTCCTTGAAACTTAATCCAGAATCCAACAACTCTGAAACCATGTCTGTTTGAAGTGGAAAGACAAATGCTTGATAGCGATCAGCATATGCTGTTGGGCTCACTTAGGCCAACAATTCATTTTCTGTCTCTTCCTTGTAGTAGTTTCAGGTGGATTTTTTTTTTAACACTAACCTGCTCTTAGGTGTTAAGTTACCTGACAGTCCCTTGAGAATTGGCACTGTGCTGCTGAGGGCTTTTAGCTGCAGGATTTTTTTTTTTTTTTTTAATAGTTGATGGCATACTTTATTAAAGAAGTCTGTTGGCCCCCATTATGCTCTTCTAAGAGTCTAATAAGATCATCTGATTTATCGTTAGTGCTGCCTGGACTTGGCAAAATGATGCTCCGAGAGTCCAGAAGTGGGCATTGAAACTGATCGGACCACAGGCATCCTAAGCCACTTTGCCTTGTGCTCCCTATTGTTTTCTTTATGGAGAACTCATGATTGGTGACTAGGTTGAGCTGTAACTGGGATTCCGGTGTTGACAAAGACATGGCTGTGGTGTCACAAGTTCTTTTCTCCACCTAAGGACATTGCTTTCTTGGTCCCATAATAAAAAAAAAACCCTACAGGTATCTGAGCTGGAATTTATTTCGTCTTATTTCCATGCCTTTGTTAGTGATTGCACTCTCCACCTTTTTTTTTTTTTTTAATTTTTTATTTAAGAAAGGATTAGTGAACAAAAGCATAAGGTAGGAGGGGTACAACTCCACACAATTCCCAACACCCAATCCTCATAACCCACCCCCTCCCATGGTAGCTTTCCCATTCTCTATCCCTCTGGGAGCATGGACCCAGGGTCGTTGAGGGTTGCAGAAGGTAGAAGGTCTGGCTTCTGTAATTGCTTCCCCGCTGAACATGGGCGTTGACTGGTCGGTCCATACCCCCAGTCTGCCTCTCTCTTTCCCTAGTAGGGTGTGACTCTGGGGAAGCTGAGCTCCAGGACACATTGGTGGAGTCTTCAATCCAGGGAAGCCTAGCCAGCATCCTGGTGGCATCTGGAACCTGGTGATTGAAAAGAGAGTTAACATATGAAGCCAAACAATTTGTTGAGCAATCATGGATCCCAAGCTTGGAATAGTGGAGAGGAAGTGTTAGGGAGGTACTCACTGCAAACTCTAGTGTAGTCCTGCTTTCAGGTATATATTTTGCGGTAGTTTATGGATACGTGTGCACATAAGCTCTCTCTCACAGAAACTGGTGTATATCTAGGTTATGGGACTTTGTTGGAAAGTGAACTACCTGAGATGAAATTAGAGTGTATTATTAAAGGAAAGGTCTCACCCGAGTAATGAAGCTGAAGGGTTGTCATTCCACACGTGAAGTCTCTGGATACATTCTGAGGTGAAGCATGTTGAGGTAGCAATCGTTGCTTTGGTTAGGTTGTGATCGGCAGATGCAGTGTTATTTGGTTTGGATTGGGAGATGCATACGGGAAAGTGGGCCCTATCCAAGGGTTCCAGGACTGGGGGAAGTAGGGGCTCTATAGTGAAGATGTGAGGTTCCTGCTGTCTTAGGGTTCAAAAAGACAATCAATAGTTAATATTATCATCACATTATTTGTTAATTGGGTTAACTTTGAAAAGTCCCTTTGTTATGGTTTGCTGGACAGTACCCAGTATCTTGTATATAGCTGTGCTATTGGAAGCTTCTAATCTACTTGGTCTAGGCTTTTGAGAGAGTCCGCATATCAAATACATAGCCTATATATTAAAAAGATTCAGTTTGTCTTTTGAGAAACTTTGAGACATACAATTGATTTCCCCCTCTCATATTAATTAGCTACTGATTTATATGTCTACATTTTGCTAGGAGTGTACATAAACACCATTCCCACCACCAAAGGACTGTGACCCATCCCTCCCGCCCACTCCCACCCCCCACTGGCCCAGGAAGCTACATGCCTACCCCTCACCACTGGGTTTTTACTTTGGTGCCCTACTTATACTCTCCACCTTTTGAGAGCTAACAGTTACTACTTTCCATGCCAGGCATTCCTTAATGCTTCCTGTAAATATTTACTGAGTGCCTGCAAGTGGGAGAGAGAGAAAAGAATAAGAAGGATCCTATGTAGGCAGTGATGTCACTCTCATGTTTGCATTTTTAAGTTTCTTCATGGGCAAAACTCTTCAAGAAACCCCCAGGCTAACATATAGTACCAAACCTTATATACACTTTCTTTTGAGGGGAAGTTTAAAAAATATATATTTTGTCCATGTATTATTTATTTACCAGAGACAGAAAGAAACTGAGAGAGAAGAGGGAGATAGAGAGGGAAGACAAGCAGTCTGGGAGGTGGTGTAGTAGATAAAGAATTGGACTCTCAGCAAAAAATGGGTCTGGATTTTGGAGTAGCAGCTTTGATTAGGCAGGTCTTGAGTCTTTCTAATTAAGTAGATGTGAAAGTGACTTACCTTTTTTACTTTGAGAGTCAGATGTAGTGGAAGAAAAGGTCATAAGGAGACGCTTTCTTTTGTTCTCACTCTTCTTCCTCCAGATTCAAAAGATTAAGACGGATGAGAAAGCAATGTTGAGATAGGCAGAACAATAGAAAGATGATGGCACTGTTTTTATATGGTAAATAAATAAATAAAATAAAACATGGCAATACAACTTAACAAAGAGTGAATTAAAGAAAGTCAGCTGTTTCTATGTCAAAGCAATGTCAAAAAGAATTTAACTTGCCAGTGTAAAAACATCTTCAGTATACTTACGCATTGTGGTGGTGGTGTGTGTATTGATACAGTCAAATAAAGGTCATTTCCTGTTGAGGACTAAATGGGCATTAGTTGGACTATACTATATTTTGAATCAGATTACTTTCTTGATTTTCAAGAGACTCTTTTAAAAAATCCAGTTATTTCCTTCCATTTTTTTGTATTGGTTTAATAATAATTAACGAGATTGTAGGATAGGAGGGCAGTTCCACACAATTCCCACCACCAGAGTTCCGTATCCCAGCCCCTCCATTAGAGGCTTTCCTATTCTTTAACCCACTGCGAGTATGGACCCAGGATCATTATGGGGTACAGAAAGTGGAAAGTCTGGCTTCTGTAATTGCTTCTCTGCTGGACATGGGCATTGGCAGGTCAGTCTACATCCCCAGCCTGTTTCTATCTTTCCCTAGTGGGGCAGGGCTCTGAAGAGGTCTATCTGTCTTAGGAAGTGGACATTTTTTGGTGTGTGTGTGTGTGGGCCTGCATGAAAACCTTTGCTTTAAATTTTGGTAATTAATTTCATGGGTATGGAATAACAAAAGTTTCCTTTAGGAGAATTCTTGATTTCCTGCGGGAAACTAGCAGGAAGAATAAAAATATTTTCTTATGAGATTGAAAGAATCTGGGGTCAACTTTAGAATAGCTTACCTTTGAACAGAAAGGTTGATATTCTCTATTGATACAACTAAAACTTGGTATTGGGTTTGATGTTTTCTTATTTAAGGGGAAATATCCGTAGATTTGAGGGTGATGAAAGATTCCTGAGGATTGGAGGTGGAAGCAAGTTTTATAGACAAGAAGACATGACTGTTTTATAGAGATAATAGTCAACCCTTATCTGTAACCTTGGGAGAACTACTGTAGCTTCCAATGGAGGGAATGGGGATACAGAACTCTAGTGGTGGGAACAATGAGGAATTTATACCCCCGTTATCTTATAATTTTGTGGATCAATAATATTAAACCACTAATAAAATTTAAAAGAAAATAAAAGACATGACTGTCTTGGAAGTCAGGACTTACACCTTCTAGGACTAGCAGATTATCTCTCTTCCTTTGGTAAATTTTGTTCATTTACCATTGGCTTATGATACTACTCAACTTTAGGAGCATGGGTACAGGTATCTTTTAGGGTCAAGTCAGCTCACTAATGCTGTGTTGGAGAGTTGCGATTGGTGTATATTTTAGATTTGTCATGTGGGTCTGGATCACTGGAACAGCCCTACATGTTGAAACTCCCATCTAAGAGTTAACTTGATGATGATGATGAACAAAAGGTCGTGTAATCATCAAGATATATTGGCTTCTAATGAAGAGGTCAGCAGTGGTCATCAAAGAATGTTAACTTCCAAGGAGTGAACTATATGGACTAGTTCTCTGACAGACTTCTTAGATTTTTTTTTCTCTCTTCATTCACTTCTCTGGCATACCATTTCTAGTTTGAAACTCGAATTTTTTACATACTTGTGCAGAATATAGTTATATTGAACTTGATTTGTTTCATAGGTAAATTGAAGGTGTGTACAGTTTCAGTGGCCCCATTTGATGCTTCTGTCTGCTTTTGGTTAGCTTCTCCATCTTTCCTCACCAAAAACATGCACACACACACACACACACACACACACACACACACATTCTTGGAGAATTGCAATTACCTGTTTTAATCTAAGAGTCAACCAAGTCATGTCAACAAAACTCTTGGTGATGGAATAGGTCCAGCTCCCACCTCTGCCTCTTCCTGTGGTCTTGGACAAATTCTTAATAGAGACTTCTCATTCTCCTTAAGGTTGAGATGGGTGATTTTTCTAGAGTCTTCTAATTCTGTGATTCTAATTCTAATTTCAGCTCTCCTTTGTTAAGAGCTAAAAAGGGCAATTGCAGATGTTTTGATTCTTCACAGGCTTTTTTTTTTTTAAAAAAACATTTTAAAATGTGTATTTTAATTAGAGACAGTGAGACTAAAACACTACTTAACTATGGTTTATGGTGGCACTGGGGATTGAACCTAAAATCTCAGAATCTCAGGTATGAAAATCTTTTTGCATAATCATATGCTCTCTTCCCAGCCCACCATTCTTTATAAAAATGATAAAAATTTGGGAGTACACGTCATATTTTCCTTTAAAAAATCAGTATTTGTTCTTATATCTACTGTTCAGTAATGTGCTTCATTCCTCCCTTGAAGAAGGTGTTCACACTTAGCTTCCAAATTGTGATTCTAATCCCCCACCCCCCTCAAAAAAAAAACCAGTATTCAACTGTGTTGAATATAGAAAATTGAAAAAATGTTTTCGAAGTAGATCTAAAAGCTGTTTTTGTTGGGTGTAATTGGATTACTCAGGTCAAGGGAAAACTTATTTATGTCAGAAAAAAATACAGATGTGATAAAAAAAAAGAAGTATCCAAAAAAAAAGAAGGCTATACAAGAATCTGGCCAGAGGAAATTGTGAAGGGATTAAACAGTACCTTGTGCTCTACTGTATGAAAGCAGCTCTGCAGACCAATGACAAGTCTGATTCAGCACAGAAACCAGATGGTTTTAATTAGCCACAAACCTTGAAATCACATAAGACCACGCTGCAGCTAAGCTAGAGAGAGCTCTGTGTGTGCCCTCTCTTTGCAGAGTGAGACTTGGCAGTCTGTGAAACAGAGAGTCCCTTGTTCCCTTTCCTTTTGGGTTGGGACTGTGTGGGGGAGAAAAGCTGCCAAGCCTGTTCCTTAAGGAATTTTGATCTCCTTGATGATAATAATGAGAAACTTTTTGAGGAAAGGGAATACCCAGTTTTCAGGAGAGCAGGAAAACTCATTCAATATGTTGAGTTTCATGCTTGTAAGATCACAGCAGTTTTAGGTGTAGCTTTCCAAGTTCACCTGTGCAGACTGGCCCAGATTGTCTATATGTTTGTGTTTGTTTATTTGTAACTTCCTGCTTTAAACACTGTTGAAGCCATTTCCTCCTTTTGGGGACTCTATTTTAATTCACCACTCTATGTAGTCATTGTGACCCTAAAATATGCTTCTAGTAACAGAGGATTGTTTTGAAAAGATTTGCTGCAATATTAGGTGTGATAACTACTTCTCTGTAGTTGAGAGCATTTTGTCAGTAGCTTTTGAGGCAGTGTGTGGATGCTTCATTGTTTGAAGCAGTTACTTTTTTCCTTGTCACCTAACTTGATTTTTCCTGTGGGAAAGCCCTCTGGGCATTTAGTCTACAAGGTCTGTCTTCTTCTATAGTCTCTGAGAAATAAATAGGCAGCCTCACTGATGTTCCAGTCTGTTAGATATCTTCAGTTGTTATTAAAGTATTATCCTTCAGGCACTTTTGGTAATGTTAAGGTGAAAACGAAAGGGACGGGGAGATAGCTCACCTGGTAGAGTGCACATTTTACCATGAGCAAGGACTGACTCAAAGCTCTAGCCACCCTATCAGATCACCATGCAAGGGGAAAAGGGTGCTTCACAGGTAGTGGAGCAGTGATGTAGTTTCTCTCTTTTTCTGTATCTAGAAAAAAAGGGAAAAAAAGAGTTTACTGAGACTGTAGAATAGTGCAAATACAAAACTCCGATGAAACCCTTGTTAAAAAAAAGAAAGTAAACAAAATTAAATGTAGTAGTCATTAATTGATTGATTATATTTCCTATCTATCAAAGTTCTGATAATTTCTTTTGAAAAGAAGGAAAAACTTTAAGTTATGAATCTTTAGAATGGCTTTAAAGGGTACCCATTTTCACTGGCAGCAAATCAGTTACACTAGGGCTCATAGATGACAGTGTGTGTTTGTTTTTAATATCTTATTTACTTTAATGAGAGAGCTCGGCACTGTTTAGCTCTGGCTTAGGGTGGTGCTGGGGATTGAACCTAGGACCTCAAAGTTTACAGGCACAGAAGTCTTTTGCATAACCACTCTGCTGTCTCCCCAGCCCAGAGATGCAGAGATGACAGTTCTATAAGTTTTCTATTAACAGGATCTATATAGCATCCTTTATATGATTTACTGAGACACTTTTTTTTTTTTTTTTTGAGGTTTCATTCAGAAAAAAGGGCCTCGGATAGACCTATTGGGCATTTGGGCTACATGCTATTATTATCTCCTGTATGATCGCTGTGAGTGGACGTGTTAGTGTGAAAATGGACTTTCCAAAGCGAATTCCATTAGAAAACGTTTGATGGTGGTCCCGCCCACCCCAACCTAATTTGAATGTCAAAAAGAAGGGGTTGTTCTTAGCAACCTGGCTTTGTTTCTTAAATGGATTATTTGATGCAGGTGATGATTTTGTGGGTCTTCTTCTTTTTAATTAACTGAGCCAGGGTTGTATTATGTAAAGCATGGAATTATTTGCAGGTGGGCTTCAGTAAGAATAGAAAAGCTTCTGGTTCAATTTGTATTTCTCAGCTAATTGGTTGGATCTTCTTCTGCACACCTGATGTTGATTTGGGAACGAATTTCTGCCCATGAAGTATGTTTCTGTGATCTTAATTATTTATTTGTTACAGCCTCTACTGATACCTAATCTAGCAAATCATGAATAAATTCAATTTTATAATTATTCATAGATTTCCCTAATTATTAAGGAACTACAGTTTTAGCTGTTAAACTACCACCAGTATATGAAGCAAAGGCATATTAATAATTCTACTTACTTTTTTTTTAATTGGGGAATTAATGTTTTACATTCAATAGTAAGTACAATAGTTTGTACATGCATAACATTCCCCAGTTTCCCATATAACAATACAACCCCCACTAGGTTCTCTGAATCCTTCTTGGACCTGTATTCTCCCCACCCATCCACCCCAGAGTCTTTTACTTTGGTGCAATACACCAATTCCATTTCAGGTTCTACTTGTGTTTTCTTTTCTGATCTTGTTTTTCAACTTCAGCCTGAGAGTGAGATCATTCCGTATTCATCCTTCTGTTTCTGACTTATTTCACTCAACATGATTTTTTCAAGGTCCATCAAGATCGGCTGAAAACAGTGAAGTCGCCATTTTTTACAGCTGAGTAGTATTCCATTGTGTATATATACCACAACTTGCTCAGCCACTCATCTGTTGTTGGACACCTGGGTTGCTTCTAGGTTTTGGCTATTACAAATTGTGCTGCCAAGAACATATGTGTACACAGATCTTTTTGGATGGATATGTTGGGTTCCTTAGGATATATCCCCAGGAGAGGAATTGCAGGGTCATAGGGTAGGTCCATTTCTAGCCTTCTGAGAGTTCTCCAGACTGTTCTCCACAGAGGTTGGACCAATTGACATTCCCACCAGCAGTGTAGGAGGGTTCCTTTGACCCCACACGCTCTCCAGCATTTGCTGCTGTTACCTTTTCTGATGTGTGACATTCTCACAGGAGTGAAGTGCTATGTCGTTGTTGTCTTTATTTGCATTTCTCTGACAATCAAAGACTTGGAGCATTTTTTCATGTGTTTCTCGGCCTTTTGGATCTCTTCTGTGGTGAATATTCTGTCCATGTCCCTCCCCCCCCATTTTTGGCTGGCTTTCCCCATAGTGAATGACCCAGAGGTGAAGGCAGAAACCGGACTTGGAAATGTCAGTCTGGAGTAGATGGCTACTTTCTCCCACCTCTACTGCCCATTCTATGAGAAGGGACAGTTCTGAATTTCACCTAGGTGGGATCTCCTGAGGTTTTGAAACCATAAAGGAAAAAAAAAAATTCACTTAAAAGAGTAATTACTTACTATTAGTCTCTCAGTTGAGTTAGAGAAAAGGTGCCATATTCTGCTAAAATTGGAAATCTTTTGGACATGACTGAGTTTGAACATTGAACATAATAAAGTACCATGAGGTATTTAGTGGTGATTATATTACTGGATTGTAAATTCCATAGAGCAAGGGATATATATATATATCGTCTTCCATCACATCTTATCTATCCAAGTGTAGTATCCAGTTGTTAACTCACTTTTCGCAATGTCGTTATCTTCCTACTTCAATGTAAGAATAAAATTTTTACTCTGGAGTTTAAGATCTAGGTCTTGACTTTTTCTTTTATTTCTTCTGGAAAGCTGTGAAAGCAGAATTTACAGAGCATTCTGCTCTGGCTGCTTTTTTGCATCTGTCAGAGAACGAGAGTCTTACTTTTTGGCTTAGAAATTGTAGGCGGCGGAAATGGGCCCAGATGGGAGAGTTCAGGGGTTCCCGTTCTTCCTGTAGACAAGCTGACATGATGGCTGCAATGCCAGGCAGACTTGTGGGAAATATACCTTACAAATTAGAACCAGAAATGTAGAAAATATGCCTTAATCTATGTACTTAGAGGCTTTGCCAGGAGCTTTAGCATTCAGTGCTGTGGTGGACCTCAACTGGACTCAGGGCAAGATGTATTTGAAAGGCAACATAATTCCTAGCTTGGAAATAAAGATAGATGATATACAAGACAGATAAGTAGATGGATGGTAATAACTCAGATGGACAGATGTTTGATCTATTTTTAAGTGTCTGTGGGAAGTACTGTCAAATAGCTATTTCTTTAGTTAAAATTTCTTGGGGGCAATTTTAGTGTGTGTTTTTTTTTCCTCCTGTGAATGATTTTTAGAAGTGTTACACATAGAATTACCCAGTTCTTGATGGCCTGGAGGACTTTTGTTGGTAGTGAACTTGCCTTGGTGTAGATCTCACACCCTTCCCTCCACAAAGAAGGAATTATTTTGCTTCTTTTTACGTCCTTTTGGGTTTGAATAGCAGAATTTTTTTTTCTTTTTAAGGTATCAGAGCCTATTAAGTACAGATATTTCAGAACTGTTATCTTCCAATTTAAAAATATGCATATAAATGGATGGGAGAGATAGCAGAATGGTTATGCAAAAGTTTCTCAGGCTTGACAATCTAAAATTCCAGGTTCAATTCCCTATTAGCCAGATCTGAGGAGAGCTCTGGTTAAAAAAAAATTAAATGAAAAACTATACGTATATGAAATTAATAAGTGAGTACAGAAAGATTTGAAGACAAAGAAGGTACCCATTTCTAAGTTCTTTTCAGGGTATGAAACTCCAAGCTAATAGATAAGACCTACTTAGAGTTTGGTGCATAGCACATGCTTTTCTGGGCTCTGAAGTAACACCTTGCTAGTTCTTTGCAGGAGACAATGGGACATTCTCCTAAAAGCTGAGAGGAGGATAGGCAGAGAATGTTCTGGGGGGAAACCACATATAAAATCCACACTTGTAGATGGTGAATTCTATAGTGAATTTTTTCTCTTCAGAACACTCGTGATATGGTCACTCACTGATAAATTACATATATTCCCTATCC
The DNA here is from genome assembly GCF_950295315.1 of Erinaceus europaeus. Lineage (NCBI taxonomy): Eukaryota > Metazoa > Chordata > Mammalia > Eulipotyphla > Erinaceidae > Erinaceus > Erinaceus europaeus. The sequence goes on along the minus strand of NC_080170.1, from coordinate 113,093,456 downwards.
TCAGCTGTGGTGTGTGTGGGGAGGTAGTTACAGATAATAACCCTTCCTCTCAGGGTTGGACATCAGGCAGACTTGGCATTTTCCTTTGTCTGAGCCAGTTGGAACTTACTAAGTTATCAGAATGTGAGTTCTTCCAGAGTGATTATATTTATTTTAGGAAAAACGAATTATCAGAACATTTCAGAAGGTGCTGGAAAACCTGCTTTGGGGAAAATAGCTATGCTTTTCAATGAAAGAATTCCTTTCAGTATTGCTAATTACACTTTCTATTTTAATGTAAACCTGTACCAGCTTACTATATGGATGACTGAGGATGTATGTAGCCTGCATGGTATAGAACCCAAAGCTTTACTGCAAGCAGGGTGAATTCATGATCGAGAACTGACAAGAACAGAACTAGTTTTGGTATCATATGGATACCTCATTCCCCCTTCCTCTCTTCAGTCCCCTCCCGTCCTCTCACATCAGAGTTCTGAATTTCTGTCACTAACTGAAGCTTCCTTTTCTTATTCTTTTTCAGGTGCCCACTGATGGCAATGCCGGCCTGCTTGCAGAACCCCAGGTTGCCATGTTCTGTGGCAAACTGAACATGCACATGAATGTGCAGAATGGAAAATGGGAGTCAGACCCATCAGGGACCAAAACCTGCATTGGCACGAAGGAAGGCATCCTGCAGTACTGCCAACAAGTGAGTCCCCTGCAGATGCATTTTGTTTTTAATTTAAAATTTTTTTAAAAACTTGTCTTTTTTTTTTTTTTAAAGATTTTCAAAATTTTTATTTATTTATGAAGAATGATAGGCAGAGAAAGAGAAAGAATCAGCTATCATTTCTGGTACATGGGCTGCCAAAGATTGAACTCTGGACCTCATGCTTGAGAGTCCAGTGCTTTATCCACTGTACCACCTCCTGGACCACAAAAGCTTGGTTCTTAAAGATTCCTCATACCATTAGTATATTTACTTGTTTTACTCGAGATTATACATAATCTTGAACATAAATAACAATTAGCCTGACAACATTTTTTTGGTTGTTGTTATAATCTTGTGTGTACCAGAAAGCTTGATTTTATCTTGATGATAGAAATGAGTACTGAAAGATTTCACTTATAGTGGAATATAAGTGGAACTTAATTACAAGTGGAACTTAAGAAATAAGGACACAAAGCAAACTCTGGAAGGTCTTTAAATATTAACTTTTTGTTTGGAGAAACAATGACTTCATTATTCCAACACACACACACACACACACATACACACACACACACACACACACACACACACACACACACACACACACACTTGTTACCAGAGCACTGCTCAGCTCTGGCTTATGGTTGTGCTAGGTACTGAACCTGGAATCTTTGGTACCTCAGACCTGAAAGTCTTTTTGCATAACCATTATGCTGTCTCCCCTCCAACATATTTTACATCAAGTAATTCTTTTTTCTTGAAAGAGAATAATCGACGATGTAAAATTTTCATATTTAAGCAGCAATGATTATTTTTAAAGTATTTTACATCTTTTTTTTTTTAAGTATGCTATTTGTTTACTAAATGATGGTTGATAATAAAATCACATTGGAACAGATAAGATGGACTTTGTGAAATGCAACTTAGAAAGACTACTCATGTTTTAATGACATACTTGTAGTACAGTTTTTGCTGTTAAACTGAGTTCTCTTTGATACACGAGAATTGTGTATATGCCAATGTTGTTAAAATTCGGCGGCTCCAGCTGGCCGGGCTAGCTTCACGGGTGGGTAACAGAGATGCCGAGACAACAGCTGGGCAGGGAAGCTGTATTTCTTTATTCAGGAACAACGATTCATAAACTAAACCAAACTAATCACCAAACAGAACTCTGCTGCCTCTTTCCCCTGCGGCGGCACCAAGCACTCTCTAACTCTCAAACTCTGGAACTCTGGAACCCTCTCGGGGTTCCTTGGGGCGGAGCCAGGCGGGCCCGCGAAACTAGCAGGACTGATCCAATTTTCTTGGTGGGGGAGAGCTAGAACAACCCAATGTAAAGCATACAACATGCCAATTTAAAATTTTTCGTTATGATATCTTTTTTTCTGGACATACTTGTAAATGATGCATTCTGAGTGTTAAATATTTTTGAGAGGTCAGAACTCAAACTTACTGACTTTCATTGGCCACAGTATTCTTGTGAAGTGTCTGATAGGATGTGGTATAATTTGGATTAAGTTTTTTTTCCCCCGTCACTTACCAATAATCAGATGATTGTATTTGTATGATGACCCTATAAAATTCACTCTGCATAACCCTGAGATCAACTTTTATTGCTACTCTACGTAGAGACTCCCAATCTCCATCCCCTGAGTGACTTCTATTCCTGTGTCATTTGTCTCAGAGCTATGCTTCAGAGTGATTTTTATTTTTTTTCCCAGCCCAAGGCTTTACTAGATTATTAATGGCCATGAGTGGGAGGGCATGTAAATCCTTTGTAATTCTGGTATTAACTGCTTGTCTCAGTTTACCCACCCACAAAAAGAGGTCTTACAGGGTTGAAGCACATGGGCCAGTGTCCTAGACAGATATAAGACTGGAGAGTTTAAGAAGAGCTAGAGCAATGGGCTTAGTGAGCCCTTTTAATCATGAAAGTCTTTCTAATAGCAAGAAGTCATTGAAGGTGTTTAATTTTTAGTAAGAAGGAGAGTGACCACCATCGAGTTGTATTACAAAAAGTCACCCTGTTGCTTTGTCACTCTGACCGTCTTGGGCTTAGTTCCCTTTGGGACCTGCACTCCTGTAAACCCTGCACCTGTGTTGTGTGGTATAGTAGCCTCTGGCCACTTGTGACCATTAAGCATTTAAATTGTGGCTCATCTAAGTGGATGTGTTTGGTCAGTATAAGAGAAATATACCATATCAAAGACATGACAAAACAGTGTAAAATATCACCTGATAATTTTCACACTGATTATCTATTACAGTCTCTTTATATACTTTTAGAAGCATCATATTAGCAAATGATAAATTAAGTATGTTATTAAAATGGTCATCACCTTATATTTTCCAGATGTTGCTACAATGATACTTAAAATTTGTCAGTGCTACTCCCCCATGTCACCACTCTGAAGAATGTATGGCTCTTACTGGGATTTACTGGTAGATGGGACAGGGGAGGGGGTGTTTTTTGTTTGTTTTTGCCTCCAGGGTTATCACTGGGGCTCAGTGCCTGCACCACAAGTCCACTCCTCCTGGAGGCCATTTTTTTCCCCATTTTTTGTTGCCTTTGTTGTCGTTACTGTTATTGTTGCCATTGATGTTGTTGTTGGATAGGACAGAGACATTGAGAGAGGAGGGGAGACAGAGATTGAACAGAGAAAGATAGACACCTGCAGACCTGCCTCACGGCTTGTGAGGCGACCCCCCTGCAGGTGGGGTGCCATGGGCTCGAACAGGCATCTTTATACCGGTCCTTGCTCTTGGTGCCATGTGCACTTAACTTGCTGTGCTACTGCCTGACCCCATTTGTTTGTTTTTTCACTCTCAGGTATTTCTCTGAGTAATAAGAATGCAATAGGATATAGGGCCTGTTCTTCAAGGGAGAATCAACCAGTAGGGAGAGAAAAACTTGTGAAAGAGTTTGAGCAAATTGAAAATTGAGGACAGTAGTGGCCCAGGGCAGTGATGACACAGAACACTACTGCTGCCAGCTTTTACTGGGTATTAAAGCACTAGCTAATTTTTTAATATTTATTTATTTATTTATGTTCCCTTTTGTTGCCCTTGTTTTTTTAATTGTTGTTATAGTTATTGTTGTTGTTATTGATATCATCATTGTTAGACAGGACAGACAGAAATGGAGAGAGGAGGGGAAGACAGTGATGGGGAGAGAAAAATAGACACCTGTAGACCTGCTTCACCACCTGTGAAGTGACTCCCCTGCAGGTGGGAAGCCGGGGGCTTGAACCGGGATCCTTGCGCCGGTCCTTGCGCTTTGCACCACGTGCGCTTAACCTACTGCGCTACCGCCGGACTCCCACTGCAAAGTATTTGATCACAATTCCCCATGATGCTTCTGTGCGAGATTTCTGGGAAAGGACTTTAAGAATTTGTGATGTCTCAAGGAGAACAAGTCAAGGGGATGCTATCCAAAGAGGAGGAGAAATGATCACAGAGACCCAGGATCAAAACTAGGAGGTGTCACACTTTAGAGTGGTAGTGGTCAAACCAAGTTGATTTCTAAACCAGGGGGCTGTTCAGGATGCAGATGTGATGCCAACCAGAAGTGGTTGAAGCCTGGTATTTGACAAGGCACAGTCATGACTCTTGTGCACATGAATATGTCAAAGATGTTATTGAGGGCTGGCAAAATAGCTCATTTGCATAGTGTGCTGCTTTGCCATGTGTGCAGCCCGGGTTCGAGCCTGGCCCCCATTACATTGAAGTAAACTTTGGTGCTGTGCTCTCTCTCTTTTTCTATCTCTTCTTCTTCCTCTCTCTCCCTCCTTAGTCTCTATCTAAACTGACTTTTTTTTAATTGAGTTCCATAATGATTGAGGTTAAAACCAGTTTAGTTTTATTTGGAGAAAGAGAGATTAAAATTCTTTTTCCTACATAGTTCTTTGCATGACCAGAGATTTGTGTTGCATGGATCATGAAACACCTGCAATGCTATTAGGTTTCTGTTGTCTCTGCCCTTACAGAAGAGTAAAATAACTTATGAAAAGAAAGTCCCTTGGAAGAACACACCTTGCACAAGGAGATAATCTTTTCTTCTCCCAGGCTTTGGAAGACATCAGGTGCACTTCAGTGTTAGGATACCCTGTAATCTCTTTTGATTACTCTAACTGTGAATAGTGCTTTATAACAAAACATTGTTCTCATTTGGCAAATGAAAGGTCATTATTGATGTTTGTGATTTCCGTTGCAGTGTAATAGCTTATGAAGAAATTAAAATGCAGGAAGAATAGCATGAAGGAATAGTGAAGAAGACATCTGTGTGCACTGAGAAAAGATAGAACTTGAGGGCAAGTCAAGAGAAAGAGACTGGTTTTTAAAAATCAAGAGATTAATTTAAAAAAAGTCTTAAGTATCTCTAAGAAATAGAAATAAATGAGATCTACTGGAAAAGTGTGTGATGGAGCCTTGGAAGGGAAAGGAAAATGACAGGTTAATTAGGCAGTTATATTATTATGTGACAGAAACCCACTACAATTATACTTGGAGAATATTTTTCTCCCACAGATGGGAAAGATCTTAAGGTGAAGTAAGACAGAATAATATAGAAGATCCAGAAATTGGTCATTAGATATTGGAACTACCTAGAATTTGTCTGTTTTGGTTGTGAAAGCAAAAGAATCCATTTAGTTTACCACCTCTGGGTTTTTCAGAGACTAAGCAAGTCCTCAAACGTGGATGAGGCAAATCAACAAAAGAATAATTAAGAGAAATCCAGAAATAACACATATATCTCTTCTGTGCATGTGAGAGATCTATGAGTAACTCTATGAGTAACTTACTACATCCCCATGATCTGATCTTAAACTGCTTCACTAACACAGACGATTTTGTGGAGAAGAAGGTTCAGCTGGAAAGGAAGGTTACTTGAAAATGGCCACAGGTGAAAGCAAAATTATGAAAATGAAAATTCTGTCCTCTCCACAGGTCTATTCCTCCCTAGGTGAAACCTTTGTCTCAGACAAACATAATGTTCTTCCAGCTCCCAGGGCCCCCTCCTATAAAATTAATCTTTGGCCAAAGACACATTTTAGGAGTGACAGACTTTTTTTATTGTTATTATTATTATTATAGGATAGAGATAGAGAGGAATTGAGAGGGGGAGGGGAGATAGGAAAGAGACAGAGAGAGACACCTGCAGCCCTGCTTCACCACTCATGAAGCTTTCCCCCTTGCAGATGGGGACCAGGGTCTTAAATCTGGGTCCTTGTGCACTGTAATGTGTGCACTTAATCAGGTGTGCCACTACCTGGTCCAGACTTTTGCTTTTTTGTTTGTTTGTTTGTTTTCTGCTTTTTTTTTCTCCTTTGTGTACACTTCAGTTTCTTCTGCTGAGAAGGCCGAGGGAGATGTTAGCCAGTAGCTCAAGAAGTGTGTTGTCCCAAACACAGATGTCAACTTCACCAACCAGCATTCATTAAAATTACAGGGAAGGATTCTGGTTAACCCTACTTTTGGTCACATATCTCCATCTGGGGCCAGTTGCCATTTCTAGAAAGACTTAGTACCATGACTGACCCACCTTATCCATGAGAAGACGGAGCGAGAGAGGCTTTGGCCAGAAAAGAGATGTGTGGTGGTGTTAGGCAACATAGAATACCCAGCATGGCCCTGCACAGTGGACTCAGTTATCGAAGACTGGACAATCCTTTTGTAGGTTGTTGACCTGTTAACTGAAGGAATTCATGACACCGAATTATTTTAACAGTCTCTGGAAGGTGTGGAGGGGTGGGGAAAAAAACTATTAAAGCATATTAAGTGGCTAGGTAAATATTTGAACTGGTAGAACATTGGACTTTCATTCCCAAGGTTCATGATGATTTAGTCCTAGCACTGCACCTACCTTAATGGTGCTCCGAGTTGCCTCTCTCTCCTCTCTGCCTTATGTGAACCTCTCTCTCTCTCTCTCTCCAAACTTAAGCTTTTTAAAAGTTTAGTTAAACTTACTAAACAATGCGACATTTTTTCAGAAAAATTTTAATTTATTTATTTTTGATAGAAACAGAGAGAAATTGAGAGTGGAGAGAGAGAGAGAGAGTGTGCGACCTGCATCACTACTTTACCACTGAGAACTTGAACCCTGATTTCTACATGCTGTAATGTGCGTGCTCAACCAGATGTGTCACCAGCCGGCTCCAGCAACGTGACATTTTTCTCTTGTATGGTGCACCTTGCACTGTCTAGAATATTCCTTACCAATCATTTTAAGGTCTTCCTTCCACTTTTCACTTTGTAGCTATTCTGCTCTCCCTACCCTGTGCCCTTCAATCAGATAAAGTGAGGTTTTTGCTTATAGGACTGAAATTTCATATGCTTTGGAAATGTTTATGTTTGAAAAATCCCTGTTTTTATTTTAGATACTGGTGACTGATATCCTGCTAGAAAAGCTAGAAAAAGTAATATTCACAGTTTTTCTATCTCCCCTTCTCAGTAACTTTGTAAGTTACTATTTTCAGATATTCAGAGTTATTTTACGGTCTGTCCTATTGCTTTACCACAATGGTAGACTCTGTCGTTAACAAGATTCACTACTTATTACTTCCAATCGACTTATTTTGGATGCCTATCATTTTTCTTAGTTTTTTCCAGAAAGAACATATTTAGTCAGCTATAAAATTCCAGATTGACCTCTATTTTTGTTCCACGTTGTGAAGATACTCATTCACTATTTTCTGGCACCTATCTTTGTGCAAATTCTTTTTTTTTTTAAATCCAGGGCAAAGGTAGATAGCATAATGTTTATGCAAAGAGATTCTTATGCCTGAGGCTCCAAAGTCCCAGGTTCAGTCTCCTGCACCTCTAAAAGCCAGAGCTGATCAGTACCCTGGTAAAAAATAAATAAGTAAATAAATCCAAGAGCCATTATTATTAGTTTCCATATATAGTGCTTCTCATTTACTGATAGTTTTTTTTTCCTTTTCATAGTGATGACTTACTTTTTATGTGCTCATTCTACCCCTTAGGGCCAGAGCACAGATGTTTTAGAGACAGTTGGCTGAGTCAGAGCAGCTGTTTAGCAGTCTGTGGTTCTCGGACTGAACAAAACCAACTGAACTCATAATGGTGACCTTGTTTTGACCTTCTGTTAGTCAATTTAACTTGCTTGTTAAGTTTGTTTTTCCAAAGGATTGCCTTATGTAAGCTGCATATTGTATTAGGGTGGTTTTTAGCTTAATAGGAGATGTCAGACATAACTGGTTTCATGTGTAGTCCATGTTCTCATGGCTCTTTTAGTTTGTATCCCGTTACTGTTTCTTGCTTATTATTATGAATTTTGTCATTTTTATTTGTCTCTGTCCTTGAACATTAGCAAGATTAGGGTGAAAAAGTAAAAATTGGATGGAGGAGATAGGATAATAGTTACACAAAGAGACTGTCATGCCTGAGGCTCCAAAGTCCCAAGTTCAATTCCCCACATTGCCATAAACTAGAGCTAAGCAGAAGCTCTGGTAAAAATAAATAAATAAATAAATAAATACAAATTAAAGAAAATAAAATGCCATTTTATTTCTTCCCAAAACTTCTTTGTTGGGAAGAACTTATGGGATGATTTCACTCATAAGTGGAACATAGAGAACTGATACACATGAACTTGAAACAAGAATATATATGCATATACAGAGTCAACCCATAACTACAATCTTGGGAAAACTATGGTGGTTACCATTTAGGGGTGGAAGGGGTAGGGGACACACAGAGAACGTTCATGGTCGAAGTGTTATGGAATTATACGCCTATTGTCTTATAATCTTGTAAATCACAAAACAACCAAACAAGTAAAAATCTTTGCCATCTCCGGGGCTTCACTACTCAAGGATCATTTTTTCAGAGACGAGGAGAGATTGAGAGATACTATAACATGGAGACTTACCCTAGTGCATTGCGAACTGGCTTAGAACTTGGCCCACATGCCCATCAAAACAGGCACCTTCTCAGGTGAGATGTTTCGCCACCAACTGCAAACCAAAGATTCTTTGATGAGAGAAAAGCAAGTTAGGAATCTAATTCAACTAGTCATATAAACAAAATCTGCTTGCTTCTCAGACTTGACTCAGGCAGATTTTAGCATGTATTTGTTGAGTGCCGTTCAGAAAAGGACGTCACCCTTTTTCTGAGTGCTGAGACCCTAGTTGTGGCTCATTAGTAGTTGAGAAATACAAGGTAAAGACACAGAGAAGGCAGTTTAGAAAGTTGGAAAGATAAAGCAACACTGAAGAGGTTCTTGACTGGAAATCCGGGGTTTGGGATCTTATTCTGGAGATAAACAGCAGCTGGGGGATTGTGTTTTTAGCATGCTTCCTGGCCAGTTTACTTGTAGAGCATCCAGGGAGGTGGCTCAGTGGTTAGAGTGAAGGATTTGCAAACATGGGGCCCTGGGTTTGATTCCTCTCAATGCATATGCTAGAGTGAGTCTGCCTGCCTCTCTTAAATTCTTCTTCTTCTAGCGTTTGCCCTCTCTTAAATGAAATATTTTTAAAAGATACTGGTAGAGAAGCAAACCTGTATCCATAGGGAAGATGGAGTGTTAGATCCAAGATGGGGAAGTTGTTAGCATGGAAAGGGAGATGTGGACGGTGATCTTGTCCTTTCTCAATACGTTGCTTGGCTAAATGCAGTACCTCAAGATGCTTTGACAAAGCAGCCCCTGAGGTCAGCTTCAGTGAAGGGGCAACATGACATGAGCAATCCAGGAAAGCTGTCTAGCCAGCCTTAGATCATGTCTTCCCTTTATGAGAAGAATGCACAGGTATGTGCTGTAAAAGTTAATATCAACTAGCCTAGGAATTCCACACCCCTCCTGTTCTTTTCAGGAGAAAAGCTGAAACACGGGCTGTGTGTAGCTTTGACATAGAAAGTATCCCCGGAGGGGGCTGAGTGGTGGCACATTTGGTTAAGTGAATGTACTACCATGCATAAGTACCTGTATTCAAGGCTCCAACACCCCCCCCACCACCACCACCTGTAGGGAGAAAGCTTCACAAGTGGTGAAGCAGTGCTGCAGGTGTCTGTCTCTTTCTCCTCCTCTATCCTCCTCCTCCTCAATTTCTTTCTATTCTATCAAATAAATAAAAAACAATGAAAAACAGAAAAGGGGGGGATATCCACAGAGAGATTTAGATTGGGTGCAGGTGTAGAAGGTTCTCTGAACACAATGGGGAGCAAGTCCCTGGAGCGTTTTTGAACAGGTTAAGATTTGAAATGCTTGATGGGATTTCACACTGGGAAAGTGAGGCAGGTGAATGTGGCTTTGTTTGTAACTGCTTCTATTTAATTGAGTGTGTGCTCTCTGTCTCCCTCCCGGTACCCCAAATGGTTTCTCTTCCACCACTGACAGGAAATGTTTTCTGTTTCTTTTAAGCTTCCGCTGAGCTCCAGATGAGCTGTTTTGTCATTTTCTCTATAAATTAACAGGATCATTGCACAAAGCACACCAATTGCAGAACAAAACAAAGACTGTTAGCTAAGTTGAATGGAGCCATTTTCTTTGCCCATCATCTTTATTTTTTATTATTTGACAGCAGAGTTTTTTTCTAGGGCTTGTATTTTAAAACCAAAAAGGATGAAGCTAATTTGGATTTTTTTTTTTTTGCAGATAAGTTTTTAAAATTGAAATACAACAGATAGACAGCATTGTTTTGTTTCCGGTGTGCAAAATAAGTTGAAATTTGTATACATCGTGTGCAATAATATGATAAATAGATATGTGTCCTTTCATAGCTTTCAATTTTGTAGTAATATTATTGATTGTCATCCCCAGACAATATATTACACACAATTATAATTTAATCAAATGAATGCTTCATTTACCTTTTGTCCTAGTTACTATCTAGCTCATTTCTAGATGTACATTGCTATTACATATTTTCAGTTAAGTGTTATGGGCTTATTTGACATTTTCTTTATTAATTTTTTCCTGTCATGTATTTTGTCTAATGTGCCAGAGAAGGGGCCCAGGACCTCATGCATGTGTGATACTCAATGTGTGGGGGCCTTGGTCCATTTTTTTTGTTAAGAAAGAGGGAGGTAAAGAGGGAAATAGGTGGCTTGTTGAACACATCACCGAAGCACCTACCACCGTCCTTTTGAATTTTCTTTTCTTTTTTTTTTTTCTTCTTTCATCATTTGGTGGTGGTGGTGGGGGTCAGTGGTTTGTTTACAGTTTAGTTGCTGACACATGGGTACCATTTCTTTTTTTAATTTTTTTAAAATTTTATTTATTGGGTGGAGACAGCCAGAAATCAAAACAAGATAAGAGAAAGACAGAGAGACACCTGCAGACCTGCTTCACCACTTACAAAGCGTTTCCTCCTGCAGGTGGGGACCAGTGATTCTAAACTTGGTCCTGGAGCCTTGTAACATGTACGCTCACCCAGGTGGTCCACTACCCGATATCTCCACTACCCGATACCCACGGGTACCATTTCGTATCTCCCCATGACAGGTGTCATTTGTTGCCCATGGTGCAACAGGGGATTGAACCCAGCTCCTAACACACAGGAAGACATAGATATTACCAGCTGACCCATTTTCTAGCCCCGCACCCCCCCCCCCAGCTTTGGTGAGGTATTGCTGACAAGTTGTAGATACTTACATGTAAGAAAATTAGCCACAGCTTGAGAAAGATTTGGGCCAAATTCTTGGGAAATAGACTGATGCCCCAAAGCTTTTTAGCTCCTTTGCTTTTACCATAAGGCCATCACTGTGAGACATTTCATGCTCTAACTTATTATTGCACCAATGTTTCATCAGCTAGCTGCATATTGCCTCTCAGTACCTCATTAAATTGTAAGTGGCGAACATTTTCGGTTTCCAGTTCTCATTCTCAATTAAATTAGATATCCTGTTCCCAGTATCCCTCATTATTAAAAGGATTTTTGTTGACAGCCACTTAAGCTGTGACTTCTCATTGTGTTCCGAAAGATTCTTAAGGAAGAAGGGGACAGCATTTTCATTCAGAAACAAACGTGTGGTATAAGACAGAGTTTGTTTTGGTGTATGTGTTAATAAACTGTTTGCTTAGAAGTGGCACCTACTTGGCATGCTATGTTCTAGGCCTGTTGACTCTGTCAGTGGTACCTATAAAATGGAGTGACTACAAACTGACAGTAACTTAACTTCCTACATATAAGAAGTTTGCAATGTCGCAGCATACCTAATGAACCCTCAATTATAGAATTTTCTTGTATTCCTCTTGACTGTGTTCTTTAGAAAAGAAAACAGTATGCTTTCAGAAGATCAAAGTACCCTGCGAGTGGGCTGCTTCTGTGACATGTTTGCTGTAGGGTTTGTTTCATGTGTATGCTCATACCTGCTAGTGGAATCATGCATATACAATTAGGATCTTGGCTTGTTTTTTGTTTGTTTGTTTTGTTTTGTTTACCTTTTCACTGTAATTCAGTTTCCACTGGATTCTTTTTTAAAGAACATATTTACTTAATTATTAATGGCAGAAAGAGAATGCATCAGTTAGTTCCTCACTTTGACATATACAGTGTTGGGTATCAAATTAGGACCCACATAATTCAAATTTTCCAGTACATATAAAATTAGGGGGGGAATCATATAATATTGTGTGTACCTATCAAAAACCTTCACTGATTCTCAAATCTAGTTACTCTTGTTCCTGGAGTAACAAAAATCAGTTTCTCTATCTTTCCTTCTATGGAATTTGCATTACTTTTTACAAACTCCTCACACTGATTCCTTATTCACTCTTTTTGTCAAGCTGCAAATTGATAAAGATGAATTAAAGCATCATTTTCCTCTATACCTCTCCTTTGCCTTTTGATTTCTGTCTGTCTCTATCCAATAAATAAATAAATATTTTTTAAAAACATGTTGTGTATTAACTTAGATTAGGCTGTTAAAAACACCATTTTATTGAGGCTGCATAGTGCTAGCATTTTTCTTCCAAGAAGAAATATCCTTGAGAATTGGCATGAAATTGATTTCAGAGTTGAAAGACTAGAAAAATAACAAATCATTTTCTGAATTAGTAGCAATTCCCACTACTCTGACCACTGTCTCTGTTTTCCCCCTTTTCTCAGCCATATTTCATAAGTGTGTGTGTGTGTGTGTGTGTGTGTGTGTGTGTCCGTCCTTGAAATAGCTTTGGTCTATTGGAATTTACTTGTGTGTAAAATACGACTTTTGGCATTAACCACTTGTCCCAGATGTTTATAAAAGGCACTTCCAGGCTTCCCTTATTTGCCCTTAATAGTAGCAGTAGAGAAAATTTTCTGTAGAACTCTGTGACAACATGTATCTTATAAAACTGTTTTTATATTTCTCTATAGCTAACTGCATGTTCAGTCCTCTCTTCCCCTCCAAGCCACTCATGACAACATAACTACCTCCATATATCCCTCTCCTTTTCCTTCTGTCTCTCTGGGTGCTTATGGAGCAGGAGCTCAGATCCCTCTTATCCTCTTACTCTTATCACTTCTCCCCCTCTGGGAGTATGGATCAAAGTTGTTTTGGGGGAGCAAAAGGTAGGAGTTCTGGTTTCTGTAATTGCTTCTTCGCTGAGCATGGGCTTTGAGAGGTTGATCCAGACCCCCAGCCTGTAAGAATCTTGTTTTTATAACATCACTAAAATGGAAGAGAATCTGGAGGATATCAGAGGACCCCAGGCACTGTTCTCTTAATCTGGGAGAGAAGAGAAAAAAGGAGCGATGCTTGGAAGTAATAATAGGTGGTTTAAGTGTGACTTAGGAAGGAAGTAAAGGTGAAAAAAATGGGCAAGAAAAAAATTTTATATAGGGGGTCAGGCGGTAGCGCAGAGTTTAAGCACACATGATGCGAAGCACAAGGACTGGCGTAAGGATCCTGGTTCCAGCCCCGGCTCCCCACCTGCAGGGCAGTAGCTTCACAAACAGTGAAGCAGGTCTGCAGATGTCTTATCTCTCTCTCCCCCTCTCTGTCTTCCCCTTCCCTCTCCATTTCTCTCTGTCCTATCCAACAATGACAACAATAACAACAACGATAACCACAACAAGGGCAACAAAAGGGGGCAAAAAAAGGGAAAAAATTATATATGGATAGGTGTAGAAGTAGTCAACCCTGAGCTCTTGGTAGAACTAATACAGTTTCCAGTGAAGGGAATGGGGATACAGAACTCTAGTGGTGGGAAAGGTGTGGTATTACACCCCTATTATAATTTTTAAAAAACTATTATTAACTCACTCATAAACATAAAACAAGAAAGCTTAGGGCTGTAGAAAGTATGGATGGGATGAATGGAAGCTCCTTCTCTGTATCTATTTGTATCCTCTACTTAGTTGTCCAGATTGACTTGAAAAGAAGATGGGATTTTGCTGTGTGGGCCCCAGGGTACGTAGCAACCTGAAAGCTCCTGGGGAAAGTCTCAACAAGGTAGTAACTTTTATGAAGTGACAGCCAGCACCTCACCCTTGACTGCATCTCACTCATGTCCCTCAGGGGCACACTTCAGTGCTGTAGAGTTTATGACTCATGAGTGCTGTGCTTTTTGATATCATAAACAAGGCAAGGTGGCGGGAGAGAGAGCTAGCCACTTCACCTTTCATTATATAGGAAGAAGCCTCGGTGATATTACAGCTTTCACGGCAAGCTCAAGTTGGGCATTATCTGTCACAGAAAAGCATGCACTGAGATGTTTAGAAACTTAAATACATCACGGTAGCATCTGAGTACAAACTTAAGTACAAAATAAAGCTTTCCGGGAGTCAGGCAGTAGTGCAGAGGGTTAAGCGCAGGTGGCACATAGCACAAGGACCTGTGTAAAGATCTCGGTTCCAGCCCCAGGCTCCCCACCTTCAGGGGGGTCGCTTCATAAGAGGTGAAGCAGGTCTGCAGGTTTCTATCTTTTCTTTCCCCCTCTGTGTCTTCTTCTCTTCTCTCCTTTTCTCTCTGTCTATCCAACAATGATGACACCAAGAACAACAATAATAAACTACAATAGTAAAACAACAAGAGCAACAAAAAGGGCAAATAAATATTTAAAAAATCATAAAAAAACCAAAATAAAGCTTTAAGCAAAAATTATAGTCCTTTATGTTTAAAGTGGAGTGATTAGGGGACACACACACACACACACACACACACATATATATCCTCTCTCTCTCTCCACACACACTCTTCACCTGGATTTTTTTTTTTTAATTGCCACCAGGGTTATCTCTGGGGATAAGTGTGGGAACTACAAATCCACCACTCCCACAGTCTTTTTTTAAAATAGATACAACAGAGAGAAGTTGAGAGAGGAGAGGGAGAGAAAGATAGAAACCTGCAGACCTGCATCACCAGTCAGACTCCCCCCCCCCCCCCCACACACACACAGGTGGGGAGCGGGAGCTGGAACCCAGGTCCTTGCATTCGTCAATATGTGCACTTAACCTGGTACACCACTACCTGGCCCCGACCAGAAGGTTTTTTTTAACTTTTATTTATTTATTTATAAAATGGAAACACTGTGGTCCCGGAGGTGGCCCAATGGATAAAGCGTTGGATTCTCAAGCATGAGGTTCCAAGTTCAATCCCTGGCAGCACATGTACCAGAGTGATAACTGGTTCTTTCTTTCTCTCCTCCTATCTTTCTCATTAATAAATAAACAAAAAATCTTTTAAAAAAATTAAAGAAAAAAATGGAAACACTGATAAGACCATAGGATAAGAGGGGTACAATTCCACACAGTTCCCACCACTAGAACTCCGTATCCCATTCCTTCCCTTGATAGCTTTCCTATTCTTTATCCCTCTATATGGACCCAGGATCATTATGGGTTGCAGAAGGTGGAAGGTCTGGCTTCTGTAATTGCTTCCCCAATGAACATGGGCGTTGGCAGGTTGACCCATACTCCCAGCCTGTCTTTCGCTTTCCTTAGTGGGGCAAGGGTCTGGGGAGGTGAGACTCTATATAGGACACATTGGTGGGGCCATCTGCCCCGGGAAGTCAGGTGGGTGTCATGGTAGCATCTGGAACCTGGTGGCTGAAAAATGAGTTGACCTGAAGATTTTTAATTATATATGGGAGAAAAGTAACATCGTATAATACCATCATGTTTGATCAGCTATTTGCACATGAGAGCCTCAGGCAACACCTTACTTTTGTGTGTGTGGTTTTTTTTTCTTTTTTCTTCCAGGTCTACCCTGAACTTCAGATTACCAATGTGGTGGAAGCCAACCAACCAGTGACGATCCAGAACTGGTGTAAGAGGGGCCGCAAGCAGTGCAAGACCCACGCCCACATCGTCATTCCCTACCGCTGCTTAGGTGAGCAGGCAGACACGTTACTTGCCCTGGTGATGATTGCCCTGTTCTTTGAGAAAGACAATGGAGGACACTCTGATGAAGTCAAGCATCACTTTTCCTTCAGCACATTGCAACATGTAGTAGAGTCATTTGGAGACTATTAAGGTAGCCTATATTTTATTTTGTTAGTTGAGGAGTAGTGCTTCCAAAGTCCAGCCTCAGAATGAATATCGGATTTCTGAGCTTCTGACTCAGAATGAATTTCCCCAATGCATTTATTGTGATTCATAATTTTTGGAACTATCCCAGGACTGCTGAATTTGATAAGGCCCAGGAATTATAATTTTACTGAAATCTGTAGGTTATCTTCATTTATATTCCTTATCTATACATAAAATAATTAGATTTTATAGATTTATTGTTATAATTACGATTGTTGTTGGTGGTGGTGTCGTTGTTGGATAGGACAGAAAGAAATGGAGAGAGGAGGGGAAGACAGAGAGGGGGAGAGATAGAGAGACACCTGCAGACCTGCTTCACAGCCTGTGAAGCTACTCACCTGCAGGTGGGGAGTCAGGGCTCAAACTGGGATCCTTATGCCAATCCTTGCACTTGGCGCCACTGGCGCTTAACCTGCTGCGCTACCGACCAACTCTTAGTTGGTCTCTTAGTCTGTCTTTTTCTCACTCTTTCTCCTTTTGTCTCTTCTGTCTCTCTCTCTCTTTCATATACACACACATCACTCCTTCTATGGGAGTTGAAGAATTGCAATTGGGATATTTTATTTGTACTTATATCAAACTGCAGCAACTTTTTGATCACTAAGGTTTAAATGTGACTTAAATGTATTTTTCTCTCACTGACCTCATTTTTTACTATAACTCTTATTTTAAGATTTGAATCACTTTGTGTGGTATATTTTTTCCCTCTGTTAGCACCATAAAACTTCTTATTTAATCTGACCTCATTATTAGTTTTGTTAGCCGTATGTCTATGTAATCAGGCTTTGCAGAAATCAACAACCTTATTCAAGAGTAACAAACCATTGTATAAGGATACAGAAGTCTATAATTAAAGGTTGTTGACAGATGGTGATATACATTGTGATGACTTTTTAGAAGCAAAAAGGGAAAGTTACTTTTAAAAAAGTTTCACAACATACTTAGAAAGTAGATCTGTTTAATATTTGGTCAAACATAAGTATCGGAAGAACATGTAGGTTACTATTTATGCAGGTATATAATTTGAAACAAGAATATAAAACACTGGACCTTAGAATGGTGATTTCAGGGAGTCAGGCGGTAGCGCAATGGGTTAAGCACATATGGCGCAAAGCACAAGGACCAGCAAAAGGATGCTGGTTTGAGCCTCTGGCTCCCCACCTGCAGGGGAGTCGCTTCACAGGCGGTGAAGCAGTTCTGCAGGTGTCGTCTATCTTTCCCTCCCCCTCTCTGTCTTTCCCTCCTCTCTCCATTTCTCTCTATCCTATCCAATGACGATATCAATAACAACAACAATAACTACAACAACAACAACAAAAGACAGCAGGGGCAATAAAAGGGAAAATAAATAAATAAACAATATATTAAAAAATGGTGATTTCACCTGCTGGATTTACTACTCACAATGTAATTGATGAAGAGACATTGGAAACACTATATTCCTGGGGCCGGGCAGTGGCACACCTGGTTGAGCACACATGTTATAGTGCGTAAAGATCTGGGCTTGAGCCCCTGGTCCCCACCTACAGGGGGATAGCTTTGTGAGTGGTGAAGTAGTGTTGTAGGTCTCTCTCTCTCTCACCCCCTTCCCTCTCGATCTCTGACAGTCTCTATCCAAATAAATAAGTAAAGATAATAAAAAAGTAAAGAAAAACTTTATTTCTTAGACATTTGATAATTCAAGACTTTCCTTGGTTCCTTCTTACACCTTCCTCCCAAACATTTTACATTCTCAATGTGGATTCTGCCTTTAGGTCAGTGCTAGCATTTTTGAATAGAGCTGTGAAGCAGGAAGTTCTAGGACCCCTTTGTTTGAATGATCGAGAAATAATAATCTAACGTGGTGAAAACATAATGTTTGAACTCCAGATACAGAGTCTGACTTGGAGAAGATATACAAAAGTTCAGTTACTTTTTGCAACTGTGTCATTTATACTGACTTAGCTGTTCTAGCAAGAGACCAAGTAACTCAGCGGAAGTTAGAAAGTAGTCCTTGAGTTGGTTAATTAGGTGGGTTGGGCCTTGCTAGTGATATCTACCTTGTGTTTCTCTGTTGGCTACTTTAGGAAGAATGTTTTGAATCCCTTCTCTTTGGAATGTAAGCTCCTGAGGCACAGCTGTAGGTACTTGGATGAGCTTTATTGCTGTGACACTGATAATGACATTCACTCCTGAGGTTACAGTTTGGAAGTGAATGCCTACCCTTTTGGCTTTGAACTTCTTGCTTCACAGCTCTATTCAAAAATGCTAGCACTGACCTAAAGGCAGAATCCACATTGAGAATGTATATGCCTAACCATAGCACTACTTACTTGTGGCAAATATCCTGTGTCTTCAACTTGATTGTGTCCCTTTGCCTTCACAGCTGCCTTCACTGTCCCTGATCCCTCCTGTCTTCTCATTCTGAAAAGCTCTGCTCCTTGTAGAAAGAGTGAATTGAAAATCTCCGTGAGGGGTGGGGGGGGGGGATGAAGAAAGACAGGAAAAGAAGCATAAAATGACTTCAGAAGTAGTTAAGAAAAAAAATGAAGTCATACCCTTATTGTAATGCTGTGATTAACTGCCAAAATGTTTATCTTTATCATAATAATTTATGCTATGTACCCTCTAGGGAAAGCTTCATTGTAAGTAGCTTCACTTACAGGCACAAGATACTAATTCTACCAGGTTGGCTATCTTGTTATAACTCACAAAAGAATCTGATTAGTAATGGAAGCAGGAAACTGATCTTTTTATTCTTGATCCTTTGTTCCTTACAATATTAACAACAACAACAAAAATCAAATCATGGAGGGAAGGATGTGAATTCGAGACAATAAATAACACTATGAAAACTCCCAAGGCTTGCTGTATTCAAAAGGGACGGAATTGTGACCCTCTGGTCCCAGAACAGATAGGTTTCTGCTTTACGATGTTTCCCATTTTATGGTAGTCATAGGCAACTTTCTTACATAGTATTTGCTGCTTCAACAAAGAATTACTGTTCAGTGCTACAATGAATGCCCTCTAAATTCCCTTCAAAATCCTTTACATAGAAGATTTCTGTACTCAAGTTAATTCTCAGAAAGGACCTCCCAAGAAAAATAGTCTTAAATCTTAACCATATCACAACTCAAAACAAAGCTAGAAGAGAGAAAAATAATCTGTTACATCTAGCATGCCACCCTCCTAACTCCTTTGTCAGATGTTGGGTACTTTGCTGCAGTCCTTTATTTCTGTCTCTCAACATGATTTTCTTTTCTTCCTTTATTTATTTTTAAACATTTATTCTCTTTTGTTGCCCTTGTTTTATTGTTGTAGGTACTATTGTTGTTGTTATTGATGTCGTTGTTGGATAGGACGGAGAGAAATGCATTTACTTTGCTGTGTCAATCAATGAACAGCTGCTTCCTGGCTACATCTGCATAATTCAGTTGTGGAAGTCATTAGCTCCATGTTTTAATAAAAATGTTATCTGAAGAACCATGAAGTTTCCAGCTAGTCTCAAGCTGTGTCTTTTGTCAGGGGATTTTTCTTCATTTTTTTCCCCTGATGTCTATGATTGCAAGTTATTATGACAGGGAATCAAGTAAGAAATGGGCTTTTATCAAAGTTCTCTTCAGTAAGTTGTTTGCCCTCACATATTGTCCCAGCTGAGAGAGGAAGCTGATCCTCTGTTTTGTCTCTAGAACTAATTTTCATCATGTTGTTTCCCAAAACAAATAAGACACTGGCTTGCTTTTGTTTACCAGTCTATACTTAGTTAAGAACTTTCCAAAGGACTGGAGTGCTAAGTGTAATTTGTTACGAAAAAAATGTGTGCAGGATTATTTTGGGATTCAGAGTTCCATGTCTTATGCAATGAGAGTAACTGTAACCAGATAAAGACTATAAAATGTGGGAGTCGAGTGGTAGCGCAGTGGGTTAAGCGCATGTGTCAAAAAGCGAAAGGACCAGCGTAGGGATCCCGGTTTGAGCTCCGGGTTCCCCACCTGCAGGGGAGTCGCATCACAGGCAGTGAAGCGGGTCTGCAGGTGTCTTATCTTTCTCTCCCCCTCTGTCTTCCCATCCTCTCTTGATTTCTCTCTGTCCTATCCAACGACAGCAGCAACAACAATAATAATAATGATGATAACCACAACAATGATGGAACAACAAGGGGAAAAGGTGGTCTGTGGGAGCAATGGATTCGTAGTGCAGGCACCGAGCCCCAGCAATAACCCTGGGGGCAAAAAAAAAAAAGATCATAAAAAGTAAGGGGGAAGTACAGAAGTATTGACAACTATTACTATGGTTCTTGGGGCTAGAGAGTAGGTTCAATCCAACAATACAGTCTGGAACTCAGGGAGCTGGGCGATAACTCAGCGAGTAGAGCACACATAATACCCATGTTTGAGGACCCAGATTCAGACTATCAACCACCACATGCAGCCATCATACACTGGGAAAGCCTCAAAAGTGGTAGATCAGTGCTTTGGTATCTGTCTTCTCTTGCTCACTCCCTCCCTCCCTTTCTCCTTCTAGGTGGGAGAGAAAAAGAGTCTATTGGGAGTGGTGAAATTGTGCAGTTGTGAAGCCCCAGAGGAAGAAAAAATAAATACATGAGATGCACTACATTGACTTAGGTCTTTCATTATATTTTAATTAGTATGCTGTATTTTAGGAGTTATATAAATAAGGAAAATATATTATAGATTTAATGCCCATATAAATTGTAGAGATTTAAAAAAAAAACAAGAAAAACATTAGGCCATTCTTTTCAGTGGATTATTTTCAGTTTCAATTTTTATAAGATAGGAACAGTATATCCTTACACTGCCCTCAGACCCATACCCACTGCATATTAACTGTTCATTTATGAAGGGAAATGTTCATTCTATCAAGAATGCCACCATGAAGTGACGGAAAAGCATTTTTTCTTAAGTTTTTAAGGCATTTCAAGAGAAATCAATTTGATGCTTATACTTAATCAAAGATAAGAATGAAGAGCAATCTGCTCTCTTACAACTACATCAAGAAAGAAAAAAAGCATGAATATAAAACTGACATAAAGACGACAGGGAATCTATAGCCTGGGTTAAGATGTATTTCAGTTTCAGTATCCAAAGGTGCTGTGAAGTGTTCAATTTAGCACCTGGTACAGAAAAGTACCCTGGATTTGTGCAGCTGAGGATATTAAATTCTTCTCTCTCTCTCTCTCTCTCTCTCTCTCTCTCTCTCTCCCCTCAGTGGCTTCATTAAGCTTTTTCTCTCTTTCCCATCCCTTGATAAATCTCAGCTCTTGCCGATGATGTGCCCTAGCAGTCTCCTCCACTCCCCTACCCTCCTCCTGTCATCATGGCTTTGACTCTGGCTTTGAAAAGTGATGGTGGAAGGCAGGCCAATAACAGCAGCTGTGTAGGCACCTGGAGAGCAGCCAACCCAGATGGGAGGAGAAGGGGAGGCTCCCAGGGGAGGACGCCAGGGAAAGATGGCTCTGAGAACCCCAGCACTCACCTTTCCTTCCAGTGGTTTCAGTGTCTGGTTTGGGAAAACGAGGCAGAAAATACCATCCTCCTGGTCACATTGAAGTTAAAGCAAATTTCCGATGGGGGATCAGCTGTAGAACAAGAGCAAATAAGTTAGAAAATAGCAAGATGAATTAGAAGATAGAACACACAATTGCTTATAAATTTGGAAATAATTGTATGTTTTGAATATGAGATGAAAGGTTTTTCAAAACTGGAACTTCTGTTTCATGACTGAAGCCACAGAACTCCAGCCTGTCACAGCACACTGTAGGTGCTTTGTAAATTGATTTGAAAGGAGTGAATCGGGAATTTAACTAGATATGGGAGCAGCAACAGCTAAAGGAATAACCTAAACATTAACAAGAGAGCTTAGGGGCCGGGTGGTGGTGCACCTGGTTGGATGTACATGTAACAATGTGTCAGGACCCTGGCTGGAGCTGCAGATCCCCACTTACAGGGGAAAAGCTTTGCGAGTGGTGAAGCAGTGTTGTAGGTGTCTCTCTGTTTCTCTCCCTCTCTATTTCTGGCTGTCTCTATCCAATAAATAAAGAAATAAAAAAAGAGAGACAGAGAGAGAGAGGGCCAGGTGGTGGTGCACCTGGTTAAGTGCACACATTACAGTGCACAAGGATCCAGGTTCAAACCCCTGGTCCCCACCTGCATGGGGAAAGCTTCATGAGTGGTGAAGCAGTGTTGCAGGCGTCTCTCTGTCTCTCTCCCTCTCTCTCTCCCCCTCCTGTTTCAGTCTCTCTCTGTCTCTATCCAATAGTAAATAAATAAATACAACAAAAAAATTAGAAAAAGAGAAAGAGAGTATAGAGCAGTGATCTTCCATGCCCGAAAGAATCTCTAGGGTAACAGTTTGTGCCACTTACTTTCCTCGTATCAGTATTGACTAGCACACTGGTTTTATTTACCAGTCAAATAGCAGGAATCTCAAGTCAGGAAAAAGCCAAGTGCTGTGGGTCTTGATAAAGGATAGTTAACTGCTTATCTCTAGGAAATAGGGTTTGATCTATCTACATGAGTCTAGTATAAAATCGATGTATATTAGAGGCATCACTGTATTAGTGTCTGATAGTTTCCTTAACCTTGGCTTTCAGTTCTAATGATAAAGGACTGTCATAACAGAAACCCATTTCTAAATACTATTCAACAATGGTAATAGGTTCTAGGAACTTGATTAAAATTCTTACATTGTTGTAGCTTAAAGGGTAGGGTAATGCATATGTATTAGTTCCTGTCATATTTAAGTGACTTTCTTGGAGGCCAGCAAAATATTGATAGCTTTGCCAGGTGCTTAACTTAGGTTCAAGGTCAGCCCGTACTGCACGGGAGGAAACTTCACTACTGTGTTCTGTGTTATCTTTTCCCCTCTCTGTGTTGCTATCTGAAAAAGTTAGCCTGGAGCAGTGACGCACTAGGACAACAACAGGTATGAATACGCAAGCAAGCAAACACAGAATGAATGCTTTTTTAAAAAATTTATTTATTTATTCCCTTTTGTTGCCCTTGTTGCTTTACTGTTGTCGCCATTGTTGAATAGAAAAGAGAAATGGAGAGAGATGGGGAAGACAGAGAGGAGGAGAGAAAGATAGACACCTGCAGACCTGCTTCACCACCTGTGAAGTGACTCCCCTGCAGGTGGGGAGCTGAGGACTCGAACCGGGATCCTTTTGCTGCTCTTTGCGCTTTGCACCATGTGCACTTAAGCAGACCACAGCCAGACTCCGGAGAATGAATGCTTTTAAGGCACGTTGATAAGAATGTGCTATTTAGGGAGCCGGGCGGTGGCACAGGGGTTAAGTGCATGTGGCACAAAGCGCACGACCAGCGCAAGAATCCTGGTTCGAGCCCCCGCTCCCCACCTGCAGAGGAGTCGCTTTACAAGTGGTGAAGCAGGTCTGCAGGTGTCTATCTTTCTCTCCCCCTCTATGTCTTCTCCTCCTCTCTACATTTTTCTCTGTCCTATCTAACAATGACGACAGCAATAACAACAACAGTGATAAACAACAAGGGCAACAAAAGGAAAAAAATAAATAAATAAGTAGGCAATCTTTAGTAGGTGCTAGACATAAAGATGCTAAGTACTCCCCTTCCAGAGGTATAAATCTTATTACTTTGTATTTGGGAACATCTTAGAACCAGATGGTGTTGTACTTGTTAGAGAATGCTTATTACCATGGACAAGGACACAGGTTCAAAGCCCTTGCCCCCATCTGCTGAGGGACAGCATCATGAGCAGTGAAGCAGTGCTGCAAATGTCTCTTTTTTCTCTCTCATGCATATGTAAGCATGGATCAAGCCTAGTGCATTTTTTTCTCTCTTGGTTTATTGAACAGTTTTGGATATTGAGCTGTTGTCAGCTTTTATTGTGAACACTTGATTTCCTGCATAAAAATCTGTTAGATTTGAATGAGCTCATACTGGACTCTCACCATAGAAGTTTCTGTTATGTTCTGGGGTTTTTTTTGTTGTTGTTTGTTTGTTTGTTTGTTTGTCTGTTTTGTTTTTCTAGTTCATGACAACTAGCATGCAAAAATGAAAGGGATCAAGCTTAAATCCCTAGGAAATATTCTTGTATTGATTTTTCACATTAAAATAAAATGAGAGCATATAATTAAACAAACATCTGACTATAAAAATACTTTAGTTACTTTAACATCTAGCATGTTATGATTGGGCCCTCCTCAATCGCTATGGAACAGGCCATGGCCGGTGCGCCGCTATGTTCCATCGCTGGGGAGCCAGAGACGACCCGAACTGCCCCTGCGGCTCCAGACAGACTATGACCCACATAGTCAACGACTGCCACCTCTCCAGATTCAAAGGAGGTCTCGAAACTTTACATCAGGCTCAACCTGACGCTGTTGACTGGCTACGGAAGAAGGGCAAACGCTAGAAGAACATTAAGATGCATATATATGTGTGTGCATCTTATGTGCACTGCGGGAATGTCTGCCTTGCAGTAGCAAAGGGCAAGTCTCTTACATTTTCCTCAGAAGATTCTGGCAGTCTGATATCCTTACCCAAAACTAAAACTTTCCCTCAGCATTTTTCCAAAACCACACTTTTGAATTAAAACAACTGAGACTTCCAAGTGTAATTTTCTTTTTAATGTCCATTTTAGTCATCTTTATAATTTTAAGTTAAAGACCAAGACTGTGTTATTTGGAATGAGAACTACCCTGGCATTATGAGTCTTAACCGTTTCCTTATTTGTAAATCTTTTGTTGAAAATATGAGATTTGTCCTCTTCAAAAGCGTTGAGTGTGCCTTGCGAATATAACAGAGCCTTACTTTGAAAAACAAAAATCAAAATAAAATAAACACACACACTTTAGTTTGGCTTAAAGGCCAGGCTTCTTCAACAAGCTTAGACTGCTTACTCTTCCAAATATCTGCTCCCCAGAGAGGTTAGCTGGAGATAGGGTTTTCTTGTGATTTTGAATTGTTGACCTGGAAGATGTTTGAGTAATGGAACTGGCCTTGGCAGAGTTCTGTTGCTTTCTGGTTAAGGAAAGGAGGGCGGGGCCGACAGTGTTCAGACAGGAAGAACTAGTCTGAAGTTGTTTGAAGCTTGAATGCACCTTTCTTCCATGCCTTGCGTTTTATTGCCTAGGAAGATTTTAAACTGCTGCTTCCATAAATGTGCTGCCGCTTGTAGTGACACATACTGAAGTGATTTTGCATCCAAACAAATGCCCTCACTCTTTTGCCTGGTGTGTAAAATTTGAATGACACTTGTGTTCTGTTGGAAGGGAACAGACGTTTTTCATTACAAAATCCAGTCAAGCAGAAAAGCAGCAAAGTGAGCAGAAATTTTCATTTACATTAGTGATTGAAGTTGCTGCTATAAAAGAAAATTGCTAGGTTCAAGAATAGCCTTGTTCTCCCTCGGTTATACAACACGGGGTTTTGTCAATACAAAAATAGGTTTTTGATACTTAATGTTATTGCTGGAGACTCTGTTTAGTGATCCCAAAGTATGCATATCCTTTTGCTGACCTTAGTTTTTTCTAAGGTTTTTATTTTATTCTATATTTTAGTTATCTTTAAACAGATCCATTATCCCTTTCATTAGTCTGTTATTTCTTTGTTATAATGTGGGCTTTTTAAGTTCCATTACCACAGAAATTCACAGTGATTTCTGAGCTTTTATTTGTAAATATCAGCAGGTAAAGGCAGATAATTCAGTTGGCCTAGACATAGATGCTATCCTAAAATACTGGATTAGAGAAATGGGGTCAGAGTTTCCCGGGAAGAATTTTCTGCTAAATAGTTTACAATACACCTCTTGGAGGTCTTAATGTAATTATTCCCTGATCCAAACCCTTCTCCCTTAAAAGTCCAGAAATTCAATTATTTCATTTCTCTCAGGAGTGATAAGTCCTGGTAAATTGATTTACAGTAATGAAGCTAAGCCTTGCTTACAAATCTGAGTGGCAATTTCTAAGTCCACAGTGGAGTGGTAGCAGAGGAAGAGATTCTAATTTAGCTGAATCTGTCTCCATTGAACGGATAACATGATTTTCCATAAGGTACTCAAAGTGGGGTTGGGTAATTCCTAAAACATTTTTATTGGAGAGCTTGCTGAATAGAGTACCCTTCAAATATAAGCTTATTATGTTAGATACTTTGTCTCTCTCCCCCCAGACAGTATGATCACTATAATGACAGTACTCCAAACTCCTTACCTCCCTTTATATTGGGGAAGGGGTTGCTTGTTTGATTTTGTCACACAGCTACAACCACTCACCTCCCCATTCTAGGTGCCTGCAAGACAGTGTCTTCCCCAAGCCTCTAGGTACTTTTCCACCATTAACCATGTGCCCCTCCCAAACACCCCACTCAATACCCTGCTTTACCAGGGCCTTGGGAGCTTATCATAATCCTAGACTGTTGAAAGAGCTTGCTGATTACGGATACACTATCCTAATTCTTTCTGACTAGTTCTCTTGTGAAATGCCTTGGTATCTTTTTCATTCTCTCATTGTTGACTTCATTTTCCCCTAAATATTGATAGTTTCACATCTTTTAAGATAAAGCATTTTATTGTCTGGTAAGTTTTGAGTTAGTAAACCTTAATAACACAGAGCTACATTTATTATCTCATTGTCTGTTGAAGTTGGGATAGTTCAGGTTTTTAGGGTCTACATAAGGGAATCTAGATAGGACACTTGATAAGCTCTCAAGGAACACATTGTGGTTGTTGGTTGGCTTCTTCTTGGGGGAGAGGTAGACTGGAACAGTCTTCGTGCACCATGAGCATGTGGGGTGGTTGTACACACTAGGGGTGAGTATATGTGCTCACACTAGGGGTGAGTATATATACATATATGTGAGTATATGTGCTAAGTGTCCTAAGCCAGACCAACATAGAAATGAAATGAGTGTCTGTAACCTTGAAAGCTTTAAGGTGGGACACGTGGTGAAGCATACACGTTGTAGTAAGTCCTGGATTCAGGCCCCACCTGCAAGGGGAAACTTAACGAGTGGTGAAATAGTGTTGCAGGTGGCTCGCACACACGTGCATGCTCGCTCTCTCTCTCTCTCTCTCTCTCTCTCTCTCTCCTTTCCTCCCCTCCTCCCTTCGGCCCTCCTTTGCCTCTCAATTACTCTCTGTCTATCCAAAATAAATAGTATATCAAAATAAAATAATAAAAACGAATGATGATGGGCCTATCCAGGGATCTTGTGTCATGATAAGCCACTGTAGGAGATTAAAAAAAATAGGGGAAATGAAATGGATATTGGGCACTTCTTGCTAAGGAAATGGCTTACTGGAGTTTGGAATTAGGTGTCATTTCTGCAAAAGACATGATCTGAGATGGAATACTGAAGTTTTAAGGTCAGTGGACATAGAGCTTATGGGGGTAAGGACATGAATCCTTAATGAATACATACTGAGATAATGGCAGTGTAGCATAATGGGAGGAAGGACTCAGTTTTACAGCTGAGTAGCATCCGGTCAGTAGGCTCTACCATTTTGCCTTTCCTCCCCAATGGTGCGTGTCAGTTCTCTCCCGTTTTGTTACTTTTGCTTAAGATCAAGTTTGACCCACTTGCTTGTCCTCTGAATGCAGCCCCCAGACTGAACAGTCAGTGCATTCGTTGGAAGCAACACCTTTGAAGAGGGTGTTCAAAACAAGTGACTAGGACAAGTCAATAAGTATTGACATTGAGAGTAAAGGAGCTCGTTAGCTGCTTGGGAAGGGCTGATTGTCATCAGATTGAGAAAGCACAGAGGGTGGAGGAGACTCTTGCTCTGTAATCCAAGTTCTTATAAGAT
This sequence comes from Erinaceus europaeus, assembly GCF_950295315.1. Classification (NCBI taxonomy): domain Eukaryota; kingdom Metazoa; phylum Chordata; class Mammalia; order Eulipotyphla; family Erinaceidae; genus Erinaceus; species Erinaceus europaeus. Next base: position 113,065,511 of record NC_080170.1, on the reverse strand, counting down.
GAGTCAGTGAGAAGAGAAAGAACAATTAGCTTGTGACAGACAACGGGGTGACCCAGGAGATGGCACCGTGGGCTCTATCTCCAGTGATAGGGAATTTCCAAAAATTTTAGCCTCAAAATATGTGCTTATATAAAAATATGATTGTGGTGTGTTTGCAAGAAGGCCTCAACACAGAACAAAACAACTGCAAATGAAAGGGTTAAGAATAGTGGTTATGCAAAGAGACGCTCAAGCCTGAGGCTCTGAATTCCAGGTACAGTTCCCCCCTCACCACAATAAGCCAGAGCTGTGCAGTGCTTTGGTGTTTCTGTGTCTTTCTCTGCATCTCTCACAAAAATAAATTAAATAACATACTTTTTTATTTGTAAAAAGGAAACATTGACAAAAACATAGGATAAGAGGGGTACAACTCCACACAATTCCCACCACCAGAGCTCTGTATCCCATCCCCTCCCCTGATAGCTTTCCTATTTTTTAACCTTCTGGGACTATGGGCCCAGGATCATTATGGGATGCAGAAGGTGGAAGGTCTGGCTTTTGTAATTGCTTCCCCACTGAACATGAGCGTTGACAGGTCGATTCATACTCTCAGCCTGTCTCTCTCTTTCCCTAGTGGGTGGGGCCCTGGGGAATTGGAGATCCAGGTCACACTGGTGGGGTTGTCTGTTCAGGGAAGTCAGGTTGGCATCATGCTAGCATATGTAACCTGGTGGCTGAAAAGAGAGTTAACATTAAAGCCAAACAAATTGTTGACCAATCATGGACCTAAAGGCTGGAATAGTGCAGATGAAGAGTTGGGGGGGGGGTCCTCTATTAGTAGATAGCTAGTAGGCATATTTTAGTTAGATTGCAAAGGGCCTGTGGCTATACTAGTTTTCTTCCTTTCTTTCTTTCTTTCTTTCTTTCTTTCTTTCTTTCTTTCTTTCTTTCTTTCTGAGCCTGAAATCTGATATGCAGGTGGATACAACTTTTTGTCTTGGAAGTTGATGTCATGGCTGGAAAAAGGACCAGAAAGCTGGATCAGGAAAGAGAATAGCTCCCTAATATGGGAAAGGTGTATAAATATTGTTTACTGTAAGCCCCATTGATTTGATATGATCTGGGGCCCATATTCAGCTTAGGATCCTATGTGACATCTGCATCCCTGTAGATCTGAGCTCACATTCTGTGGTCATGAGTAGGAATGTTCCAAGCTGCCCCAATATTGACCCATCTTCCTCAGGTGTAGCATAGAGTATGTTGGCCAGGATCCTCCCTTTGGAGCATGGGGTACATTCTCTACCATTGATGATCCAAGTTGAGGGCAAGGTCCTATGGGGGCCCCACAAAGGGGTCTGTTTTGTTGTTCCTGATAGAGATGACTGGTAACAATGGAGAAAGGGATTCATTTGAGGTCTAGGCCCACCATGTCTGTTTGAGAATCTCAGGACTCCCTAAATAGGGCCCCAATTGATAGGGTGGCCTGATAGTGACTAAAGAGTCATTGTTAAAGTATACCAGTCTCTTGCCCTTATTCAGCTTTTACAGTCCTTGCTTTGAGAAGGTTAGCTTTGGAGTGAGTGAGAGAACTGTAATAGGAAGTAGGTGAGGTGGGTATCTAAGTCTAAATAGACACTATTTCATTATGAACTTCATACTGACTCACTGCAGACTGTTGTGTACTTTTGCTCTCAGGTATATATTTTGCCCTAATTTATGGATACATGTGAACCTATGCTCTGTCTCATGGGACCTGGTCTATATCTAGGTTTTGGGATTTTTTTAGGAAGTGAACTATCTGGAATGGAATTAGAGAATATTGTGAAAAGAAAGGTCTCACCCGAGTAATGAGGGTGAAGGGTTGACATTCCACGCCTGACGTCTCTGGACACAGTCTGAAGTGAAGCATGCTGAGGTGGTACTCGTTGCATTGATTAGGTTGGGATCAGCAGATGCAATATCATTTGGTATGAATTGAGAAAAGCCTGCAGAAAAGTGAGCCCCACCCCAGAGGTTTCAGAGCTGGGGGAAATAAGCGGGAGGTTCCTGCTGTCTTAGGGCTTAAGAAGACAATAGATAGTTATTGCTATAATCACATTATTTGGCAATTGGGTTAACTTTGAAATATACCTTTGTTAGAATTTGCTGTATCATATACAACATCACCATAATTTATGTCCTTTGACATTATTTGTATATAGCTGTGCCACCAGTTGCTTCTGTTCTCCCTGGGCTAAGCTTTTAAGAGAGTCAACATCTCAAAGACTCAGCCTATGTATTAAAAAGACTCAGTCTGTGCTTTAAAGAGTTTGAGACATTCAGTCAATTTCCCCCCTTTTGTATTAATTAAATTGTGATTTATATGTCTACAAATTAATAGGAGTGTACATAAAGACCATTCCCACCACCAAAAGACTGTGTCCCATCCCATACCTCCTCCCCCGTGAAGGTGAATATCCACCCTCACCCTCACCCTCACCCTCAACCCAGGTTTTTTACTTTGGTGCCCTACTCCAAAAAATAAAATACTTAAAAAAAAAAGAATGTGTAGAAAGACTTAATAAGTTATGTGCAGAAACATGAGACAGAGCAGGTGGTTGTATAAAAGTAGGTTGAAGTAAGTGAAAACAAAATTGAGACGATGAAGGTCAGACTGAACTTTATAAGCTGAGGGCCAACAGTAAGATGTTACATATATATATATATATATATATATATATATATATATATATATATATATATATATATACCAAACTGTATCTATAGTAATCAACGTTACTGCCATATTTTAATTGCTTGTCACGTCAGCTTCTGTAACCTTGGCTACTTCTGCCCTCCTAAAAGGTACCGCCCCACCCCCCAGTAGTATATCTTATGCTGAGGCTAAACTTTCCCAGACGCAGCTATGCAGGAAAGATAACAAATAACCGTGAGAGTAACGAAGGCAAACAGACACTGAGCAATGAGTAGCCTCTGCTTCTGTAATGACGCTTTTTGCTCTCAGGCTTGCACCTGCTATGTACGCTTGTACCATCTCTTTGTTCAAGGCAGGGGCCTGAACTCTCGACCCATTCAGATAAAAACTCCTCTCTTCCTTCACCCACCTCAGCTACAGTTTTCTTGATTTACATCAGATTTCTCTAACACCCAGTGTTACATATGCCAGAGTGGTGCTCTGGTTCTCTCTCTCCCCCTCCACCTTCTCGATACATATGTAAATAAAACTTTTAAGAGAAAGAATGAGGAGAATATTGTTTGGTTGGTAGAAAGCTAAAAGAGACAACTTAGTTGAAAGAAGAAAATGACGAAGTAGAAAGATCCCAGTTCAAGCCTGGGATTCTCCACCTGCAAGGGGGTCACTTCACAAGCGGTGAAGCAGATCTGCAGGTGTCTCTATTTCTCTCCTTCTCTCTCTCCCCCTCCTCTCTCAATTTCTCTCTGTCCTAACCAAAAAAAATTTTAAAAATGGCTACAGGAACAGTGGATGTATAGTACAGGCAGCGAGCCCAATGATAATCCTGGAGGCAAAAAAAGAAGAGGAGGAGGAGGGGGAGGGGAAGAAGAAGGAGAGGAAGAAGAAAGTGATATGGTAGAGAGAGTGGACATGAACTTGAGGTCTGAGAAGGACCAAGTCCAATTATTGCTATTCAGATGGGGGAATAAAAGTTTGCAGAAGACTATTAGAGTAAGAGCAGAGAGTGTTGATTTGGAAGGAACAAGTCAGGAATTTGAAAGTGGCAGTTCATAAGTTCGATGGATGAGAGGTTTACCTGTTAAAGTGCCTCTTCCTGTCTTGATTATAGCCTGCCTTGCACATGGGTTTCTGAGTGTGGTATGTGGAGAAAGTATGCTGTGTATTTTTACTTCTCTGTATAATTTAAGGTTTTAGTAATAAGTGGTGGTGCTCCTGTCTCACCATTCAGCACTCTGGTTGGTATTTTGTTAGCAATTATGTGGCTTTTTTTAATGTCCAGATATAGCTCAAATTAATTGTATCTTCAAAAAAATCTATCAGGTTATGAATTTTTAATAAGCCAGAAAGAAAAGGAAGTTAGGAGAAAGCAAAGCAACCATTGAGGGGACTTGTTTTTTTCAAGAGACCAAAAAAAGAAAAGAAAGAAACGGAATCTCTGCTTACACTATATGATTTTTATTATTATTATTTTTGTATCAGTGATTTAATAATGATCGACAAGATTGTGCGATAAGAGCAGTACAATTCCCACCATCGGAGTTTTACATCCTATCCCCTCCATTATAAGCTTCCCCTTTTTTTTATCCCTCTGGGAGTATGAACTAGAATTCTCTAGGTCGTGCAGAAGGTGGGAGATCAGGCCTCTGTAATTGCTTCTCCACTGGACATAGCTGTTGACAGGTCAGTCCACACCCCCAGCCTGATTCTGTCTCCCTAGTGGGGTAGAGCTCTGGGGAGGTGGGGTTCTAGGACTCCTTGTTGAGATCATCTGCCCAGGAAAGTCAGGTTGGCATTATGGTAGCAACTGCAACTAAGTGGCTGAAAAGCATTAAGATATAAAGCAGAATAAATTGTTTAGTAATAAGGAACCTAAAGGTGAGAATAGAGCAGATGAGATTCGAGGTCTTCATGTTGGAAGTACCTAGAAAGCCTATTTGAATTCTACTCCAAAGGGCCCATGACTTTGAAAGTTTACGGGCATTGGTGAAACTTGGAACGTTACTACTCATGACCACAGAATGAAGCTTGGACCTACAGGGATGCAGAGGTCACATAGGCTCCTATGCTGAATATGGGCCCCAGATCAAATCGATGGGGTTTATAGTTAACAATATTTATACACCTTTCCCATATTTGGGAGCTACTCTCTTCCCTGATCCAGCTTTCTAGTCCTTTTTCCAGCCATGACATCATCTCCCCAGACAATAACTTGGGCCTACCTACATATCAGAGGTCAGGCTCAGGCAAAAACTAGTAAAGTCACGGGTCCTTTGGAATATTCCTAAAATAGACCTACTAGCTATTTCTAAAACGGAGACCCCAAATCTTCATCTGCAATATTTTTGCCTTTAGGTTCATGATTAGTCAACAATTTGTTTGCCTTTATGTGTTTACTCTTTTTTCAGCCACCAGGTTCCAGACACTACCATGATGCCAACCGGGCTTCCCTGGGCAGACTACCCCACCAATGTGTCCTGGAACGCCGATTCCCCAGAGTATAAAGCAGAAGCATCATGACTCTAGGAGATGTGTGAAAACACACTCAGCCCTTACTATGGGATGTCACTTTATGGTGACAAATGCATGAGACAGGGCACCGGCTTATGGAAGGAGGGCATGAAAGAGGTCTCTTTCTCGCTCTCTTTTTTTTATAGGACAAACAGAATTAATTATGAAAACACAAATACCGTGTGGTTCCAATTATAGGAGGTACAGAGTAATCAAATTCAGAGATCACAAGTTCGAATGAAGCATGTCAGGGGGTGGGAGAGAAGAAAATGGAAAGGGTTTGTTTAATGGGCATAGAGTTTCACTTCCACAAGGTAGAAGCGATTCTTGAGACTGGTTACATAACAGTGTAATGCTTTGCACACATAAACATGGTAGGTGGGTATTTTATTATTATTATTATTACTATTTATTGTATAGAGGCAGCTAGAAATCAAGAGGGAAGAGGGTGATAGAGAGGGAGAGAGACAGAGAGATAACTGCAACACTGCTTCACCACACACAAAGCTTTCCCCCTGCGAGTATGGACCAGGGGCTTGAACTCTGGTCCTTGCACTCTGTAATGTGTGCAGTCATCCAGGTCTGCCACCACCTGGCCCCAGGTTGGTAAATTTTTATATGACTTGTATCCCACCATAGTTAAAGTGGTCAGCTTTGTTTTGAAGGGTGAAATTGGGTTTTCAGTGGTAAACTATTTGCAGACATCAATTTATGGTGATACACACTTGAAATGGACATACTCTATTGCAATGTTTCCATGCCATTTTAAAGTATTTTATCATGCAAGAACTTGTAACTTGAAGAAATAAACCCTAATAAGATTAATGCCAGTGGATTATCTTAAGTAGACCCTTGCTACCTAAAGAAACACCTGCATTGAATCATCTGGGAGCTTGTTAGAAAGAAAACATTGGCCCACCCTTGATTCGTCCAATCCAAAATTGCATTTTAATAAGATCCCCAGATGATCAGGATGCACGTTAAAGCCTGAGAAGCCGTTGTCCTTAATATCTTTTCTCGAAGTCTGGCCTGTGAGCCACCTGAATCAGAATCCCTCTGGGCAAGTCTGTTTTCAGGCCCATCCCAGGACACCTAGATGGGACTAGGGAGAGCGTGGCTTGACACCTACGGTGTTGGGACTAGGGAGAGCGTGGCTTGACATTCTCATCAAGCTTCCCCTCACCTGAAAGTGTGAGAAACCCTTAACCTGAAAAGGTGTAGCTGTCATTGTAATTATTTTCATAATTTCAGCTGCTCACTAATTTTCTAATGCTACCAGTATGAATCTCATGACCCATTGTTGGGTAAAAACAAACCCAGAGTCCAGCCTGCTTTTGATATCAATTGTTTAGACACTATTATCAGATTGAGTCCTTCCTCCTAGATCCATGGCTCACCAAATAGGGCTAAATAGCAATAGCAATAGCTATTCTTATTTCTATGATTATTATTAATATGAAAAGCAGTTGTGGCTGATAAATATGGGAGGGGATACAGTGGTAACATTGGTGCCAACAGTGGTAATAACTTGTTGGGCACATTTGCTGTGGACAAAGAATTGAGTGCTTTCTGGATAGCATGAATCTAAGGCAAGGCAAGCACAGTTCAAAATCATTGAATTGCTGACCAGCGTCTCCTTGTAAGCTCAGTGTGGATCATGGAGCAGAGCAGAAAGAAGGAGACTAAAACGTGCCATTATTTTAACTCTAGGGAAACAAGTTCAGAAGGACATATCAATACCTTTGAGCTGACATCTCAAGACTCTATACATCACCATTTGTATTTCTCTGATTCTGACCAGTACCACTGTATTCTCATCAGTTCGTGAAAGCTTTAAAAATCATCCTTCTGGGACTTGGCGGTGGTGCACCTGAATGAGTGCACATGTTACAGTGCACAGGGACCCAGGTTTAAGCCCCCAGTCCCCACCTGCAGGGAGAAGGCTTTGAGAGTGGTGAAGTAGTGCTGTAGGCATCTCTCTCCCAGTCTGTCTCCCCCTTCCCTCTCAATTTCTGACAGTCTCTATCCAATAGATAAATAAAGGCATTAATAAAAAAATTTTTAAAAATTCTTCTAAGATCTATGTCTTGGAGAAACTGTCTTAAAACTGTGGAGCCCTTTGATTAATCTATCCAGTTCCACTTTCTCAAAACTTAAGATATCTGGGCTATAGAAATAGTGATCAGGGCTAGGCAGTGGCACACTTGGTAGAACACACAGGATATAATGTCAAGGACCCTGGGTTCAAGCCAGTGGTCCCCACTCGCAGGGAGGAAGCTCTGTGAGTGGTAAAGCAACACTGCTTATTTCTTATCTTCTTCTCCTCTGTCAGTTTCTCTCTCTAGCAAATAAATTACATATAGATTGTCCTATTTACTCGGACATCCCTTCCCCTCCATTTCTTCCCGTGTAGTAAAATCCATGATCTGTTTGTGCTGTTAATTCTTGAAATAAGAGAATAATGTTGAATTCTTCTCAGAATCATCTGTCAATTTAGAAGACATAAAGAAATGGAAAAAAAAAAAACTACATTTCCGTTGCTGAATCTCATAGTGTAGGAGACTGTTGCCCTGTTCATATTCTTTCAGTTCATTCCTTTCTAAAGGAATTGCAGATTCTTTTGTGCATGGTGATAACACCTTCAGCTGCAAAATACTTCCACATACTTCCTTACAGCAATGTGTGGTTAGATAACAGTCATGGCATATGGTAGATGATGAGAAGAGTGTCCTCCCTATAGAAAACTATAAAACTTTTCTAAGGCAGAAAGAAAAAGAGAGAGAACTTCCATCCGTTGAGCTGATTTGCCATTGTCCTCTCAGGATAACAAATATGAAGCCATTAAGAATGACCAGAAAACATGAGGCCAGTAGCCAACCTGACAGAAAAACAGGACTAGCTTGGTCTCTGTTGGTATCATTGATTATCTGCAGTAGTCTTCTCCTCAACAACAGACTTCTGTGAGATAAATACTCCCTCCAGAACTCTAAAATGCTTTTCACCCTAGGTTCTAATCCATGAAGAGGAATATGATCCCAGCAGTTTTATGGGGCTTGTTGGCTAATTTAAATCTGGTGTTCTTGTTCAGTCGGCCACATTATGCATTATAGCATTTAAGTATTTTATAGTCTAAAATGAATCTAATTTTATAACAACCAAAGTGTATTGCCAAATAAACCATTTGACTAGAGTTTAAATGGCAGTGAGTTGAGTTACTACTCTTCGAAGGAAGGAGAGCCAGGAAATTTGGATTTTTTTTTTTGGCCTCCAGGATTATTGCTGGAACTCAGTGCCTGTACTACGAATCCACAGCTCCTGGAGGCCATTTATCCCATTTTGTTGCCCTTCCTGTTGGGCTTGTTGTAGTTGTTATTGTTGTCATAGCAGTTGTTGTTGGATAGGACAGAGAAAAATGGAGAGAGGAGGAGAGAAAGATAGATAGACACCTGCAGACCTGCTTCACCACTTGCTTGTGAAGCGACCCCCTGCAGGTGGGGAGCCAGGGCTCCAACCAGGATCCTTACCCCTGTCTTTGTGCTTTGCAGCATGTGCACTTAACCTGCTGTGCTACTGCCCAGCACCTGGGAAATCTGGATTTTTATGCCAGTTCTATTGCCAGTTGTCTCTGTGGGGAAAATCACTGGACCTGGGCTTTACCTCTCCCATCTGCAAAATGAGGTAATTTGAGCTAGATAGTTCTCTGTCAGAGACCACCAGAGAACCACTGGAACCTGTGGAGTCCCAGTTGAATTTGGTGTCCTTGTTCACCTCTCCAAGACATTTAAGCCAAGAAGCTAAACCAAGATCTTGTTCAATAGCTTTGAAAATCCTCTTTGAGTTGTAGTTAAGTGAGTTAGTATATGTCTGTATTTTGTGAGTAAATTTTTTAAACAAGAGACCAAGTTGTATGGTTATTAGTAAATAGACAAGTGAGTTGGTGAGCCAGCTCTCTTGGATAGTGGTTGCTTCGACATGTGCAGGACCCAGGTTCTAACCCAGTCTCCACTGCATTGAAGGAAATTTTGGTGCTGTAGTCTCTTGCTCTCCCCTCCTCCATCTACACACACACACACACACACACACACACACACACACACACACACACACACACACACACTTTGTTTTAAAAATTCAAGTCCACAAGGTCCTATATGAAACCAAATCATAGACTGTCAGATTCTTGGTACATCTTTTAGAGCAATTTGAACTTCACAATTACCCTGAATGGCAAGTATAGACTCCCCACAGATCCTGTTTTATGATAGACTTAAAAAAAACATACATTTTTTTTGCAATTAAAAGAGGAAAAAACTATATTAAGCTTCGCCAGCTTGGGGAAAGGATTAATTTTACCAATATGCTTTAATTATTAAGAGATTTTAGAAGGATTTTTATGGTTGTAACTGTGTAAAATGTCTGTGGTGAGACATTCTAGAGTGTCTGATCAGTTCTGAAAATAGTGTAAGTAGGGCTTTAAACCACAATCCACTGCTTAATTTTGTTTTAGTATGAAAATACAGTGAATTTTTTTTTTTGCCATTAGTTCCCAAGGCTCATTAGCTATCTAATACTGAGTCTTTATATAAAATGGTCTCATTTGAAATGGGCATATATTTCTCAGTCAAGGACAATATGGGTGGGGTGGGGTTGGCCAGTAGAGCAGCAGGTTAAGCTCACATAGTACTATGAAACCCCCGACTCCCCATCTGCAGGGGGTGTCGTTTGGCAGGTGGTAAAGCAGGTCTGTCTTTCTCTCCCCCTCTCTGTCTTCCTTGCCAACTACGTGGACCGCTTTCATGGTCCCCCTGCTAGTCGTATCTTTCACTTGAAGAATTTTTATCTGGAAAGCAGACCAGGGCATGCCACTCCTGTTGAAAGCATCTTTTAGCTTTCGACTCTAAAATTAGATTTCAGCATATTTTACTGGTCCGAGTTACTTCTGGACTCCCTGTGCCAATATTCTGTGGTTCAGCCATAGTGAATTTCTACCTATTCTACAAAAATGCTTTGCTTATTCTTTAGTCTATTTTTGACTGGGAAGCGCCATCATTTTGAAGTGTCTTTTGCTGTCCATTCATTCCTCTGACCATCCATCCTAGCTGACCAACCATTTATCTATTCACTCATCTACCTACCCACCTACCTATTCATCCACCCGCCCATTTATCCATCCTTCCAGTCAGCCAACCAGCCAGGATGATCATTTCTGTCAGAAAGGGTATAGCGGTTGGATGTAAAATGAAACACAAGATAGATACGAAGTGGGCTGGTGGTTCACTGGGTTGAGCACACACATTATAATGCACTAGGTTTCAAGCTCCCAGTTCCTACCTACAGAGGGAAGTTCCACTAGTGGTGAAGCAGTGCTGCAGGTGTCTCTCTTTCTGTCTGCCCTCTCTACTTTCCCCCTTCTCTCTTGACTTCTCTCTGACTCTATCAAATAGATAAATTTCTTTAAGTATTAAAAAAAAAATCCTGTCTGTCTATCATGGAACTTGCATGTATTTTTAATTTGGTTTATTTCCTACTCATCCATTTAAATCCGTCCATATTTGCGGACGTTCTAGTAGATTGAGTCACTATATTGGCCTGTCACTTTCATCTCTACTATAGCATTTTAATTCTTTAATCACCAACAGATAATTGGTTGACACTGTGCAGAAACTATTCTAAATGCTGGAAATACTGCAATACATCAAAGAATAAATGAAAATCAAGCTCATAATTGGCTTATCATATTGTAATTATCCCTTTTTAACTCTCATTAGAATACAAGTTCACTGGCTTCATTGTATGCAAGTTAGGTCTGCAACACCCACAATGCTAGAGAAATAATTTGAATTGAACTGTGTTTTACATTCATAAACAGGCAATACACACATATATACAGAGATCTACTTGTTTAATAAGTGGAAAAATTGTTAGGTGGCAGAGAAATTAAAATGTTTGATACTGAAGGTCAGGAAGTAGTCATATTAACAGTGCTTAGATGTTGTGTAGGTATTTTCAAAATCTGTATTTTGTCTTTATTGCAATGGCAACGGAATCTTATTTCAGCCATGAAAACCACTTGTGTGGTTTGCAGTGAAAATTTTATATTAGCTAAATAAAAATTTCACTTAGTGGGGTCGTTTCACCCATGTGTGGAATATGGATTATTATAACACATGAACTTGCAAAAAAAAAAATGCCCCAAATCCTTAAGACTCTTGAGAGGTATGATGGTTATCATGGAGGGTCACAGAACTTTCATGACAAGTACAGTGTTGAATTATACCCAGGTAATCTTATAGTCTTATGGACCATCATTAAATCACCAATAAAAACTAAAAATAATAATAAAGAGGATCAGCTTAGTAGAAGCTGTACAAGGATGTATATACATAGCGTATGTATATAATGTGGTACATTCTTGAAAACACAGATTTCACTTAGACCATGTGGGAAGTGTTTTAACAGTCAAGACTGACATGGCATAGTAGTAACTGGATTGCAGAGGGAGACAGGACTCAACATTTGTAAAGTTCAGGTCTCTCTGGATTGGATTACTTCTTCTTTCAAAAGAGTGGTGTTACTTCCTCAATGTCCATGCAGCCCCTATGTCCTTGATTCAGACTCTGATAAACCCACAGGATGCATGTGAACTGACACGAAGTGCTTTCTTTTCTTGCAGTTGGCGAGTTTGTAAGTGATGCCCTCCTTGTTCCTGACAAGTGCAAATTCTTACACCAGGAGAGGATGGACGTTTGTGAAACTCACCTTCACTGGCACACTGTGGCCAAAGAGGTACCAGCCCACACACTATGTTCTTTCAAAGTACAGATTTCCTAGGGACAGTCGCATTTTAGAGGGTGTTTTGAGGCAAGCGCTATATTGATAAAAACATTTTTAAAAAGAAGTTTTTTTCATTGCTAAAAAATTAATACAAAAGTGCTTTTTTTTTTTCCTCCAGGCTCAGTGCCTGCACCATGAATCCACCACTCCTGGAGGCCATTTTTTCCCCCTTTTGTTGCCCTTGTTATTGTAGCCTCGTTGTGGTTATTATTATTATTACCATTGTTGATGTTTTTCGTTGTTGGATAGGACAGAGAGAAATGGAGAGAGGAGGGGAAGACAGAGAGGGGGAGAGAAAGACAGACACCTGCAGACCCGCTTCACTGCTTGTGAAGTGACTTCCCTGCAGGTGGGGAGCCAGGGGCTCGAACCAGGTCCTTACGCCGGTCCTTGCACTTTGCGCCACATGCGCTTAACCCACTGCGCCACCGCCTGACACCCCTAAGAGTACTTTTGAGTCAAAATTGTATTTATTTTAGTTACCATTGGTTAGCTTCATTACATGCATGTACCATGTTATAAATTCAATTGGGCTTTTCTCATATATAGTTTTAATTTACCTGTTGTTTTCCTTTGTCACATACAAAGTTTATATAATTTAGACCCTTTTCTATTTGTTGAATATAGTGGCAGAACAAGCAGTAGCTTCTCAAAGGCCAACATAAGAACTGCAGTTAGAACCCAGACTTTAGTTTATGCCGTCCAGTTTTGAGCTCACCCTGCCATGGCACTACCTTCATTCTTGTTTTTTGCCTCCAGAATTATCGTTAGGGCATGCTTCCGGCACTATGACTTCACTGCTCCTGGTGGCCATCTCCCCCCCCCCCCCCCCATTTTTACTGGGTAGGACAGAGAGGAATTGAGAGGGGAGGGGAAGATAGAGAGGGAGAGAGAATGACACCTGCAGACCTGCTTCACTGATCCTATAGTGGATCCACTGCAGGTAGGGATCTGCACCCAGATCCTAGCATGGGTCCTTGCGCTTTGTACTATGTGTGGCTTAACCGGGTGCACCACCATCCAGCACCCTCTTCATTTTTCCATATTAGTTGAGCCTTTGGCACCAACCCTCGCCCAATGCTAATCTTTAGTTTTGATCAATCTGATAAAACTCATAAGACAATTAGGCCAAAATGGCACTTTCTGTCCCATTGATGTATATACAGTTGACCCTTTAACTTTAAGGCGGGTTGGGTAGAGGTATCTCCCTCCATGCAATGTAGAAAACGCAGTATCCCAAGATAGCTTGGTGCATTTGCTTCAGGAACCCCGAAGGTATAATAAACCTTATGCTCTAACCCCTCACTATCTGACCTCAGAACCCACAGGCTCCACATCACCTGATCTAATCATTCCATATCCTCTGGAGCCTTTGGATTCAGAGAACCTACGCAATTGATTGAAAAATAGTATGCATATAAAATGGCAGTTGTTGTTCAAGATATCTATAGGTTTTTCTCTTTATTTCTTTCTTTTTGGTAGTGACTTCAGTCTTTTCAAATTAGGTTCCTTTATCTATAGCTCAGTGTTTGTTAATTGGAGCTAGTTTAGTTTTGCTTTGCTATTTCTCTCCAGAAACATATGTCAAAGCCTAGAGATGTATTTGCATATGCAAATATAAAGGGTTAGAGGCAGAAAAGCTCATTAGAACAAACACATACCATCTCATGTATTTGGACCTGGTCTGAGCCCAGGCACCACCTGAGAGTACCGTGGATGGTACCAAAGGAAGCACTACAAGTACAGGTTATCTCTCCTTCCATATCTGTCAATCTCACGAATACAAAGAATGGAAAATACAAAAGAATGAAAATACAAAGAATGTAAAAAAAAAAAATCATCTTGGGAGCAGTGGAATAACACATGCATGACACCATAGGTCTGCCTCCCAAAATAATAATCACAACCAAAGGGGGTGGTGCCACTGACATTTGGAAGCTTAAAAACCAGAAATTCTCCTAAATACTCCTCAAGGGCTATGATAAGCTTCTATTCCTACGTCTAAGTATCATCTGGTCCAAAATGCCAGTTGTAGCCATTGAGAAACCCTGATCCAACTCAAGGTAAGCACTGTATCTGTAATTCTATATATATTCTATAGCCTTAATGCTGTCTAGTGGAAGATAACACTTAATATTTCCATTATTTTGGCCTTTTATAAAACGATATGTTCAAATTTACTGTAAAGATAATTTTACATAAGAATGTGCTTTGGGGGTTTGAGAGCTTATTAAGCTTAAGCAAAAGAAATAAATAATTTGAAACTCAGGTACCCACCTGATAAATTCATTTATTTTTTTCATTTCTTCTCAAGTTTTTGAATAAAAAGTTCTTCATTACCAACAAAAATGACTCAAATTCCTGTGAGGCCAGAATGCACTCTGCAATATTTTCATTGCTTACCTCTGTGTGTTGAATTATTCATCTTTCTTCTGTCACCAGCGAATGCTTTCAGAGTTTTATATTAATCTTGATATGTGCAAATTTTTCAGATCCCTAGACTGTAGAAAGATATTGAAAGGGAAGTCTCTAATGACTATGAGCTGAGCTTTGATCCATACCAAAAGAATAATTTCTTCTCTTCCCAGAATTGTTTCTCTGGAAGGGAAGAAGAAAAAGAGAAAAGCTTCCATCTGTAATGTAGGTGGAAGTGAGTTGGGGTTCCACATGGAGCCTAGACACCATCCAGATATATATATAACCAAAGCCAAAAAAAACCTTGATTCTCTGATATCGCAGACTTCATCTATGTCTGATTTAGCATAAGTTTCTATTTCTGTTGTTTTTATAAACTCATGCAATGACATGTTTTTATTAAATCATTTTAGTGATTCATTTTTTAATAATAAAGTTTAAAAAATAAGGATAATGGAGGATAATGTGTTAAAGAATCTCTTATATATGAATCCACCCCCAAAGCATAGGCTCATTTCTTTCCCTTGGTTCTCGATATAGTGGGTCTATACGTTGACCGTTTTCTAGTGGGGATTTTCTTAGAGTGAACCCATCTACTCTCTCACCCCTCACTGTTTTCTCCTTCCGCTTTGTAGACTTGCAGTGAGAAGAGCACCAACTTGCACGACTATGGCATGTTGCTGCCCTGTGGAATTGACAAGTTCCGAGGGGTGGAGTTTGTATGTTGCCCACTGGCCGAAGAAAGTGACAATATCGATTCAGCAGATGCGGAGGAGGATGACTCAGATGTCTGGTGGGGCGGAGCAGACGCAGACTACACAGATGGGAGGTAAGGAGCCATTGTGATCCACCTCTCTGGAGATGCTGCAGCATACAGCACACACTTTGTTTTTCCCACAAAGACTTTCCTTTCCCACTCCTGTGAAAATTTGCCTTTATGGGGAAAAATGAAAAACCTAACCCTGATATCTAGTTATGGTTACAGCCCACTATTTTAATTTAATAGGGTAAGTTAATCATCATAGATTAGTTTGGCTATTTTCACTTACTATCGGGAGCTGGCATCAAAATTCCACTAATAATAGGTCAACTAGTAGATCGAATTGAAAACTGAGTGAAATAACTTTTTGTTTGGTCTGTGACTGAGAAATATTTAAATGCTATTTAGGAACTGTTTAGTCAGCCAATGTGAATTTTGATTGCATAAAGTTCCACTTCTTACCCCCTCTTGTTACCCTTGTTTATTATTGTTATTGCTGTTGTTGTTGGATAGGACATAGAGAAATCCCCTGCAGGTGGGGAGCTGGCGGCTCAAACTGGGATCCTTAATGCTGGTCCTTGGGCTTTGCGTCTTGGGTGCTTAAGTTGCTATGCTACCGCCTGACTCCAAGTTCCACTTTTTAAAGTTTTTTTTTTGTTGTTGTTGTTATTTCACTTTGCTTTGTCTTCTACTTCTTTGTAAACAAATGCAGAGGCATTCATAAATGTGAAAGTTCTTTAGTTGCTTTGATTTGATAATTGTTAGGAAATAGGAAGGGAGAGAGAGAGAGAGAGAGAGAGAGAAAGAGAGACACCTGCAGCACTGCTTCATTGCTCTTGAAGCTTTCCCCCTGCAGGTATGAACAAGGGAATTCAACCCTGGTCCTTGTGCATTGTAACATGTCCACTCAAGCAGATGCGCTACCATCTGGTCTCTAGTATATCACTTCTGTTCCCTCAAGTATCTTCTTTGAGTCTCCAGATGAGCATTAAATGTGAATTATAAGACTTAAGAGTTATTAGTGTAAAATTCTCTGCTTTTTGTATAGTTGGTCACAGAATTTTGCATTATGTTTTGTAGAATTTTGACAAAAATACAGATGTATTTGACATATTGCTGACCTTTTCTTTAATGGCTTCTATCCAGTTTATTCAGGACGGGCTTTTGAAAATTTCCTCTTTACCCGGCTTAGGAAAAAATATGATCAATATAGCAAGGCAGAAAGCTAAATTAATCAAGTCAATAATCAAATTATAAAGAATGCGGGGGGGAAAAAAGCCAAAAGAACAAGGAAAATGCCAGCAATGTGGTTTTAGTATTTTTCTGCTTGCAATTGGTTTGAAAGCAAATAATATGAACTCTTTTTCCCCCTCAGGGCAGGAAACGTCAGTGAGAAAAGCATTTGCCAGGAGAGCTTCTGAGTTGTTTTTCCATGGAATTACTTAGTTGTGGGCTATAGGTGGTGCCACACCTGTGTTCCATGTGCCAGTCACAAAAGTGTCTGCTGGTTTGTCACTTTGTCTAAAAGTTGGAGTTTCTTGGTTTCTTGGCTTCTGCAGTTTCTTCATATTCTTTGAGATCTCAAAGTTTTTGAGTAGCTTTAAATGTCACTGTATCCTAGATTAAAAAGGAAAATGGTTAGGGTAGGGAGCTAGTTCACTCAGTAGACTGAAGGAGGCTCTGGATTCAAACCCTAAAATCACATGGGAGCACCATGAAAACAAGGGAGGAGCTCCATGGATGGTGGAGGATTGCTGTGATGTCTCTCTGTTTGAGATTAATAATAATAAAAAGAGACTTGGGTGGGGGGATCAGGTGGTGGTGCCCTGGGTTAAGCACACATAGTACAAAGCCCAAGGATCCAGTTTAAGACCCTGGCTCCCCACCTGCAGGAAGGTCAGAAGCAGGTCTGCAGGTGTATTTCTTTTTCCCTCCTCTCTATCCCCTCTCCCTTCTCAAATTCTCTCTGTCTTATTAAAAAAAAAAAAAATGGAAAAGGTGGCTGCCAGCAGGAGCAGTGGATTCATAGTGCTGGCACCAAGCCCCAGTGATAACCCTGGAGGCGGGGGCGGGGGGGGGGGAGAGGGAGAGGGAGAGGGAGAAAGGAACAGAGAGAGAGCGAGAGAAAGAAAAGAAAATTGTCTTAGGAGTGGCAGAATCACACATATATGAGGCCCTGGCACCACTGAAAGCATTAAATCCATAAATACCAAAAAGGGAAATTGCAGATGGACAGTCACTCCCTTTCTTCTTAGTTACAGGGCACTTGATTTGATCATTTCTCAATCCAAAACAGATTGTATATCATATGAGAAGGCAGGAGAGCTCCATGGTTGATATTAAACTTATTGCAGGTGGGA
Organism: Erinaceus europaeus; assembly: GCF_950295315.1. Lineage (NCBI taxonomy): Eukaryota > Metazoa > Chordata > Mammalia > Eulipotyphla > Erinaceidae > Erinaceus > Erinaceus europaeus. The sequence continues at coordinate 113,047,960 of NC_080170.1, read as the reverse complement.
CTTGCAACCCTCTATCAAGGTTGGCACCTTTCTGTTCACACAGGATTTTTGTAATTAAAAATGGGTGTGTTCTACTTCTCCCAAATGCCATAGGTTTTTACCAGACCTACTTCCCCACTTAACACATTTTTATATCTTAAAAGCCTTCTTTGTCTTATCTTGTTCTTTTTTCCTGAACTTTTTTTAACGGGGTGCGCTACCACGCAGCCCCCAGAGATTTCTTTATAAATACAGCATAGCTCTAAATATAGAGGTTTTTTAGTTCATTCTTTATTTTCCATAAAGACAGTTGGCCCAGTGATATGGTCAAAGATTGAACTCTATACTTAATAGTTGTTTTGTAACTGTTCCTCTTTTGAAGATTAGAAAGACTTGGTTTGAATTTGATACAATTTGGATATCAGGTGGCCTGTGTCCCTTTGATTTTGAGTGTTTTTCTGTTAGCTCTGGGGGCAATTTGCCTTCTTCAGCCTCCTCTAGCAAAGCAGGAGAGGAGGTATATTGCATCACTGACCCATACTTAAGCTGGGCTCTTGCCAGCTGGAAACCTTCTAGTGCCAGGAACCAGCCTTCCATGTGACACTTGAAATACAGGATCATCAAGGCCAGGCGGTGGTGCATTCAGTTAAGCACACACAATATAGTATGTACAAGAATTTATGTGCATAGAACCTGGTTTGAGGGAGTCAGGTGTAGCACAGTGGCGCAAAGCACAAGGACTGGCATAAGGATCCTAGTTCGAGCCGCTGGCTCCCCACCTGCAGGGGCGTCGCTTCACAGGCGGTGAAGCAGGTCTGCAGGTGTCTGTCTTTCTCTCCCCCTCTGTCTGCCCCTCTTCTCTCCATTTCTCTCTGCCCTATCCAACAACAACAAGAAGAATAACTACAACAATAAAACAACAAGGGCAACAAAAGGGAAAGTAAATAAATAAATATAAAAAAAAAAGAAAAAAAAAAACCTGGTTTGAGCCCCTCTCTTGATTTCTCTCTCAATTCCTCCCCTCTAAATTCCTCTCTGTCCTATCAAATAAAATAGAAAAAAGGAAAAAAAAAAAAAGCTAAAAATAGCCACCAGGAGCAGTGGATTCATAGTGCATGTACCACGCCCCAAACAATAACCCTGGAGACAAAAAGAAAGGAAGGACCTGAACCATGGAGGCAAATATAGGAATTTAACAAATTTTACTTTCAAAGTGTTTCCAGAAGTTGGAAAATGGATGAAAAGATTTAGGAAACTCTTCCAGAAATGAAATATGATCCCCAGTTTCATGGACCTTGTTGGTTAGTAAATACTGAGACTTGTTTTGGTAGGAGGTTTTTTTCCTCTTACTAATGAGGTGTTTGAGAAAACATTCTTTGTGGGAAGAGCTCCATTTAGTGACTTCACTGAGAAAGTGGTAAATGTCGAAATAAATGTAGACAAAGCAGATATTGCTTCCAAAATTCACTTATAAATAACTCAGTATTTACTTCCCCCTTGTTAAAAGTTCTCAGACCACCTCAAAATACTTGTTTATGTGATCAGTAATGTAGCTTACTAAGGTGACTAGTACAGGGGTTTCAACATCCTGGGTACATATTTTTCCATGAGAAAGTTCACTTGGAAAACATACTTGTGAGACCTGCCACATACTCAAGCTAGCCTTGAGAGTGAGAGTCTTGGGGATGAATATGCCCTCACCTGTAACTGAAGAGCCTAAACATAACCAAACACTCTACACCATCTAAACTTGGATTTGTGGACCAGACGACATGAAGGAAGATTATTTAATTCTTTCATCGAAGCATTTTTCCTCTTAGAAGTAAGATTCGCCCCCCCCCAAAAAAAAAAAAAAAAAAAAACAGAATTTCAAATTATGTGTTTTTGTGTTTTAAAGACCTTGGGTTTTTTAAGCACATTCTAGGACAATGTTTTGCAGACATTAATGAGAATCTTCTGAGAAAAGTCTGATGTATTTCCCTAGAAAATGAGATGACTTCTTTGCTTTTTTGTTTAATGATGAAACAGGTATTTCAGATTAATCCAGATGAGTGATCGTTTTTGAGGATAAATCCCTTCTTTGAGACTGTTGTTCGCATCATGGTGGGGCTTCCTCAGTAATGATTCCTCAGTAGTTCCTGTGTAGGTGTGTGTTCACCCACTCATGTACGAGTGGCAGGCGATGCGACCTGAAAATGCTGTTGCACTCACTAGCTGAATGAACTCTGACCACACCTGTATCCTGGCTATACCAGAAATACTAACCCAGCTGCTCTGTTCACTAACTGGACACTTACTATTATTACTGCTACTCTGGGATTTCATTTGTTGTTTCCAATTGGTAAATTGTATTCTTTTGCAAGCGATTTACAAAAAGGAATACAAGGATAGTAAAATTTTAATGAGACACAATAACTCACTTGGACAGTTTGGTACTTTTTGCCACGTGTGTGACCCAGGTTTGAGCCCGGCCCTCGCTGCATTGAAGGAACTTTTGGTGCTGTGGTCTCCTCTCTCTATAGATATAGATATAGATATAGATATAGATATAGATATAGATATACTGCTGCCTCTGTCTCTATGTAAAAAGCCATTGTAATGAGAATTATAGAGTCTGGAAGGTAGCAGCAGTAGTGCACCAGTCTTGCATGTAGGAGATTCCCACATTCAGACCCCAGCATGTCATAATGCCAGAGCTCAGCAATGCTCCATTCTCTCTCTACCATCTATGGTGCTGTCCATGGTGTTCCCGTGTGGTGCCTGGACTCGAGCCTGAGGTGTCATGCATGGAAAGCAACACAACTGCTGGGTGAGCTTCCTTTCAGCCCCTGTCTGGATTTAAAGGTATTCACTCCAACCCTTTGGCAGAAACTAGCTCCTAATCACTTGTCATGCTTGAACTAGAACTATCGTAACTACAGATTGCTGATTTCATGTTGAATAGATAAATGAATGAAAGTATCTTTTTCTTTTCTTAGGTGTGCAGTGTTCATTCTTGAACTTGAAAAAGCTCATTCAGAATGTTACTACCTGAGATCTTGCTTATGTGATCAGCTTCCTTTATTTTCTAATCTGCCTGTGAACTGTGAAATAGTTCCAATCTTCTACTTTTTGACAACATGGAAACTGACTTCTTTTTTCTTTTCTTTTTCTTTTGTTTTAGTATTTATTTATTTATTCATTCCCTTTTGTTGCCTTTGTTGTTTTTTTATTGTTGTAGTTATTAATGTTGTCATCGTTGTTAGATAGGAGAGAGAAATGGAGAGAGATGGGGAAGACAGGGGAAGAGAAAGATAGATACCTGCAGACCTGCTTCACTGCCTGTGAAGTGACTCCCCTGCAGGTGGAGAGCCGGGGGCTCAAACCGGGATCCTTATGCCGTTCGTTGTGCTTTGCACCATGTGTGCTTAACCAGCTGCACTACAGCCGACTCTCTTTTCTTTTTAACCAGAGCACTGCTCAGGTCTGGCTTACGGTTGTGCTAGAGATTAACCTTGGGCCTCAGGCATGAAAGCCATTTTGCATAAACATTATACCAGCCCTGAAAGTGAAAATTTTTGTTTTCAGGTATATTCCATGGAAGTCTTTCCTATAAACTTCTTGAAAGATGATGTAATATTTTGAGAGCACAGGGAGAAAACGGATACTTTCACTGTTGCATCATCTTGGTCAGCAATTCCTTCTTTCTCTCAGCTTCATACTGTTTAGTCTTCTTTAATACACTTGGAATTAGTGGATGTGTAATGATGAAATAATTCTTTGAATAAAAAAAAAAGGAAAAAATATTGCAAAGATAAACCCCAATGGTATAAATATAATCTCACTAAACTCATGGAAACAATAAGCTAGAAAAAGTTTTATTTTCCAGACCAAAAAAAAAAGTCTCATTTGCTACTCCAATCCATTTTCTTTTCTTCTTTTTTTTTCTTTTCTTGTGTGTGTTGGGAAGATTAGAGGTTTACAGTAAATGCAGTTATTGGTACATGTGTAAAATTTCTCAGTTTTCTGCAAAACACTGTCATTATTAGCCTAGGTCCTCCTCCACCTCACGCCCCCAGTTCTTTACTTTAGTACAGCACACTCCAGCCCTATCACCTTTTAAAGACTTTGGTTTTGATCTGTTCTAATATTAAAATGATGAATACAGTTGAATGAGTTAACTTGTAAGAATGATGTTCTTTGATTCCCCTTTGTTTATACGTGTGTGTGTGTGTGTGTGTGTGTGTGTGTGTGTTTTGAGTAAAAATACTTTTTTCAAGAATATTTATTTATTTTTGTTATTTTTCAGTTAGTTAGTTTCTTGGAACAATGGTTTATAGTACAGTTGTTGACACATGGGTATAATTTATCATCTTGCCCTGATAGGTGTCTGCAAAACACTCTCACCCTCAACTGAGGTCCTTTTCTGCCATCATGCACTAGGACCCCAAAGCAAGCACCACACTTTCCTTTAACTCCCCCAACCCCCCTGACACTCTCTCTCTCTCTCTCTCTCTCTCTCTCTCTCTCTCTCTGTCTCCTGTCTTCCCCTCCCCTTCTCTCAACTGCTCAACTCTGGCTTATGGTTGTGCCTGACATTGAACCTGGGACTTCTGATGCCATAGGCACAAAGTTCTCCTGCTCTGCTAGTGGGACTATCTCCCTGCCCACATCCTCTTTTTAATATAGAGCATTATTTCACAATAATATCATGTATCTAATTTGTAGAGAAATGTTATAACTTTTATTATTGCTCACCCTATTCCTAAAAATCCTAGTGTTCCTATGGATCTTTTGATCTTTAATTTTCCTAAGCGTACTTCTTATTTAAGCTTCCTTCTTATTTACATGAGAGTGTTTTCCAGATACTATCATGATAAATGAGAAATCATTGTACTCATGTGGTCCAGGAGGTGGTGCCGTGGATAAAGTGTTGGACTCTGAAGCATGAGGTCCTAAGTTCAATCCCTGGCAGCACATGAGTGATGTCTGGTTCTTTCTCTCTCCTCCTATCCCTCTCATTAATAAATAAATAAAATATTTTTTAAAAAAAGAAATCATTCTACTCATGTACCAACAACTGTACTGTAAACCATTAACTTTACAGTAAAAGAAAAAAGAAAGAAAAATGTCTGTTACAAACGAGATATTGGTGGAATAAGGGCTAAACCAGGAGACTTAGACCTAATGGGGAAAAGAAAGAAGCTGTTCACATTGCAGTTTCCCACATGAAAAATCTGTTGAATTACCCCTTTTTTTTTTTTTAATTAGTATGGGAAATATGAGATGAGGTAGAGAATTTAAAAATATATGCACAATTGGCAATAAATAATAATGCTTTGGGGATAGCAAAAAAAAATTAAAATTCTCTCAGAAAATATATAAACCAAAGCTGCAGAGCTAGCTCGGGTCTATTGTTGCTTCCATGTGAGTACTTGAGGCTCCATAAATTGTGGGTTCAATCCCCACCACATCTTCTTCCAGAGCTGAGTAATGCTCTGGCCTGTGTTCTCGTGTTCGTTCTTTCTCTCTCTCTCCCTCCCCTCCCCTCCCCTCCCCTTCCCTTCCCTCTCCTCTCCTCTCTCTCCCTCCTCTCTCTTCTCTCTCTCTCTCTCTCTCTCTCTCTCTCTCTCTCCCCTCCCCTCCCCTCCCCTCCCCTCCTCTCTCCTCTCTCTCCTCCTCTCTCTCCTCTCTCTCCCTCCTCTCTCTCTCCTCTCTCTCTCTTTCTCTCTCCCCTCTCTTCTCCTCTCATCTCTTCTCCCCCCCATAGTCAATAAATAAAGCCAATCTGTTAAAAAGAAAAATTTAAAAGAGACATCACTTTGATAGAAAGTTGCTCAAAATGAGACTCAAAAGGCATTCAGTGAACAATGATATTGCTGCAGTGTTGATATCCTGCCCTGCATAGCTGGAGTTTCCATTTCAAAATGTTTATCAGTTTTCACATTAGAGAACTTGGCATAATTTGCTACAGTTTAGGTGCTCTACAAATATTTGATTTGAACTGAACTGCCATTCACATTATACATACGGAAAGACATTATGAATAACTCAAGGCTAAACTATTTGAGCTTTAAAAAAAAAAAACCTTTTAAGGAATACCATTCCAGATATGCAAGAATTAAGTGAAATTGCATCAGGAACTTCTGTGGAGGGGGGGAGTTTTGGAACCTCAGAAAAATTTGAGAAAAAACATTCTTCTAACATCTTTCTTACTTGAATCAACATGTCTTCTTGTTTATAATATCAGACTAGATTTTTGTTTGCCTCCAGAGTTATTGCTGGGACTCAGTGCCTGCACTACAAATCCACTGCTCCTGGCAGCCCTCTTTTTTCCATTGTTGTTGTTATTGTTATTGTTGTTGTTGATGCTGCTGTTCTTGTCATTGGACAAGACAGGGAGAAATTGACAGAGAGAAGGAGAGAAAGATAAACACCTGCAGACCTGCTTCACCACTTGCAAAGCGACCTCCCTGCAGGTGGGTAATCGGGTGCTCAGCCAGGATACTTGCACTGATCCTTGTGCTTTGCACTATGTGTGCTAACGCCAGCCCCCCCTAGACTCTATCTTTTTAATAAAAGCAACGGTAGGCAAAAATTTCAAGACATACAGGTTAGTCACAAGACTAGGTTAATTCTGTTAATTTTTATTTTACAAGTTTATTTTTTTATTTTTACTTATTTATTCCCTTTTTGTTGCCCTTTTTGTTTTATTGTTGTTGTTATTGATATCGTTGTTGCTGGATAGGACAGAGAGAAATGTAGAGAGGAGGGGAAGACAGAGAGGGGGAGAGAAAGATAAATACCTGCAGACCTGCTTCACCGCCTGTGAAGCATCTGCCCTGCAGGTGGGGAGCCAGGGGCTCAAACCAGGATCCTTACACCAGTCCTTGCATTTTGTGCCATGTAACATGTTTATTTCTTGAGACCCCTGAGACTTGGGACCCAACTGTATTTCAGAAATATAGAGGGTTGCTCTATACTGGGCCTATTTCTGGTCATTTTCCAGAGTGTGAGCAGAGCTCCCACATAAGGGATGAAATCTCAGCCATGATTATTTGTACCTTCATCTTAAAGAGCTCTATGAAGAATCAAGTTAACTGTGGTTTGTGTGCTTAGGAAAGAATCACCAGATGGTAGTATGGAGGGCACATTTCACAAAGACATTATTTGTTGTTTGTGAAACCTGCCATTCTGTCAAGTGGAGTAAATTATGCAAATGTCTTCCACTTAGTTGGACTTGTGGAAACATTGCTGCCTTCCTTCTTGTCAGGCTGTCATATGAATGCATGTCAATTATTGGGTCAACTTTTATGGCTTTAAAGATGAGAGAGAGAGAATGGGGGGGGCAGGCTTTTTTAAATGTGGTCTGGAGAGATAGCTCACTACATAGGGCAAATACCTTGCCATGAGTATGGCCCAGTTTCTAGACCCATAACAGGTTTCTAACCTTGGCACCAGAGGAAACACCAGTGCTATGGTTCTCTGTCTTTATCTCTCTCTACCTCTGTCTTTATCTGAATGTAGAGGCGAAGTAGGAGCAGTGAGATCATATACGCATGAAGCCCCGACCCTACAAAAACAGACATACAAGTGATAAGGCAAGTTTGAAATATTTGCCAGTATCAGTGTCAAATAAGATTGGATTTGGATGGAATTAGTGGACAAATTTGAGAAGTAACTGCCACCATACTGGCGACTTCTGGCTCTACTTGAGGCTGTCACTCTGTTGCCCACTTTTCTGAAATAAAAGAACCAGTTGGAAAATAAAGAATGGGAGAGTAGCAGTAGGTAGCATTTTCTCTTAAGGAAACCAGCTGCCAATGGTGAGGTCTTATTCAGGAATGCTGAACTTCTGAATTTCCCCAGTTTGGACCACATAGAGGGCAAGAGGAGTAACAAAACACTCTAAATAGCCTTAACCAGGTCATGGTTACTGGCCAAGCCAATGGGGTTTGTTTTAGTTTCCAAGCAAGTGATGCTGGAACTGAAGGTGCCTCTGTAGTGTGGGTTGGGTTCCTGCCATCCCAGCTACATCTGGCAGGGATCTCTGTGCCTGCTGGGCAAAAGATGCCCAAAGACAGGAGCCTACCAAATGAGACACACTGGCGAACAGATAATTTCTAAGAGCTGTTTGAAGGGTGGGATAACTCAGAGCCAAGGATTTTTTTTTAATATTTATTTTTTTATTCCCTTTTGTTGCCATCATTTTTTATTGTTGTAGTTATTGTTGTTGTTGATGATGTCTTTGGTGTTGGATAGGACAGAAAGAAATGGAGAGAGGAGGGGAAGACAGAGAGAGGGAGATAAAGATAGACACCTGCAGACCTGCTTCACCACCTGTGAAGCGGACCCCCACACACACACAGGTGGGGAGCCAGGGACTTGAACCAGGATCCTTAAGCTGTTCCTTGGCACTTTGCGCCATGTGCACTTAACCCGTTGCGCTACCGCCCAACTCCCAGAGCCAAGGATTTTATACCACTGAAGCGTGAATGATCTGTCTTCTCCCCCTAATATTTTTTTATTGAGATGTCCATTTTTTTTCTAAATTATAAAATAGTAGGAAAAAAACAGAAGAAAATCCTTTTGGTTGTAACTGGTTTCTGGCAGTAGTACCCCAAATGCCAATTACTAGTTGAATTCAACATCAGGATCTTATTGTCTCCAGTGTAAAATGTGCAGGCTAGATGAGGCTTGTTGTTGTTGTAGTTTTAGTAGTGGTAGTAGTAGTAGTAGTTGCTGTTGTTATTTTAATAATCACCACAATTATTAAAATGCTTAATTTTGTTGTATATAAAATTATAAAAGATACCACTGGGGCTTTGTGCGAGATTCTTCCTCTCCTGGCAGACATCTTCCATGTATTTATTTGTTTGTTTATTTGACAAGAGACAGAGAAGGAGAGATACCACAGCGTTGTTCCAGCTACCATGAAGGTACTGCCCCTCCAGTTCCCCACCCCTTGCCAGTACCCCCATGTGGAGTCCAGGGCCTCAAACCCAAGTTCTCACATGTGGCAAAGCATGTGCTCTACCAAGTAAACTTTCTCCTGGTCCCAAGTTTTTGTTGTTGTTTTTCCTTTGACTTCTGGACTTTAGGACATACCAGTGTATTATATCCCAAAAGGTTCTCTTTACTTGAACCATGTGGTTTATGAATCTTTAATGACAAACTGCCTTCAGAAATTTTACCTGGAAGTTCTTTGAATGTCATTTGGTTTCCAGGATCCCTAAGGCAACAAATCAAGCTTTTCTATGCTGCCTCCCCTTTCAGTCTAAACTCGTACCAAAAAATGGACTGCAGAGAACTTAGGCTTATTTTTCTTTATTATTATCTTTATTTATTGCATAGAGATAGTCAGAAATTAAGGGGAATGGGGGAGATAGAGAGGGAAGATACAGAAACACCTTCAGACCCGCTTCACCACTTGTGACACTTTCCTCCTGCAGATGGGGACGGGGGGCTTAAACCTGGGTCCTTGAGCATTGTAACATGTGCTCTTAAAACTGGGTCCTTGAGCATTGTAATATGTGCGCTAAAACCTGGGTCCTTGAGCATTGTAACATGTGCGCGCTCAACCATGTAGGCCACCACCCAGCCTGAGAACTTAGTAACATTTGAAGAGGCCTGTGTTTGTTTTGGTAGGAAGTAAGTTATATAGAAAATAATGTGGAGATACTCAGAACTTTGCTAAGAGGTATAGTAAACAAAATGTTTCCGAAGTATGAACTAATTTTAGCTTCCCTTACATTACCGTCTATATTCATAAAGTAACACTTCCAGTGTTGGCAGTTACCACCAGAGAACAGAATTACTCTACTTAGCTAGTGAATGGAGACTGGTGGTCACTTGATTGGGGGGAGGGGAACATACGTGCATGCACGTACTCCATCTTCATGACTTCTAGGTGCTTCATTTGTTTTTGAAATGGTCCTAAAGGGATAGAGTCTCCCCCCTTTCAAAAATAGAATCTACTGAGAATGAAATTTTTTCCACATTGAACCCATAGCATAATTCCTGCAGAAAGTGAGTCAATAGGAGAAAAGTTTTCATTGCTTAAAACTCTAAAATCTTGTCACTTGTCACCAAAGCTTCATTGCTTCAAGCCAGTGTTTTCAGCTAGAAGGAGAGAGAAATATAGAGGAAAAGATGACAGCAATACATTTCCTCCAGTGGTGTGGGGCCTAGGCTCGAACTTGCGTCGCACGCCTGTCAAAGCAGGCATCCTCCCACGTGAGCTCTCTCAGAGACTAGTACAGTATTTTTAAAGGAGTTACTTTCAGATTAATACAATAGCTCTAACTAACAAGTTTGTGTTCAAATTACTGCTACTTTATTTTTATTTTATTTATTTATTAAACTATCTTTATTTGATAGAGGCAGCCAGCAAATAAGAGGGAAGGGGGTGTTAGGGAGAGAGAGACACCTGCAGTACTGCTTCACCACTCATGAAGTTTTCCCCCTGCAGGTGGGGACCGGGGGCCCAAACCTGGGTCCCTGTGCACTGTAACATGTGCCTCAACCAGGTGCGCCACCACCCAGCCCCCTGCTGATACTTCATATTTTTTTTAAAATTTAATTATTTATTTATTTATTTTTATTACTGGATAGAGACAGAGGGAAATTGAGAGGGGAGGGGGAGACAGAGGGAGAAGGAGAGAGAGACACCTGAAGCCCTGCTTCCCTACTTGTGAAGTTTTCCCCCTGCAGGTGGGGATCAGGGGCCTTGAACCCAGGTCCTTGAGCACTGTAGTGTGTGCACTTAACCAGGTACGCCACCACCCGGCCCCCTAATTCATATGTTTCTATTTGCTTTATATTGGGTCTTCATTTTACAAATAGACATCATTATGGAGCAGAACAACAACACAAGCACATTAGACCTGCTCTCAGTGTTGATGACATTTACTAAGCCAGCCTTCTCTCACACCCACACCCTTGTAACAATAAAGATGTTTTCTTGTGGTGGAACACATATGTGTACTGCTCCAGCATTTTTTTTTCAGATAGAGAGATAGAGAAAGAAAGAGACATTATAGCACCTCTGTTGACATAGCAACTCCCCATGTGGTGTTAGGGCTAACCCTGAGTTGCATGTATGATAGTGAGCAATCTTTATGGTCTCATAGGCATATATATATATTTGTATTTTAGAACACTGCCCATGTGAGCAAATGGAAGCACCTTTAAATGAGCTGCTTTTCCGTGCATCAGATCTTATCAAAAAAGTACACCGTGGGAAATAAAGACATTGTGCATATAAAATTTTACTGGTTCTGACCTCTTACCCTTATTTTTTTAATTGTGTAACATCTACCAGCATCCCACTCCCAGTGACCTCTTCATACACTTTCTGATGGCAGCTGTGATGTGAGTTATGGATGTTAGTATATTTTTAAATGTCCTAGTGGTAGTGGTTCCATCACCTTTCTGTTTTATTGCTCTCTAATAATGTGTTGTCAATTTGAAATTTAAATAAGGGGTACAGAATACATCTATTGCTTCTGTTAGCATCACACATTTGAAGACACAGCAAATGTTTAGTATTGTAATGTCCCTATTTTCTGCCAAACATATAAATAGTTATAGCAGAATCAGATATCAAATGTATTGTAGGCTATAAATGTTTATGTATTGACTATATTGTTTTAGGAAAGTGTAATGTGTAATTCTGGAGTAAATTGCCTGAGGACATTCAAAAGTGTATTATGGTATTTGAAGTTCCTTGTAAATATGTTTATAGACTGGTACTATTTTATTGAGAACAGTAATCCAAACTATATAAACATAAATATCTCTTGTAGCATATACTTCAAGGTTTCTTCTACATTTGAAGTCATTGTTTCTCTGATGGGTAGATTTGATTTTCAGAGTTTTCTGCTTAACAACCTTTGGTCAACACAGTGGGAAAGAGGTTCCTGTGATTGGCAAACAAGTGTTAGCCTTGAAATTGGAAAAAGATGATCAGCGTGAGGGGAAGGTCAATATTGGAATCATGGTCACTCACCAATGATGGAGATAATCCCCATTAAAAAAAAAAAAAAACACTGTAGAAATGGAAGCTCAATGTAGGAGGATGTATCCAAGTTGTAAAGAAAAGAAACATTTCGTTAGGAAATAAGATTATCTTTGCTTCAAAAATTGTCTTCTAAGCTTTAAAGAGTACTTTGAACCTGGTAAAGTTTTGTTTATTTTAGTATTTCTTTACTGCTAACATGGGAAAAAGTGCTGAACTTACTTCATAATGTTTCCTTTCAGACTGAATTAAACAGTGGCTATTAGAGCATGTTAAAGTAAAATCTACATGGGCTTGTTTACAATGTATGCATTGGAATTGTAAGTGAGGGCAGACCATTATTTGACTACCATTATCTTAAGTCGAATCCTTCTCCTTCCCATTAACTCACACTGTTAAATAGAAAAGCTTTTCTTAGGGTACAGTGACAAATCATCTTTCTACTTCTGGCTTGATAATAATGGCTCTTAGAGCTTGTTCTTTGTTAATTAACTCCTTTGGAAGTATTGTAGGTCTTATGGCTATTATAACCAATAGCAGTAGATAATGACTTCTTAAGCACTTTCTGTCCTAGCTAAGTTTAAGTACATTGTTAAAATAAGCTTTAATGGTAAACAGCTTATGATATTATATGAATTTAGACATGGTGGAGTTCTCCTTAGTTTAAAGAAATAAAATATAGAACAGCATCATTTCACAGCCTTGGCAGATAGTTGTAAATGTTAACGTGGAGCTGATTTGCGCTCACTTGGACATTTTAACTAGAAATTTAGAAGACATTCAAACAATCATAAAATTGTTCTACTTTCAACTTTATGTATTTGGAGACCTTTATTTTTTTTTTAATTTATACATTTCAGACACTGTACTAGAAGAATTGTGTTGTCATAAACTTTAATTGCTAGTTAGCTAGGGAAGATATATCAAATATTTTATCTTTTACTTCCAGTAATATGCTATTCATGTGTCTCTCTATTAAGTGCTTGTACCTCCTTCAAATATTAATTGGTTAGCCTCAAGTTGTTCCCAAGAGGATGTTACAGCTAATATTATTGGAACATTGGAGCCCAGGACACGTCAGAGTAGTAAATGAAGCCCTCTGGTTTTACGCAAATATATTTCCAAGGCAGTCACAGAATAACAACACTGCATTTAAAGTAGGTTATTAATGACCAGTCTCACAGAAAGAAAATGCTACAAACCACAGTTTTACAGCATCTCTGCATTTCTCCTGCACGAGTCCAACCTCACATGTGGTTCACCGTCAGTACTAAAACACAACTACCGTTGACCCTTCTGTGTAGACCACTCATAACAAGGGAGTCTTTCTCAATTCCTTCCATTTGGAGTCTGGAGTCCATGCACACTGGGAAACTAAACCTAATTGCCTTGTCCCCTGTCTATCTCAAATAATGTACTAGATCATCTGTGGTCTTTGATCGTGAATCTCAGTGAAGTCTGAAATACTTTTTTGCTCTGCTGTCACGGTCAAGGCTGAAGCCTTCCACTTCCATCCTCACCTCTCATTCTTCCTGCTGTGTCCTTGGTCACCATTAGCAACTGCTTTCCACCCAGTTTCTCCATCCTGAAGCATCCCTTTCACCCTCTATTTAACCCCCTCTCTCCTGATGGTCACTGGTTCTGTTGTTATTTTTCTCAACATGCTTCCTTTTAAAAATAGATTTAGCTGTATCATCACCGTCGTTGTTGTTGTTTGTTGTTACTATTATTATTATTACCCATCAAGGGGATTGCTGGAGCTTGGTACCTCATGACATACCCACTGCTCCTGCAGGCCTTTTTTTTTTTTTTTTTTTTTTTTTTGAAATATAGGATAAGACAGAGAGAAATTGAGAGAGGAAGCGATAGAGAGGGAGAGAGAAAGATAGATACCTGCAGACCTGTTTCACCGCTTGTGAAACGACCCCCCCCAACAGATGGAGACCTGGGGGCTTGAACACATTGTACATGAAAAGCCAAAAGATACTTGCATTTAGACCCTTTTCAAAATTCAATAGCATTAAAGAAAAAAACTAATAGAATGCAAAGCAAAGCTATAGTCTAATAATAGCAAATACGTACACCTTCATATAATTTGTAGATCTTACCTTGTCCTTTTCTTTCTCTCTTTCTTTTTTTATTGAATAAAAGTAAAAGAAGGGGGAGGGAGGAGGGTAAATTTTCAGCTTCACTATAGGGGGTTGGGGGTACGGACACAGACCTTTGGTGGCCGGAATAGTTAACACATACTCCTATGAACTTATAGTCATGTCAATCTCTATTTATTATGACGCGGGAAATAAATTGAGTGTCTCGAGTTCTTTAAATGCATACATTTCAGTTCTGAATATATATTCCTTTAGTCTACACTTAATGTTTCAAATTTGTAAACTAAATTCTAACACTGGGCTTAAATTGTGAAAGCATTTATAATAAATCTTTTTCTGAAATATTAAATCACCTATAATCTTAGACCAGGTAGATGTGAAACAACCAGTCCTATCAATACCGTGTCCTTTTCTTAAGTGTTGATTTATATTAGCTGATCAGGGTGGTAATGTTATCATTCTCCCCATCGTCTATTTTCACAAAGAGCTGGAAAATAAACTCGAGATCTCAGGTATGTGTGACATAAGTGACCTGCCTCTGTGGCCAAATTTTCCATCTGTGGAATGTTTCTGAGGTTGAGAAAATGGGCTGGAAACACAGGGAGGGAAGGGATAAGAGACCAGAGCACTGTATCACTCATTATCCATTGAACTTCCTTTGTGCCTCCATGTGGTTGGTGTCACAGATGGAGGCCAGGGCCTGAGCCATGGTAAGGTGAGTCATCTTCAAGGATTTATTTAGAAGATGAAGAAATTAAGTGGCAGGAGACAAAGTCACTTGCCTGTAGTCACACTAGAGCTAGTAGGTGACATCTGAAAATTTCCCTTTACCTCACTGCCCCTCCTTAAGGATCCAGAGAACATCAGCCTTCAGTGAACTGAACAGCCAGTAGTATGATTTTTTTTTTTCTTAAAAAAGGGGAAAAGAATTCACAAACACAGCTAATTAACAAGGACTGGACCCAAAAGATAATGCAGATACATGGATAACTGTCTTTTCTTACCTAGCAAGATGGAGGAGAAACCTGCAGAGGCAGGTACCTTCTTTTTCTGAAAAGTAGATCTTTCACAAGGTGTCACCAAAAGAAAGGACAGGCTGCTCTCTTTCTCCGTGGCTGTTCTAGAGGGCTTCCTAGCCATTTCATAGATTGGGCCTTCTGTAGTTCTACTCTAATTCACAGAGTCCTTGCAACTACCCCCTCTAGTGTGTCTTCTTATTTATTTCATATTGGTTGGCAACATCATAACATTTGGGAGTATAGTTCCACCCCTCTATGTGTAGAAGCGCTATCACTCCCGGCCCTGGGAAGTGGTACACCTAGTTGGATACAAATGTTACAGTGTGCAAGGAGACAAGTTCAAGTTAATGGCTCCCACCTGCAGAGGAGAAGCTTTGAGCTGTGTGAGTAGAGAAGCAGAGCTGGAGGTGTCTGTCTGTCTGTTTCCCGCCTCCCTCCTTTCAGTCTTTCCTTTCCCTCTCAAATTCTTTGTCTATACCCATTAAATAATAAGTAAGTGAAATATTTTTAGAATTTTACCACATCCACCACTTAATGTCCTGGTGTCCTTAGACCAGAGATCCTTCTCCGATACTTGCCCTCCCCACTCTTCAGCATACCTTTGCAAGCATTCCTAATAAAAGATCTTTGTTTTAGTTTTGTGTATCTCTTCTTCTGCCTGCTCCCCTCACCCCACCCCAAATAGACTATATACTCCAGAGGAATAGAGAATTTTGTCTGTTTGCTACCAGGGTTATCGCTTGGGCTTGATGCTTGATAACATTCCAGCTACTTCCAGGAGCCATTTTTGTCATAGAGAGTGAGAGAGACCGAAGGGGAGATGCCTGCAGCACTGCTCTACTGCTGGGCTAGCTTCCTCGCCCTACGGGTTGGATCAGGCAGCTCAAACCATTTTGTCTGTTTTCTTCCTACTGTCTGTCTGCAACAGACTCTGGAATCTAGAGCACACTCAAATCATTATTAAATTGCTGAAGAAGCTTATATTACAACTCTGTCTTTGAAGTGTATTCAAGTCACCTGCACTTAGTAGCCTCATCTAAAGGTCAGGAGACGTTTGTTCATCCCAAGTTTTCCAGTAGGAGATCTGATTAACCAAAATTGTGCTTCGTAGCTCAAGATTTTCAAATGCCTGAAACTTTTTTTTTTTAATCACCGTCAGTGCTTCTCCTTCATGTTAATTAGTTCATAAAGCTGTCAGGAAAAGAACTCGCTTTCGATTATGCATGACTCTTGTTGCTTCCAAGATAGACTTTTAAGAAGGCGATTTTACTTTTTTACTATAATTATCTTCCAAATTTAATATTTTCTAAGTCTTGCCAGAATACTATCCCCCCCCCCTTTTTTAATGATTCAAAGTAAAATTCAGACATAAAGTACACTCCACCTTTCAGTTCTGTGTCTCTAAGATCTAAGGACTTTTATTTTCTCCAGTGCCCAGATGATACCCTCTCAGTCTCACCTATAAAATTGGTGATAATTTTTTTCTTATCCCCAGATAAAGAATTCATAGTCAGACTCTCCTCAGTGCCAGAAATGTCCTCCTTGAATTATTTTTCCATGCAAGAACCTGTATAGTACCAGGTTCAGCCTTCTATGCCCCTAGTGTTGAGAGTATAGAATGGGACTTTTAAGGTTTTTGTTTTTTGGGGGGGTTGTTTGTTTGTTTGTTTTTTGCCTCCAGGGTTATCATTGAGGCTTGGTGCCTGCACTACCAAATCCACTACTCCTGGTGACCATCTTTTTTTTTTTCCCATTGTTACTGCTGTTGTTATTATTATTTTGTTGCTGTTGTTGTTGGATAGGACAGAAAATTTGAGAGAGGAGGGAAAGACAGAGGGGAGAGAAAGACAGACACCTGAAGACCTGCTTCATAGCTGGTGAAGCAAACCCCCCACACACAGGTGAAGAGCTGGGGGCTCGAACCAGGATCCCTGCACTTCGCACAATGTGCAAGTTTTAGTCTTTATTTGTTTATTGAGGCATCATTGGACTTTTCGCATGGGCAGTTGCACAACTCAGGCCAACATTTCAGAGAGAGAGAGAGAGACATCACAGCCCTGGAGCTTCCCCTCTGGATCTATGCTGCTCACACATGGCAAGCCAGGATCATAAGATTCTTCTTCTTCTAGCGTTTGCCCTTCTTCCGTAGCCATAAGATAAAAGGGGTACAATTCCACACAGTTTCCACTACCAAAGTTCTGTATCCCATTCTCTACCTTGAAAGCTTTCCAATTTTTTATCTCTCTGGGAGTATGGACCCAGGATCCTTATGGGGTGCAGAAGGCGGAAGGTAATTGCTTCTCCACTGGACATGGGCATTGGCAGGTCGATCCATATTCCCAGCCTGTCTCTATCTTTCCCTAGTGGGGCAGGCTTTGCAGGGGTGGGGGTCCAGGACACATTGGTGTGGTCGTCTGCCCAGGGAAGTCAGGTTGGCATCATTGATATCGCCATGGTCCCCCCTTGTTGTTCCCCAATATAATTCTAGTGATTGTCCCTTACTAGTCCCTGGACTTCTACTCTTGTCTCCACCCAGCAACCAGGCATCATTAAAGCATAAATATGATTGAGCTGTTGCCATCACCAAGAAATTGAAATGTTGCTTTGCCCCATAATTTACATACCTTATGAGGTCACACCCTGCCTGCCTGATTCCACCATCGAAACTAATTCCCTTTCTCGTTCACTCCTCCCTAGCCACTGGCTGTGGCTTCTTCTTTATCAGGGCATGCTTGCTTGCACTTACTCTTACTCCTACCTTAATTATCCACCCAACCCCGTTCTTTTCATTGCCTAACTCTTGAGTTCTCAGCCTAATCTCTAGGATCCTTTTTGGTGGAATTCCCCATCTACCCTACTTGAAATGCTGCCCCACACCTTACACTCATGTGTTTTCATCACTTGTTAGCAACACTAGCTATACTTCCTTTTTTTTTCTGTTTTAGATTTTATTTTTATGAGAGAGAGAAAGAGAGAGAGAGAGAGGAAGCCATACATGTGTAAAAACAGAAAATAGTGATACCAGAGTCCTGCTCTGGCCTTCACAGTGCAGACTGAAGCCGAGGTCTCACGTGTGAAAACCCTCCTCTTGGCCCATGCGCATCCTTCTCCCTGGTGTTTCCTTTTCTTTCTAGTGCTGTTGACTAGCTCTCTTATCCTTACTCCTTTCCCTGTATTGTGCTTCTTCTGTGAACATAGATGCTTTATGAGATCAAACTGGCCTTTGTCACTTCCGCTGGTCTACTCCAGAATAGCACCTAACACTGGATAAAAGCATCGCAGACTTAGGTGATTGAATAGGTGTTTGTGTGCAGCACAGAAAGGTACCTGACAGAATGGCTCTGTGCCTTGTTGATGAGTTGATACAGGTCCGTTCCATCTCAAACTCTAAGTTACTAAAGAAAGATAATCTGAATACCTGGTCTCTCTGCAAGTTGGTGTGTTTCACTGTTAAAACTCAGTGCCCATGGGAGTCGGGCGGTAGCACAGCGGATTAAGCGCAGGTGGTACAAAGCGCAAGGACTGGCTTAATGATCCTGGTTCAAGCCCCCAGCTCCCCACCTGCAGGGGAGTCGATTCACAGGCAGTGAAGCAGATCTTCAGGTGTCTATATTTCTCTCTCCTCCTCTCTGTCTTCACCTCCTCTCTCCATTTCTCTTCTATCCAACAATGATGACATCAATAACAACAACAATAATAATAAAAAACCAAAGGCAACAACAGGGAAAATAAATATTTTTAAAAAGTCTTTAAAAAAAACCAGTGCCCATGTGTAATTCTTCTGCAGTCCAGTTTATGCATCTTTGTTGGTCTTTTTAAGGAGTCTGACTTTTGAGATCCCTCATAATTTTCCTATACAGTCATTTTTCATGTGAAAAGGTTCATCAAATTCACAAAGGCTCTGCAACTGAAAAATTATTAAAACACACCACTTACAAAACACCATCAAAACAGATGCTAAAGAGAAATCTGTGAGAACTTATTTTGGGGATTTTTTTTTTAGATGCTACAGAGATTCTAATACTTTTAACATTAAAGGTAGGTAGGTTATTTTTAGTAATTACTAAGACATATGGTGAATTAATTCCTCTGAGTATCAAGTTCATTTACAAATGTCTTGAATAAAATTAGGGAATGAGTTACTTAGTTTAAATGAACACGTACAGTCTTCCAGTCAAGGTCTCACTAATCATGCTGATATGCATACACACACACACACCAAATTTTTGTTTTGTCTTCAGCCTCTTGATATTTTTCTTTTTTTTCTTTTTGTGGAGTGTTGGCTGTTTTCTTCTTAGGTTTGGAACCTGGAATTTAAATGTTTTCAGTTACAGAGTTCTGATTGCAGTGTTGCTTCAAATGATTAAAAAAAAAAAAAAACAGAGCAAAACAAAACAAAAACTTCTCAACCACAAAACAGATTCCTTATTCTCAAACTGTCCGTGAGAGTGTTGCCCAGGAGATACTACACTAGCGGCATACTCTCCCTTTTATCCTGAGCTGTGATGTAAAGTGAAGTGATCTAATACAGGTTTATAGCTGGCTTTTTTTTTTTAAATGAACATAGCCAGATGCACCAACAGCCCAATGGGGGGGGGGGGGCCCACCTCCCATCCCTAGCCACCAACCTCCCCCTTGCCAAAAGGAAAAATGCCTATTCTATCTGGATAAAAGTGTCTGTTTTCATAATAAAATCAACAACTATAGCCTTGTGCAGACTTGGATGAGTTTCACTCCTAACAGTGCCTTTAACTGGGGGAGATACTGATTTTTTTTCTTAGCTTTTCCCCATTAAAAAGTCTCTCAGAATTTCCGAGAATGAAAGATACTTCTCCCCCCCCCCCCCCCGTTTCTGACAGCTTCTAAGTTTCCTAATTTAACTGAAGTCATTTCAGATACTGCTATCCCTGGAAACAACCTCTTAACCCAATCATTGTGCCTCCTGTAGAATTAAGAAACAGGCCAGTGAGGGACGTGCTGACCTTTTTTCAAAAAAAAAAAAATTTTTTTTTTTCTCCCTGTGTTCTAGACTCAGAACTGCTTTCTCCCTGTCTCTGTAGCAACACAGCGGAATCTCATCTTCTTGTTGAGACTTGCTCTCTGACCCTCTGAGAATCTGTGCACTTTGGGAACTGACAGCTGTCCTGTTTTCCATCTCCCCTGAGTGCTCTAATAGATCAGGTCTCTTGATTGTCCAGTTCTCATGACCATGGGAATCAGAGCTTTCTCTTAGCTATTTCCTTGTCTTTGTCCTCCAAAGGGGGAGATAAAAACAACAGTTAGTCTTAAGAGAGGCAACGAAAGAATACATACAGCTCCCCACCCCACCCCTCCCTGGAGTATACAAATAATGAATTGTTGTGTCTGACATACACAAAAAGGAATGGAAAGTGGGATGCGAATCTAAGTCTTCTGCGATCGAGGGGGAATATCGGGGAGGTGAGGGCTGGGGAGACTGTCATGGTTAGCCTTTATGTGAGGATAGTAGTTGATCCTTCCCCAAAGTGAAGTCCCATTTGCTGACACATCAAATTTTATCAAATCTTATCTCTGGTGATATATTTTCTCAAAGTCATGTCCTTTTGATCATTTAGCCTTCCGAAATCTAGATTCTCGTGAGACAATCAGCATCCTCTGATCCTCCCTTCATCCACTAGAAGTGTTTCCCATGATTGGAATTTAAAACCTGTGAAAGTTGTCTCCTCTAAGTTGGCAGGTGATCAGGGCATTCTGCTTGTGTTGATTCATGAAAGAAAGGAAGGAAGGAAGGAAGGAAGGAAGGAAGGAAGGAAGGAAGGAAGGGAGGAAGGAAGAAAGAGAGAAAGAGAGAGGTAGAGAAGCAAAAAGAGGTACGAAGACCACAGTAGTGTAGCTTCCTTTAATGCAGTGAGGGCTGGACTTGAACCCGGGTCCTGGGTCCTGAGTCCTGAGTCCTGAGTCCCGGGTCCCAGGTCCCAGGTCCCAGGTCCCATGCTGGCAGAGCAGTGCACTACTATTCAAGTAAACTATCTAACAATCTTTCAGTGGGTTCTTTCATTGTGAGTTGTTGATTATGAGGAAATTGCTTTATGATACGCAGCCTCACCTGTCCATAAAAGAAGTCTGACGTGCTGTTTCTCCTTCTTTGCTTATCTCCTTCTTGCTCTCTATCTACCTCCCTCCCTTCCATCCTCCCCCTTCTCCCCTTCCTCCCTCCCTCCCTCCCTCCCTTCCTTCCTTCCTTCCTTCCTTCCTTCCTTCCTTCCTTCCTTCCTTCCTTCCTATTTGCATTCTCACCAGCTTCCCTTAATCACATTGCAGAGCAAACCTGCCAGGCCAAGGGGAGGTGGAAAAAAGAAATTCTGTTCCCTTTCCCATGTTTCCTACCATTTCTGAAAACTTTGATTGGAGTTTCTGATGTTGGCTTGCTCAGCATTCCTTGGGAAGATATACCATCATTAAAACATAACTATGTGCTACTGTTTTAATAGTATTCAAATAGATAATTCAATTCATTGGACATCTGAATTTAATTCCAGAAATCAAAGCTATGGTAATAAGAACTGGACCTGAGTTCCTCTTAGGCTGAGTAATTTAATTCCTCAGTCAGTTGAACTATTATACATCTTTCTTCCTTGTTATTATGCCAGCAAATTGCTCTGGCAGATGCTGTGATGAATGATGGGCATATATTTCACTCTTTCTCATGGAGAGACACGTACCAGAATGCAGATCGCTTTAAACACAGCTGTCTGCATAAGCATGTTTTCTGTTTAGAGTCTTAAGTGTGGCAGTCAACTCATATCAGAGAAGGTTGAGGGAGTTGGGGGGAAGGGGTGTCCAGGGTCATTTTGTTGTTGTTGTTTTTTTACCTTCCTACCTAGGACCAAAGCACTGTGTCTTCCTTCTAAAAAGAGAAAGGAAAGAAGGAAGGAAGGGAGGGAGGGAAGAAGGGAAGGGGAAAAAACAGATGGGGGCTGAGAGGTTGCACACTTCGCAGAGCACACACATTACCATGCTTAAGAACCTGGGTTCAAAACCCCAGTCCCCAGCTACAGGGAGAAAGCTTCACAGGCAGTGAAGGAGTCATGCTGCAGGTATCTTTCTTTCTCTCTCCCTCACTCTCTAGATCTCCTCCACCCCTCCTAATTTCTGTCTCTATAAAAAGAAAAGAAAGGGAAAAGAGAGAATATGAGTGACCACTAAGAATGGTAAATTCATCATTCAGGCTGCAAACTCCAGAAATAACTCTGGTGGTAATAATAATTAAAATTTTTTAAAGTATCTATTTTTGAATGTGAGGCCAAAGCATTACTCTATCCTATGAGGCACAAAGCATAAAACTTTGGGACTCCAGCATGCAAGTCCTGTCTCTACTCACTGAAGCCTTTCTTTGGCTGTAACAAAAGCAGTGCCTTTACCCTCAACCACATACTTGGGACCTGTTATTCCAGTTCCTGCTTCAAGACAGCACGCACAGTTCATGATGTAAAAAGACTACTGGTTTGGGTTTTTTTTTTTTTGGTTGGTTGGTTGGTTAGTTAGTTTTTTTTTTCTTTCTGAATTTTACACTTCATTGAAGAACTGCATAGTATTGGTGCCTATGATATGATGGAATACAGATGAGATCTCAGACACAATAAATGGGCCAAACACATGCATAGGGTGTATATATTTTTTTTGTTTGTTTTCTTTTTTGTCTTTAGGGTTACTACTGGGGCTCGGTGTCTGCACTAAGAATCCACTGCTCCTAGAGGCCATTTTTTTCTCCTTTTGTTACCCTAGTTTATCGTGGTTATTGTTGTCATTATTGTTGGATAGGACAGAGAGAAATCAAGAGGATGGGAAGACAGGGCCGGTGGGGAGAGAAAGATAGACACCTGCAGACCTGCTTCACCACTTGTGAAGTAACCTCCCTGCAGGTGGGGAGCTGGGGGCTCAAACCGGAATCCTTATGCTTCGAACCATATGCACTTAG
Source organism: Erinaceus europaeus (assembly GCF_950295315.1). Lineage (NCBI taxonomy): Eukaryota > Metazoa > Chordata > Mammalia > Eulipotyphla > Erinaceidae > Erinaceus > Erinaceus europaeus. The sequence goes on along the minus strand of NC_080170.1, from coordinate 113,024,899 downwards.
CCCACTATGCTGCCGTGGATCCCCCATAGGGTCTATATTCTATAGCCAAGATATTCTATAGCCATCGAGATTCTATAGGAAAAAACTCAGACATATACTCAGTAAAAATTGGAGTATCTGAGCAACTGTTAAATTTAGGATTCTTTTTTGAAATACTGTCCCAATCCAGGGATTTTGTGCAGCAATTTAGGCAGTCAAGAAAATTATTTCACTTAATTTATCTCTGTGTAGATGAAGGCTTATACTGTATGATTAGCACTGCCACTTTTCTTCATGGTCTTACTAACTGGTTAGTATTTTATATTCTAGAATTTATTGACACACCAGTAAGTTACTACTACTGTTATTTTATTTATTTATTTATTTATTGCTTCCAGGGTTATTGCTGGGGCTTGGTTCCTGCACTACAAATCCACTGCTCCTGGAAGCTATTTTTCCTTTTTTGTTACCCTTGTTGTTTATCATTGTTGTTATTGCTGTAGTTGCTGTTGCATAGGGCAGGAAAATGGAGAGAGGAGGGAGAGAGCAAGACACCTGCAGACCTGTTTCACCACTTGTGAAGCGACCCCCCTGCAGGTGGAGAGCTGGGGGTTCGAACCGGCATCCTTAAGCCCATCCTTGCACTTTGCACCATGTGCATTTAACACGCTATGCTACCGCCCAGCCCCCATTACTACTGTTATTCTATTGAATTAGTTTTTCCTTCTTAACCACATGTATCAATAATAAATGTCTTTGGGGGATGTGTTCACTATTATCTTTGCATTCGATTTAATCAAAATTAGATATTTCATTGGGGGGGGAGTCCTTTGGATTTATGGATTTATATAAATGTCTTTTTTCTACCAGGGTCATTTCTGGGGCTCCAAACTCATAAAACTTCACCATTCCTAGTGAGCCTTTTTTTTTTTTTGAACTAGAGAGAGAGGAAAGGCACTACAGAATTGCTCCACTGCTTTTGACTCTTCCTCTTGCAAAAAGTCCCACATATGATAAAATTTGTTCTCATTCCGTCTCTCTCTCTCTCTCTCTCTCTCTCTCTCTCTGTGTGTGTGTGTGTCCTATCAAATAAAATAGGAAGAAAGAGGGGGCCGAGTGGTGGCGCAGCAGGTTAAGCGCACATGGCACAAAGCGCAAAGACTGGCGTAAGGATCCCAGTTCGAGCCCAGATTCCCCACCTGTAGGGGAGTCACTTCATAGGTGGTGAAGCAGGTTTGCAGGTGTCTGTCTTTCTCTCCCCCTCTCTCTTCTTCTCCCATCTCAGTTTCTCTCTGTCCTGTCCAACAACAATGACAAACAATAATAGTAGTAACAACATCAATAAACAACAAGAGCAACAGAAGGGAAAAAAAATGGCCTCTAGGAGTGATGGATTCGTGGCGCAGGCACCGAACCCCAGCGATGACCCTGGAGGCAAGAAATAAAATAAAATAAAATAATAAAATAGGAAGGAAGAAAAAAAAAAGAAAGATAAACTAGCAACCAGGAGAGCTGGTTCATAGTACCACTCAGAGATAACTCTGGTGACAATAAAAAAATAAAATCAAAATGTGCTCTACGCTCCTGAGTGATCTATCTCCCAGCCCCACTGTAAAATTCTTTCAACTCAGTTAATCTAGGAATCCCTCTGCACTCTGTTTATTTCTTTACACAGCTCACTTCCAGCAAATATTACATGAGTCTCTCTTGTCAAACATTCAGTCCTAGTCCTTCTAAACTACCCCCCTCCCTTCTGTTTTCCTAGACCATGAAATCCTGCTGTTCTCTTTCTCTAACATCTTTGAAGTCTGGTTTCCTATACAGTGTTAGACTCCCACTGCGAACTACATGTTGGGGCTGACACAAACTCTCTGGGCATACTATGTCTGCCAGCAGCCATCTTCTCTTTGTTGGTTAGAATCAGTACAGGGTAACTGTTCCCCTCTGCTATCCTCTGTTGTGTGTGTGTAGATTTATATGTCGCTGTGGCAGCTCTCAATTCTATTTCCTTAGTGTTTTGTTGTTGTTGTTGTTGTTGTTGTTGTTGTTTTTGGCAAATAAGACCTGCAGCAGTAGATACTCTGTTCAGTCGAAATGCTCCACCACTTATAGATCTTTCTCCTTGCACTGGTTTTGTGATCTGATCAAAGAGAAAATGTCCGGTATCTTCCATCTGTGCAGCCTGGTGTCATGTGAGGTACTATGACTACTTAACACTTAACTCCTATCTCCATCAATCATGGTCCAAAGGTTCTGGACCATATCAACCTTGACAGCCGTATGATTTCCACAAGGATCTCTTACTGGGACGTTCTGGTTTTGCTCTAGACATTCCCTTCTTCTGCCATCATATTTTCTGATTGATTGTTCACCTCTCTGTGAAAGCTTACAGATATCCAGTGCCACGATTATGATTTATAATCTCTTTCATAATCACACTGTCACATACTATCTGTTACCATTATTCTCAGTATCAGAAGTTTCCGTGGTTCTCAGAAGTATTATCTTTCGGTTAGTGGTAAATATTAACATTACATGAGCTCTGGAATGCAAATTTAGGACTTGTTAGTAGTGCACTCAGTAGAGTGTTTACGTCACCATGCCCTAAGATCTGGGTTCAAGCCTCCTCCGGTCCCCACCTGCAAGGGGTAGCTTCCATGAGTAGTGTAGCAATGTCGTAGGCTTCTCTCCTTCCTCTGTCTTTTTCTCTCTTTCTGTCTCTCCTATCAAAATATTTTTTTTTTCAAAGATTGGCCACCAGAAGCAGAGTGGTGGTGTCACAGTACATGTCTGGACCCCCAGTAACTGGACGACATGAAAGGAAAGAAATATAGATTATTGGGCCCCATTTCAGAGTGCTGATAGGGAAACTGATTATCACTGAAAATATTATTTTATTTATTTATTCCTTGGACAAAGGCAGAGGAGATAGAGGTGGTGAAAGAAAGAGAGACACCTGGGGGTCGGGTGGTAACGCAGTGGAATATGTAAGGATCCCAATTCGAGCCCCCCCGGCTCTGCACTTACAGGGGAGTCGCCTCACAAGCAGTGCAACAGGTCTGCAGGTGTCTACCTTTCTCTCCCCCTCTAAGTCTCCCCATCTCTCTCAATTTCAATTTCTCTTTGTCCTATCCAAAAAAAAAAAAAAAAAACAACATTAATAGCAACAATAGCAATAATGACAACAAGGGCAACAAAATGGGAAAAATTGGCTCCAGAAGCAGTGGATTTGTGGTGCAGGCACCAAGCCCCAGAGATAACCCTGGAGGCAAAAAAGGAAGGAAGGAAAAAGAAAGAAAGAAAGACACCTACAGTACTGCTTCACCACCTGTGAAGCTTCCCTGAGGCAGGTGGGGATCAGGGATTTGAATCCAGGTCATTATGAACTTGTCACATGTACATTCTATAGGCACAACACTGCCTGGCTCCTATCACTGAAATTTGAAACTTACTGAAATATCAAATAGACTAAAAGGTTGCAGAGATAGCAGGAGGAGAAAACACAACTGAATAGTTCCAGTTAGTTCCCTGACCACTGAGTGTTACAGATTTATTTAAGATAGTCCTTTCCTCTTCATTTTCCATTGAAACATTCAATAGCAATATTTTAACTAGCTCCCATATATATTTATCTACTATATGTGTGCTATTCAGAGTTTGTATATCATTGTGAGAAATAATCTCTATAATACAGTATACTTTTTTGTCTTATTTTTTAATAGTCTTTACAGTTTGGAGCAGCTTCAGATTTATAGAAAATTTTAGCACGGAGCACAGAATTCCTTTCTTATACTCTCTGTACACACCCCTCTCTTTCTCCAGTTATTAATATTTTGCATTAGTATAGCACTTGTGAACTACTATCAATATATTATTGTTATTACTATTATCATTGTAAGCAGCAAAACTTTATCTGCTAAGATAGAAATACAAATTGGAGAGTCGGGCAGTAGTGTAGCGGGATAAGCTCATGTGACACAAAGCGCAAGGACCAGCTTAAGGATCTCGGTTTGAACCCCTGGCTCCCCACCTGCAAGGGAGTCTCTTCACAAGCGGTGAAGCAGGTCTACAGGTGTCTATCTTTCTCTCCCCCTCTCTGTCTTCTCCTCTTCTCTCCATTTCTCTCTGTCCTATGTAACAACAACGACATCAATGACAACAACAATAATAACTGCAGCAATAAAACAACAAGGGCAACAAAAGGAAATAAATAAATAAATACAAATTGATTTACAGACTTTTCCCAGGGAAGGGAGCCACAAATATGTTATTATTAACTGAAGCTCATGGTGTCTTTACAGTTCACACTATTTGTTGTCCGGTTCTCTATGAGATTTGGCAAGTGCACATAAAGTTTATCTATAATTACATGACGGCATAGAGTATGTTCATGCCCATGAAAATCCCCTGTGTTCTGACTGTCCATTTTCTTCCCTCACCTAGGGTTCCTGGCAACCACAGGTAGTCTTAGGGTCTCCATTCATTTAGCCTTTTCCAGAGTGTCATTTCATTAGAATTACAATCTCTCCTTTGTGCAGGTGTGCAGACTAAGAGAAGCCATGCCTACAGGCCAAATGTTGCCAACCTATCAAGTTAACACTCATGCTTTTCACCCACTGAAAATTCCTTGTTCATTTTTCCCCCTGAAGATTAAGTGACCATCGCTGTTGATTCTCTTTCCTGTTTTAGTGAAGACAAAGTAGTGGAAGTCACAGAGGAAGAGGAAGTGGCTGAAGTTGAGGATGATGAAGATGATGAGGATGGTGATGAGGTCGAGGAAGAGGCTGAGGAACCCTATGAAGAGGCCACAGAGAGAACCACCAGCATCGCCGCCACCACCACCACCACCACCACCGAGTCTGTGGAAGAGGTTGTACGAGGTAAGCCACACCTTGCTTGGGTTTTTTTTTTCTATCTTGGGAGGGAATGGGAAGCATCATACCACAGCTTGAATTTTCTCTCCATCCTAGTACCACTGATTTTCTTACCTGAAACCAAAATATTCAAAATAGCGGCCCTTCCTCTACTTGAGAAACTCTTTTGTTAAATAAGAAGTTAAATAATTCTTTTCCAATAATATAATATCCTGATTATGTGGTCACTGCTCTCTGTCCCATGTGTATTCAGCCTGGTAAAACTCTCAGTCAGTTCTGTAAAACTGGTTACAGCAAGGCCTCATCTCATTTAACAAGGGTCAAGTTAAGTAGCCTCCTTGACAGCCCCCTGGCGTCAATACTGGTTCCACTTTGTTGTCTTTTGTTATCCACCTTACCTGTTACCAACTTGAGGATGATGACTGGGTTTTTCTCAGTATGAAGCAGATTGCTTAGCTTCTAGAAAGTTGCCACAAATTTTAATCGTGTGAGGAGTTGTAGTTAGATTTCATTAAAGGAGATTTGGTAAGTATCATGTCACTTTTCACTGGGAAGTTCAGCTTAAATGTTTTATGTTCTCTTTACATTGTTTTATTGGAGGAAGTACCAGGATTCTCTTGGAGAGATAGATGTGTAATGATAATATTTTAGATGATCTGTTTCTGGTGAATTAATGCACTTTCAAAAATATTGTCAACTGAATGAAGTAATATACTTGCTGATTATCTTCATGAAGTAAGAACAAGCATTCGATTTACATTTAAGGGGGGTGGACAAGGATTATTATAGCGACTGGAGAATTATTACGTTGAGTTTCTCTAAGAGTTGCATATAATAGAAGATAGTCCTTGAATGTATAAGGAGTTAATCAGTTTTTATGTTTTATAAATATTTTCTAAGCTTAAGCCATAAGTATTAGAACATTTTAAGTCTTTCTCTAGTTTTACTAAGGTCAAATTATTTCAGCTCTTTTGTTAGTTGAAATTTATTTCTAATGGGCTACTTTCTCTGCTTCAAGAAGATTCCTATCACTGGTTTCTCCCCTATAAATACATTTTTTCCACTTTATGGAAGTAGAATATGTTTAGCATAAGATTTGTTCATCTCAGGTATGCGTACAGCATTTGGTGGCTTCAATAAAGTCACCAAACTATTCTACCATCACTATAACCCAGTCTTAGAACATTGTCTTTATCCTGACAAAATCCCTTATACAAATGCAAAATTAGTCCTAGTTCATGTCACCATCAGTTCCAAGCTACAACCTTCTAATTCATAGGTTTGTCCTTTATGAGTGTCTAATGTAAGTGAAATCAAATTTGGATTTCAGGTCTGGCTTCGTTCATTTAACATAGGATTGTTGATATCCTGCATATCTTTAACATTTAAAACACAGGTTATTCTGAGTTGAGTATTCAGAGTTAATGCAAGATCCATTTAAAGTATTATTGAATATTCTTTTCAAAATAAACATATATAAAAGACGGATTGTTTAGCTTTATCATTCCCTACTTAATGACAACTTCTTAGTATAGATCATTAAGTGCTTGTGTATGTAGACACACATATAAGTAAATGCACATTTTTGTTTGAGTCACTGGAAATCCTTCCTCAGGGCATTTGACACATGCTTCTTAAGACCATTTGTGACAGATCTGGTTAAATGAAGTTGTTAGCTTCTGTTTTCCTAGCTAGGCAAGACAGATGTGCGTGTGTGTGTGTGTGTGTGTGTGTGTGTGTGCGCGCGCGCATGTGCGCACGTTGTCAAAGTAGTGTAACTATAAACTACAGCAGCTAATATTTCTGCAATGGGACTGAAGTTCTTGAATTCTCATCAGTTAGTAACTCCTTGTATACCATTATCTACCTATCTAGCATCTTTGTGGATCATCTAATTGCAACAAGGCATTTTTCTAGACTTAGTCATAGGATGGAAAAGTCTAGTCGAAAATAGAAGTCAAAGATCTACAAATTCTCCCTGTTACATAAATTAAAAGCTGAGAATCCATTTCAAAGAGTAAGAGATTAATTGGTGAGGACAAGAAGAGATAGTATAATGGTTATACAAAGAGACTTTCATGCCTGAGGCTCCAAAGTCCCAGGTTAAATTCCCTGCACCACCATAGGCCAGAGTTGATCAGTGCTCTGATAAAATAAAAGGGAGAGAGCAGAGAAAAAGACAGAGAGACACTCATTGGTGACAGCTGAGGAGGGAGTGGGGGATAGCATTTGAAGTAAAACTAAGAAGACCAGTAGTTGGTCTTTAGATTGATTTCATTATAGTAGAAATGGCCAGACATGACCAAGACAGATAGACATGCACGCATGCACACCACAGCACCAAAACTTCCAGTGCAATGTGAACCAAGTTTGAACCTGGGTTGTGCATATGTTAAAGCAAGTACACTAGCTAGGTGAGGTTTGTGTTTTTTTTTTTTTTTAATTTATTTGCTTGTTTTACCAAGCCCAAGCTGGTCTTTAAATATAGCATTATCAGACAGATAGATAAAACACAGTGAGTCAAATGTGGTACAGTGATTTCTATAGAAAGACAAAGGAAATTAAAAGAACATTTTAAAAATGCTGAGGCTGGTAATAAGAATAAAAAGAAAAAGTGGCCTTAAGAGATAGCAAGTTAATAATGTCAATGGCTAGGACAGTGAAAATGACCTTCTAAAATCAAATGCCTGGTCATTAATATGTACCAGTAGTGCAAAAAATAGAAAATCCCCTAATGGGGATTCATCTGAGTCTCTTACTATGTGTGCTTAACCCGGTGTGCCACTGCCTAGCCCCTGATATCTGAGGCTCTTGAAATCTATAAGTGAGGGAAGTTTTTCCTGAAAAGGAGACCTGAGAAAAGAAATGTATATGTATGCTGTGTCCATATCAGTTTTAGAAAATAGCATTAAAACCTAGAGCTGCATAGAATCCTTTTCCTCTGCTTCCTTGGTACAGAAGGTGAGTTATAGTTCTGTCCTGCTTTAGAACGATGTCAGGGCTAGACTTGAGAGCTAACTTTGTAAAAGTCTCATTACCAGTAGTCTGCTCTTGTGCAGAAAATATAAATTAGAAGTGACTTGCAAAGAAGAGTTATGGAAGAGAAGCTTACAATCTAATATTCAATGTTAATGTTTCAGTGCCCCAGAGAAAATGTGATTTACAACCATACTTAATAAGAAAATTGTTTCTTCATTACCAGCATATTGCCACTGATATGAGTCCTTAATGTGCTTCATAAAAATTAAAAGGAGAAACCTCCATCCTTTTGGAACCCTTTGAAACTGGAAAGAAATTGGTAGAGGGCAGAAAAATAGAGACCCTTTCAGCATCACTAGAAAATGTTCAGTCTGTTTAGATTTAGAAGCAGTGTTTTTGAGGTAGAAGGTTTGAGTTCTGATTGTATGAAGGGCTCAGGAAGAGAGGAAAGTGAGCACATATTTGTATATCCATCTGACTTCAGGATCTAGAGATTCTGCTTTAAAAGCTATTTGAATATTGACTGTCTGGAGTAACTCACTACCAGTAAGAGCCAGTCAATAGGATATTTAAACTCATCTCCGTAAGTTTCTATTTTGAGAAGGGATCACACAGCCCTCATAAATGCAAGATGCTGGGGTAATTTCTGGCCCAATCATGAAGTCTGAAACTCCCAATTTAGCATAGGTATTATACTGCATGACTTAATCTTTGATTTAATTTTTTCTGTCAATGCTTTGCTGTGGCTTCATGTCTGTGCAATTCCAACCACCTCACCCAGAAGACTTTTCTTCCTTTCTTTTTTTTTTTTTTTTCCAGAGAGTGAAAGACAGAAAGAAGGATAGATGCCACAGCATCACTTGTGAAGCTTTCTTCTTGCATTTGATGCTTCTGAGTGGTAGTGGCTGGCGAGGGGCAGAAATCTTGTGCATGATGACGTGTGCACTTTCCTGGGCAACCTATTTCCTTGCTCCTTGGTTTGAGTTAAGTCTGGCTGGTATTGTCCACTCATGTGATTCTTGGAGCTTCCTATACCCTTTGGGACAACTATTCTAGTCTTTAGTCCTTATAATTGTACTGTGGGCTTGAAATGAAACCAAGGTAACTATAAAAATATAGAGATTTCCTTCCTTCCTTCCTCCCTCCTCTTTCTCCCTCCCTCCCTTCCTTCCTTCCTTCCTTCCAACTAATTCCCCAGTGGTGAAGGCAGTTTGGATCCAGGTGGACCAGGTTGTTTCTACTACAGTAATGACAATACTTTTTCTTCTTTTTCTTTTACTTAAAGACATACTAATCTAGTTTGCCATTTGCTCCCTTTTCTATGTGTGTATGTTTGCCTCAGGATTACTTCCCACTGAGCATAGCCTAAAGTTTAAGATACGTATGTAGGAATGACAATCTGGTGCCAGAAAACTATCCCCATAGATCCAATAAGGTGTATCACCTATGTTTCTAATCAAACACGGTCAATCATTTTTTTTTTTATTTCTTTGTTGGGGATTAATGATTTACAGTCGACAGTAAAATACAATAGTTTGGACATGTGTAACATTTCTTAGTTTTCCACATTAACAGTTCAACCCCCACTAGGTCCTCCTCTGCCATCATATTCCAGGACCTGAGCCTCCCCCCACCCCCACCCCAGAGTCTTTCACTTTGGTGCAGTACACCAACTCCAGTCCAAGTTCTTCTTAGTGTTTTCCCTCTGTTCTTGTTTTTCAACTTCTGTCTCTATGAGTGAGATCATCCCATATCATTCCTCTGTTACTGACTTATCTCACTTAACATGATACCTTCAAACTCCATCCAAGATAAGATGAAGGTGAATTCACCCTTTTTAACAGCTGAGTAGTATTCCACTGTATATCTATACTACAATTTTATCATCCACTTATCTGTTGTTGGACACCTGGGCTGTTTCCGGGTTTTGGTCATTACAAATTGTGCTACTATGAACATAGATAGGCATACACAAACTTTTTTGGATGGGTGTGTTGGGTTCCTTAGGATATAGCCCCAGGAAAGGAATTTCAGGATCATAGGGTGGGTCCACTTCTAGCCTTCTGAGAGTTTTCCAGGCTTCTCTCCAGTCAATACTATTTTTTAAATATTTACGTTGCCCTTGTTTCATTGTTGTAGTCATTGTTAGGACAGAGAGAAATGAAGAGAGGAGGAGAAGACAGGGGGAAAGAAAGACAGATACCTGCAGACCTGCTTCACCACCTGTGAAGTGACTCCCCTGCAAGTGGGGAGCTAAGGGTTCAAACTGGGATCCTTACACCTGTCCTTGCGCTTTGTACCACCTGGTGCTTAACCCGCTGTGCTACCACCCGGCTCCCCAGTCAGTACTATTTTTATGTATTGTCTTTAGTGTTTTCTTACTACACAGACTGAGACTGAGTTGAATGGTCGCAGAAAACATCACAAGGCCTATAAAGTAATATACATAATATCCAAGCTTTTATAGATTATTATCTTTTTTACCCCCACCATCAGGATTTTCACTTTGGGCTCAGTGATTGCATAGCACCACTGTTCCTGGCAGCCTGTTTTTCTCTTTCTTTCTTTACCTTTTTTATAGAGGTGAGTGTCTGGGTTGTGGCGCTCCTGGTTGAGCGCACACATTGCAGTATGCAAGGAACCCAATTCAAGCCCCAAGTGCCACCTGCAGGAAGGAAGCTTCATGAGTGGTAAAATAGTTTCAGGTGTCTTTTTGACTCTCGATTTCTCTGTTTCTATCCAAAACAACTAAAAAGTAAAAAAAGAAAAACAAGTAAATATTTATTGGGAAAAGAGAGAGAGAGAGAGAGAGAGAGAGAGAGGATGAGAGACCTGCAGCACAGCTCCACCACTTGTGAAGTTCCCCCCCACCTCTTCGTTAGTGGGAGTCAGAGACTTGAACATGGGTCCCTGTGATATTCACATATGCCCTCTACTGGGAGAACTACCATCTGGCCTCTAGACTGCCTCCGGTTTTGATCATTAGAAATGCGCTGTGAATGTCCTTATGTTTCAGATATGGCACTGTGATTCTAATTTTTTGAAAGAAATTTTATTTTGAGACAGGCTGGCTTAGTGTTTAAGAGATCATTTTTAGTCAGCAGTGTCCTTGGGCCTGAGAATAACCTTGGTAAGCCTCCCCCCCCCCCCCATGTAGTGTAAATGCTGATTGCACATGTTTGTTATACAGATGCCTTTAGGTGAGCCATGTTAAACATTTACAAAAATGCCTGGCACCTTCTACTTAATTTATTTAAATAATACAGGTTGCCCAGAGTTTTGTCTTGACTCTACAACCTACTGCCTTTAAATTTCTTTTTTTTTTCTTTCTCTCTCTCCTTTTTTTTTTTTTCTCCAGTGTTATCTCTGGGGCTCAGTGCCAACATTAGGAATCCAGTAGTCCTAGTGGCCATTTTTTCCATTTTATTGGATAGGACAGAGAGAAATTAAAAGGGGGGAGGGAAATAGAGAGAGGGAAAGCAAGGTAGGCACCTGCAGACCTGCTTCACCTCTTGTGAAGTGACCCCCCCCTCCCCACAGGTGGGGATCCGGACTCTCAAACCAGGATCCTTGCTCAGGTCCTTGTACCTCATACTAAATACATTTAACCTGGTGTGCCACTGCCCGGCCCCCTTACTTTAAATTTCTGTCAGTCAAGTAACCTTGAAGTTTCATTGCCTTCCCCTGTAAAATGGGACTTAATAATTCTCCCCTAATTTAAGTGATTTGTAAGAATTAAGTGAAATCATCCATGAGAAACACTTATGGGCACTAAGTGTTCAGTTAACACAAGGTACTAGAGTCTTCATGACTATAACATCATTCTGGTCCTCCAGAGGACTGTTTACTACTAATTAGAAATGCCCAGAGTAGTCCAGCAGACTGTCTGTTAGTGATGAAAGGCGTTAAGTGTTTCAACTGGGAGAGAGCACAAGATTTGCATGCCTGGAACACTTGCTTTGACCTCATATCAAATGCATGTGAGTGGGGCTCTCACTTGTCTCTCTCTACCTATCTCATATAGAACATGTAGAAAATGTCTTACAATTCCTTGATGCATATGGATTAGCATAAGAGAACTGATATTTATAGCAACAGTTAAACATTAACTTTTGGATTAAAATCTGGGGAGCATGTAAGGTAAATGATAGCATAATGGTTATACAAAAAAAGACTTTCATGCCTGAGGCTCCAAGCTCAACCTACCACATTAGTATAAGCCAGAGCTGATCAGTGCTCTGGTAAATAAAGAAATGCATAAAGAAAATATGAAAAAATAATAGCATCTGGGAAAGAATATATTATATATACTTCAAATATTTTCAGTTTTATTTTTCCTATAACTAGAGAGTGAACAACTATATTCTGTATCAGTGCATTTCAAGCCAAGTTTCCTTTCCTGCGAATATTTTAAATCTCATAGAAGTTCATCCATTACACAGACAGAAACAGTAACAGAGGTGGACCTTCAGTCATCACATAGCATGATCTCATCTAGCCATTACTTGCCTTGGGCTCAGTGACTGAACACCATAGTATTAAATGACTGTGCTTCTCTGTCTAGTAGCTATTAACCTAGAGGAAGTGCAGTGAGGTTTTCTGCTGTGTATTTGTCCAGTATCAGCCAGGGCGCATTCAGGTATGTGGCACTGCTCTGGTTGCAGGGGGCGGGGGCGGAGAGTCAATGCTGCAGGTGTTTCTTCTCCTTTCTGTTTCTCTCTTTCCTTTCCCCACCCCATAAAAAAATAAAAAAAGGAAAATAAGAAGGGAGGAGGGAAGGAACAAACATGAGGCCACTGGGAGCAATAGCATTGTAAAGGCACCAAACTCCAGGGATAACCGTGCTGGCAACATCGTCATAATAACAATAATAATAGCAATAGAAGTTCACATTTACTATTAAAAACACACATGCCTCAGAAACAGTTGTGTACATTACACAACATAAAGTAATGGAACAGTTTATTAAAACGCAAATGTCATATTCATAAATACTCCTTTTTTCCTCATCCGTGTGTTCTTGTGAATACCAGCTCAGATTTTTGGGTTTTTTGTTTGTTTTTTTTTAACTAATTGGTTGTTACTAGAGAGATCAAAGCACTCAGCCCTGGTTTATCATAGTGCTGGGGATTGAACCGGGGACCACTGAGACTGAGGCATGTAATTCCTGTTATCTAACACATTGAGCTATGTCGCTGGCCAATTGTGGGTTTTAAATGAAAAACCCTTAATTATTTTGTATAATAAACTTCTTGAAGTTTTTAGCTGGGTGAATGATAGTTTAAACACTTTTTCTCTCAACCTTAAACCATTTTGCCTTCCTGCACACCCATCTTTAGTTTTCTAGCCACCTCTCTCAACACTTGGGACCTTTTGTGATTCCCTTAGAAGAGAAAGATATCAGGTGGGAATAAGACTGACTGAATCTCATAAAAATGATGTCCAAGTCAGGCCCCTTAACCTTCAAAACAACAGCTCAAATTTTGTGACTTGGGAGATTTTCAAGGGAATAAATAGAGTTTAGAGCAGATTGTCAACGTTTAGACTGGGAAGACTCTTCCAGTGTGGGTGTTAACTAGAAAGCTATGATTATCCCTTTCTTTTTCCTTAACATATGTATAGATTTTGGTTCAGCACAGTTTGTAAGTCAGAATAGGAAGGAGACCGATAAATGCTTAAACCACTAATAAGCAAAAGAACAAAATAATAGACAACCTTGAACAGAAATTTCATGTTGCTCGCACTTGAAGTCCCTGACATTGTATGATTGGAACAAAGAAAGTCTTAGCTGCTCAATTTTCATGTTTGTTTTTGTTCTGGAGTTTAATAGCACTGGTTACCAGGATTTGAGAGGTGTTTGTAGTACTGTGCCAGTAGCTTTGCACTCATGAGTGGGATTACTCAGCACACAACATGATTCTTACTAAAATGCAGTGTGAATCATTCTACTATTAGCATGGGCCCTGGCAGAGTTTCTGCAGCTCAGTGTTGCTAATGTTTAGAGTCAGAAAATTACTTCTTGTGGGGGACTGTCTTATCCACTAGTGAAGGTTTGGCAATATACCTGACCTTTACCAGGTGACAGAAGGACCCTCAGTTGGGACAAAGAGAAGTGTCTTGTAGTCATCACTCGATAGCCACCAGGAAAGGGGCGAGGTGGCAGGGCCTCTAGATGCAAACCACTGGGCTCTGAAACCTCTTGTTGAGTCCAGCTTTGAGTCTTTGAACAAGTGTCTCATTTGCCTGTCAGCTCCCATTCTAGTGCTATACTACTATGTAGGCAGCCAGCGAATGTTTTTTTGTTTTGTTTTTTCTGTTTGTGTGTGTTTTTTTTTTCCTCCAAGTATATATGAACTTTTTAAAAAGTCAAAATTTTTGGTAATCCCTCCTCTCTGGTCCTTTGGTAAAGTGATTGAATTTTATGTATTTAGTCCTGACATTTCAGCTGTACGTACGTGTATGGTTCTTTTCAAACATTATTGTCCATTCACTAGAACACAAGGCACTGAGACAGTGAGCCTGGAGGTGATGCCTGAATACCAGGTGACAGGGACCCGTGGATTATATTAAAAAAAAAAAATCTTAGTAACACTTCCTGCTCTCCACACTGGTTTAGGAGATTAAAACGGGGATAAGAAAGTGACAGCAAAGCTATCTTTATCTAGCCATTGTTTCTAACATATCAGATGCCACCAAGAGATAGAGAAACACCAAGCGTGTCTACCCACTGACTGATTTTGTAAAACTCAAGACCAGGCCTGGGAAATCTCAGTTAGATAATATGATGCCTTGTCATGTCTATGACCCAGGTTCCAGCCCAGCAACCCCCTCTTCCTTCACTGAGGAAGCTTTAAGTTATGGTCTCTTTCACTCTCTCTCTGTGCCTCTCTGTCTCTATCTAAACAACAGAAGCAATAAATACTCAAGACCAAACAAATTTGTTGTACTTGTGGGGAGAAAGTTATAATTTCTGTACATATATAATTGTTCGGATCTCTTATAGTCAGTGAAAGCAGACTATTGAAAGTATTGAGGTGTTTTCTGAGTGGCAAGAGTCAATAGCTTGAAATATCAACATTGGAAATCTGTATCAGAAATAAAACTGAATTAGAGTAGTTTTTTCTTTTCCTTTCTTTTCTTCCTTTTTCTTTTATTATTTTCTTTTTTCTTTTCTTTTTTTTTCGTTTCTTCTCTTTTCTGGAGACAACTAGCTTCCCAGCATGCCACACTGTCTCTCAATTGTTAAGAAAAGTCATTTCCTCTTATTTCCAAAAAAAAACAAAGCAAAAATGACATCATGTCTTCTTCAGACTAATCTCAGTTTCAAAGGGAAAAAAAAAAACGTATCCCCATAATAAAAGGGAAACAAAAGTATAAGAAAAAGTCATAGTGCTGTGTTGTAAATGCTTGCCAAAACACTAGCACAAGAGTACTGATTAGTCTAACTACCTTAGTAGTAGATCTCCTCAGGTTGCATTTTATAAGTAATCTTTCATCATGGTGAGATGTGAGAACCAGGTCAGGTGTAATTGGGATGCCAGATGTCTTGCAGAGCCTTAGAGAATGAGCACATTCAGTAAAAGACTAGCCAACTGCAGATATCTTCTGGAGACTTCCGTGACAAATTAGCTCTCGTCAGTTTGAAAGGAGTCAGTAATTTCATTGTCATGCACAGCTGTTCCCATCATTTGTTTATGTATTTCCTCTCCTATTTGGGACTTAAGTGAGATTTGTCATAAGACTTTCATTCAAGCTGGCTTGCCCAATTTTATAGGCCTCTATATAGTCAAATGTTACTAGGTGGTAAATATCTGATCATCTACCCTCAATCAGAGTTAATTGTTGGACATTCTTTCTAAATTATCATATTTTAATATAAATTCATTTAACTTATTTTCCATTAAACTTAAACATATCAATTGTGAAAAATATATTCTTAAGAAATAATCAGTTTTCTGTTATTGCATGTTGATGTTTCAGACTTCTCACTTATAAAACTCAAACACATATTTACTTACTTATAAGAATAATTCTAATTGTTTAGGCTCAGTATTAAGAATATTTAGAATTACAGCAGTAATTTAATTGACCTGCAATATAGAGTTGTCATAAACTCCATTCAGGCCAGCCACTTTCATTATTAACATATTGCATGACTAGACCATAAGCATTTACTTAAACTTTTAACCACAAATCTAGGTTTACTAGATTTTTTAATACATCTGCTCATGATTTATTTTATTTCACCATGAACACTAAACCAGTGATTTTTTTTTTCACAAAGCCAAGCTACATTTGTATTTTTTACTCTCCTTAAAAATTTCCAGATTAAGGGAGCCAGGCAGTAGTGCAGCAGGTTAAGCACACGTGGCACAAAGTGCAAGGACCGGCATAAAGATCCCGGTTCGAGCCCCCAGCTCCCTACCTGCAGGGGTGTCGCTTCACAGGTGGTGAAGCAGGTCTGCAGGTGTCTGTCTTTCTCTCCCTCTCTCTGTCATCCCCTCCTCTCTCCATTTCTCTCTGTCATGTCTAACAACAACGGCATCAATAACAACAACAACTACAACAACAATGAAAAACAACAAGGGCAACAAAAAGGAAAATAAATAAATGTATGAAAAATTCCAGATTTAAAAAAAATCATCTATTTTTATGAGATAGACAATAGCATTGCTCAGCTGTGGAGTAAGGTTGTGCATAGGATTGAACCTGGGACCTCTAGGGCCTCAGGCTTATAAATTCTGTGCTCTAACAGCATATGAAAATTTTTATCTTCATAAATTCTTTAACAAATATAAACTTGTCTTTCTAACTTTGGTCATCTACACAAAATTTTACTTCAGTTTGAAACCTTTTTTTAGTTGTGCATTATTTTGAACAAGTAATGAATCTGACTTTATTAACAATGGATTGATTATATAATCACTTGTGTATAACAGGGTTAGCTTTATTTCTGTCTTGTGTTTATATGATATTGATTTTTTGGAAATTGGAATTTGGTGTTGAAGCCAACACAAAACTCAACAAGGCTCTGCCTTACAAAGATGCATTTAAAGCAAAAGAGCTTGGTTTTTTATGGTTGTTATTATTTAATTTTGTATTATCTCTATTTACGTGTTGGGTAGAAACAGCTAAAAATTGTGAGGAATGGGGAGATGGAGAGGGAAAGTGACAGAGAGATACCTACAGCCATACTTCAACACTCTCAAAGCTTTCCTGCCCAGAGGTTTGAACCCAAGTCCTTGCGCATTGTAACCTGTGCACTCAACCATTCAACCATGTGTACCACCCGGCCCCAAGATTTTTTTTTTTAATCTTTTAAAATCACTTGATTGAGAAAATGTTGATTTACAGGATTGATGTTTTCCTATGCTTGTTTTTAGATATAAACACACCTTTCTATTTCTTTGTGAAGAATAGCATTTCAGCTTACTGAGTAGTCTATTGTGTTAAAGGGTGAATAGAACTGTCTTAAAAGAGGATCTAAGCCCTTCCTGGTGCGAGATTCTGCTGGATGAGTACTAGGAAACTGATTTGCAGTCCTAGGAGTTAAAGATTAAATATGAATAAACAAGGACTGCAATTCCTTAATTGTCCCAGATTTGGCCTATGTTTCTAATTTTAAGCATCAGCAATAATAGCCCTGTTTAAGACTAGTTACATAATGTTAATATAGTAGCTATTTAGATCTTCAGGCCTGAGGCACCAAAGAATCTAGGTACAAACTCAGTCCCACCAGAAGCCAGAGGTTAGCATGGTTCTGGGAGAAGAAGAAAAAAAAAAGAAGGAAGAAAGAGGGAAGGAACCTCTTTTTTCTAGTAAGTGAGGTTGTTCAGTGATAGGAGCACAGGACTTATATGAGTGAAGTCCTGGGCTCAGTCTCCAGCACTTAATATGCTTTGGGTTTTCTGTCTGGGGGTGGGGAGAACCTATTATTCTGAGCATAATCTCTCCTAAAAATATATGTAACATTTACTTTGAATAAAAAAATAAAAGTGAATTGGAAATCAAAAAACAAATTTAGGAAATGATTTTATAATTTGTCTCTTGGTATTTATTTTAGATTTTGAGAAGAGAATGAAGATGAGAAATGAAAGATTCAGTTTTAATTTCCAGATTAATTCTTCTTTTGGGGCCGGGGGGAGCTATAGTTATTATGAAATCTAATTTTCCATGCTTTACATTTAGTGAATAATGTAAATAACTTACAACTGAATGATTATAGTCATTCATATGGACCATGTTTTCACTGATTTTTTGTGGCCTCCATATATCAGGGAGGAAGAAAATTTCCTTTTAAAAAAATAGTAATACCAAACATGAGCATCTAGAGTCTCTCTTGAGAAATCTTTTTCTCTAAATCTTGTCATACAGTTTATAAATGATACATTTCAGAATTCAGTGTTTTAAAACTCTTCAGTTTGCTTAGAATTTAGATTGGACAGAGTTCCTGGTAATTTCCCATTACTCACAAGGAATTTAAAGGAAAGCTTCTCAAATTGAGATTTGTAGCCCTTTGGGGGGGAATTACTCTGACGCCAAAAAATATTCAAGGAAAGAGACAATAGTAGAATTCTAAGATAAACTGAAGTAACCCACAGTATGCATGAGCACACACACACAAACACACACACACACACACACACACTGAAGACTTAAAATATTCAGGAAATAATGATAGATTTATATACAATGCAAATATTAATTCAGGAATTCTGCATAGTCTTTATCTGATTTTCCCCATCTAGAGTACAGTATCATATCAATTAACTTGACATTAAACATTTAACATGACTTTATGCCAAAATTATTTCTCATTTTCTTCTCTGTGTCTTAATAAATTACATATTCATTTCCAGTTAGGATCTTATGCTTATCCTTCAGCTTCTCCCAAATTAAGCAAAGATTCTCTTTCTATCATTTTTAGAACTTTACAGAGGTCAGACTCTTGTGGTTTGTTGTTGTTGTTGTTGTTGTTGGTTTGTTTTTTTGTTTTGGCCTCCAGGGTTATTGCTGGGATTTGGTGCTACACTACAAATCCACTGCTCCTGGAGGCTATTTTTTCGCTTTTGTTGCCCTTGTTGTTTCTCATTGTTGTTGTTATTACTGTAATTGTTGTTGGATAGGACAGAGAGAAATCGAGAGAGGGGAAGAGAAAGACAGACACCTGCAGACCTCCTTCACCACTTGTGAAGCAACCCCCCTGCAGGTGGGGAGCCGGGGGGGCTCGAACCGGGATTCTTATGCCGGTCCTTGTGCTTCGTGCCATGTGCACTTAACTTGCTGCACTATCTCTTAATCCCTGACACATGTGTTTTCTATATAGTGGAGTAGTGATATGGTTATGTAGGAGAGCTAAGAATTCAATAAATGATTCAATTTATAGAGTGTCCTCTAGACTCACCTTTACTCCTCTAAAAAGTTGAGTTGTCCTAACTATTTGGCATCACCAACACCCCTGATAATGCCAGGAGAGCCAGCAGAGCACTTTCCAAATGGAGATTTGCTCTTCTTTTGCACCCACGGACTTTGACAAATGTGTTCTCTTATAATTGGAGTCTCCATCATGAACTGTGGACTCATCATTGAGTTTATTCTCTTTGCTTAGTTGACTTATAGATGGATTCTAGTCCGGAATGCTTTTCAAGTTGACTGAAGTCCTATAAATTAGTTGTAACACAGATTTCGGAGCCATTTCGAATAAAGTAGATAAAAGTAATATAAAGCTCAATGTACCATTATATTCTACTCTTGGTGTAGGAAAATACCAATACATCGCAGTGTCACTTGAGTTTTAGACTGGGAAGTTCTGCAAAAAATCAAAAGCAAGAAACTGTTAGTAGATCAACACAAAGGAAAATGTCTGCGGTGGCTTGGCTCTTCTTTGGAAGTCATTCTTTCACCCCAGTAGTTAATTTCACCACTTTTTTTTTAGTACATGGAAGATAGCCTCAAAGCAACTTTCTTGTCCATGGAAGGCAAATATCAAGGTGCCTGGTACTCAAACAGACAGAATGCTTTAAGCCGCTGCTTCCCATTGTTGCAGGCATCTCATCTCCCTTTCTGTCTCTCTCACCTTCTATTGGGGGCGGGGGAAAAAAAGACTGTCATGAATGGTGGAATGGGACAGGCACCAAGCCCCAGTGATAACTCTGGCAGCAAGCAGATCAAATTCTCCATCCTTGTGGAATATATAGTTTACTGGTAGAATGGAAGGGTCCCAGCAGATCAAATTCTCCATCCTTGTGGAATATATAGTTTACTGGTAGAATGGAAGGGTCCCAGCAGATCAAATTCTCCATCCTTGTGGAATATATAGTTTACTGGTAGAATGGAAGGGTCCCAGCAGATCAAATTCTCCATCCTTGTGGAATATATAGTTTACTGGTAGAATGGAAGGCTTGGCCTGAGGTGAGAAGCCATGTTGAGTTCCGTTGCCCGTGTTCTTTGACTTGGCTTGTCTTGTGGCCCTGGATGTGGGCTGCACTGACCTCTGTGGTAGCAGTGACATCTGGAGTTCTTATAAGAGCCAGTAATAGCCAGTGTAGGTTTAGAAGACTATGTTGCCTGAAAGTCTAGTTAATACTCTGATGTTTTCAAAACAAGAAAGAACAAACCTTATGAACACAAAGAGCCTGGGAGGGAAGATTCAGAGGAAGGAAAAGCCAATGTATACTATACATATGTGTTAAAACGGAGAGAGAAAAGATAGTGTCTATGTGGTGGTGTGGGGGGGAAGAACTTGTGAGTGTCACTGGGAAGAACCCTATCTCTACAGACTTAGTGTTCTGCAGCTCCCAGAAAACTAACTTACCTTTAATAAGTCAGAATGCTAATCCATTAATTTGGAGGGATGAATCAAATTGCCAAGGGAATAAATAATATTCACGTTAATAGTGTGGCAGATTTTCATTATATAGAATTCTGTGCAAAAAAAACCACAACCCCATCTTGACTTAAATGTGAACTTGCAAAGCAGCAGTACTGAGCAAGGTGATTTTATTGATGAGCAGCAGTACTGAGCAAGGTGATTTTATTGATGAGCAGTATTGAGCTGGTGCTCCTGAAACCAGGTGCCTTCATCTGGAAGCCATCCAGAGAACCAGAATCATCTTAGCTCATCTGTTGCATCAGACATTTTTCCTATAGTATGTTGACATTTGCCTTCTGAGCTGACTATCAGCTGTCCCCCTACGCTGTTGACAGCATCATGATGGTCATACCATCATTCTCTTTGCTGGCATTGGAAAAGGCAGTGGGTGGCATTCACTGAAGTAAAGTGATGGCTCCTTTTCCATCACTGTTGTGGGTGTGGGTCTTTGAGGGATTAGATTAGGATTTTCCTGTTGACTATTTCTGCTTGGGTAGCTCTGCGGTATGTATGACTTTTGTCTTTTAGAAGAAGGGTTCTTTCCTCTGACATGTTAATATAACTAAGAATAAGCAAGACATCTGGAATTACTAAAGCATCAACAGGCTCTCTGTAAACATGGCCAGGACCAGACACAAACCAGAGGGAGAAGTGATTTACGTTTAGCAGGAATGGAATGTACTTAGGAGGTAGAGTTCCAACTGTATTCACAATCATTTTACCCCGGTGGAATCAGACTGGTACACTTCTGATACTTCTGATCTGTCAAGGTATAAGAAATTGACTTTGGGAAGGGAGGCAAGGCATGTTGACAGGTAAGACATGTTTTTATGTTAAGAAAAAAATATTTGTGTGTGCTATGTGTTAAAGAATTAGTTGTTTTAGTTTAGAATACCATTATCCAAAGGGCAGATAAATGTGCAAAGAAAACTTGAATTGGGGTTCACATAATTGACCAAGTCACATTTAGATATATCACTTCTTTCCAGATATAGTCAGTGGACTGGCATTCTCTGAAAACTATACCACATTCACAAGATGCATGTTTATTTTGTATTTTGACCAAAGACAATCAATTATTAAACCAGATGTTTGTTCAGAGGTTACATTTTTTTTGCATCCTAACCAGGCATCATCCTTTTATGTTTTAAAGTTGATATCCACATCAGTTGTAAGAGCTTTATTTTCTATATGAAGACATGTTTTGATGTCCAAACACCTCTAGGCATTTAACATTAAATCTAACATCAGCTAAAAAAAGAAGAAGAAGAAGAAGAAGAAGAAAGAAAGAAAGAAAAAGAAAATCTGTCCATCTCCAGCTGGGATCCTTTAATGACTGTGGAGAGCTCTACTCATTAAACCCAATGAGAATGTACAGCTCTGTTTTAGGGGTAATTCTACAGTCCTGTTAAGTAATTAAATTTCTCAATGACTGCCTGATAGAACCTGCTCAGGTTACCAGTGGGAGGACTGTCACGTAGAGAAAGGTAAATGTGTGTTCATGAACAGCCAGCCGGTGCCTTTTCATGCTAAATGTGATTCCCCACGTCTCCTCTGCTTAGAGGTATGCTCAGAACAAGCAGAGACCGGGCCATGCCGAGCAATGATCTCCCGCTGGTACTTTGATGTGACAGAGGGGAAGTGCGCCCCCTTCTTTTACGGCGGATGTGGAGGCAACCGGAACAACTTTGACACAGAGGAGTACTGCCTGGCCGTGTGTGGCAGCGTCAGTAAGTGGACCCTCCCTCCAAGCCTGGCCACCTTTGGTCTTTCTCCACACTGACTCTGCTCTTTATAACCGATTGGTTTCATGGTTCTTTGGAAAGGTGTCTGTTGCTACCACTAACCACGCCCCGTCACCTTCTTTCAAGTTGTACAGCCTCTTTTCCAGCCTATTCTTCTAGCTGTGTTTGCCTCCCATCTTGCAATCTGTAGAGACTTTTGAGCGCTTTTCTTTAAGCCAAGCTGGAGTAGTCGTTTTGTCTTCTCCGCTGTTTCTGCCAATGTGTTCTTACGTGTTTGTCTGTGTACGTGTATGTTCAGGTCTGTGCATGAGCACTGTTCATGCAAGTGAGATCTGCCACAGCAGACCTGGCTGAGAAAGCCTCAGTTGCATCGGCAAAGCATATTGCTCTGATTCATGTCTTTATTTTGTGACATGTTCTTTATTGTGATTGGGAAGGGAATGTGCTTGAATGAATTACACGTACCTCATGTCAGAGGGAAAAAATAAAATAAAATACCTGAGGCTCCTGAGCTCACACATGGATGGTAGCAATGTCAAGTTCGCATGTCTTCTCTTGGAAATAGAAGAAAACTGTTGACTTAACATTAGTAATCTTCAATGGCATACATCTCACAGAATATCATTTTCAAAGCCTTTCCTCTTGGATGTTAAAATTTCCTTAACACTGGGGTGGAGGGGAACACATACACAATGTGAAGATGCCTTAAAATACCAGTGAAGAAGGTTTCCATGAAAGTAGTTCTCCCGAGGTAATGTACCAGAAAAAAAAATACCAATTTTGTTTATTCCTTTTTTATTATTTATTTGCTTATTTGTTTATGAAAACACTGTTCAGTTCTGGTCTACAGTGAGACTAAGGATTGAACCTGAGGCTTCGGAGCCTCAGGCATGAAAGTCATTTTGCATGACCAGTATGCTATCATCCCCACCCTGTCAAATTTATTTTGCTTTTTGCTCAAGAGTAAGAAGTTTGAACTGCCAGAGAAGTCATTGCTCCATATGACAAATCAAAGATCACTTCAATTAAGGATTAAACCCCCAAATGGTGTGCTTTTTTTTTCTGCTTTTTCTCCCTTGGTGAGGATGACAGCCATCCTTACCTTCTTGGAATTTCTAAGGACTATATTTGTTGAGAGCATAGAATTAAGGTTAACACACACACACACACACACACACACACACACACACACACCAAAAAGACTACACCAGTAAAACTTTTACTGTGAAGAAGCCCACTATCTCCATGGAATCTGATATAAGTCCCTGTTGGGCTCATGGAGGATGGGAGAGGTGACTGACTCCATTGCTGTCCTGTGTGAGAGCAGGTGGAGGAACTGGACCCCTGGGGCTTCTCTTCTGGCTCAGATTGGATGGCTGCAGTATCTAGCTCCAAAGACTCCATTCTCCAGTTTTAAACAAAGAAGTTAATTAGGTCAGGTAACAGGAACACAATTCTGTTGCCTGAAGCCTCTTGAACAAAGAAAGGGTTTTTGTTATAGTGATTCTAACTGGTTTAGTTGTTTAGCTGCTGGGGAGAATTTTCTGGCAGTTTCCCAACTATTTATTTCCCCCTTCACAGAGATGGATTTCTTTATTTTTACAGTCAAGAATAGAAAACAGGGTTTAATAATAAATTTTAAAAAATGTTTGAAGACAACGCATCATAAGAAGAGATTGGGGAGGGAGCACACAGATGTGTGTATGTGTAAGTAAAAATAGAAATAAAAATGTTTTCCAAAATTGTAAACAGTAGTGACTTTGCCTTAAGAATTAGAAATTATCCCACCCCACCCCAATCCTATAACCACCTCCTACATAACCTTCCCCATTTGATGAGGTTGACTAGACTTGGGCTAGCAGCTGGGTGTGGGGGGACCATGCAGGCATATATATCTTCTAGAAGGTGCCATGAATGACACACTGTTGGCTAAGAGATTTTCCAAAAAATTAACACCCCAAAGAAGGTGAAATGAATAAGCCAGAAGAGGTGGGTTATGGAATGCTTTATCAAGAGAACAAGCATGTAAGACTGGTAGTTAGGAGGGTGACTAGATAAAGAGAGTTAAGTTCCATAAATCGCCAGGGTTAATAACTAGAGGCTGACCTGTGAGTGAACGAAATGCCTGGAGATTCTATGAAGGAGTGGTTCAAATGGGAACTAGGGAGACAAACAGGGAGCCACAAAATCCTTCTACTGGATACCAGATGTTCTATCAGAGATAAAAGTCATTGAGATTTTTCTAAGATGGTTTTGTGGAAATACAATCTGATGTTTAAGTGTGTTTTCTGGTTCCATGCTGGAACCAAACTTCATATTTTATATTTAGCTTTCAGCATAGTTCTTAAAATACATTTTTAAAGGTTTAATTTAATTTATTGTTTATTTGGATAGAGAGAAAAATCATGAGGGAGGGGAAGATAGGGAGAGAGAACCCAGGACCAGTCAGTGGCATGCCTCGTTAAGCACACACATTACATTGTGTAAGGAAGGACCCAGGTTCAAGCCCTTGGTCCCCACCTGCAAAGGGAAAGCTTCACAAGCAATGAAGAAGGGCTACAGGTATTTTTCTTCCTCTCTCCCTCTCTATCATCCCTCCCTTCTCAACTTCTCTCTGTCTCTATCCAAAATAATAAGTAAAAATAACTTTTAAAAATTAAATAAATGGGAGTCGGGCAGTAGTGCAGTGGGTTAAACGCAGGTGGCGCCAAGCAAAAGGACGGGCGTAAGGACCCCGGTTCGAGCCCCCGGCACCCCCACCTATACAGGAGTCACTTCACAGGCGGTGAAGCAGGTCTTCAGGTGTCTGTCTTTCTCCCCCCCTCTGTCTTCCCCTCCTCTCTCCATTTCTCTCTGTCCTATCCAGCAATGACGACATCAATAACAACAACAATAACTACAACAATAAAACAACAATAAAAGGGGAAAAATATATATTAAAATAATTAAATAAATAACATTTCTTTAAGAGAGAGAGAAAGAAAAACCACAAGCACTGCATGTGAAGCTGTCTGCCTGCAGGACAGTTTTTAGTTTTTGTTAGGGATATTCATTTAGTATTTGTTTTTTAATCTAGTCTCTCTTTTTCCCTTGGTCTGTGAACACACGTGAGTTTCAGCCATCATTTTCACGTTTCTATTTTTGTTTTTAGTTATGTTCTCTTATTTTCTCCATAGTGTCCCAAAGTTTACTCAAGACCACCCAGGAACCTCCCCAAGATGCTGTTACACGTATGTTGTAATTGACTTGGAGGAGGGGCGGAGGGAAGGAGAGCACTGCATGGCGGCATTCTCTCTCCAGCACCCGCACCTTCTTTGCATGGTTTTGTGTCTATTCTGAAATGTCTCTTTCCATTGCCTTGCATATAATTCTGTCTGATTTTTTTTTTTTTTTTTTTGGTCAGACAGCTTCAGATGTAGTGCTGACAGAGCTGCTACTTGTGATCTTTTGATTTCCTATGGAAATGTTTAGGTGCTGTATATGTAAAGTATCATTTCATTGGATTGGGTGTCAGTTTCATTTCCCGAAGTTGCCAAGGTGTCACAATGTAATGAGAAGCCATGTATACAAAAGACTTGTTCTACAGAAAAATACTGAGTATGCATGTAATATGTTAACCATATGGACTGGTGCGTGTGCACAAGAGTCACAAGATTGTTGAGATAACGGTTAAGCTTTAGAACAGGGAAAGATCACTTTTGGATGTCAGAACCACCTCTTCTTTCTCTCTCTGAATGAAAACAAGTAGAACAGTGGCACCTAGACTTCTAATTTTTTTTATTTATTTAAAAAAGGAGACATTAACAAAACCATAGGATAAGAGGGGTACAGCTCCACACAATTCCCACCACCAGATCTCTGTATCCCATCCCCTCCCCCGATAGCTTTCCTAGTCTTTAACCCTCTGGGAATATGGACCCAGGGTTATTGTGGGATGCAGAAGGTGGAAGGTCTGGCTTCTGTAATTGCTTCCCCGTTGAACATGGGCATTGACTGGTCGATCCATACTCCCAGCCTGCCTCTCTGTTTCCCTAGTAGGGTAGGTAGACTTCTAATTTTATCATTAGATTGTAGAGAAATTTTCCTATAAAGTGTTTTGCACTCCATATGGTCAAGATCTGAAAGTGTTCTTGAGGCTAGAAAAATTATGTTTGCAGTTGAGATGCACATTATAAAAATGTAGACAGTGCCCCAAAGCCAGTGAAAAATATTTAAAACATTTTTCCCTAAATGTCAAGAATATAACATGCCTCCGTGAATTGCCTTTCTCACTCTTTTCTGAACTAATAAGCATTTTTACTTTTGTTGGAGCTATTGTATTTTGCCATTTTTGATTTGTTTTCATGCCCTTAATCTTTCCAAGTAGACATTGAAATCTCTCATAATATTCTTTTTCTTTCCCAGTAATTTTCTCCTTCTACTTTGAGTGTGTTTGAGGTCCTGACACTTTCCAGTTCCAGGAGGGTGAGGCGATTTTTTGGCAGCTATATTTTCTTAGTCTACCTACAGAGACTGTTCAGTCACGGCAAGTGAAGGGTTTTGCAGTGTTAGTACAATCAGATTGGAGAAAGCATATAATTTCTGGTTATTTATAGCCTTGCAGCTATGCCTCCTTATTTATAGCAAAGCTGCACATTTGAGTTGAAAAAGTCATGGTCGTCTGGAGGTCAGATGCAGATAGTCAAACACAGTCGGGGGAAAAAAAAAATGGAGAGAAACCAGAGGCTGAACATCCTTGTCTGATTGGCAATGGGGACTTGCCCTGGGCTCTTTCTTGGCAAGTGAGGGCTAGGTGAATGGTGTCTCTTTTCATGATGGTGTTGAATTTTAAGCATTTCACTGTTGGTGTTGCTTCTAGTTACATAATATACAGGGAACTAGACAGGAAAACTCTTCAGTAAAGCGGTAGAAGCTTGTATATATGGAGGAAATGTGTGATGGTGAGAATTGTAAAGACAGTGAATTTGCCGGCAAAGTTGGCTCCTTATCATCAGGCATTTGTGGATTTTGCATCTTTGACACACACACACACACACACACACACACACACACAAACTTGAGCCATGCAATTTTAAGGAGCACTAGTTTGGGTTGGGTTGGGTTGGGCGTGGCTGGGCTGGGCTGGGCTGGGCTGGGCTGGGCTGGGCTGGGCTGGGCTTGTGTGGTTGTCATAAGTAAGAATCAGGGGCAGGCACTCTCCAAAGGGAGCCTACATTGCCACTCAAGGAAGACTGGTCCTGAAATGGATGTAGTTTAGAATGTTCCCACTTGTGACCATGAACTGTGAACTCAAACTGACAGGGACTCAAAGGCTATACAGGCTCCTGTGCTAAATATGAATAGTTATTATTTTTAATTTTTTAATTATCATTATTGGGTAGATATAACCAGAAATTAAGTGGAAGGGGAAGGTAGAGAGGGAGAAAAAAAGGATAGACAACCTACAAACGTGCTTCATTCATGAAGCCTTCCCCCTGCAGGTGGGAACTGGGGGCTTGAATCTGGGTCCTTGAGCATTGTAACATGCTAAACCAGGTGCACCAGCACCCCCCCCCATTTATATATTTTCTTTCAAATTTGGAGCTACTCTGTACCCTGACCCAGCTTTCTAGTCCTATTCTCAATTCTAACACTATATTCCCAGACAATATGTTTAGTCCCTCTGCAGGTTAGCTATCAAGCTCTAGTAAAAAAAATACGAAAGTCATGGGTCCCCAGGAACATGCCTAAAATAGACTTCCTAGCTTCTATGCACCCTAAAGTCCCTATTCCTAGCTGTTCTATTCCTGTGTTATGGTTCCTGTTCATATCTTACTGCTTTTCAGCCACCAAGTTGCAGGTGCTACTACAATTTCATTCTGAAATACCTGAGCAGATGACCTCACCAATATGCCCCAGAACCTCACCTCTCCAGAGCCGTACTCCACTAGAGAAAGGCAGAAAGAAACAGGCTGGGACCTGCCAATGCCCAAGTCCAGCAGAGAAGCAATTACAAAAACCAGACCTCCTACCTTCTATATCCCATAAAGAATTTTGGTCCATTCTCCCACAAGAATAAATGTTAGGGGAAGATGTCCAAAGAGCTCTGAACTCTGATTTCATCAGAACCCAGAGAGAAGAAGAAGAAACAATGAAAAAGAGGTGTGTGTATGGGGGGGGGGAGAGACCACTCAGAAGTAGTAGATGTGACTTAGAAAGGAAGAGAAGGCACTACCATAGAAAAAAGTGGGCAAATGTATATAGTTACAGAAAAAATAGTCAACCCATATCTGTGATCTTTGGAAAACTATTGTAGCTTCTAACAGAGGGACACAGAACTCCTAGCAGTGGGACTGGTATTGAATTATACTCCTGCTATTTAATAATTTTGTAAATCAATATTAAATCACTAATAAAAACACTTAAAATTGGGGGCAGAGAAGATAGCACAGAGTTTATGCTAAGAGACTCTCATGCCTGAAACTCCAAAGTCCCAAGTGTCACCACCCACACCACCAGTGTGGAGCAGTACTCTAGGAAAACAAAACAAAAAGAAAATCCAACATGAGGCCAAGATCCTTCATTTTACCCATAACTTACGGATCTGAATCCTAAGAACAAACAGACAAAAAACTTTACTTTTAGGATAAAGATTCCTTTTTTATTTTGTTTTTTAGTTATTTGCCAGAGGACTGGTAGCTCTGGGTTATATTGGTGCAGAGGATTGAACTTGCAACTTTGGGACCTCAGGCACTAGAGTCTCTTTGCATAACCATTATGCTGTCTCCCTTACCCACAGGATAAAGATTCTTGTTTGACCTGAGTTGCTTCTGCCAATAGCTTAGCTGTCCCTTGAGCTTTAGTATGGTACACATGTTTATCATTCCATCTGCCTAGTACTGTGCTTGTGAACTGTAAATACTACATAAAGTGATTTGTTTATATTTCACATATGAAAGCATGCTTCCTTTGTTCTCTCTGCCTCCCCATCTGATTATACCTTAAAAGGTAAACAGACTGTCTCCTGAATGACTCTGACTCTCACAGAGAGCAGCATGCCTCTT
Organism: Erinaceus europaeus; assembly: GCF_950295315.1. Classification (NCBI taxonomy): domain Eukaryota; kingdom Metazoa; phylum Chordata; class Mammalia; order Eulipotyphla; family Erinaceidae; genus Erinaceus; species Erinaceus europaeus. Next base: position 112,995,408 of record NC_080170.1, on the reverse strand, counting down.
CTTGTGCAACTGGCTGTACCAAGGGAGGGACTGAACCAAAGAGAATGACAAGTGACCCATCTTTTAATTTTTTTTTCCCTGCAACAAATTGCACTGTCTAAACCAAGGCTCTCCACCTCAATGCAGTCGACACTTGGAGCTGGATAATTCATTGTCATAGACACTGTCTTGAGTGGGGTAGAAGCCAGGCCTCTGGCTTCTCCAGAGGTCAGTAACACCCTACCTGGTGAGATAACTAAACACCTTTCTAGAATTTCCCAGGGACGCCTCTAAAGGGGGATGGGATAAACCATTCCTGGCTGAAAACTTCTGACCTAGATACGTGTTTACCCATATCTACTTCAAATTTATACCTGGATTGATGTGAATAGCTATACTTTTAGGGCTGAAACATAGCTCACCCAGGGAAGCATACACCTTGCTGTGTACAAGGCCCCAAGTTTGAACCCCAAGTGTGATGGTGCCTCATGGGAGTATCATTATCTCTGGTACCAAAGAAACTCTATGTATGCATGTATGTGTTTATATGGGATATTTAAAGAGAGGGGGAGAAAAGTCCTCAGTAGTAATGGAATCATTCCTACATGAGACCCCAGAGCCATAACATTAAATTAAACCAATTTAAAATAAAATAAATCTGCTGTACTTTGTACTTTCCATGAACTTGAGGGCATATTGAAGTGTTAGAATGTCAGAAACCTCTCGTGTGCAACAAATGTGCACAAAATTGAATTTGTTAGACCATTATCCTCTCTCTCAATGTTTTTGAGTTAAAATGGATGTTACCCTCAGTGCTCTGACTCTAGAATTTCTTAGGTCTCCTAGTTACTCTAATGGAATTTCTATTAAGAAGCAGAAACTAAACCAGCAAGCATCTGGGTTAAAAGCACATAGTTCAGCCTGCTTTCTCTATTTCCTTTTTGTTTCATAAAATTCCAACATATGACAGAAAGCAGCCATCAGCAGAGGTGCCTTCTTCCCTTACTTTAGGTGACTCGGCATCTAGCATGGTCTTTGCATCGTACTTGTGATCACAGTATCTCTGCAGAAGTTTAAGTTTGCCTTCAGAAGAGTGGAGGAAGGGCTAGTAATAAATTTTCACTCCCATCTCAGGGGCCCAGACATAACAGAATAGACTAGGACACTTCCAGAGACTATAAAAAGAAACGAAATCATATCAGTTCTGGCCAGGACACCCTCCCTGAATCTGAGGTTGCCTCAGACTCTGAGTTTGCCGGGTATAGATAACTCAATGTGTCCCCTTTAAATGGGATGTGTGCCCTTAGTCTCAGCCAGAGTTATATAGCCTGTCAGAATGTCCAGGCCCTTTAGTCTTTAGCCAGACTTGAACCATTTTTTTTAACTCACTGTACTTGTTCTTCAGATTGTAAAATGGCAAGAATTAGTTCCCGTTAGCACACTTTCTAAGACTAATAGAACTGTGATGTTTTTGACGGAAGTGCCAAGTGCTATTAAAAATAATTAAAAGCATTAAAAGACGTGGTAGTGGTAGTATCATATGAGCACCCGTAAAATCTGTTAAATTGATAAATAGGACAAACCATAATTTGGGGATCCAGAGATGATCAGACTAAGAAGGATACCTTTTTCCTTACAGCTGCCACATTGAGAAACCTTATTATTAGAAAGGATTGATTTGCTTAGCAAACTAGCTTTTAAATAAAGCTCATCTACTCAGATCATTGAAATGTGCTTGCTGTCTGTGTGCCCTGTTCTTTATCAATGTTCAAGGAAGAGTGGATAATCTGATAAAGGATTCAGTAACACATCTTCAATAAAAAGACAGAGAGCCAGCAGTGTAGGTTTTGCCCTGGCAGTTGGGACTTGTGGGCAGTCATGGGCAAGTGGAATGAATAGATACAGGTGTTTTGCAATAAAGAATATTTACCAAAAGAAACAAGTAGGCCAACACCTGGTGTCAAATAGTCATTACATTTCAGCCAGAATGCACAGGTGCTAAGAGATATTAAATCACCAATAATATGTATATATTATTGGTGATTTAATAATGATCAACAGGATTGTGTGTTGAAGAGTACAGTTCCACACAATTCCTACCACCAGAGTTGCACATCCCCTCCCCTTCATTGGAGGCTTCCTTATTCTTTATCCCTCTAGGAGTATGGACCAGAATTCTTTATGGGATGCAGAAGGTGGAAGGTCTGGATTCTGTAACTGCTTCTCTGATGGATATGGGCATTGGCAGGTTGCTCCATACTTCAGCATGTCTCTCTCTTTCCCTAGTGGTTAAGGGCTCTGGGGAGGTGGGGTTCCAGGACACATTGGTGAGGTCGTCTGGCTGAAATCATGGTAGCATTTGCAACCTGGTGGCTGAAAAGCATTAAGATAGAAAGCAGACCTTTTTTTATTATTATTAATCTGGAACCTAAAGGTAAGAGTATAGCAGAAGAGATTTGGGGTCTTCATGTTGGAAGAAAGTAGGAAGTCTGTTTTAGATATATTCCAAGGGGCCCACGACTTAACCACGCACTTTGCCTGCAGTAACTTGGCAGGTTTATTGATGTGATAACACACAAGGATGATGGAATTAAATATCAGTGTAAAGTCCAGTGTACAAGGGCAGAGAAATATTGCTGTGGAAGGCCAAGATGAAATGAAGTGGGTTTGATTCTGAATGCCTCCACTGAGATTAACAATTCCATCTGGGTTTTTGTTGCTGCAGTTTTTAATGAAAGTGGACACTATTGAAAGATTTTTGACTCTCTGAACTCATCTCCAGCTTTGAGCAGCTGTGGCAGGTCCTCCCTTTGTCATCCACAATTAATGAAGTCGAGAAGGGCTTCTGACAAATGAACAACAGCAACAAAAAAAATAACGAATGAATAAGAGAACCTGGAGCAAGCTGTTCTAGATGCCTTTTAATCTCGCTATTGCTTCAGATTTTTTTTTTAATTTTGTCTTGAGGTTGCTTTTAAATTCATGAGCATTATGCTAAAACAGATATAGATATTAATAAAATAGCACTGAGCACTGTCATTCACTCTTTCATGCTCATTTTACGTATTTGACAAAATCCCTATGTCAGTCCATGCCTGTTAAGACATTAAAAAAAAAAAAAAAAGCAATGTGTTTTGACCAAAGTAGAGGAAACATAGCACAGATTGCATCTCTTATTACCTCCTGTTGTCCCCAGGATGCCGTGTTGATCTGCCATCTAGGTCTACACTGACTATAAAGAAGTGCTGTGTGAGGACACATGCCCTGATGTGTTCTCCTTTAAAGAGAGTCTGATACCACATGTAAAAAAATAACAACAAAAATTTTTCCACATTGTCAATGAGCTTTTAAAATTTGAACTTGGGGGTCTGGTAGTAGCGCAGCAGGTTAAGCCCAGGCATGAGGATCCCGGTTTAAGCCCCCAGCTCCCCACCTGCAGGGGAGTCACTTCACAAGCAGTGAAGCAGGTCTGCTAGTATCTATTTTTCTCTCCCCCTCTTTATCTCCCCCTCCTGTCTCCATTTCTCTCTGTCCTATCCAACAATGAGGACAGCAGTAACAATAATAATAACCACAACAATGATAAAACAACAAGGGCAACAAAAGGGAAAAAAACAGCCTCCAGGAACAGTGGAGTCGTAGTGCAGACACTGAGCCCCAGTAATAACCCTGGAGGCAAAAGAAAAAGAAAAGAAAAATTCGAACTTAGTGGTTTTGATAAATACTCACATTTAGGGTAAGTTAGAGATTCTCACTCTGTGCTCTCACCAAAAAAAATTTTTTTTTTTTATTTTTTAAGATTTATTTGTTTTTATGAGGCAGAGAGATCAGAGCTCTGTGGCACTGGGAATCAAATCAAACCTGGGCCCTCTGAGGCCTCAGCCATGCAAGACTTTCTGCTTAAAAGTTAAACTGGCAGCCTGCAAGCTCTGTAGTGTTTTGAGATTAAGTTTTCACATAACAATCTTGCTTTACAGGTTTATATTTCGCATATTTATCAATTATCCTCATGGCCACATCGCCTACAAATTATAGCCCGTTAAAGTGACAGCCTAGCTAACGTTGTATAAAATCGCATTTGCAATGAAAGGGCAATGACTTCTATAGGTCTTAATTTGCTTTCATCTTCTGTTGTCAGTTATATAGAGATAAATTGCTTTTCTGCTAGAAAAGGGAGGCTAACCAAATTTTCTTGTTAGACTCTAACATTGGTATATCGACCAAATGCCATTCTCATGCCTCCGTCTAGGGAGAAAAGTCATGATGCATTTTCTCATAGAAAAATAGCTCATGACTTTTCCAACAACCCAGTCATCGCAGTCATTACGGTTTGAGATGCAGTTGCAGGTTCTGCCCATCACTCCTGTAAAATGATATGTCTCCCTACAGATTGAGAAAACAAATGAATATCAATGAGATCAGGGCAGTCTTCACAGAATCTCTTGTCTTAACTCCACACCTTCCAGTCTTCTGTAAAAATATGAAGTGAAATGATTAAAAAACAACCAGAACTGAAGCCTGAGTGATAGGTCACCAGTGATGGTGCATGCCTTGTCTGCTGTGTGAGCCAGGCTTGACCTCCAGTACCACATGGAAGGTGCTATGATACTGAAGGGGGGGGGCTCTGGTCTCATCTCTTCCTCTCTCTGTCTTGGTGTCTAAGTGTATCTCTATCTCTGTATCTATGCTAAGTCCTGTATCTACAGAAAGGAAATAAAATGAAAGCCTGAGACTAAGACGTATTCAGTCAAGAGAGGGGATTGGGATGCAGAGTTCTGGTGGTGGGAATTATGTGGAGGTGTACCCCTCTTATCCTGTGGTTTTTGTCAGTGTTTCCTTTTTATAAATAAAAGTTTTTAAAAAAAATTGAACAGTCTCTCTGAGATGGAGTGACTTCAGCCACATTCTGAAGATAGAACAGTTGTATCTTTTCTTACTGTGGCGACAATTTCTCGACATAATTGCCAGAAGGGAAATGTGTCCCCGATGTATCTTAAGATGGGACCACTGACTGCAGTGACCAGGGTTCACTCATGAGTTGAAGATAAATTCATTTCCCATCCTTCCTGCTCTCAAATAGGGTTCTGGCAGGGATTGAGAGAGGAGCCTGCAATGTGCGGTTGCACATGTTGCTACACTTCAGTGAAAACTGAACCTAATGCTCCTGCGCATGTGTAAGCAATTTCCCCATCAGTAGTAGGTTACCTGTGGTTTAAGGAATGGTGTTGCCTGGTCAGAAAAAGAAGAGAACCTCTGACCGCGTGCGTGTGTATGTGCGTGTGTGTACACGGACCATCCATAAGAACCCCTTAACACCACCTACCTCCTTTCTACTAGTCCCAGACACACCTTCATCCCTCCATTGTTATCTCCTGAAGAGATACTCCATAGGCATAGTCTCTGAACAAACTTGAGTCATTCTTTCACTCTATGTATTATTTATGATTGTCATGGGATATCAAGAGGTAAGCTCTGGATCTCGCCCATGCAAAATGGTCTCCCCAGTTCAATTTTTTTTTTATTTGTTTTTGAAAAAGGAGACGGAACAGAGAGGAAAAAAAAAAAAAAAGGAGAGATACCACAACATCTCTCCATGAACCAGAAAGCTCCCTCAGAGATATCCAGAGTGCTCCCGTGTGGTGCAGGGGCACAAACCCTGGATCTCATACAGGTTAAGGCACATGCTCTACACAGTGAACTCCCACCTGGCCCCAGCCAGAAGTGGTCATTCCTTACAACACCCTTACATAGTGTCACCTTACGGTTATTTCCGTGACTTTGAGGCCTTACCTGATCTGTCTTGCAGTTCTTTTCTGCCTCTCTCACAGCTCCCAGACTTGGGTCCTCAGTTCTGACCTTGTTTATCCTGATTCTAGAGCTTTACAAGCACACTCCCCATAGGGAGGCGGGGGTGGGGGAAGCTTGTCTTTGTGTTGTTGTTTCATCTGTGCTTTTCTCTCAGCAGGTAAATGGGAAGTGGCACTTTAACTCCTTGTGTCTTCTGTCAGTTTAAGCCCAGCCTTCCTGGCCTCCTCCTTCTTGTTGTGTTCTCCAAAGCATCACCTAGTGGTTTTCCTGTCCTCCGTTATGCAAATCGTAATCTAACAATATGATTTATTGTTGTCTTTTTGTTTTTAGATGGTTTTCCTCTCACTAAAACATAATTGTGTGAGAACAAGAGCCTTTGTTTTGCTCATGGTTTTGTCCCTGTACTTCTCTTCTAGAAGCAGCTGTAATATGTGCTGAATGGAATGAACAAGCATCCTCTAGGCAGGAGAGTTACAGATCTTTGGTGTTAAAATTTAGATAGGAGGGCAGAGGAGATAGCATAATGGTTATGCAAACAGATTCTCATGCCTGAAGCTCTGAGGTCCCAGGTTCAACCCCCCTTATCACCATAAGCCAGAGGTGAGCAGTGCTCTGGTAATAAATAAATAAATTATATAGGAGAGCATTGTTCATCCCAAATGCTTCTTAAATTTGGGAAGCAAATTATTCATCCAGAGTTGTTAACATATTAAGAGCGGGAACTTTTTTCTTCTTTAATTGATAGGACAGAGAGAAATTGAGAAGGGAGGGAAAACTAGGAGTAGGGGAGTCAGAGACATTTCACTACTCAGGAAGTTTCTCCCTTACAGAGAAACTGGAGAGTAGGGACTTTTTTTCACTTTTATTTAATAAGCTGTTTAGACATATACTTTCAACTTATATATATATACACACACATATATGTATATATAGAAACATATCCTGCTGTATCCTGTAAGACTATTATGAAACTAAAATAAAATGATGATAGAGAAGTTTAAAGCCAATCCTAAGGTAATTCCCTCTACAGAGAAACCTTTGAATTCAGCATCTCTACAGTTTTCTAAGGGAACTTTTTAAAAAATTGCCTCCTTTATACATGTCTGTGAAAAGCTACTACTCTTGATCATCTGTGTTTCCAAGTGACTTGTGGTGACTGGAGTGAGGAGTGGCTTAGCTTAGTAGAACTTACAAACTTGTAAATATGAGATCCTAAGTTCAGTTCCCAGCATTGTACATGCCAGAGTGATGCTTAGGTCTCTCCACGTGCCTTTTCCTGTGACTGTATCACGTGACTAGAATTTACACTCAAAGACCTGATGCCTACCATCTTTCTTAGATTTTTATACCTTCTGGGTCTGTTCACTCTTAAGGAATGTTTCAGCATTTTTTAAAAAACATTAAATATTTATTCAGCTTGATCTTTTAAGACCAAACAGCCCATCCCATATCATTTACAGATGATAAAACTGAGACCAAAAAAAAGTTGGAATACCACTCCAACAAAAATTAAAAAAAAAAAAAAAAGCATAGCGAACTTTTGGTCAATAATAACATCAACTGAGTGGGACTCCAGGACATCCCGCTGAGCAAAAGAAGCCAACCTCAAAGAACACTTACATGTTTTACGTATGCAGTGTTCCTGAAATGACATAATTATAGAGCTGGAGACCAGACTGGTGGTTTTGAGAGACAGGGAGGAAGGCCACACAAGAGTAGCAGAATGGAAAAATTCCTTGTGATAAAATTGTTCTACATCTTGACCATAGTGGTGGTTACATAAAATAAGGAAAGAGAAGAGGAAGGCATAGAGGGAGGGAGAAACTGTGAAGGTCATTGGAAATCATAAGAGTTCCTGGGGTGGGAGGGGTAGATAGCATAATGGTTATGCAAAGAGATTCTCATGCCTGAGGCTCCCAGGTTCAGTCCTGTGCACCACCAGAAGCCAGAGCTGAGAAGTGCTCTGGTTAAAAAAAGAAAGAAAGAAAGAAAAGAGAAAAGAAAAGATATCATAAAAGTTCATGCATACAGTAGTGGGAGTACTGCAAAGCTATAGAGGTCAAACCCTAGAGCTAAAAGTATTTAACCTTAAGTTTAAGACTAGTTTCTATGGGAAAGGAAACATTTATTCCTGAGCTTGCTTGCAGAAGGCATGAATGAGCAAAGGTCAAGACTAAAAGGTTATTTAGATTCATGCTCCGTTGCTTTTTCATCTGACCCTTGTTTCAGCACCCTGCTTCTGCTAAACACTGGTGGAAGGTGACCATCCAGAAGCATTCAGGGCAGGCAGAAGCTGTTTGGCAACAAACAGACGAACAGATAATTTACCAAAGCATATTTTTCCCCAATTCCTGTTGTTCACAAACAAAGCCAATCCCATTCCAATGTCTAGAATGTATCAATACATTAACCCTTCACTGCTCTAAATATTAATATTTGGTTGTTTTATGGTTCGCCTACTTCTAAATTCAGATTTGTTTCTGTCTGTCTGGGATGCAACTCGGTGAATGAGGATATTTCCCCTCTATGTAGGTAATAGGGTAATCTTTCCTTCTCTGCATTGATGAAATGATAAAAAGTATCTGACATAGTGACACTGATGCTTGAGGCTGTTATTTGCCCAACTTACATAACTCAAGTCTGCAGCACTATCTAAAGAACCTAAAAGGTCCTGAAAGGTCCCTGAATAGGACAGACTGCTTTGTTGATAATTATAAAAACACAAGAGCAGGAGATAGGGCTCATAGTAAAGCATATTTCATATGTAATAAGAATCTTGGGCTTCGATCCCCAGTGTACACACACACACACACACACGTTCCTCTAAAAATAGATTTTTAAAATACCACAAAAATAAGCCCTCCTAAAGTCTAATTCTTTTCGTCCGTCCGTCCGTCCCCCCCCCCCCCCCCCCGGCCCAAAAGGGTTAAAGCACCCTATACCTTAAGTGGACTCTGATAAACAGCTTCCTGTGCTCTTAACATTCTTGAATTGCTCTGTCCAAAGAGGAAGCAACTTTTGAAAGAGTAGGCAAGGAGGATACAGTTTTTCCTGATCTTACTTTTTTGTTCCCCTGTCACTGACCTGTCATGGACCTTATCACAAAATGTATTCTCATTTGACTGAGCCAGTACAGATGAGAAATGACTAAGATCATGGGAAACATTCAAAAGTTTTCCAGGTTCAGAAATGACTGTGTTGAAAAGAAAAACAAAATTTTTTCATGTTGATTTGCCTGAGTTTATGCAGAAAAAAAAAAAATTTTTTTTAGTTTGGATTTTGTTTAATGCAAAAAAAGGATTTGAAATTAAAATTCATTTTTCAGCCATACTAATTAAGGTCTTATTTTCAGCCTTTTATTTAGGTTCTGTTGAGGATTGTTTAGAAAAGTACATGGTGATTTTCCAGTAGTTCGCACTTGATGGTCCCATGTATAATTCATTTTCAGAGGATGTGAAATAATAGTAGCTGCCTTTTCCTGTGTTTAGCTCAAAGCCCTATAATTTGGCTGAGATGTAAAACAGAAAAGGGACTAAGTACCCTGTGCACCACCCTGTCTGCAGGGTGATCAACACTTGCTGTGATACATCTTGTGTTTCCACTGCCCTAGTGCGTTGGTGTGTTATCACCACTTGATTAAAAAAGAGAATTGGAACATAGAGTGCTAAGGTAATTGGGTCCCAGCTTGTCTAAGAAAGCAGGGATTCAGTTAAGGTGAGCTAATTGCACAGCCCCTTATTCTTTCCTGCTTCTTTTGTGCTGAAATATTGGGCTGTCAGAAAAGTGTATAGGAAAACAGAAAAAAAAAATACATCTTGATTTTTCTGAAACCCAATACATACTCTCTCACCTCCACAAAAACATTAGGGCAAATATATAGACACATAGGAGAGGCTTTTTTTTTTTTTTCCAAATATATTTTCCTTGTGCCAATAGCATACTGGCTGAGTCACAGTCTCCCTGTTGTTTTGGGGGAATACACCCTACTCTTTTTTTTTTTTAACTAGTGATTCAGTATTGATTTATAAAATTACATGTCCTCCTTTTTTAAATTAATTAATTAAAAAATAAAATAAAATAAATAAAATTCCCCAGAGACCCACCCTACTAGGGAAAGAGAGAGGCAGGCTGGGAGTATGGACCGACCAGTCAACGCCCATGTTCAGCGGGGAAGCAATTACAGAAGCCAGACCTCCCACCTTCTGCAACCCACAATGACCCTAGGTCCATACTCCCAGAGGGATGAAAAATGGAAAAGCTATCAGGGGAGGGGATGGGATATAGAAATCTGGTGGTGGGAATTGTGTGGAGTTGTACCCTTCCTATCCTATGTTTTTGTTAATGTCTCCTTTTTTTAAATTAATTAATTAATTTTAAAAAGTACATGTCAACAGGGGTATAATTCCACACCCTTCCCAGAATGCTGAATCACAAGTCCTTCCATTGCAAACCACTGCAGTTCTTCTCATGGGTTAACTGTCACTCTGCAACTCTCTGTCTGCATTTGCACATAATTGCCCCCTTTTTCTTCCAGGCCCAGTTCTCTCTTTCCCTCCAAGCCACACATAACCCTATTACTACATCCAAATCCCCGACTCCCCACCTGCAGGGGGTCACTTCACAAGCCTTCACAAGCGGTGAAGCAGGTCTACAGGTGTCTATCTTTCTCTCCCCCTCTGTCTTCCTGTCCTCTCTCAATTTCTCCTTGTCCTATCCAACCACAACAATAACAACAATAATAATAACTATAAACAACAAGGGCAACAAAAAGGAAAAAAATAGCCTCCAGAAGAAGTGGATGCCTGATGCAGGCACCAAGCTCCAGCAATAACCCTGGAGGAAAAAAAAAAAAAGGTCTGATTTTGTTCAACTATTATAATCTTTGGATTATTAGCATCCCAGATGTTTGCTTAAAACACAGAGAAAAGACATTTAAAAATTAAAAATTCTTCTCACTCAGGTCCTTTTTGGAATATTTAATCTAAAATATAATAGTCAAATAATTAGATGAGGACAGTGACCAAAGACACTTAGAACACTGCTGAATAACACTTGAAATGGATGTGACCTGAGAAGATGGTGAAAACATCTTAATCTCGTTATGTTGAACATGCTTTCTTCCATAAATCACTTTTTGTTTCTTTTCTCTTTCTCCCTCTCTCCGGGGTGTGTGTGTGTGTGTGTGTGTGTGTGTGTGTGTGTAAGTTCATAAATACTCGGATTTCCTCCATAGTCATAACTAATCTATTGGGAAGACTGCTTGTATAGGCATTATAACTCAAGTGAAGACATTTTTGTTTTATAGTACCTGCTTCATTTTTATGGGCACTTCTACTTCCACATAATAAAAGCAGTATATGTTTCGAGTCAGTAATAGTTCTTAAGCAGCACCAGTTGAATTCAAAGTAGAAATCACTTCTCTTTTGACAACTAGGGCAATGAATTGATGGCCTGTGACACATTTGTGAAGGCGTCCAAGTCTTTCTGTGATTTCTCAAATGTATTCACTGACCATTGTGACTCTGGCTGGGGTTTCAAACACTTTTCTCATGAAACATGGCTTTGCTTTTCTTTGAAGTGAGCTGTGCAGTGTGGTGATTTTGAGATTTCTTTGGTTTCTGTAAGAATCTTTTTTCTGGGAGATGAGAGGTAGCGCAGCAGGTTAAGTGCAGGTGGCGCAAAGAGCAAGGACCTGCGGAAGGATCCCGGTTCAACCCCCCGGCTCCCCACCTGCAGGGGAGTCGCTTCCAGGCGGTAAAGCAGGTCTGCAGGTGTCTGTCTTTCTCTCCCCCTCTCTGTCTTCCCTTCCTCTCTCCATTTCTCTCCGCTTCCAGGCGGTAAAGCAGGTCTGCAGGTGTCTGTCTTTCTCTCCCCCTCTCTGTCTTCCCCTCCTCTCTCCATTTCTCTCTGTCCTGTCCAACAACAACAACATCAATAACAGCAACAACAATAATAACTACAACAATAAAACAACAAGAGCAAAAAAAATGGAGTAAAATAAAAATAATTTTTTTCATTTAAAATTATTTATTTATTGTCTAGAGCTAGAGAGAGATTAAGAGGGAAGAGAAAGAGAGAGATGACATGGAAGCAAAACACACCTGCAGTACTACTTCACCACTCATGGAATTTTCCCGCTGCAGGTGGGGCAGGGGCTGAGGATTTAGACCCTGGTTTTTTGTACATTGTAGCAAGTGTACTCAACCAGGTCTGCCATCACCCAGACCTCAACAAGAGTTCTTTACCTTGTCCTTGAAGTAGGAGGGAAAGATGATTTTCTCTAGAGAAAAACTCCTGTCTGCAGGGGAGAAAAAAATGTTGAGACTTTTTATGAAAATGCTTTGGAATCTGTAAGTCTCAATATACTATCATTTTCCTTTGAAAGAAAATTGTCTTTTACAAATGTCTCAGGAGTCTTAAGGTGTGAACTTGATGATTCTGTCACTCACTTTCAAGATTACAGAAGTTAATGTAGCAAAGTTTTAGAATTTGTGACATGCTTGTCCTAAATAGCCACTGTTTTTATTCTGTGCATGCTTTTTTCTGTTGAGTATCTTAATGACTAAACTAGACTCTCAACATGGACTGTTTTAAGAATTTTCCTTCACTCTTCACTTGAAAGAGGTTGACTACCTTTTCTGGGCTGCGGAATATATCTACAATGTTCTTTTAAACAGCACTAACATCTTGTCTGTGCTTCTTTCCTAAATTCTTTAGTCTGGAAACCGGTATTTTCTTGGGAGTGAATGACTGATTATTCTTTCTCTTCTGAAACTTCTTTCCCTTCTCCTTTGTAGTTCCTACCACAGCAGCAAGCACCCCTGATGCTGTTGATAAGTATCTTGAGACTCCCGGAGATGAGAATGAACATGCCCATTTCCAGAAGGCCAAAGAACGCCTGGAGGCCAAGCACCGTGAAAGAATGTCCCAGGTAAATGGAACTCTTCCATTCTTCAGTCTTGCAGTACTGGAAAAGCTGGGCTTGCCATTGCCTTGTAGTCTCCAATGGTTAATGTGGGTAGGGGGTCCCTGACTTTATCTGGCCCAGTGAAGCCATAATGTTTTAATTGTTTACTCTCTGAGTGTAGTTTTTGGGTTTTTCTTTTTCTTTTTGTATTTGAGTATTTTTTTAAACATTTCTTTTTATTTATTTATAACTGGATAGAGGCAGAGATAAATAGAGAAGGGGAAGGGAGATAGAAAGGTAGAGATACCTGAATCCCTGCTTTACCACGTGTGAAGCTTTCCTCCTGCAGGAGGGGAGCAGGGGTTTGAACTCAGGTCCTTGCGCACAGTAATATGTGTGCTTAACCAGGCATACCACCGCTTGGCCCCAGTTTTGGGGGTTTTTCTTCCCCCCTTTTGTTGTCCTTGTTGTTTATTGTTGTTATTGCTGTCGTTGTTATTGGCTAGGACAGAGAGAAATCGAGAGAGGAGGGGAAGACAGAGAAGGGGAGAAAGAGATAGACACCTGCAGACCTGCTTTACTACCTGTGAAGCGACCACCGTGCAAGTGAGAAGCTGGGGGCTTGAAACAGTATCCTTAACCTTGTTTGCGCTTTGTGCCATGTGCACTTAACCCACTGCACTACCGCCCCACCCCAGTTTTTGGGTTTTTTAATTCGTCCATGAACCTATACCTAGAAAGTATTTAATTATAATGTGTATTGTAGGATTTTTGAATGAAGGAATTAAATTATATCTACCACATTCTTGATAGGCTGTATTACTCTATACATTTAGTACCTATGATCATCACATTATAGATTGAATTTTTATATCATTATTACTATTTTAGTTTTTATTAGTGATTTATTGATAGTTCGCAAGATCATAAGGTTACAAGGATATAGTTGCACACCACACCCACAACATAATTTTGTGCCCTCCGTCACCCCATTCAGGCTCTCCCCAAGGATAACCACCATACTTTTCACAAAATCATAGCACCAGTTTAACTACTTTTTTTTTTTTGCTTTTTACTATGAAGCAACTTACTATTAGAACTTTGAAACTGTCACATTTTACAAATTTAAATCATTAGAAACATAGAGACTTAAAAGTAAAGTGAACCATTATCATTTCATTTTGTCCCATAAGTGGTAGTTAAGGCAATAGAGGTACAAGACTTTAATTTCCAAGTCGAGAAGAAAGCAAGAGAGGTGGTGTCATTAAAATTCTAGTAAAAGCAAAATGTAATGAAGATGAACTGAAAATAATTTGAGACCACATTATATATATATATAATCTGTACATGAACAAATTAAACCATTTTACCTCTATTTGAGGTACTAGATAACACCTTAGAATTTGATAAAGTAGAGGCTTTTATCTCTTTCTCAGATGCTTCATTCTGTCAGTGTATATTTCTAGCATGTGCTTACTATCACTATTCTGTTTTGCAGTTTATACCCTTTAGAGTGAAGTTAAAAGCAAATAGGGGAAAATCAAATTTAAGGAGAAAAATTAGTAAATGAAGAAAAACCTCAGGGTGATGTCAGCTACTCTTCCCTTCTCTTTGCTCCTTTTCTCTTCTTTTCTTTCACATAGAGACAAAGATTTATAGAGACCACAGCACCGAAGCTTCCTTCAATGCCGTGGGGGCTAGGCTCAAAATTGGGCCACACAGATGGCCAAGCAGTGCACTAAGTGAGCTATTTCCCCAACCAACCGCCACTTCTTGTTTTTTGTAGTATGTGCATTAGCTAGAGGTGAATAGTGAGGTTTCATCTAAAGCCACTTAAATTCATAAATAATCATTAAAGTGTATAGAATGTGCCATACACAGATAGGAATTCATCATCATGCACACCTAAAACTTACATAGTGTTATAATACAATGTTACAGCAGTACAGAATTACACACATGGGGGCGGGCAGTGGCGCAGCTGGTGGAGTGGACATCTTACAGTGTACAAGGAGCCAGGTTTGAGCCCCTGGTCCCTACCTGCAGGGGAAAGCTTTGTGAGTAATGAAGCAAGGCTTTCTCTTCTTCTCCTACCCTCCCCCCATCTTGATTTCTGACTGTTTCTACCCAATAAATGAATAAAAAGAATTAAGAAATTAAAAAAAACATAATTATACTCATGTATATGTATATATGTGTATAAATATTTATATATGTGTGTATAAGCACAAAATGACTATGAGTCATACTTGTTGACATTTAAATGACTTTCTGTTTTGTTTCTGATGCCTTCACAGGGTCCTTTCTGCTCACAAGTCCATTTCTGGAAAAATGAGTTCAAAAAGACAAAAATAACAAAAAAAATTAGTGCTGAATATTCAGCTTGGGATTTTTAGAGCATGCAACCACATCCCAAGTGTTGCTACTAGTGGCTCTGTGGCTACTTATTCCATTTTATAGGACAGGACAGAGAGAAATTGAGAGAGGATGGGGGGATAGAGAGGAAGAGAGAAAGACAGACACCTGAAGACCTGCTTCACCGCTTGTGAAGCTCCCCCTTCCCCCACAGTGTGGCTTGAACCCGGATCCTTGCACCAGTCCTTGCGCTTCATACTATGTGCTCTTAACCCGGTGAACTACCACCCAGCTTCCTGTCTCTCTCCCTCTCTATCTCCCCATTCCCTCTTGATTTCTGGCTGTTTCTCTCCCTTTTTTATTATGTATTTATTTATTCCCTTTTGTTGCCCTTGTTTTATTGTTGTAGTTATTGTTATTGATGTCATCATTGTTGGATAGGACAGAGAGAAATAGAGAGAGATGGGGAAGACAGAGAGGGGAAGAGAAAGATAGACACCTGCAGACCTGCTTCACTGCCTGTGAAGCGACTCTCCTGCTGGTGGGAAGCCAGGGGCTCAAACTGGGATCCTTACGCTGGTCCTTGAGCTTGCACCAGCTGTACTTAACCCGCTGCACTACCACCCGACTCCCTTCTGGCTGTTTCTATCCAATAAGTAAATAAAGATAATTTAAAAAATTAAAAGAAAAATTAGTTTCTAAAAATTCACTATATAAGACACTTTGCTAGCTTTATGTTAATTTTTTTTCTAATTACTATCGACAAGACGGTTAGATAAGAGGGGTATAATTCCACATAATTCTCACCACCAGAGTTCCATATCCCATATTTGTGGCTTTCCTGTTATTTATCCCTCTGGGAGCATGGACCCAGGATCATTATGGGGCGCAGAAGGTGGAAAGTCTGGCTTCTGTAATTGCTTCTCCACTGGACATGGGCACTGGCAGGTTGATCCACACTCTCAGCCTGTTTCTGTCTTTCCCTAGTGGGGCAGGGCTCTAGAGAGGTGGGTTCCAGGGTACATCAAGTATTTTCTACTTAAACCTTAGATACCCTCCTCACCTACTTCCCTTTTGTTTGTTTGTTTGTTTGTTTAATTAATTACATTTATTTTCTGAACTCAATAGTCATTACTAGGGTATAAAGATAAATTTGGATCTTTCCTTCTTTCTTGTTTAATATATCTTGTTCATTTTAATCCTATCAAGAAAATTTCAAGTACTCTTAATAGTTTGGAGTAGGATAGATCTCTTACAGAATAATAATTTAACTTTTTTACCACATCTGTTTAACCAATCACCTACTTCTTATAGGTCTTGGTAAACTTTCTCCATCTTTAGCCTTTAAGAGAAAACAGGAGATGTTATCTTGAAGCAGAGAATGTTGTTAGCTAGATTGTAGGAATCTTAGGAAAGTGAGTTGCCTGAAACCATCATTTGTCTTTATCATCTATGGTGCTGAGTACTGGGGGATGTTTGACTTTGAACTTCCTTGCCTCTTAAATCTCTATGAATTAGTTGTCATTTTCTCTGCATGAAACAGCCAACCCTTTGAAGATCTATAAGTCCTAATGTGCTGATACTTGTGGGTAGAAAGTGGAAAATTGATTTATAAAAATATACAGAGCAACCATGAAGTGCAGATCTGGAGAAATCTGAACCTAAAGAATAAGTCCTTACAAATGAGTTTCATTGTCGTTTCTTATTATTTGTATTTGGGTGGTTTTTTTTTTTTTTTCTTATTAGTGTTTTATTATAGTTCATGATATCTCTAATCCTGTATGCTCTGTGACTACTTGTTATAAATAGGATCTAGCAAATAAAAATCTGAACAGCATATAGGTGTTTTGCTTACTTATAAATTTAGAAGTTTTAATATATTCTCTTAAGTGTTTCTCAAAGTATATCACCTTTCTACTTGTTAGAGATGGCATTGTCCTACTCATGAATTTTTTAGCAGCGTCAGACAGATTTCGCTTTTAACATCTTCAAAGTGAAATTTAGAGCCCACTCGATAACTCACTGAGTGTGCTTGCTTTGTCATGAGCACAGTCCAGGTTTGATCTCACTGGTCCAAGGGATCTGTATCTTTTGTCTGAAAAGATTAACTCAGAACAATGAAGCTCCAGCAACAATTTAAAACGATGACAAAGAAAGTTAACTTTTCTCTGAATTTATGCTTTTTGGGGACAGATGATAAATGTTTATTAAACCAGGTAAAAATTCTCTTATACTGACCAAAGCTGCATTTTGCAGTCAATGTATACACGCCATGTCTGTACTTTGAGCTGGAGGGTAACCCTTTGATTTACTATTAAGAAAAACATCAGCATCTTAGGAACAGCCCCTTCTCCTGTCACCAAATGTCAATAAAACCCATTGACATTTTACAAAGGCAAATTGGGTCAGAGAGAACAAGTGCATTGTCTTCAGAGCCACAGAGATCTTAGTTGATAGCTTTCCTTCTCCATGTCTTTCTGCATGTCCTTGTGTCAGCAGGTCAACCCCATCCACAACAGGGGTAACCATGGAAATGTCATGGGGACAGTCACCTTTCACAGCCCAATGAGATATTTGACTTTGCTTTCAAGAACTGAGTGCTTTCCTGGGAGAGAATTCATGGCAGACTAGTACCACTGTGTCCATTTTGGAAGTAAGACACTGGAATATTATTATGAAGTGGTGGCCTATAGGGAGTTAGCTCAACAACAGAGCCTTTGGTAACGAATTACTACAGGATCTGACATGTGGCAGGTCAGAAGTCATGTTATATGTTTTCACCATATGTCAGTGCAAGCCATGGTCCATGTGAGAAGTTGCGTCAGCTGTGTATATTAACCCAGTAGTCTATAGGCCGTCAATAATGGTGTCAGTATAATCTGTAATCGTTTTATCTGTGAGGGTATAATTAAATGGCTGTGAAGACCCTAAATCCGATTTCATTTCCGTCCTAATGCTTACTTTCAGTTCATTAGCTAAATCAAATCCTGAACTGGCCTAAGGATTAATCTCTCTTGAAGCTCAAATTGCAAGGTCTGAAGATACAGGTGGAGATGGTGAAAATGTAAATGTCATGGGGGTGGGTCTGCTTTCCACATTCCAATGAGAGACTTGGCTTCCCTCTCAAACTAATTGTGAGGATTTCTGGGGGGAAAAATTCCTGGCACTCCTGCCATTCTGGACATTTTTGAAACGGGATGTTGGATTATTCTTATTACGAGACTATTTATTCCACCTCTAAAACAAAAGTGGTCTTCAATGGCGTCCTCCCTCTAAGTACTGTGCTGCTGCTCATTAAATCTCAGAGACATCAAAGTATCTGGGACAGCGCATTTCTCTTCTGTGTGTATTCTGCTCTTGTTCATAGCAGCAGGATATTTGTCCAAGTTTTATTAAAAATTTATTCAATCTATAATTTATGAAGAGGGGCCAGTTGGTGGTGCACCCCCTTGAGCACACAAATTACCATGCACAAGGACCCAGGTTCAAGCCCCTGGTCCCCACCAGCAGGGGGGAAGCTTCATGAGCTGTGAAGCAGTGTGACAAACATCTATCTCCCTATCCCTTCTCTATTACCCTCTGTCCTATCAAATAAAAAGAAAGAAAGGGGGGGTCGGGTGGTGGTGCAGTGGGTTAAGCTCACGTGGCGCAAAGCGCAGGGACCGGCGTAAGGATCCCGGTTCGAGCCCCCACCTGCAGGGGAGTCGCTTCACGGGCGGTGAAGCAGGTCTGCAGGTGTCTGTCTTTCTCTCCCCCTCTCTCTCTGTCTTCCCCTCCTCTCTCCATTTCTCTCTGTCCTATCCAACAACAAAGCAACATCAACAATGGCAATAATAACCGCAACGAGGCTGCAACAACTAGGGCAACAAAAGGGGGGAAAAATGGCCTCCAGGAGCGGTGGATTCATGGTGCAGGCACCGAGCCCAGCAATAACCCTGGAGGGAAAAAAAGAAAGAAAGAAAGGAGTGCGAGTAGTGGTGTACCTGGCTGAGTATACATGTTACCATGCGTAAGGACCCAGGTTCATGGTAATGTAGGTCTGCAGGTGTCCTTCTTCTTCTTCTTCTTCTTCTCCTTCTCCTTCTCCTTCTCCTTCTCCTTCTCCTTCTCCTTCTCCTTCTCCTCCTTCTCCTTCTCGAAACCCTTCCCCCTCCCCCTCCCCCTCCTCCTCCTCCTCCTTCTTCTCTATTCTCTTCCCTCTCAGTTTCTCTGTTCTATCAATAAAATGAATACAGTTCAAAAGAAAGAAAGGCGGGGGGGGGGGGAAGAGAGAAAAAGAGAGGAGATAGAAGAGAAGGAAAAAGAAATAGATAATGGGAGCAGTGGATTGATTTTACAAGTCCCAAGGTCTAGCGATACCCGCGTGATAATTTTAAAATACATATATGGAGAAATTATTTTCTCCATTATTTTTCTGAAAACAATGTATTAGTCTTTTATGTAACAAAATTACTGTTAGAGACAGAAAAATAGCAAAATCAAAAGCACTCAGTACAGGGCCAGGCGGTAGTGCAGCAGGTTAAGTGCACATGGTGCGAAGCACAAGGACAGGCATAAGGATCCCAGCTCAAGTCCCCAGCTCCCCACCTGCAGTGAGGTCACTTCATGGGCAGTGAACCAGGTCAGCAGGTGTCTATCTTTCTCTCCCTGTCTGTCTTCCCCTTGCCTCAATTTCCAACAGCAATAACAATAATAAAAACAACAACAAGGACAACAAAAATGAGAATAAATGGCCTCTAGGAGCAGTGGATTTGTAGTGCAGGAACTGAGCCCCAGAGATAGCCCTGGAGGCAAAACAAAAACAAAAACACTCGGTGATTTGATGGTGCATTATTTCATACAAGCCTCTTTTGTAATCTTGAAGGTCAAAAAAGTCAGCTTCATAAGAATAAATAACCGTCTGTTCTAGGGCAACAATCAAGTTCTCTCTTGTTTGATAAGCCCCAAAAGTATGCAAGTACATATCTGTCAACAGTATTTTATTTTGCTTGCTTGATCTTTTAGTTCTTTATTTTACACAGTTCACTTATGAGTAGTACAAAATGAAAGGGAAAAGACAACTATAGGTAGTAAAAATCTAATATTTTTCTCTTAACATGTATAGCTGTGGACTTTTCCTGTTTGCATTCAGACTGTTGAGTGAATTTATCTAAGGGAAGTCTTGGATGAGCATCAAGGAAGAGAGAGAAAAGGGTCCAGCCCATGAGATCACTAGGGGCAGTGCTCTAGGCTTTCATGCCTGAGGCCCCAGAATTCCCAGTTTCTGTTCCTGGAACCACCCACCATATGCCAGAGTTGAGCAATTCTCTGGTGTCTGTCTCTCTGTCTCTCTCTGTCTCTCTCTCTGTATCTCTCTCTCTCATGAAAATAAATGAGTAAATATTTTAAAAAGAAGCTTCTTTTCCTCTAAATCAAAATATTTCTTATTGCATTCAAAAGATTATATTCCCTTGTGATAGCTGGACGGACACAGCACCTCCATCGCTGTTCATGGCACACAAATCTAATTGCCATCAATTCTATGATGTAGGCAGTCTTACAGTTTCTGACAACAGAAAGTTTATTTTTCTTCTTCCACTAGGTACTTGTTTTTTGGCACACATGTATAACATGTCTCAGATGTCAACTATATTCTTTGTAAAATATACAGCCTCAATTATTTATTCATTTATTTTTTGATAGAAACAGAAATTGAGGGAAGATAGAAAGGAGAAAGTAAGACTCCTACACAAGTGCTTCACCATGCAAGAATTCCCCCCCCAGACACACACACACACACACACACACTCCTTGTAAGTAGGGACAAGGGGTTTGAACCCAGGTCTTTGCACATGGTAATGTGTGTGCTTTACCAGGAGCCTATCCCCCACAACCTGAAATTTTATAACTTATTTTTACACAAGCATAAGACTAGTGTAGTCAAATTAACATTGGAATAGAACATAAATATCACCATGCACAAGGGCCAAGGTTCAGAACTCCCAAGTCCCTCCTACAGAGAGGAAAGCTTCACATGCAGTGCTGGAAGTCTCTCTCCTTTTCTCTGTCTCTTTCTCCCTCTCAATCTCTGTCTCTCTATCAAAAAGAATGAAAAGGGGGCAGGGAGAAATGACTGGTGGGAATGATGGAGCTGTACAGGTTCTAAACCCCAGTGATAACCATAGTGCAGAAAATGCAAAACAGGAAAGACTAACACTAGAAAACATTGTTCAGAAGAAATTATACATGCCTTGTATGAATTATTGGCATGTATATACATCAGAAAAAGTCAACCATTCCTTCGGAGAAAAATTATCAAAGAACACTGTTTCAAAGAATCATATTCCTATAATAGATGTGAACATCTGTGTTTGATGCACTATTGGGATAGATTATTTGCATCATAGTGGGAGTGAAATATTGAACTATGAAAGATATATAGTTTCTCAAATGTTTTTTTATCTTTTTTTATTTATTGGATAGAGATGGCCAGAAATCGAAAGGGAAAGGGGTGATAGAGAGGAAGAGAGACACCTGCAGCCCTGCTTCTCCACTTGCAAAGCTTTCCCCCTGCAGGTGAGGACCAGGGGCTCGAACTCTGGTCCTTGCATATTGTAACGTGCGCTCAACCAGGTGCACCACCGCCCGACCCTAGTTTTTCACATTTTTTTAAATGACAAAAAGAATAAGAAAAGCATTATTTAATGTATGTTTAGAAGATGAAACTGGTTATTTTAGAGGTGGTTGTGATGAAACTTTCACACTGGATGTGTGAAACTATACTCTCAGATTTTTATACCGTTGCAGACTGATGTTATAGCAATAGAAAACCCAAATGATGAATCCAAATGTTTTCTCATTTTCTAGGTCATGAGAGAATGGGAAGAGGCAGAACGTCAAGCCAAGAACTTGCCTAAAGCTGATAAGAAGGCAGTTATCCAGGTAGAGCGTGAGTCTGTTCCCCACCGCATTGACCATACCAGCAGCCCTTTGGCTGCATGTGTCCCCAAGTTTTCTGACATGTGTGGCTATAAGCCCATCAACTTGGCTTATTCCAGTTATTTGTTGTCTAGCCATTCAGTTGCTCCTATCCTTCCTGTATTTAGTCCAAGTTAAGGTACAATTCATTCTCATAAAACTCAGTGCTGTTAATTGAGATCTATTTATTTTTTTTATCAGTAATGTATAGTTTGTGTTGACGTGATTGGCTGATGGTTTCTTTGGCAAAAACAATGTAAGAATTTGATATTTTTACTCCATCCCTTTCTGTGTTACTTTCATCAACTACAGGGTTATGGTCAATGCCTTAAGATACTTTGAGTAAAATAATATGCAATGTTATTTAATATGCAATGTTATTTAGAGTTTCAAAAGTACATTAAATCCTCTACATTATTGTTAGTTAAATTACTCTTCAGGGACCGTATAAATATTAATAATATTTATATAATTATAAATATTTAAGAATTTATAATGAGAAATAATTGTGTTTGGTGCTGGGACTGCAGAAAAGGGAGATAACCCACAAGCCTATTGATTTAGTCAAAATGGCAGGAAGACTGAAACATTTGAATCAACCAAGATACTGTACCTCTTATAAAATATATGAACTATCCTACTTGTGCTATTTCTGATGAACATGTTTGTGTCTGTGTTTACAATGGCAGCATTTCCAGGAGAAAGTGGAGTCTCTCGAGCAGGAAGCAGCCAATGAGAGACAGCAGCTGGTAGAGACACACATGGCCAGAGTGGAAGCCATGCTCAATGACCGCCGCCGCCTGGCTCTAGAGAACTATATCACCGCTCTGCAGGCTGTTCCCCCTCGGGTAAGCCTCACCAGGAATTCTATCCTCATCTCCCTGCAGGGCACCCAACACAGGACAATATGTAAAGGGCCCTGAGGATTTATATCTGTTTTATTCTGAAGATTAAAGATGGCAGATAGTTGTCCCCAAAGGACAACTCAGTAGGATAGCCATCCACAGAGGAGTCAGACTTCTCAGGGACTCCCAAGGCCTTACTAAACTTAATATTCCTGAAGTAATGACAACTTATGATAAAGTTGTTGTCACCACAGAAGCTCTAAAGACTTCAGGAGTAATGGATCCCACCCCCCACCCCACCCCACCCCCCCTATCTTATAAGGGTTGTATATAACTGTGGTCAAGACTGATTGGGTATTGGCAGACTTAATACAGTTTCAGGTGGGTCAACAACAGGAAGTAGCATTTACATTTCCTGCTCAAAACAGTAGCCATATTCTCTAGAAAGGAAATCCTAGTCCGTCAAAATGTGAGTGATGGAGGGGCTTATGATTTTCAGTAATAATGCCTTCACAAGCATAGGTGTCCTCAGTGAGGCTCCCTAGGAGAGTTTACTATGGATATAAGGAACATTGTAAGTCAGAGTGTCCATATCGTCTTACTCTGTCTGCTAGTAGGTATATTGAAACTTTCACCTCTAAATATGGCCTACTCTATGTTTCATGTAAAGTTTTTCCTTTCTGTATTTTGAGGCCATTTTTAGTTGCATAAATGTTAGAGGTTGTTCTGCCTTTTCACCCTCTTCTGACGAAGTCACCTTCTTTACGCCTCATAATGTTTTGCTCTGAAATCTACTTGTTCTAATATGAGTTAAGTTTTCTCTTGTTAGTACTAGCAGACTGTATTTTTTCACCTTTACACTTTTCTTAAGTCTATTTGTGTTTGCATTTGATGTGTATTTCTTAGAGATAGTACATAGTTGGATCTTGCCTTCTCGTTAGGAAGATCATACATATTTAATGGAATTATTGATAGAATTATATCTCAGTCTGTCATCTATTTACGCTTGTCCCCTATCTTTCTCCAACTTTTTTTTTTTAACCTATGGGGTATGTTATGGTAACATTATCTTTGGTTGCTGCTTTTAACATCTGTGCCAGCTGAGGGTTAATTTAGCTTGTTATTTCCACTACAGAGACAAGATCCTTCTGGGTAACCCACAATGAATGTTAAGTTTTTCCACCTGGATTGTAGGAACAGGTGCTGTTATAGCTATGGCACCAACTAATCCATTTGAATGCTTTTCCTCATGACTCTGGTTGGTTTCTTTCTTATCTGTAAACTGATTCTCACTCAACTACATTTTCAATGGCATCATCTGCAAATCTTTGGGATTTCTTGGATCAAGTCCCTCCCTAGTACTCTGTCTACAAACCATAGCTACCTCAGTCTCCCTAGTCTCTCACTCCACAGCCTCAACTCTGAGAGTCCGGCAGGTTCAACCTGGATTTCCCTGCCTGGGGTCACAGTCAAGAAATTCAAGCCAGTAAAGTTGGATAATTATAAGACTCACCTATTTTCTCATTTTTCATATCTCTTATTTGATAGCTAACATCTTGATGGCACACTGTTCCTTGTATTCTGTCTGTTTTGGAAGTGGTTTTCAGGTGAGAGAGTAAATCTGGTCCCCA
Organism: Erinaceus europaeus; assembly: GCF_950295315.1. Lineage (NCBI taxonomy): Eukaryota > Metazoa > Chordata > Mammalia > Eulipotyphla > Erinaceidae > Erinaceus > Erinaceus europaeus. The sequence continues at coordinate 112,970,926 of NC_080170.1, read as the reverse complement.
TTGCTCCATCTTAGGGAAAATTCTGTCTCCATATGTATTATGCAACTAAGTCAAAAAAGCCACCCACTTGCATGGATTTGCCTCGCCATTTTGATTTTTCTTTCAGTGCTAAATTGATAGCATAGAAAGCTTTGGGGAGCCATTAAAGAGCTCATGGGACTCTTCTAGATAGATAGATATTGACCCCATTTTGCTGAAGACACCAGTGAGGTTGAGTGACTGGTCCTGGGTGACAGCTCGTAAGAGACAGCATAAACTTGTGAATCCTAGTTGACCATTGCCTGCCTTCTCATTGGCCCTGCTTCCTCTTTAAACAGAAAACTTTTGAAATCAAATTTTCATTTTCTGTTCAGGGAAAAAAACAAAAACCCTTTGTCCTAGTTTTGTCCCTAGAAGTGTTGGTGTGTCTTTGTAGAATAACAAGAAATGCTTGTTTCCTCTCTCTTCTTCTATGGGACATGTTTCTAAGAGCATGGACATTGCAATCATTTGCCAGAGCAGGACAGGAAGGTGTATGCCAAGACCAGAATCTTAATAGCTGGCATTGAGTGACACGGTATGGCTGAAAGTCTAGTCTCTAACGTCAGAGCTTGACTAAGTGGTCATTGATAGAGCTAAAAATAAAAGAAGGGCTGCATAGAGTCTTTAACAAGTCTGCATTTCAGAATTTGTCAGCTCATTCTCACCTGCGATCACAGAAAAGAAAGTGGAATTGGACAACGTGTTTATTTAAAAAGTAAACATAAAGAGCCAGGCAGATAACTCAGCCTATTAAGAGCACAGAACTTGCATTTCTGAGGTCGTGAAGTCTGCAGGTTCAATCCTTGGCACCACTGTATGCCAGAGATGATCAGTGCTCTGCTTATTTCTCTCCCTGCCCTTTCATGCTTTCTCATAATAAACAAATTTTTTTAAAGAAATAATTTTTTATTTTAATATCATACTTGTTCATTTTATAGAGACAGAAAGAAATTGAGAGGGAAGAGGGAGATAGAGAAACAGAGACGCTTGTGAAGCTTGCCTCCTTGCAGATGAGGATCCGAGGCTCAAACCTGCGTCTTTTTGTACATTATAGTATGTGCATTCTAGGTGCATGACCACCTGGACCCACAAATACATCCATTCAAAGTAAAATTAATAATAAAAAAAAAAATAAGCACTAGATTGTGAAGATGTTACTATCTAGAAAATCTTACTATCTAGAAAATCAGGTTATTGTTGATTAGTCCATGGGATTCTTGTTGAAATCTTTCCTCAAATAGAGAACTCTCCCATCCGATAGGAACTGAACTGGGTAGTCCTAGACATACAATTTTTATAAAGTTACTGTTTTTGAATATTGTGTTTAACTTTTCACGTATGACTTAACTTTGCACTTTGGGAAATGAGGAAGCCCTAAATCCCTGCTTAAGAATTTGTATATATTTTATCAAAAGTTATTATTCAAGAATTAGTCCATTGTTATCTGAGGAAGATCACATCTTACATTGGAGCCAGAAATAAATATATCTCAGATCTCCCTGAGATTTAAAACAGTCCCTAGAAAAAATATGAAGTAGGGGCCGGGTGGTGGCGCACCTGTTTGAGCGCACATGTTACAATGTACAAGAACCCAGGTTTAAGCCCCCAGTCCCCACCCGCAGAGGGAAAGCTTTGCAAGTGGTGAAGCAGTGTTGCAGGTGTCTCCCTGTTGCTCTCCCTATCTCCCCCTTCCCTCTCAATTTCTGGGTGTCTCTATCCAATAATAAAAATAATAAAAAGAAAATTTAAAGAAAAGGAAAAAAGTCTAAAGTAAATATTAGCTAAATTTAAAGACAGGAATTTGCGGAAGTGGTTTTTCTCCATTACCTTCAGAATTAGCTATCATTAACCCTGAGGAAATTCTACCTTATGGTTCCAGGCTTCACAGACATGAAGTTCTGAAACAATAGACATTATTTTCACATAATCTCTTGTGAGGCTCGGGTTGAATCCACTCTGATCTGTATATTTAATGCAGTGCTAAATACTGAATCCAGGACCTCACACATTTACTCTGTTGTTGAGTGCCCTCCTCCAGCTCCAGCCGTGTGTGTGTGTGTGTGTGTGTGTGTGTGTGTGTGTGTGTGTGTGTGTGTGTGTGTGTGTGTTAACCACAGCACTGTTCAGCTCTGGCTTATGGTGGTGGTGCGGGGGATTGAACCTGGGACTTTGTAGCCTCAGGCATGAGAGTCTGTTTACATGACCATTATGCTATCTACCCTCTGCCCTATTTTTTTTGTTTGTTTTTTTATGAGAGGTGGGGGGAGGACACTAAAGTATGGCTTTGCCATCTATGTTGTTCCACTTCCTCTGTCCTTGCTGTTTTTATGTGGTGTCGGGAATCAAACCCAGGACTGAGGCCTGGAGGTCATATTCTCTCACCATTGAGCCACCTCCCTGGCCTTTGGCTGTATGTTCAAACTCAAGTCTTACAAGATGATGTTTTTGTGCAGCGGTTATTTTTTCATCTATGAAGTCTTGAGTCTCTGTGTTTTATGTTCCAAATGCCTCTGGCTGATATACTGAACAACCCACCTAGAAGTGCAGTGTTTGAATCATATTTAGAATCAAATGTATTTTATGGAATTATATAAATACTTTAAATATTGTGATATTTAAACTATTTAAAGTTTTATTTTCTTGAGGAATTAAAATAGGATAAAAATGTGGCTGCAAACAAAATAAATTCTTATTTTATTTTATTTATTCATGAGAAAGATAGGAGGAGAGAGAGAAAGAACCAGACATCACTCTGGTACACATGCTGCCAGGGATTGAACTCAGGACTTCATGCTTAAATGTTCAATGCCTTATCCACTGCGCTACCTCCTGGACCATTCATAAAATAAATTCTTAACTCTGTAGCAGCCAGTTATTCTTCTAAGAACCAATCCCCTCAATTTTTTTTTCCCCATTTCCCTGAAAGTTTCCTTGGAAAATCAAGTAGTCATTTCTTTTTTTTTTTTTTCCAAAAAATTACATTTGTCTTCAAAGTTATACAGTAACTGCTTGAAGAGAAATCATCATCCTTTAGTGTTCACTTCTTTCAGCTATGAGCTTCTGCCTTTTTATCAAGTGAAGCCCATGTTCAGGCAGCTTATGGCCTCATGAAACCTGAGCTAACTGCTATTTGAACCTCTTCTCTTGTAACTGCCACAGTTCTTAGGTGGAAGGCAGATGATAGTACTTGACTAATCTCCATTCTCTAATGTGAAGAGAAATTAGGCAGAAATGGGTAGTGTGTGATTAAGCTTAGGTCTTGATAGAAATTTCTGTGTACTGAGGTCTAGATAAACTTCCAATTCCTGGTAAGGATTATGATGCTCTAAAGACTAGAAGAATATAACCATTCTTAGTAATTCTAAGATTTGGAGTGTCTGTATAGACTCTTAGTTTGTCTTTCACCACACAGCATCATAATACTATCCTGATGTAAACAGTTTCCAGCTATTTTCTACATGAAATTGAATGTGTATATCCACACACATCTCCACTCATCAGTGCCAGCAGCATTATCTTACTACTGAATAATTCACCTCAATGTTAAATTGCTTGAGATTCCTGAAAGCCTGGGAAAATTTCAGGAAAACTTCAATGTAAAGCTTTTTGAGACTTTTGATTACTGATCACTATTTTGTCCTGAAGTTATGATTTTGCTCTTTCCTACTTGACAGATTTGCGCAAGAGTGCAATAAATGTTCAGAAATCAGAAGCAAGCCTAGAAGAAGGGAATAGACATGAAAACAGTTTGATGGATGTTTCATGTCAGAAAAGCTAATCATTAGTCAACGTAATATGGAGTAACCATGTAGGGAGCATTTTTTGAGGAAGTTAATATTTTACAGTGCAGTCATTAATATATGCATACAATTTCATTATGTAATAGGCCCACAAAGTTTTCTTCCTATACTCCACCACCACCACCACCACCACCCCCCATCCCCAGAGTCCTTTGCTTTGGTGCAATGCACCATGAAGACTTGAGTCTTTAAGGACAGATCCAGTAACAAACAGTTGGGGGGAGGGGGGAGAATCAGCCTTTATGGAAAATCAGCACAAACTATCCTGAGTGATTTGCATGCTATTTCAGTAAAGCTGCTTAGCATTTCCTCCTTACTTACATCAAATGTTTAATTTGAGATTCAGTAAGAAATTCCTGCCAAAGACCGGGAGGACATGTATAACCAGAGACACTGGTGTTTGGTTTTTAATTGAATCAATTAAAAAAGACAGTTGATAAGCATGGCTGAAAGGCGTTAGCTGAAAAACTCTCTTCGACCTCTGAAGCCAACTTCAACTTCATCACCCCAGTCCCCTCCACAGTGGAACCCCACTTACTAGTTTCCTTCCAAATGCAAGTAATTCATCAGCAGATGTTGTCAATATCACATAGCATTGGAATATCATGCTCCTTCTTAGCCTAGCTTGCATGCATATGTGTATTTGTTGATATCTATCTTGATTTTATTCTTGGAAGATGAAAACTCATTGTGAAAACAGAATTTGAAAAAAAAAAAAATCCTTTAGGGGCCAGGCAGTAGTTCACCAGATTAAGCACAAACAGTATGAAGTGCAACCACCGCAAGAATCCCAGTTCGAGACCCCCCCTAGTTCGAGACCCCCCCCCAGCTGGCCACTTGCAGGGTGGTCGCTTCACAGGTGGTGAAGCAGGTCTGCAGGTGTCTATCTTACTCTCCCCCTCTCTGTGCTGCCTAACAATAGCAGCAGCAACAACAGTGAAACTGCCAGAAGCAGTACAGGCACCGAGCCCCAGCGATAAACCCTGAGCCCCAGTGATAAACCCTGGAGGCAAGAAAAAAAAAAACCTTTAAACAAATGTGTAACACATTTCATAAGAATGCAGTTTGGCATTGCAGATATCTATCCTATGGAAGAGCCAACAGTAAAGATCTCCCTCAATATATATAGACTTGAACACAAAATCCTACATGGCTTCTAAGGAAATTGTTCATCTAAGACCAGTTTAAAGATCCTAGAGTATATTTGGAACTTCAAAAACCTTTATATTGAGTTTCCTTATACTAATGTTTCTAGTTAAACAAGCCACTATGGTTATATAGGGTATGAAGAGGTGATGAAGTCAAAAGAAATGTGTGTATACAAACTATTTGAAGATGGTTATGAGAGGTTATGTCAAAATCTTAATACAAATAGGAACCATTTAAGCATACTGCTGTAATTCTCTTAAGAAGTCAAGAATGTGCCATAGTTAACATTTGTGGTGAAGAACTCTGAAAATGTCCAGGAGGTCTAGTCTGTCCATCTCTTCATTTAATTCTCTTGTTTCTTTGTTGATTCTCTGCTTCATTGATCTGTTTAAGTGTGAGAGTGAGGTGTTAAAATCTCCCACTATTATTGTATTACTATTGATGTATTTTTGTAGTTCTTTCAGTAAGTTTTTGATGTATTTAGATGGGCCCTCACTGGGTGCATAGATGTTAATAATGGTTAAATCTTCTTGGTTGATTGATCCTCTGATCATTATGTAATAGCCTTGCCTATCTTTTATTACTTTATTTAATTTAAAGTCTATTGTGTCAGAGATGAGAATGGCTGTTCCTGCCCTTTTTGTGGTCCATTATCCTGTAGGATAGTTTTCCATCCCTTCACTTTAAGCCTCTGTTTGTCTTGTTGGGTCAGATGGGATTCTTGCAAGTATATGGTTGGGTTGTGTTTTCTGATCCATCCTCCCACTCTGTGCCTTTTAATGGGTGAATTTAAGCCACTGACATTTATTTATATTATGGATTGAATGTATTGTAGTGCCATTATTCTACAATTTTTAATTTGCTCAGATATATGGCAAGTATTATGGTGATATTCTTATTTATAAGAGATCTTTTAGAACCTCTTTCAAGGCAGGCTTGGTAATGGTTGCCTCCTTTAACTGTTGTCTGTCTGAGATGGTTTTGATCCCCGTATCTAGTTTGAATGAAAGTCTAGCAGAATATATTGTCCTTGGTTGAAACCCTTTTTCATTAAGGGCTTGATAGATATCTTGCCATTTGAGTGGAAAAGTCTGCAGATAATCTTATGGGTTTTCCCCTGTATGTGACTTTTTGTTTTTCTCTTGCAGCCTTTAGGATCCTTTCTTTATCCTTACTTCTTTTCATTGTAACTATGATGTGTTTTGGTGTCTTCAGGTCTGGGTTGATTATGTTTGGGACACTCTGAGCCTCTTGAATCTTTATGTCCTTTTTGTTGTTTAGGTCTGGGAAGTTTTCTTTTATTATTTCCTCTAGAATGTTTACTTCCCCTTCCTCTCTTTCTTCCTCTGGCAGGCCAGTTATATAAATGTTACTTCTTTTTGACATCATCCCATATGTCTCTGTTGTTGTTTTCAGTGTCTCTCAATCTCTTTTTGAGGTCTTTTACCTCTTTCTTAGTTTTCTCTGGCTCATCCTCTGTCTGGCTAATTCTGTTTTCTGCTTCTGTTAATCTGCTTTCCCTTCCCTCAGCTTCTTTCTTCAGTTCAGTTACAGTATTAGCTTGTTCTGCTAATTGACCTTTTAGTTCAGCTACTTCAGCTGTCAGTTCTTTAATTACCTCAAGGTAGCTTGTGTTTTCCTTGGGGGGTCTCATCTCTTGTTTCCCTAATTCTGATAGCCCTTTTCTCCATAGTTGTCTTCATTTCTGTGATTATTAGTTTTACTACTGCTTGCACACTTTTCTTATCTATGGTTACTTCTGACTGATTTGGAGTTTCTTCTGGGCTCCTGTCTTGATTCATTGTGGTAGCAGTTTTATTTGCTCTTGATTTAACCGTTTTCTTTTTACTGATGTGTTTTTCTGTTCTGTCATTCTTTAATTGTGTTTTGAGTACAAGCCACGCTATACTAAAGACCTTTATGACAAATGCAGTCACCAACCTCAGAAACTACAACAATAGTAACTGAAGCAAGGATTGATGCAGTCCAACCAATACCAGTTAGCCGAACAACACCTCTAGTCCAAGAAAAGATAGCAACCAAATCCAAAGGAAAAAGAAAGAGAAAAGAAAAAAGGGAAAGCAAGAATAGACAATTATGCAGATCTACTGTCCACCGTAAATTCTAGGGATAGCAAGAGGAGAAAGGGAAGTAGAGAAGAGAGACACACAGAGAGAGTGAGCCAACTCTGAGTCAGATGTCTTCCCCCAAATAATTCACAAACAAGTATCAGTGAATTCAGAAATCAAAAGGAGGAAGGAAGAAAAAAAGACAAGAACAAGAAAAAAAAAAAAAGCAGTGAAAGGAGAGGTTTTTTTTTTTTTTAATTAGCACGGAGGGAGAAAGGAGAGTGGAGGGAAGAGGTAGAGAGAAACAAGTTCCTCTCACACTGGCAAGGACACCCAGTCATCCTATCCAGAGAATCCCCGTCACAAGCTGCTGCTTGTAGGAGCTCATGCCAGCCACTGCTTGCAAGTCCCATAGTTAACTTTTGTTGAGTGATCAAACCATTTGGCAAATCCCTCCAAAGTAAGTACTTTTAAAACATCTTTTGTTTATAAGATTTTTTTTTTCCTGCAGCTCTGTGGGCTTTGCCTTCTGGGTTGCATTAATAATCCTGTTCATAGTGAAGAGCTTCAACATGCTTCACTGCTCTAGTGAGCAAGAATTGAAAGCATGCAAGTTCAAACATTTTCTGGTCTTTCTTTGTTCTCAAATCAGGAGATCTACGTTCTGTATACAGTGCATGCTAAAGGTGGCCCAAAGGCTTAAGTCAAGGCGGTTGATCAGGCACTGAATTTCAATTCTACGCACTGTCACTAGTGTATATATTAGCTAAAAGAAAAAAAAAACTTTCTCAACTTTGTATATTTTGTCATCAGCTGTGTGGGCTTTTCTCCCCTCTCAGAGGTTAAATAACTCCTTCACTAGCAGAGTGAAGATGGAGTCCAGCCCCACAGAATCTACCCCCTATTTTGGAAGTCAATTAACTGTAAGACCTGGCTTGTTACCTCCACTTCTTGTCTACATGCCGTAAATGAGACTTGATAGTCAACTATTGAGAGAACAACTCACGGAAAGGATATAAAAGCTCTACTAGGTCATTATGAAGGATAGACCTCAGGCATAGGCAGATGAAAGATGTGGAGTACATGATGTAGGGGGCCTTCTATCCTCCTGGAACCCCCCATCCCCTTGGAACTGCCGTCCCCCACCCCCAGTGTGTAGAGCTGCATATTTCTCTGGACCCCATTATTGAGTCTTTTTTATGGAGGTTCATTTGGAAAGGCATGACTGAAGAAATCACGGGTCATCCTTGCTTGGACTCAATTTCCAGCCCCCTCTCCACCTTGGAGTTCAGTTTTCAAGTTTCCTCTCTTTGTTCATGTGGCTTGTTAGGTGGCTATCAGTCCCCATACTCCAAGAGTCACTTCATTAACAGCTAAAAAGACATTGGCTACTCCAAGAGTCTAGAAGCTCTTGAGTCAGAAACCAAGCACTAAAACCAAATATTAAAAGATGGCTGCCAGGGAAATAGCTCAGCTTGGTAAGCACAAGATTTGCATGCTTGATGTGTGCACTTAGTGGTGCTCTGACTTCTCTCGTAGAAAACCATGTCATGTGAAAGACGCAATATAAATTAATTTCTTTTTCCCCCCAGAGCATTGCTCAGCTCTGGTTTATGGTGGTGCAGGGGATTGAACCTGGGACTTGGAAGCCTCAGGCATAAGAGTCTATTTGCATAATCATTATGCTATCTACCCCCACCCTTTAAAGTCATTTTTTAAAGATTTTATTTATTTATTAATGAGAAACATAGGAGGAGAGAGAAAGAGCCAGACATCACTCTGGTACATGTGCTGCCTTGGGATTGAACTCAGGACCTCATGCTTGAGAGTCCGATGCTTTATCCACTGCACCACCTCCCGGACCGCATAAAGGCATTTTTTTAAATATACTTCTGACCTTGGGAGAATTACTGTAGCTTCCAGTGGAGGGAGTGGAGACACAGAACTCTGGTGGTAGGAACGGTGCAGAATTATACCCCTGTTATGATTTTGTAAATCAAGATTAAGTCACTTATAAAATAAGTAGCAAAAATAAATAAGAAAACTGTTTTATGCCCCCCCCAAAATAAATTATGGGGGCTGGGTGGTGGCGCACATGGTTGAGCACACGTGCGTAAGGATCCAGGTTTGAGTCCCCAGTCCCCACCTTCAGGGGGGAAAACTTTGCGAGTGGTGAAACAGGGTTGCAGGTGTCTTTCTGTCTCCTTCCCTCTCTGTCTCCCCCTTCCTTTACTGTCTCTATCCAATAATAAATAAAGATAATAAAAAAGAACTTAAATAAATAAATAATTTATGCCTCTGTAATCCTTACCATTTAGGAATTAGAGGAGTTTTAGGAAGTCTATGTCAGGAACTAGAGCATGAGGCCAAATATATATATATTTTTTTCTGTGTGTGTGTGTGTGTGTGTGTGTACCAAAATAGTTATTTCTGCGAACTGGCAAAATATCCCTGAAAAAAATCTGACACATAAAGGGGCAGGGGTAGATAGCATAATGGTTATGCAAAGAGACTCTCATGCCTGAGACTCCAAAGTCCCAGGCTCAATCCCCCCACACCACAATAAGCCAGAGCTGTGCAATGCTCTGGTATTTGCCTCTGTGTCTTCCTCTCTCTGCATCTCTCTCAAAAATAAAGTAACAAAAGAAAAAAGAAAAAAAATCTGACACATAAAGTCACTAATTTTATGAGTGAGCAAATTAAAACTCCTCTTGCTACCTTTATAGCCTGTAAGTTGGCACAAGTGACTTAATTAAAAGGACTCTTTCACCTGAAAATTGGCACTTAATTTTATCTTCTTTCATAATTAACATTTTTCCTATTTTTGGGTAGTCATAACAAGAAAGACCAAAAATTCATTAGTTGAAGATGGATCGGGGTGGGTTTATGAAGTAAAACTTCCTCCCTAGAAAGAGAAAGATTATTAGGAAAAAATTAACAGGAGCTTTGGCTCCAGGAGCCTGTGGGAAGCCCTGTACCTCATGTTCCTCAGACTTCTGGGTAGAAGATAGAGTGTGATGGACTCTGTTCCTGGATGCCCCTGAGCTCTGTTAAAGTCCAACACCAGAGTGCATGCAGTGTCCTTTGTGTTTTGAGGAGGCACGTATCTTACTGACTCCACATTATCAAACTTTGAAGAAGGGTAGATGTGCATTGACATGAGCATAAGCTACCTTTTCCCTTCTTGCTTCTTTAAGGCTTACAGTTGGCATAAAATGATCATTTAGCTTCTGTCATTGTTGTAAACTATGAATACCCTATTTGTGTTCTTCTGAGGAAAGGAAAGCAGATGAATTTTCCTCACCTCCTAAGTTGAAAGACAGACAAGGTTGTGAAGCTGAGCTTCCCCCTGGAAGCTTTTTCTGGTGCTTTCAGATTTTTCTTGTAATCGTGAAGGTGCCTATGAAATGCCGAGGCCAAACTGCAGAATGAACTCAGTGATAGCTCAAAATAAACTTGACTGAGGACAGAGAGAGAGAGAGCTCTCAAGGTAGGCCTTTCTTTATCTAAATGAAAAAGTGACAGAGTGCTAAAATCATACTGTCAAAAGACTCAAGGCTGCTCTCTCTCTCTCTCCCTCTCTCTCTCTCTCCCTCTCTCTCTTTCTCTCTCTCCCTCCCTCCCTCACTCCACCTCTTCCTACCCCCCTCTCTCCCTCCCTAGAGACCACCTCAAAATGAAAGAGGCTTGACTATCTTGAGTCTTTTTTTTAAAACCTGTACTTAGAGCACATTTTATATTTATGTGCTCAGAATCTTGAGATGCAGGGTTTAGAGTTGGGAGAATAATGGCTCTGAACTTTTTTGTGAAAACAGGAGGGAATTGCTTTTTTTCTTGGGTGATGATTAACTTCCACAGTCACAGGGTTGGAAAACACCAGGGTGTAATTTAGTGCTCCAGGAGAGGGTTTTCTGAAAAAGTCTCTTGTTGCCTGGAAAGGCGAAGGTGCTTCCCTCCCCATTAAGTGACTCATTCACTTTCTTTTTGGCAAGATTATGCCTTTAAAGGCATTTGACAGACCATTCTCTCATTATGAAGTGGTTCAAGGCGCAAATGTCTGTTACGGTAAGATGCCAAATTTCTAGGTCAAGCATAAGGATGCAGAAAAGGGATAGTAGGACTGAGTGGTCTTATTTTAATCTACTTCCCATATAGACTGTGACATTAAAAGAAAGAAAGGAAAGGAGAAAGAAAGAAAGAAAGAAAGAAAGAAAGAAAGAAAGAAAGAAAGAAGGAAAGAAAGTGCCACTCCCAGAGGGATAAAGAATAGGGAACCTCTCCATTCCCACTGCCCTAAAATAAAAAAAAAATAAAAAAAAAAAAAAAAAAAAGAATAGGGAACCTCATCATTTGTCTTGGAGCCCTGCCTCCCCAGATCCCTGCCCCACTAGGCAAAGAGAGAGACAGGCTGGGAGTATGGATCGACCTGCCAATGCCCATGTTCAGTGGAGAAGCAATTACAGAAGCCAGCCCTTCCACTTTCAGCACTCCACAGTGATCTTGGGTCCATACTCCCAGAGGGATAAAGAATAGGGAAGCTATCAAGGGAGGGGATTTGGATATGGAGCCCTTCGGGGTAGGCATTGTATGGAACTGTACCCCTTATCCTATAATCTTGTCAATATTTCTATTTTATAAATATTTTTTTAAAAAAAAAAAGGAATAGGGATGGGATACAAAACTCTGGTTGAGAGAATCGTGTGGAATTGTACCCGTTATCCTACAATCTCGTTAATCACTAATAAAATTTCTTTAAAAAGTGGCACATTCGGGGTCAGGCGGTAGCGCAGCGGGTTAATTGCACCTGGCACAAAGTGCAAGGATCCCGATTCGAGCCTCTGGCTCCCCACCTGCATGGGGGTCTTCACAGATGGAGATGAAAGTTTACAGGTATCTATCTTTCTCTCCCCCACTCTGTCTTCCCTTCCTCTCTGTCCTCTTCAACGACAACAATAACAACAACAGCAACAAAGGGAAAAAAGTAGCCTCCAGGAGCATTGGATTCATAGTACAGGCTCGAGCCCCAGCAATAACCCTGGAGGCAAAAAAAAAAAAAAAGTGGCCCATTCAGATGTGGTTGGCGTTAAGTCAGTCAGATGTGTGTGATATACCCAAAGTTCAGGGACAGAACATTTATGAAATTACATAAAAAACCCAAGTGAAAAAGCTAGTACCTCTGATACGTGGGGATATATAATATATATTTATACACAGATTGCTTTTTTATTAGGAGCTTAATGGTTTACAGTACAGTTGCTGGCACATGGGTACAACTTCTCATCTCAAGAGTCTCCTTAAAGATTACCTGACAACAGAACTCAAGCTATAAGAGACGAGATATGACATCTTTTGAGATGAATCTCCGTACTGACACTAGTTTGAACATGCTGGCTAGAGTCCATTCGATATTTCTTTTTTTTTTCCTCCATGGTTATTGCTGGGTTCGGTGCCTGCACCATGAATCCACCGCTCCTGGAGGCCATTTTTCCCCCTTTTGTTGCCCTTGTTGTTGTAGCCTCGTTGCGGTTATTGTTATTACCATTGTTGATGTTGTTCGTTGTTGGATAGGGCAGAGAGAAATGGAGAGAGGAGGGGAAGACAGAGAGGGGGAGAGAAAGATAGACACCTGCAGACCTGCTTCACCGCCTGTGAAGCGACTCCCCTGCACGTGGGGAGCTCAAACCGGGATCCTTATGCCGGTCCCTGCACTTTGCGCCACGTGCGCCTAACCCACTGCACCACCGCCCGACCCCCCATTTGATATTTTCTAAGTTGTGTTTCCATTACAACAACTTCCTAAAGGACCCCAACATACTAGATGGCTAAACCAACTGGGATTGTGATGCTCTCTGAATTGTGCCTCTTCTTAATGGAAAGATAGTTCTTTGCAACTTGGATATGGGCAGCTGTCTATTTTGGTACTGCAACTACTGTGAAGTTCTGTTTGGCTCCATTCATTCAATTAACCGACATTAATGAGTAACCAAACTGTGGCAGGATTGTAGCAGGAAATGAAGATACACTCTAGCTCCAAGGGAGGACAATGGTTGATGTTTCAAAATAGAAGTCAATTTCTTTCCAAGGTTGAGTCTAGTGCTTGTGAGGAAAGGCCACTCTTTATCTTTTAAGAAATTTCTTTTTGAAATGATTTTTTTTTTTTTTAAGCAGCATGATTTGTGGAGTTAACTAAGTGAAAATTGAAAAGTACCACATTCGATGTAAATAGATACTTTGTAATCATAGGCTAAACACTTTCAGAAACAGTAATGACAATAAAAAGGATTGGTTATAATTAGTCCCTTGGGGCAGATCTTTTCCTTTCATTGTCCCCATTCTTTGCTGTAAATTTTAATAAGATTAACCATCCAGGGCCAATATAAAATTATTGTACTACTAATACATAGCATATGTAAATGGTGAAAGAGGAAATTTAAACACACACAAAAAAAATGTCACTACTTCTTGCAAAAGATTTAAAGATGTGAGAGTGATATAGTTTAAATGTTTCTTAGAGGGGGCCAGGCAATAGCGCAGAGGGTAAGGCGCACATGGCGCGAAGCACAAGGACCAGCATAAGGATCCCGGTTCGAGACCTGGCTCCCCACCTGCAGGGGAGTCATTACACAGGTGGTAAAGCAGGTCTTCAGGTGTCTGTGTTTCTCTCCCTCTGTCTGTCTTCCTCTCCTCTCTCCACTTCTCTCTGTCCTATCTAACAACAAGAATAGTAACTACAACAACAATAAAAAATTAAAAAAAGAGCAACAAAAGGGAAAATAAATAATAATAAAAAATGTTTCTTAGATTCTGCTTGCTATCATCATCTTTATGACTAGCTCCTCAATTCTTATATTTGTCTTTCCAATTATATGAATAATTCTGCTATGCACTTAAATATTGTGACGGTAATAGTACCAGTTACTTTAAAGTAATATACATTTGTGTAGATACCAGGAATTTTTCCTACCATTTCTATATGAACATTTTTTGTGTTTTTAATGAAAATATGATGGCATTTATTTTCGTCCTAGCATAATGAAATGAAACTCCTTACACAGTTGAGATCTCCTGTCACCTGTAGTATGTGATACAGCTTTAGAAATAGTTTCCAGTCTGGAGAATTCTCTATTCCTACTAAAAGTCATTAAGGCAGTTAATTTATTTGAAGGGAATATGCATGAATCATGTGCCAAAGGCAGGGCCTCTTTTTTTTTTTTAATCTAAAAACCAGTGAAAATATAAAAGGACAGAGCAATGTTATTGGCTTCTCTTTTTCACTAAAATAATATTTGTTTCTGAGATATAGACATAGCTGTCATTTCACTTGCTGTGATTTATCTGCCTGCTCCCGCCTGATAATTAATCTTCTCCCTTCCCCCACTTCTGAGCATGATTCTTAGAAATGTGTTTGTTTACATGATTAAATCAGCTGAGCAGAACCCTGTGATTCGTTTATTGAAGGACATGGTAATGTCTTCCTGAATTATCTCATGTCCCGAGGTGCGAACATTAGGAAGAAAAGGCTGTGTTTCTGCAGAGCATTCTGCAAATGCTCTGCCACTGAGCTATACCCCCTCTAGTAAGGCTCGTGTTTCTATAGATGTCCACACAGCGTGTATCTGAGCTAACATTAACAATGATGAGGTCCTAGCCTCCTGTGGGCTCTTAGGGTTCATTGTCCACAGGGGAGCTTTTGTTCCTGGCAGAGAGAGAACTTCATACTGAGGTTGGGTAATCATGAGAGAGAGCCTGGTGTGTATTTCACTGTCGAGCTCTGGTGGGCTGGGGAGAGGAGGCTAGGGATATGTTTTGAAAGCATAGAAAGAAAAAAATTGTTGGTATTAGAGGAGATAAGCATTTTTAACTATGAATACAGTCACCATTTAATTATCCATTTTTAATAAGAGATAAAGATGGCTTTAGAACTGGAATCCGTGAATATCACAAAAGCCTAACTTTGAACTAATGCTTTTAATCAGTTCCCAGTAATCCTAACCAGATTGACAGAGGACCTTCCTATCTTGCTGTTCCTTCTCTCTGTATCTGACATGTTAGCAAAAGTAGAGAGGAGTGCCAAAAATCAAGGACAGTAATCATGAGATTGAACAAGCTAAATCTGGATGGTCTTTCCACACAATTAAAAGAGCTGATATTAGCAAGTCCTAAGAGAATACTATATGAGAGCATAAAACCTAGAAATTTAGGCAAAGATTCCTGGCATGGGGCTTCTGTAGCTATTCGGTTCTTTGTTTTTCATCTCTGTAAGTTATTCTTTCAATTCACATTTAGCTTGATACATTTTAGATTTGCCTATAAAGGATCACCTTGTGGTTTGGAGAATGAGTTCTGAAGCCAGAAAAATTGGGGTTTCTCAACTGTTTTGCTGCTACTGACTAACCAGCTGCATGACCAGTTATGTGGCCATCAAACTCTAGTCCCTCAGCCTTCTTTGTGTTCCGTTTACTACTGTGTAGTGCAAAGAACAGCTCTATTTCTGTTGTAAGGTGAATCTGAGCACAGTGATAAGTTAAAAAGCACACAGCACTGAAAACATGGTCTTGTTCAATAATCCAGTAACTACTAGGTTATTGGGACCAGGTGGTATCATTCCCAGTTGAGCGCACACATCAGCAAAGCTCAAGAACCTGGGTTCTAGCTCCCATTCCCCATCTGTGGAGAGAGATGCATCATGGGCTGTGAAGCAGGTTTGCGTATACCCGTCTTTCTCCCTCTTTATATCCTCCTTCCCATCTCAGTTTTTCTCTGTCCTATCAAATAAAAATAGAAAACAAAAAAACATGACCACCAAGATAGTGCAGGCACCAAGCCCCATCAATAACCCTGGTGGCAATTTTTTTTTTTAATGCTGGGTTGTTAATGCTTAGAGGAAAGAAGAGAAACAAGACTAAAATAAATATGTATTGAGTGCCTACCATGATTAGGTATCGGTGGCTAGCTTAGCACAGCACCATTTTAATTTTCTATACCTTCCTGTATAGAAGAAGAATAGCTGGTTGGCACAGATGATAAAATTGGGGTTTAGAAAGTGTTGAGACTCTCATTTTATTGTAAAACTGATATTTAGTCATTAGCAGGCAAGGGAATAGGAAGTGAGCTCAGCCCTGTTAGTGCACAGAACTCGCGTATATGAGGCCCCAGCAGTGTCAGATTCATTCCTGAGTACCACCTTACGTTAAGCTTGAACTTGGCCTCTCTTTCTGTCTTTCTCTCACCCCTTCTCATAACCGATAGATAAACAGCAAGTGGGAATGATGTAAGTGGTGGCAGGGGAAGGAAGAACGGGAAGCCCTGTGTTAATGATCAGGAATCATCTCCTGTGCTTAAATTTGAAACCTAGCTCAGTGTAGGAGTGCGAAGCTCAGCTTGGACTCTCCCCGTCCTGGTGTACATGCTTTTTTAGGCCTTGCTGTTGAAAAATGAGTAAGCATCAAGAAGGGGATGTCACTTTCTATTTGCATAGGACTACAGATAAAATATCCACCATGTTCCAACAGCTTTTGATTTCTGACCTTTTAAAGGTGCTTTTCTTTTTTTTTTTTGTCTCCGGGTTTATGGCTGGGGCGCAGTGCCTACACTCCGAATCCACTGCCCCTGGTGGCCATCTCTTCTGTTTTTGTTGTCGTTCCTGCTGCTGTTTTGTTGTTGTTGTTGGAAAGGACAGAGAGAAATTGAGGAGGTTGAGAGAGAGGAAAAGAGACAAATAGACACCTGCAGACCTGTTTCACCACCCATGAAGCGACCCCTCTGCAGGTGGGGAGCCAGGGACTTGAATAGGAATCCCTGTACTTCGCACTATATTAACCCAGTGTACCACCGCCTGGCCCCCTAAAGATGCCTTTTTAATTTATATCTATAGTCTCTCCTCTTAGATATAAATATGTATACTTGTGTCTTTCAGATATAGATGTATATGTGTCTGTATTCTATCTTCTTTTGGATATATATATATATATATACATATATATATATATCTGGTTAATGTGGCTTGTAGATCTTTGTCTCTTACTGCTTTTCCTGTTTTAAGATTTAAAAGATCATTTTTCTGATCCGTAGATTCAACTGACTTTCATAGTATAAATGAAATCTGAAAGGGTATACTGCCACAAGCTCATCTCAAGCTGCAATGTCTGCTTTTAGGGATAAATTGCAGAGCACTTTTTTTTTTCCTAAGATGGGAAAAATAAATAAGGCAGAGAAGCACCCGTTGTTTTTCCTTTTGGTAGATTTGTCCTTGCAAGTGTAGGAGTGCATGCACTGACTGGCACGCAATGAAGCAAGCACGTACAAGACACCTTCTCAGTCAGGCACAGTGTGCTGTGTGATTGCTGATAAAGAAACTAGCAGCACCGAAGCTGCCACTTTGGGACCTTACACTTGAAAAGGGGAATCAAAACATAAATAATTTAGTATATGGGATTAAATCCAGTCACAGGGACTAGCAGAGTATTGCACAGGCATGCAAAAAGGGGTCTCATTTAACATCTCACCATTGAGCATGTCAGGAGTAGCTCCTTGGTCAACCAAACAAAAGAAGATGTGGACTTGATCAAATAGTGGAACACCACAGACCCGCCTACACACATATAAACAAACACACACACATACACATCATAATCACCATCTTCTCTGCAAATAAATTAACTAGCTTTGTTCAAATGGCTGGAATTCTATTCCTGACATGAGCTTCTAGAGCTGGTAACTTGCTTGTTTTAAGGAAGAAGAAATGTGTGTCTTGGGAAATTATTTTGCCAAATGCCATGGTGGAATGCATATAGCCATGGAATTGTTGAAGAAACTTTGTCCTTTTGATTAGGGTGAATGTTTTCAAATCCAAATTTCAAATAGAATAAAACTGAAAAGGAACCAACTAGAAAATGTAGGAGCACTTAAAAAGAATCTTTTTTTAAATTTCTTTATTGGGAAATTAATAGTTTGCAGTCAACAGTAAAATATAATAGTTTGTACATGTGTAACATTTCCACATAACAATACAACCCCCACTAGGTCCTCCTCTGCCATCATGTTCCAGGACATGAGCTCTCCCCTCCACCACCCTCACATCCCACCCCAGAGTCTTACTTTGGTGCAATACACCAACTCCAGTCCAAGTTGTGCTTAGTGTTTTCCCTTCTGTTCTTATTTTTTAACTTCTGTCTATGAGTGAGATCATCATTAAAAAGAATCTTAATTGTTGCTAAAGAATTAGAATCTGATGGCCTCAAAAGAATGTAATCAAATTTCAATGTAAAGCAACTACAGTTTAGCATCAACCTTGATCTTAGGAAAATAGGCCACTTGGTGCTTATCAATTATTATTATTTTGCCTACAAAAGGATTAACGTTTCCCATGACTTTTTCTTGTTTTGGTTATTGTGCATTTTTATGCTACTGATGGTAGAATTACTTGTGTAATGTTACTGTTGACTTAACCCTAAGACAGGGAAGACTGGGCAGTTGAGCACACATGTTACCCATCACAAGGACAAGGGTTCAAATCCCAGACCCCACCTGCAGGGGGGAAGCTTCACAAGTGGTGAAGCAGTGCTAAGTATGTCTCTGTTGTTGTGTGGGCCGCAGAGAAGAGAGAGAGGAGGTCCGGAGCGAAGAGGGAACACAAATCTTTATTTGCGCTGGCACCTCAGAGTTGGGTGCTAGAGAAGCAGGTTGGGCCACGTGGAGGTAGCGAAAATGGCCGCTTCACGCAGTAACCTTTCCTGCGTCTGAACACCGAAGTGAAGTGCTGGCAAGAGAGCGAGGTGCGGAAGAAGAAGGACTTTTATAGGAGTAGCTTTCGCGAGAATGGGAAGGGGGAGGAGTAACCATAGCACTCCAGGATAGGATAATGACTCTCGTGAAAATGGGAAAGGGGAGGAGTAACCAAAACACTGCAAATATGGGGGGGGGGGAAATAGACAATGCCCTGAGGGCACAACATGGCGAAACAGGCACTCTGAGAATGTCCCAACTCTCGCAGAAACTAGTAGTAGCCTGAGGGGACAACATGGCAGATGTGACTGCATCTGCATAATTTCCCAGCATGTCTCTCTTTTTCTCTCCCTTTTTATTTCCCCCACCCCTCCTGATTTCTTCTCTGTCAAATAAATAAGTAAATGGATAATTTTATAAGTGTTAGAGCAGTGCTATGGTATCTGTCTTCTCCTTCTCTCTCTCCATATATATATATTCTGATATATAAAAGGAATGGGAAATTTCAACCTAAATGTGATGAAATCACACATGTCAGAGCTCCCAGTGCCACCCAAAAAATAAACAGAAAGAAATGTTGACTAAGGAGAACAATCTCCACCGTGTTGAAGTTACCAAATCCTTTTTTTACATAGAAATGAAGAGTGGTGCGCTGGCTAATTAATTAATCACCCACTACAGAAAAAATGGAGGAAATGTCTAGAAAGGAGAATTTTGAAGGGAAGGGGTGATGATTTGTCAAGAGATTTTCACAAACCTATAATTTCCTTTTCATCACCCCCCCATAGCCTCGTCATGTGTTCAACATGCTGAAGAGGTATGTCCGAGCTGAACAGAAAGACAGACAACACACCCTAAAGCATTTTGAACATGTACGCATGGTGGACCCCAAGAAAGCTGCTCAGATCCGGTCCCAGGTAAGCAGAGAGAGGGAATCTTTGGGAGCTTTGACAGCTCAGTATCCTTGTTCTTTTTAGCTATTCCCAGGGTAGCTCTGGCTATTGTTCCACTAAAACAAGAGCTCTTTGATGCCTGGTAAAATTCTAATGGCTTATCTTAGAGCAAAGTGTGATAGGCTATTTTCTGAGTTTCAACAATATTAGGGACTACTGATTCTTAAAGGATCTTTTAACTCTCTGATGATTAATATGAAGAAAACAGAAGCTGTATAAGTCAACACCCTGGTTCAATTAAATTGTAGCAGGCAATCACTGTTTCTTTGATGCATGGATATAATGTGAGCCTAAAAAAATCCTCTAATAATAATATTTCATATACCTCTATTCCCAAAGGTTGAAACTTTCAGTCTACCTCTAAAAACTATAATTTGACATTTCCTAAAGTAGATGGTTTTTTTTAAATTAGATATATAAATATATTATCATGAAATTGTGTGTGCATTTTATACATGCATGTAAATTCATGCATTTATAGACTTATATTTAAAACTCACATATAGTATGAATTTTCCATCCAGACTGAAAAACATTCTTATCTGTTTGTAAATGTACAAAGAAATATATTTAGGGCATCAAAGTTATTTGGAAAGACTCAATGTTAGGAATCAGAGTTGGGCAAAAATTACCTTTTCAATTCGTGTTCTTTGGTTATATCTTTGATTATAAACATGCAATAGGAAAGGTAGATTAAAGTAACTTCAGAGTTAAAATCAGTGGAGGGAGAAGAAAAAGTAGAATGCTCTGCCATCAAGATGATAAGTTCCAGCAGCATTCTGTCCTTTTTGTTCAGAAAGTCTGTCAATCTGTAATACTTGGCTAAGGAAGTGAGCGGTCCTTACTCAGGAGATGGCTAACCATCTTGTCTTGCTTTGTTGCAGGTTATGACTCATCTCCGTGTGATTTATGAGCGCATGAACCAGTCTCTCTCCCTGCTCTACAATGTACCTGCAGTGGCCGAGGAGATTCAGGATGAAGTTGGTAAGCAAAATATTTAATCCTATGTATTAAAGCATGTTTTTCCCTGGAAAGGAGAATCTAGAAAGTGAAATCATCTTTGTCAGAAATTACAGTTGTTCTAATATGTTGAAGAGGAAAAAACACTTCGTATTACAGTATTACAAGAGATCATAATAACTCTCACCTTAGTAATTGCATCAGTTCATAAAAGTACTTACAAGAACAGGGAGACAGAATTTGTCTCATGGTAGATCTTTGTTCTGATGAGATACTTGTTGGCTTGTACTTGTCAGCCATTAGCCAGTCACATGCATATCCCCCTGTCATGCTTTAGTACTTCACAGTTTGGTAAAAAAGCAAACCTTTATTTATCTCTCTTCTTATTCACCAGAACACTACTTTATTCACATTTACCATTTAAGTGGCTTTCTTGCCCATGCCACACCATGTATCCTAAGCAGTGCATCAAGAACATAAAACTCATTTCTGACTTTTAGGTTACTCTTTTTATTATTATTATTATTGTTATTTGTAAAGTGGAAATACTGAAAAGACTATAGGATAAGAGGGGTACAGTTCCCACCCCCAGAACTTCGTATCCAATCTCCTCCCTTGATAGCTTCCCTGTTTATCTCTCTGGAAGTATAGACCCAGGATCATTATGGCGTGCATAAGGTAGAAGGTCTGGCTTCATAATTGCTTCCCCACTGAACATGGGCTTTTGGCAGGTTGGTCCATACTTCCAGCCTGTCTCTCTCTTCCCCTAGTGGGGCAGAGATCTGGGGAGGTGGGGCTCCAGGACATATGTTGGGGTAGTCTGCCCAGGGAAGTTAGGTTGGCATCATGGTATCATCTGGAACCTGGTGGCTGAAAAAGAGTTAAGATATAAAGCAAAACAAATTGTTGACTAATCATGAACCTAGTCAAGAATATTGCAGATAAAGGTTTGGAGTCTCCGTTTTGGAAAAAACTAGTTGATCTATTTTAGGTATATTCCAAGGGGGCTGTGATGTTACTAATTTTTGCCTGAGCCTAACAGGTAATGTGCAGGTGGACCCAGGTTAAACTGTAAGCCCCGTCGCTTTGATCTGGGGCCCATATTCCACACGGGAGCCTATGTAACCTCTGCATCCCTGTAGGTCTGAGTTTGCATTCTGTGGTCACAGCTAGGAACATTCCAGGCTGTACTCATTTCAGGACCCATCTTCCTCCGGTAATAGGTAGAGTATGTAGTCCAGTCTCCCTTCGGAGAATGGAACATTCCCTACCATTGTTGATCCACGTTGAGGGCAAGGTCCTATGAGTGTCCACAAAGGGGTCCATTATGTTGTTCCTGATGGAGAAGACCAGTGACAGTGGTGGTGAGAGAGATCTATTAGAGGTCTAGCCCCATCATGTCTGTGTGGGATCCCAGGACTCCCTGACTAGGGTCCCAGGTGATGGGATGGCCTGGTAGTGACTAAAGAGTCATCATTAAAGTCTGCCGGTCCCTTGCCCTTACTCAGCTTTTGTAGTCCTTTGTCTGACATGTTAGCTTTGGAGTGATTGAGGGATGTGTAATAGGAGGTAGGTGAGGAGGGTTTTAGGTTATTCTTATGCTCAGTAAGTCACGGCAGTCTTTGATTCCCTACCCCCAGAGCTCCCCCTCCCCCCCAAAAAAGAAGAGCGAGCCATGAGTATTCTCTGAGGCAGATAGTTGTTCATATTTAATTGAAATGTGAGCCCTAACTTTAATCAAAATTTTGTTTTCATACCAGATGATCTCATTCATAGACTAAGACAATCCAGAACTAGTTTTTGAATCCCTCAAGAACTGGGGTTGTCAAAGAGAGAAGGAAAGAAACCAAAGGGGATGGTAATCCAGTAGACTGTAGTGGAGGACACTGGGACTGTTATGGGGAGATGGTATCACAACATTGGAAGAGGCACAACACAGAGACAAGGATGTAAACCTCATTTTGAAATAACCATCAACTCACAAAACCAAAGACAGTATCCCCAAACCAGGAAATTGATGCCGTGGCCCCACTGTCATTGATGTCCCTTGTTTTCCTAGTAACATGTTTTATATGTCAAGTGAGTCAGTTGCTGCCTTTCTTGAAAACAGAATCAAGTGTCTTATTCTCTGTAAATGCCCACATTTGTTTAACTTTTCCTTACAACAGTGTACAGAGGGCAGCTATGCTGATGAATCTTATCAGCATAAAGGAAGTGTGTGCTTACTGGAGATTTGTATTTGCCAAATAACTAGTCAGCAGATCAGCTGTATCCATGGGCTGTCCCCCTCTCCATAATGAATTCTACCCTTTGTTAAGTGGGTTGGAAATAAATATTGGCTATCTGAAGTCAGGGATTTGTCATTACAGGAATTCCTCCTTTGAAGTGTCCAAAATACCTCTTAACTTCCTTTCTCCAGTATGTGCCAATGCTATTCTACTCTTTTCTTTTTGAACTTGAAGTCACTTTTAAATGTTGTTTACTCCCAGATATTTGGCAGGTGTCAAGTGGTGATGGTATGCCAGTACTGTGTTTTAATGGATGAAGTCAAGGGTACTTCAGTCTTCATAGCTGATGAAGAAACTTTGTAATAAGTCATCCAGGTTTTTGTTCCAAAGGAAGAACTCAGGCCAAAGAAGTAGCTTAGTGGTGGAGCACATTAAAGATGTCAGGAGATAGGCCTTCTGGTAGAGTATGCACCTAACCAAGTGTGAGTCCCCCACACACACAACACTGGTTCATCGCAACACCAGAGAAAGCATAGTGTTGTCGTGTCTCTATCTTTTTAAAAAAAGAGAGAAAAATGAAATTTAATGGAAAAAATGAGCCTGGACATAGTGGAATCATGAATGAACATAGGCTTATTTAATAAGAAAAAGAAAATGAATTAATTAAAATTTAAAAATCTTTAAACAGTGGGTTATGTTGAACAGATTTTAGGGGGATCATCAGCAGACCCTATAGTCTACACCTTGAATTGGACTTAGTATTCCCACTGAATTTTCACTCTGCTGTTAAGAAATGCATACATCTCTTAGATAAATTGGTAGAAAATAAATTGACAAGGAACCACTATAATGTGTATATGTGTAATTGGTCCTCAGTAAGCTATAGAAAGGATAGAATTAAAGAAGTCATTTTTTTTTAACGAACTAAAGCTCAAGGTCTACATGAATGGGTATTTGTCTTGCAGTTACTTTAACTATTTTTATACATGACTTCAGTAACACCAAAATACAGGGGATAAACAATTATAAAAGACTGGAGAGTTGACCATCATTTCACTCTGACCTGATGATTATTTATGTCTCATTCTAATTAAATTATTAGAACTTTTTATTTGGCACGGTACTACTGAAAACAGTGGTCACTGATGAGTCACATGTCTGCAGAGCAGATGGTGATTCAAAGATGTTGCATATTGCAAAATGCCCAAGAATAGCGTAGCACAGTAAGCTTCAGTTCTCAATTCCATGGAGAACATTTAGATAATGAAAATCATGGATTTTTTTTTTTTCTTTTTCTTTGTGGTTTTTTTTTTTTTTTCTCCAGAGTTAGCCCTGGGGCTCAGTACTGGCACTACAAATCCACTGCTCCTTGGGGCCATTTTTTCCATTTTATTGGGTAAGACAGAAATTGAGAGGGAAGGGGGAGATACAAAGGGAGAGACAAAGATAGACACCTGCAGGCCAGCATTGCTGTATTCCCCCCCCCCTGCAGGTGGGGAGCTGGGGGCTTGAACCAGGATCCTTGCGAGGGTCCTTGTGCTTAGTGCCTTTATCCAAGTGCACTACCACCCAGTCTGGAATTCTTTTCCTCCAAAAAAAAAAAAAGGGAATCAGGCAGTAGTGCAGTGGTTAAGCACAGGTGGCACAAAGCACAAGGACCGGCATAAAGATCCTGGTTCAAGCCCCCAGCTCCACACCTATTGAGCAATCACTTCACAAGTGGTGAAGCAGGTCTGCAGGTGTCTTTCTCTCCCCCTTTCTGCATCCACCTCCTCTCTCCATTTCTCTCTGTCCTATCCAACAACAATGACATCAATAACAACAACAATAATAACTACAACAATAAAACAGCAAGGGCAACAAAAAGGGAAAATGAATAAATAAATATTAAAAAAAAAACCCTTCCCTATTAAATTGGATCAAGAGCATGTTATTTTTAAGATATATGTTGCTGCCCTCCTAAATATACCAAATACCAAATCAGCTTTTTGTTTTCTACCATTTATAAACGACTCTTTACTGTAGAAGAAACTGGTGTTAATGAACTCATATTAATTAGCCCTATTCCCCATTTGAGCTCCTAACAACAAAGCAAAGAAGAAAGCTCACTGGGTGGGGATGAACTTTTTGGATCCAGCTTAGCTGGCTTCCATAATTATTCTTCTTAGTTTGAAGGAACATTTAAAAATAACATACTTTCAATGTCAGAAGAGAGATGAAACAAAATTACCCTTGGGTTGCTCATTGATTACGCTGAGTGGTGAGTCTTTGGGAGCTCATGTAGCATTTTCTTGGCTTTTGTCCATGTTTGAAGTTTTCCATAATGGAAATGGTTAGGGTTTCTTTATTACTCACTTTCTAAATAGGATGTTCACAGATTTCTTCCAGATTATGTCTTGTACTTGTTCTAATAGTTTCTGATTAAATGTCTTTATTAGTTTGCTTCTATCCTCACATATAATTAAACTTTAACTTAGCAGTAGGTTCACTACCAGTAAAGACACTTATAATTCAGAGCTACTAGAAGAAGGGTAAGCTCAGAAAATACCAACAGTTGCATGCCTTTGACATAAATGTTTGTGCTTATAATTGCATGCAATTTGGGTTTGCTTAATTCAGGGAGACATCTGGCAAGAAATGTAGTATTAAAGGAAAGGTAACAGGTGTTCAGGAGATGGGGGTATCCACTGGTCTGAGAATCCGCTAGTATTTTTAGTACCATTTCTGTCTGCTTCAGGGTAATGTATACTTTCACTAGGGTAGCCTCATTTATTACAAATCACAAACTAGTCATAGCAAAAGGAGAGAATTAATATCAAACTTTTAGAAATTGTAATTTGTGACTAATTAAAGCATAGAATTCATCATGCTCATGAATCGAACCCTGTCCTCTTTCATCTTTTATGCACTCCTAAGGAATCTCATTGTTGTGGCTACTTTCCTATTGACTACAGGAAATCCCAACCCATATTTGTAACAGCTAAATCCCAGGGACATATTCCAGACTATGAGGATGTTCCATGTGCTTCTCAGACTTCAACCAAAAAAGGAACTTGCTATGTCCTATTTAAATAAAATGAAATTTAATCATTTTCTCCCTGTTGACCAAAATTTATCCATGAGACCTTTCTCTCTTCCACCAATAATTTTTTTACCAATCTCAAATCCTTAATGTTCAGGTTGAATCCCTGCTCTCTCTAGATATGTTTTCTTAGATCCTTTCCTCTTTCATGACTTTCATTAGCAATGCAACCACCCATGCTGGTCTTAACTGACTATGGTAGAACTCTAGTTGGAGTCTACAGTTCATGACCTATCTGCTTCCTTTTATCCTCTCTCAAGAATTTTCAAGGGCCTGGGTGTAGTGCACCCTGTTGAGCACACAAGTTACCATGTGGGAGGACCCTGGTTCAAACTCCTAGTCCCCACTTACAGGGGGACTGCTTCATGAGCGGTAAAGTAATGCCACAGGTGTCTCTCTTTCCCTCTCCCTATTTTCCTTTCCCCTCTTAATGTCTCTCTGTCCTATTAAGTAAATGAAAGGAAGGGGGAGGTGACTACTAGGAGTAGTGAATTCATCATGCAAACACTAAGCTCCAGCAATAACATGGGTAACAATTTAAAAAAAAATGAAAAGAAGAATTCTCCTCTACTTAATCTCAGTATCAAAAATACCTGATACTCATCTTTACTTTGATTTTAACTGTATGTTTACATGTCCACCAAGACCACATTTTGTCAACCTTTCTGGACCATACTGTGACCATCTCTGCAGAAGACCTAGTCCTTTGTAGGTATTGATAATTGCCTTCAAATTTGAGGTTAATGCTCAGGCTACACGGGGATTCTCCTTAATTTAGGTTCATTGGGTGAACTTCATAGCCCAGAAGACCACCCCTCTCCCATCCCACCCCTTGCCTGGAGCTCCTTCTCTTTCCTCTACCACAGCATTCCACCAAGCCAACAAAATGGGTACCATGGGCAAAGGCATCAAATAAAGAATAAAGCAGAGTTCTAAGGGCTATAATTAATAACATTTGTAGCACTGTCCTCTGTCATTTCAGTGGTATCTTTGCTGTCTGGCTATCTTGTGTCAACCTACATACTTTGACACTTATTTCATGAAGTTTTCCATTGTGACTGGCACATCAGTCATAGTTGGACACTGTCTATTTGATTTGCTTTATCAGTAAGCATGAATTGTCATAACTGTCCTGTTAGTTTTATAAGCGCTCAGCTTTTTTCATTTTATAGTAATTATTATGTGAATTACTGTGCAAATTTGTAGGTACAGTTATTTATTACATAATGTTTTCCTGGGGGCTTTTTAAATGTTATTTGCATACAAATTATGAAGTCCTATTGCAAAGAAAGACCTAAGGCAATCATAAAGGAAAAAAAACTTTTATTTAGAATAGTTATGTAGGACATCTTTCATTCAGTAAAAGATAGAAAGATTATTTCAAAGAAAACATGTCCCCTTATTTATTGTTCATATTTTTGTTTTTATCACCTTTTAGCGCTTCATAAAGGCAAAATTCTTTCATCACTGCTATTGCCCAGTTCAACCTTTGCTTTGTCAAATTGTTATTTCAAAATGACTGGTTGTCTTTGCCCTTGATAAGCGTCCTTAAATCTCTGCTAAAAAGATTCTAGTCTACCCTGAGGTTATTTATCAAAGTGCTTCATTTTGCAGCTACCTCAAAGCTAAAAATATTGTAGCTCTCAATTCAGAGAAGGCTGTTTCACAGGATGCTGTAATAACCAATTTATGAGAAACAGTGGTAGGAAGGAAAGGCCCAATGGTGTCCTCCTTTCTTTTCCTTCTTCCTTTTGATATTCAGAACTAATTTAAAAAAAAAAAAATCCTTGCATGTTGGAAGGCTCTCTGAGCAAATCCATAGAGAAGGGGACAGAGCTGAAATGTATGACAGGAGACCAAGATTCTTGATCACAATGAAAGAATGCTTTTAATTTTTTACTGCAATTCTACTGTCACCATTTGATAAAATTTTATCCTCTTTGTGTGGAGGGGGAGGCAGGATACAGCATGTTTATGTCAAAGACAGTGGTTCTATTCTCTGTTCATAATGACCAACCCTATTGATCTGAAGATTTCATGCATCCCAAGTCATCTAGATTTAAAATAAAATATTTACAGCATTTGCCAGAAGAACAAAATGGGACACTTGTTACTATTGAGAATTTTAATTATCCTTCTGTGTTATTGTGAGTCAAGGAAGACCATTAAGGAGTAAAAAAAAAAAGAAATTAAAATTAAAAACTATAAAAGAACTGTAGGCCTCCTCAGTTCTTCTTCTTATTTATTTTCCTTTTAGTTGCCCTTGTTTTTTATTGTTATTGTAGTTATTATTGTTGTTGTTGTTGTTAGATAGGACAGAGAGAAATGGACAGAGAGGGG
Source organism: Erinaceus europaeus (assembly GCF_950295315.1). NCBI lineage: Eukaryota > Metazoa > Chordata > Mammalia > Eulipotyphla > Erinaceidae > Erinaceus > Erinaceus europaeus. The sequence goes on along the minus strand of NC_080170.1, from coordinate 112,942,600 downwards.
AAGAGAAAGATAGACACCTGCAGACCTGCTTCACCACTTATGATGCGACCACCCAGCAGGCTGGGAGCCGGGGGCTCGAACTGGGATCCTTATCCTTAGGCCCGTCCTTGTGCTTTGCTCCATGTGCTCTTTACTCGCTGCGCTACTGTCCAACTCCTGGCCTCCTCAGTTCTTATTCTTTGTTTTTTATAAGAAATGACTTTAAAATGCTCTACGGTTGATTTAAGTACTGAAAACAAGGACATTTTTTTATCTCACAAATAAATACCACCAAGGGTGGGGGAGATAACATATGGTTATGCAGAGAGACTCAGTCCTGAAGCTCTAAAGTCACAGGTTCAATTCACCACACCACCAGAAGCCAGAGCTGGGCAGTGTTCTGGTTAATAATAACAGTAATAAGAATAAATAAATAAATGTCCCAGCAACATGCCCCTCCCCCTTGGTTTTACAGTGATCTCAAAAGATCTTATTCCTACTTTCCCCAATGGAAATTTTTCCTTATTTGTTTTTTTTAGTTTTGCCTTTTTAAAGATTTATTTATTTTCATGAGTGAGTGAGAGTAAAGCAGTTCTCCTAAAATAGAAATACTTTTGCTAAATGCTTTTATGTATTGGAAAATGAGACTCAAACCTTTATATTCATTCCCCATTGCAGCAGAATGGCAAAGTAAAGTATAGCGGTGCCCGAATTTCCAGTGCTCGGAGAGCCATGTGGAAATGTGTCTGGTATTAACTGTTCAACTATGTTAATGACAGTACAGTTCACCCTCAAACTCAACTGGTTATAAACAATCTTAAGAGGTTACAGCAACTAGTGCTTAGATTACTCATAGAGCATACTTCAGGGTATGTCTGTATTTTGTTCCCTCTTCCATTCTTGAATGTGATGCATAAACTTTTTCTTGATTAGGAGTTTAGCTATTCAGTCTTTAATTATAGTGTGTGTAGAAGACACTGGTCTGGTACCTTAAATATTGACAGATGTAAATTATTAGTTTATATAAATTACTCCAGAAAACATCCATTTTCCTGAACGAGTTTTCTAGCTTTTCTCTCTAGTTGATTCATCTTTGCTTGTTTTGTTTTGTTTGGTGGTAGGGGGGGTGTTTTTGTTTTGTTTTTGATTGGGCAAGCCAATCCTTCAGCATTAGAAAGAATACACTTTATAGGAAGAATGAATGTGAAAATGGTTTCACTAAGAAAAACAAACTGTCATTTTGACAGACAAATTGCTGGTAATAATATGTATAATCTAGTGTGGTATATTGATCTTGTTTATTGTGGTCCAAATGGGCAGTTAGTCATTAGCTGAATTAAACACCAACCACATTGTTGACTTCATGCCACTGCAGTAACTCTTCATAGAGTGCGTCTCCACTCCAGCTGCAGTAAACAAATGAAAAAGAGTGTCTACTCAAGTCTTTTGCTCATTAAAATTTTTTTGAAGTATCATTGCATTGAAGCTTTATATATTTAGGTGTGCAACACTGAGACTCAACAAGTGCACCCATGTGTCCCCAACACTCAGTCCTGTATACACCATGCCCTTTTACTTCTGATAGCTACTAACTGGTTTTATACTCCAAAAGTTTGTCCTTGATTTTTTCAGTTTTTCTGTTTGTTTTCTCTATATAGTACACATGAATGTGAAGTCATGGTGTGTCGACTCTCTCTGGCTGGTTTAAATACCTTCTAGGTCCACCCATGTGATTGCAAAGAGCAGGACACCTTTATCCATTTTCTAGTAGATATTTTTGCTTTGTTTTTGCCATCGAAGTCATCACTGGGCTCAGTGCCTGCCTGATTCCCACTCCCACCACTGTCCCCCCAGACATTTCTTTTGTTCCTTTCCTCTAGGTAGAGGGTGAGAGAGAAGGAGAGAAAGTGCAGCACCATTTCCACAGCTTGTTCTTCTTCTTCTAGCGTTTGCCCTTCTTCCGTAGCCAGTCAACAGCGTCAGGTTGAGCCTGATGTAAAGTTTCGAGACCTCCTCTGAATCTGGAGAGGTGACAGTCATTGACTATGTGGGTCATAGTCTGTCTGGAGCCGCAGGGGCAGTTCGGGGCATCTCTGGCTCCCCAGCGATGGAACATAGCGGCGCACCGGCCATGGCCTGTTCCATAGCGATTGAGGAGGGCTCAATCATAACGTGCTAGGTCAAAGCCGGGTTGACGCTCGCAGGGGTCTGTGATGAGGTGTTTGTTCTTTACCTCAGCTGACTGCCAACTCTGTTTCCAAGAGTCTGGAATAGAGAAGTTCAGTGTAGGCGTAGGGGACCAGATTGGGTGACGAGACGTCAAGCGTTGGACAGGGTGGGCGAAGATATCCGCGTATATTGGCAGGTCCGGTCGAGCGTAGACGTGGGAAATGAACTTAGATGCTGCCGCATCCCGACGAATATCTGGCGGGGCGATGTTGCTAAGAACAGGCAGCCATGGAACCGGGGTGGAACGGATGGTTCCAGAAATGATCCTCATGGAGGAATATAATTTGGAATCGACCAAGTGGACATGGGGGCTACGGAACCATACTGGGGCACAGTATTCTGCAGTGGAATAGCATAATGCCAGAGAGGATGATCGTAGTGTGGAAGCGCTCGCGCCCCATGAGGAGCTGGCCAGTCTTGCAATGATGGTATTCCTCGCGCCCACCTTTGCTGCAGTTTTTATGAGATGTTCGTGAAATGACAGAGTGTGATCGAGAGTAACGCCAAGATAGACTGGCTGGGCTTCATGCCGGATTCTCGTATCGCCAAGCTGCACATGCCGGATTCTCGTATCCACAGCTTGTGAAGTTTCCCCTCTGCAGGAACTACCATGGGGACTTAAACCTGGGCCCTGCTGCATGGTAATAGATGTTTTGGGGGTGAGTCAACTGCTGACCACAATCTGCCTTTTTTTTTTTGCCTCCAGGGTTATCTCTGGGGCTCAGTGCCTGAATCCACTGCTCCTGGAGGCTAGTTTCCCCCTTTTTGTTGCTCTTGTTGTTTATCATTGCTGTTGTTATTATTGTTGTTAATATTATTGTTAGATAGGACAGAGAGAAATTGAAAGAGAAGGGGAAAACAGAGAAAAGGAAAGACACCTGTAGACCTGCTTCACCACTTGTGAAGCGACGCCCCCTACAGGTGGGGAGCTGGGGGCTCAAACTGGTATCTTTAGCTAGCGCCATGTGTGCTTAACCCATGGAGCCACCGCCCAGCAGCACCCCCCCTTTTTCATTACTAAACATTCTTTATATATTCTGGATGCTAGAATGGTTTGCAATTATTTCCCTCTTTCCTTTCCTTTCTTCCTTTCTTTCCTTCCTTCCTCCCTTCTATCTTACTTTCTCCTTTCCTTCCTTCAGTAATCTGAGGCTTTATACCTCCAAACTGACTTTTTCAAATAGTGATAGGGACAGAGAAAAACCACATTTCCCTAAGCTTGCTTCAGTGTGGTAGATTGGACTTCAAGCTGGGTTGCACCCATGGCAGAGCAGTGCACGGGAGCTGTTTTGCCAGTCCTGTCTCCTCCCTTTCTGTGAGTTTTCTTTTTACTTTCTTGAACCCTTTGACAGTATCCTTTTAATTTTTTTAAATATTTATTTATTATTCCCTTTTGTTGCCCTTGTTGTTTTATTGTTGTAGTTATGATTAATGTCGTTGCTGTTGGATAGGACAGAGAGAAATGGAGAGAGGAGGGGAAGACAGAGAAGGAGAGAAAGATAGACACCTGCAGACCTGCTTCACCACTTGTGAAGCGACTTCCCCTGCAGGTGGGGAGCCGGGGACTGGAACCGGGATCCTTACGCCGGTCCTTGCGTGCGCTTAACCCGCTGCGCTATCGCCCGACTCCCCCTTTTTAATTTTATTACTGTTGTTTCTGCTTTGGCTTTATATTTAAAACTATTACCCAAATCCAGCCAAGATTACAAAGATTTATACCTATGTTTTTTTCCTGCAGGCTTTTTTTTTTTTTTTTGGTCTCATTTTAATTCTTCGAGTTAGATCTTTGATTTATTTACAGTTTTACATGTAGTGTGAGGTAAGGATCCACCATCATTCTTTCATAGTTGGATATGTGGTGTTGTAGTACTATGTTGAGGTAACACTCTTCCTCTCCTCTTTGAATAGCCTTGACACTCTTCTCAGGAATCAGCTGAATTCCTGAGATTCCCTATGCCTTATTTCTAACCCATTTGATCTTTTGTTTATCTTTATTATAGTCCAACACTGCTTTGAGTACTATACTTTTATATTAAATTTTATAGTTGGAAAGATGAGCCTTCTACCTTTGCTGTTCTCCAACTTCTTTTTTTTTTTTTTAATTTGGTCCCTGGTTTTTCCATATTACCTTAAAGGCAATATTCCTTCTTTCTGACATTTAAAAAGTTGGCATCTTAATGGGGTCACATTAGAGCTCTAGATCAATTTGAGAAGCAATTACTGCTATGATTTTGCAAAGTAATTTTTGAAAACATTATAACATTTTTCCCTTTTTACTTATCTATTTTTATATTACAGAATTACATGTCAACAGGGGTTTGAATCCACACCCATTCCCAGAGCCAGAGTTCTAAATCTTCAGTCTCCCTACTGCAATCTACCACAGTTCCCCTAAAGTTGTAGACATGGGCCAAACCATCATCTCTACAACTATTTGCCTACATTTATATATAGTTTCCTCTTTTTTTTCTGATTCAATCCTCTCTTCCCCTCCAAGACACTCATGACATCATAACTACCTCCATACGTCTCTCTCCTTTCCCTTCTCTCTCTCTGGGGGCTGATGGAGCTGGAGTTCAGAGCCCTCTTACCTTCCTCCTATCACTTCTCCCTCACTGGGGTATATATAGATCAAGGTTGTTTTGGGAGCAGAAAGTAGGAGTTCTGGCTTCTGTAATTGCTTCTCCACTGAGCATGGGCATTGACAGGTTGATCTATACCCCCAGCCTGTTTCTATCTCTCCCTAGTAGACCAGAGCTCTGAAGATGCAAGGGTCCAGGACACAATGATGAGGTCATCTGCCCAGAAAAGTCAGGATGGAGTCCTGGTAGCTTCTGTAACTTGTTGTCTGGAAGGTGGTATGACCTAAGTTGAGACAAAATGGTTAGTGAACAGGAACCAAAAAGTAGGACTACAGCAAATGAGATTAGGGATTTTAGGGTAGAAGAAAGCTAGGAAAACCATTTTAGGCATGTTCCGGGGGGCACATAACTATGGTAGTTTTTGCTTGAGTTTAGTAGCTACCATAAGGTTGGATAAGAATATTGTCTGACAACAAGGGCAACAAAAGGGAATAAATAAATAAAATAAAATATAAAAAAAAAAAGAATATTGTCTGAGAAATTGGTATCAGAGTAGAAAAAAGGCTAGAATGTTGGATTAAGGCAGGTAGTAGCTCCCATTCTTGGAAAAAAAAAAATCTGTGGCTAAAATTAATTATTTACCTCCATTCACCTGCTCCAGGGCCCATATATATATATATATATATATTTAGCACCAGAGCCTGTGTAACTTCTAAGTCCCTGTTGGTCTGAGCTTATAGCTCAATGAGGAACATTGCAGGCTGCACTCACTTCAGGACCAGTCTTTTTTGAATGGCCGGGCAGGGTACCCCCAGCCTCCCTATGGAGACTGGGGCAATCTCTACCATCATTGCTTCACGGTGAAGGGAAGGTCCTGGGAGGGCCCACAAGATGCTGTTCCTTATGGAAGTGACCAGTGGTAGTGGAGAGAGGGATGCTTTAGAGGTCTAGGCCCATCATAGCTGTATAGGATTCCAAGGATCCCCTAACTAGGGCCCCAGATGATGAGGTGGTGTGATATTGACCAAATGGCCCATTAAAACATTATAACTTCTTAAGTAGAAACCTAGTGTGAGATGATTGACCCCGTTCAAGAGGATTGATGTTGAAAATTCTTAGAAAAGTTGATTCAGCATACTGCCATTTGCTTTGCTCTATATTTTGATGACGTTTGAGCAGATTTCTTGGTGAACGTTTCCATAAATCTTGGTGACCATGACACAGCAGTTGTTTGCATGTTTGCATGCTGTACTCTTAGGAGATGAGGGAGGAACTCAACCAAATGGGCAAAGCCTGAGTCGGAGTCTTCTATACCAAGCTCTGCTGACTCCTGTGATGACCCGGTGCTGCTCTAGACTTTGCTCGTCATCTCTTATGGATGGCCCTGTGATTTGAAGCAAAATTCCTAAAGAGATCTTACATGACTGCAGGGTGAAGTCAGACCACAGTGGTAGCTGCTAGTCTCCTTCCTGGCATGAAACCCTACAGCAGAAGTGTTCTGACATATATATATATATATATATATATATATATATATATATATATATATATAGAGAGAGAGAGAGAGAGAGAGAGAGAGAGAGAGAGAGGGAGAGGGAGAGGGAGAGGAGTCTGGGGAACAGCTAATCATTTTAGACTGGTTATTTCATTTTGGACAAGGAGCCACCATCAAGGCAATATTTTAAAGGGGGGGAGGAATGTAGTGATACCTGTCACTCTCAATTCAAATTGAGACTAAAATTTTAAAGTCTGTTACTACAACAACTAACTGGAAATGACTGTGCTTGCATGAGAGACAGCATTTCGGAAGCATATTAATTTACCTCTTGCTACTCAACTCAGGAGTAAAACTTTACACTATATTCCAAACTGAGTTCCATTATTCTTTGTTAAGAGTTCTCCTGTCATGTATATGGTGGGCTTCTTTAGAAAGGAAATCAGAGGCGGTGAGGCATAATATCTTATCAAAAAAGAGATCACGCAATTAAATTCTGATTTTTTTTTTTTTTTGTATGAATCAAAACACTTCATAAAGACTCTTTTGGACTTGTGAGAAACAGGTGCTGAGAAGTTGAAGGGCAGGGTGTCAGCATGTTGCGGTTACTTTGGACAGAGCCATTGCCTAAGACAGTAGATTTAAAATTGTTTATCTAGTTTGTTTGATTTTTTTGTGCTTATTTTTCTCATTTTTTTAAAATAGGACAGAGAAATTAATAGGGAAAAAAAGAGAGAGTGAGAGAGAGAGAGAGACACCTGCAGACCTGCTTCACCACTCGTGAAGTAAAGGATTGGCCTCGAGCCTGGATCCTTGCGTGGGTCCTTGAGCTTAGTGCTATTTGCGCTTAACCAGGTGTGCCACCACCCAGCCCCTATGATTATTTTTCATTTACATGTGCTCATGAAAGCACAAAATTAGTTTACCTGTGACAGCAATCGCAATTGATGACAACTTCTTTAGTCTCATTCACATCTCTAGCTTTGTTTGTAGTTTGAGTGACATTTAGATGAATTAACTCATTTCCTTAGAGTAAATAAAGGAACTATGTGTTCATCTTCTCTCTCTACCTCTCTCTCTCTTTTTAAACTGGTGCCAGGAAATGAACCGGGGGATTTACACAAGGCCACTGAGCCTGATTCCCCAGCCCAACTTTTATGTCGCATTTTGAGAGGAAGAGAGGGAAACACAGAGAGATCAAAGCACTGCTCTATGCACCGCTCAGCTTTCTGTCTTTTGGTGCTCGCATGAGATTGAACACAGAGCCTCACACACTGAGTGTTTTTGCCCTGTTGAATCAACTCTCTGCCCCAGGTCCCTTTTTAAGATTGAAATTATTAGGGGAGCTGGACAGTAGTTCAGCGGGTTAAGTGCACGTGGCGCAAAAGTGCAAGGACGGGCATAAGTATCCCAGTTCAAGCCCCCACCTGCAGAGGGTCGCTTTGCAAGCGGTGAAACAGGTCTGCAGGTGTCTATCTTTCTCTCCTCCTCTTTGCCTTCCCCTCCGCTCTAGATTTCTCTCTGTCCTATCCAACAACAACAGCCTTAAATAAATTCAATCTTTTTTCTTTTTTTTAACTTTTTTTTTTTTTTTGCCTCCAGGGTTATCACTGGGGCTCGGTGCCTTTACTAGGAATCCACTGCTCCTGGAGGCTGTTTATCCCATTTTGTTTGCCCTTGTTGTTGGGCTTGTAGTAGTTGTTATTATTGTCATAGCTGTTGTTGTTGGGGGCCAGAAGGTGGTGCACCTGGTTAAGGGCACATATCACAGTGCACAAGGATGCAGGTTCAATCCCCTGATCCCCACCTGTAGGGGGAAAACTTCATGAGTGTTGAAGCAGTACTGTAGTTGTCTCTCTGCCTCTCTCCCTCTTCACCTCCCCCTCTCAATTTTCTCTGTCTCTATCCAATAATAAATCAACATTTTTAAAAAGAAAGAGAGAGAGAGAGAGAGAGAAACGGGCAGCAGAGATAGCATAATGGTTATGCAAACAGACTCTCATGACATACACAAGAAAGATACCATATATCTAACCGGACTTGAAAGTATTAATCATGTAAAATGTGATCTTTGGTAGATTTCAATTTTTTTCTTCAAATTAATTTTTTTTCATTAAGATGATATTTTGCTTTACCTGACCTATGATCCAATAACAGGCTTTCTGCTATTTAAAAGTTTCTAATGGTACCAAAGACTATTCCCAAAAACTTTTACATGTGAAATTTTAATAAGCAACATTTTTTAAGTAAAAAAGAAAACTTTCCGGATAGGAGAGATAACATAATGGTTATGCAAAAGACTCTGATGCCTGAGACTCTGAAGTCCCAGGTTCAATCCTCTATACCATTGGTATTCTATTAGCCAGAGCTCTGCAGTGATCTAGTTAAAAAAAAAAGTCAGTCCCCAGCACAACCATGAGCCAGAGCTGAGCAGGGATCTAGTGAGTATGGGGGCGGGGGGGGGGGGGGAAACTATCAATATTACTAGGTCTAGTATAAATGGGTAAACACTTTTTGTTGTTGTTGTTGTTGTTTTTAACCAAAGCACTCCAACTCTGGCTTATGGTGATATGGGGGAATGAACCTGGGACATTGAAGCCTCAGGCATGAGAGTCTCATTGACCACTGTGCTATCTCCCCCACCCTGGGTAAACAGCAATAATTTCTAGCGATTCAAAAAGTTCCCTATCAATATCCACTTCAACAGTACATGTGCTAAAACTGGAATGATACAGAGAAGGTACATCCCCTGAAAGAATGACTGCCAGTTGGTGAGGTGTTTTATATTGTTTAAATTTCCAAGGTCCAGGTAAGTGGCACACCTGGTTGATTGCACCTATTACAATGCACAAGGACCTGGGTTCAAGCCTCCAGTCCCCACCTGCAGGGGGAAAGCTTTGCGAGTGGTAAAGCAGAGCTGCAGGTACCTCTCTTCTCTCTCCTTCTCTCAATCTCTTCCCTCTTGATTTCTGGCTGTCTGCATCAAATAAAGAAATAGAGGTGTTTTGTTTTTTAATTTTCCATCATATGATTTCCCTGGGATAGTAATTTTATCAGGCCCAAGAGAAAAATAGTGGTTGTCAGGCCTGAAGGGTGGAAGCAGTTGAGTGAACACAAGAGTTTCTGTAAGTGCATACACAGAGCATCTGCCTTGGATAGTAAGGAACTCCAAGAATTTTTTAGAACCATTTAGGATCTCCAGTGACTATAAATTCTGTGCCTCCCATATTCCAGATTCCAGAGAGAGAGAGAGGGAGAGACTGTATCTATAAATGTTAAGGATGCTAATCACCATGCCCCTGATTGTAGGTGGTAACATTTTGACACACTCCTTTCTTCCACCAGCACTCATTAAAGATTGTCAGAGGTGACCCAAGCATTTTCAGCCAGCTCTGCCACATTTCATAGGCTCAGAGAAACAGTGTGATAAGCCCAAGGCCAAACATCTTGGTTAATAAGACTAAAGATTAAATATATTTGAATATCTCTCTATTTGTTCTGCCTCCTTGCTGATGCCAAGCTAAACAAAAACTGGGTTGGGTGGTGAATTTTCGAGCTTCAGTGTCGTCTCTTTGAAACTATTGGAGGTTTTAAGAAATGCCCCTTGTGTTAGTGACATGATTCAGTGTAAGATGCTTCCCAAGCACAAAGACACATCCCTGTTGAATATTAAGCCACTGCTAAGGTCTTTTAAAAAAGGATATCGATACCTGCTTGCAATGCATTTTGCAGGATTTTTGTTTTCTGTTTGTATTATGCATTTGTTATTAAAATCACGCCAGCACATGAAACATGACAAGTAACATGCCCTCTTCTGTGTTCTCGTTGCCATTAAAATTTCCCCTGCAGTGCAGGGGGACATTTTGCTGAAACCATGATGTAATAATCCTCAAGCAGCTCTTAGTTTCGCTATGGGAACAGTTCTCAGTGAGCCCTTAAAAATCAAACATATACCAAGCCCATGGAGGGGATTATTCTAATGATTGTCTTTAGAAAGGAAACAGAAAAAAGTAAAGCATGATAGAATTTAGGGAAAGGATTGTAGGTTTTTTTTTTTTCTTTTCTTTTCTAAGTTGATAGTGCTACTCTTATCTTCTTTTTTTGTTTTGTTTGGTTTTTGCCTCCATGGTTGTGGCTCAGTACCTGTACTATAAATCCTCTGCTACTGGTAGCGATTTTTTTCTATTTTATTGTTTTCATTTTTGTTTTTTAATTTCTTTTTTGGGGATTAATGGTTTACAGTTGACAGTAAATACAATAGTTTGTACATGTGTAACATGTCTCAGTCTCCACATAACAGTTCAGCCCCCACTAGGTTCACCACCATCGTGTTTCAGGACCTGTACCCTCCCCCACCACCCCAGAGTCTTTTACTTTGGTGCAGTACACCAACTCCAATCCAAGTTCTGCTCTATGTTTTCCCTTCTGTTCTTTTTTTCAACTTCTGTCTGAGTAAGATCATCCTTCTGTTTCTGACTTATCTCACTTAACACGATTCCTTCAAACTTCATCCAAGATGAGATGAAGAAGTGCAAAAATTCACAATTTTTTAACTGCTGAGTAGTATTCTATTGTATATATAGACCACAACTTGCTCAGCCACTCATCTGTTGTTGGACATATGGGTTGTTTCTAGGTTTTGGCTATTACAAATTGTGCTGCTATCAACATAGGTATACACAAACCTTTTTGGATGAGTGTGTTTGGTTCCTTAGGAAATGTCCCAAGGAGAGGAATTGCAGGGTCATAGGGTAGGTCCACTTCTAGCCTTCTGAGAGTTTTCCAGACTGCTCTCCACATGGGTTGGACCAATTTACATTCCCACCAGCATTGCAGGGGGATAGGACAGAGAGAAACTGAGAAAAGAGAGAGAAAGAGAGAGAGAGAGAGAAAGACACCTGCAGACCTGCTTCTCCACTTGTGAAGCATCCCCACTCCCCTTGCAGGTGGGAAGCTGGGGGCTCAAACCTGAATTTTTGTGTGGGTCCTTGCACTTAGTACTATGTGTGCTTAACCAGGTGTGCCACCACCTGCCCCCCCCCATCTTTTTACATACAATCTTGGCCCACTGAGACCCTCTTCCTCTTTTAAAACCCTGCTTCTCATGTACTTTCCCTTGTAAATCTGATTATCACAAAGTAATCTGTCCTCTGACCATGTGATTTGTACATTGCATTATCTTTTAAATCCATATGATAAGAGCTAAATGCCACAGGGGAGAAAAATGTCCAGGGTGAAACCCCAAATGAATTTCAGTAGGAACCTGCATCCACACAAAATGCCTCTTCAAGGGAATAGGAAAGTAGAATCAAACCACTGATGTTGCCATTTCACTGGAAGAAAGTATCCACTTAGGCTTTCTTTAAATCAGAAGTGATAGTATCCTAATAAGAATTGAAAGAGGGAATTGGCAAAATACTGTCGGAGTTGTCAGCCTAGTCAATGACAAACGGGAATCTTGGAGGCCTGTCAAAGAGCCTAATGTTAGCTTAGCAGCCATGTGTTTTTCCGTAAAGAACTGACAACAAATTACCAAAGAAAGGCTTGTGGAATACCAGCTCCAGGTGCCACACTAACTAGCAGTAACTCACTGTTAAGCCATTGAATATGTATGTTGAGGTTTTTACAAGAAAACAAGTTATAACCCTTTTTCTCTTATAGATTCTCATGTAGTGACTTGCCTTCAAAATCATGGGCCACTCCTTTTATTACTCCCCACCAAGCTTATATACCATTTAATGAAAAAATATCGAACACATGGGAAAACTCTCATTTAGATGTTTTGCTCCACTTGTAACAGAGGGGAGAGCACTTACGAACTTCTTAGCAGTTGATGATGAAAAATCAAGAAAAAGGAGAAACCACAAAGGTCAACTTCTTTCAAAACCTAAAGTGTGTCTCATCTGAAATAGATTGCTTCCTTGTCACTTCTATGAAAAGAGCAGGTCAAGAAATAAGTTGCACATCCCTGGTGGCCTGTTGGTAACTTGTATTCCTCTCCAGTTACCACCTTTCCAGAAAAAAAAATGAGAGACAGAAACAAACAAAATGCCTTAGAAAAAAGCTGTTCTGGTGTTTTCCTCTGGAGGTGAATGTCTCACATCCAGCTGCCATTGCAAAATACTCCAGCGAAACAAGTAGCATAAGCAACAGGAAACTGTTTTCTCACAGTTCTGGAGACCAGAAGTCTAGAGTCAAAACAAGCTCGGTTTCTCCTGAGGCCATACACCTTAACACTTAGATGCCTTCTCGGGGAGTTGGATGGTAGTGCAACAGGTTAAGCACACGTGGCATAAAGTGCAAGGACCGGAGTAAGGATCCCGGTTCGAGCCCCCAGCTCCCCACTTACAGGGGAGTCGCTTCACAGGCGGCGAAGCAGGTCTGCAGGTGTATATCTTTCTCTCCCCCTCTCTGTCTCCTCTCCTCTCTCCATTTCTCTCTGTCCTATCCAACAATGATGACATTAATAATAATAACTACAACAATAAAACAACAAGGGCAACAAAAGGGAATACATAAATAAATATTAAGAAAAAAAGATGACAACCTTCTCATTCCTCTTTATGCCTTCACATTGCTTTTTCTCTGTGCATACATGTGGAATGAAAAGAAAATCTGGTGTCTTTTGCTATTTTTACTAAGGACACCAGTCCAACTGGTTTAGGGCCCCATCCTTCTGATATAATTTTAACATTATTTTCTGAAAGGTTCTATTTCCAAATATAGTCACATTAGGAGTTAGGTCTGCATATCGAGTTTTAGGAGAAAACACAATTTAACTCATAACAATTGGCTAACTCGTGCGTTTGGATAGATCGAATGTTTACCATCAGAAAATCAAAGGAGGCCATAGAAGGTATTTTTCCTGATTCTTCATCCTTCATCACTAACAATAGGCTTTCCTTTGTCAGCCTTCACTATATCTTTACGAGTTTCAAATGTAAAATCACTTTGGCATATAAAAAATAAACCTTGACATTTTTTTTTTAATATGCTTTTTACTAATGTCTGCACACCCATGTCTCTAAATAACTAAAGCTAAGTTTTTCCACTGTCGAAGCACAAGGGCAGGCCAAATCGTACAACAGTATAGTTGGAAACATATATGAGAACATCTTTAGCAGTTGACCATAAAATGAAAGAAAATGAAAAAATTATAAGTATTGATTTTTTTCTTCATAGCTTAGAGATATATTTTATCTTGAGCCAAAGGATTTAACCTAGAGTTTAAGTAGAATATCCTAGAAGTTGATGGTGTATTTTTATAAAGTATTCTATTCCAGTCAGTCATGTTTCATATGAGAATAAAAGAAATTTTAAGCTACTGAAGATATTTTTGTTAAGTCCCAATTTGTTGAATGTAAACCCTACAATGAAATTGATATGTCATGTCTAATAGATGATACCAGCTGTTCTAACTTGACTTAATGTAGTTGTCTGACAGGTATAACAGCAGACTCAGTTCTGGCATTAGAGGAGGTAGTGTTTTCATCACTCTGAATTTAGTAAAGCATGAAACCTGCCAGCATTTGCCATACATTTGCCTGCCAGGGATGGCTCGGCTTCTGACTTGCTAGAGCGGATGTGAGACAACCTCTGTGTTTACAAGATGTTTGAGACAGAGGCCCTTTCACTTCCTTGCTGAGACTCAGAGTTGAGACTAGTATACAGAATTCCCACAGTCTCATCAAGAGAAGATATTTAGCCTCTGGTAATCAGCAAAGGAAAATGAGGCCCTTCCGTTTAGAAGGGGTAAAAGAACCGAGATCTGAAATGACAAAGCTATTTAATCTCCTCTGGAACAGTGTCTGGTATTTGGAGGGAATGCAGCTCTGCAGGAAGAGGACTAGATTAGACTAATAGGTGGGCCTCTTCATTATCTCAGGTTTGACTGAAAAGCTCACCAAGAAGTCACAATCAATTCCAGTTCCTTTATTATACCAGAAATGACAGACTGATAGACTTTTATACAGATATTATGTTCATTTTCTTTTTTTTTATAATTTATTTCTTTATTGGGGAATTAATGTTTTACATTCAACAGTAAATACAATAGTTTGTACATGCATAACATTCCCTAGATTCCCATTTAACAATACAACCTCCACTATGTCATTCATCATCTTTCATGGACCTGTATTCTCCCCACCCACCCACCCCATAGTCTTTTACTTTGGTGCAATATATATTAATTTTCTAAGAATTCATAAGTTGTGTAGACTAAAACAGCAGAAATCTGTTTTCTCTTTGTTCTGTGTGATAGCAGACCACAAAGTCAAGGACCATATTCTCTCTGAAGGTCTTAGGGCATCTGACCTATTCTTTTTTCCTTGCTTCTGGTGCTACCTCAATCTTTGGATGTTCTTGTAGACAACCATTACATTCGCTACCTCTGTCTTCATATAATTTTCTCCCCTTCATTTCCATCTATAAGGCTAAGAGCACATTTAGTCTAGTCATTTATACTTGTCCAGATTAGATTAAAGACCTATCCTATTCCGGTAACATCTCATCTTTGCTTGATTTTTATCCTCAAGAGCACTATTTCTAAATTAGCTAATATACTAAGTTAATCAGGGATTATTACTTGGACGTATCTATTGAGAAATATACTTCTACCTAGAGTAGCCAGTTCAGTGTTTTCTCTGTGAACACAAAAATTGTCCTGGTTTCAAAGGACTGCAAGTCTTGAATTTATGACCCCTTTATTTGGAAAAATAATAATAATTTTCATATTTAATTGGTACAAATAATGAAAGGCTTTAAATGTTTTGTGTCTGCTTGAGGCTGATTTATGAGTAAATTTGTGAACCATGACTGTTTTAATTAGCCAGGATTAATTAGTGTTTACTACACGTAGATGAAAAGAAATAAATGCACCATAATGTGAATCATTTTTTAATTCTCTGTTGAATTGCAAGTGTATCCAAATAAAAATTCCTTACATCACACTACCAAAAACTTGATGTAATTAGTATAGAAGATTCCAAATTTGGGGTGATTTAACATATATTATTGAAGGTCACCATATTCACAGACAATTAGGGCAGATTGGTAACTCTTCATGTAGAATGTTGTGATTAGAAATAAAGTCTGTATTGATTTTGCTTTTAGTTGAGACAGAGTAGAGGTGAGCAAAAAGTTGATTGTGCTTAGATGAAAGTAATACTTTAAAGAAGTTTTTTTCCTAGAAGAGAAGAAATTGCTAGAATTCCATGTGAATATTCAACAGGAAAACATCAGGGGGCTGCGGTGAGTTCTACGCTTAGACAGAAAGTGTGGAGATTAAAAGCAGTTTCAGGAGAAAATCTGAGGCAAAATCTCCTCTTTGTGGTCAAAGAGACTGTACATGTCTTTAAAGCAATTGCCAAGTAGCTGTTCCAACAGTGAAACAGATTAACCATTGTTCATAGAGATGTGGCCTACTAGGGTGGTTTTCCAGTATGTACTTGAACATACCTTCTAGTGCCTGAATCTGAAATTCACTTGTTATCTGAAGACAACACTGCTAGGTGAGGGAAGATAGCAAAATGGTTATGCTTTAAGACTTTCATACCTGAGTCTTTAAGGTCCCAGGTTCAATTCCCCACACCACTATAAGCCAGAGCTGAACAATGCTCTGATCTCTCTCTGTCTCTCTGTCTCTCTCTCTCACTCGCTCATTAAACTAGAATAAATAAAATATACATTAAATAAAATTTTTTAAAAAACCAAAGCAGCCCTCAGTGATACCACCATCACCCCAGTCTTTTTATTTAATCAGAGAGTATATCTAAAGTCAAATGAGCAAAAGGTTAGGATTCTTTTTATTATTGTTGTTACTGTTATTATTATTCTCCTATCTAGTTTTTGCCTCTGCTCTTTGCAAAAAAAAAAAATTGCATTTTATTATTATTATCATTTACCAGAGCACTGCTCAGATCTGGCTTATGGTAGTACAGGGGATTGAAGCTGGGATCTTAGAGCCTCAGGCATGAGAGTCTCTTTGCAAAACCACTATGCTATCTATTCCCACCCACACTGTTTCTTTACTATCCTATGGATTCTAACAGGGAAGTGATTTTCTTTTTTTATTTTTTATTTATTATTTATTATTAGATAGAGACAGAGAAATTGAGAAGAGAGAAGGAGAGAGGCAGAGAGACACCTGCAGCCCTGTTTTACCACTCCTGCAGATGGAGACTAGGGGCTTCAACGTGGGTCCTTGCAAACTGTAATGTGAGTGCTCAATCAGGTGCACCACCACCTGGCCCCTTGAAGTGATTTTCTTTACAAAAACAAAAATAACCATCACTCTTACTTAGATTTTTAAAATGCAGCTGGAGTGTGGCCCAACAGGTAGGGTGCAAGACTTACCTGTGTGAGGCCCTGATATACCAGTGTGGTGCTCTTCCTTCTGTATTTCATAAAATAAGTATTTGTTCTGTCCATTCTTGTGTCACTTCAGTCAATGTCTTTCTGGTTTTGTCCCTCTAGTGCACATCCTCTATGTGAATCTTGAGACTCTTTACATCAAGTCAGGTTTGTATAGACATTGGAAGTCTTGCTTTCTGCCATGAACATTGCTCAGCAACTCTTTTCATGCATCTCAATGTAAAATTCTGTCCATTGAATATTTGGCCCCAATAGCATGAACTCTCTTCATAGCTTTGTAGTGAATGACTACTGGCTGTTGAGAGAAGCATTGGTTCTCAGTCCTTTGATTTCTTCTGATCCTCCACGGTATCTCTCGTACATGAACAAACAAGACAGGCAGGTATCTCTTTCAAGTTTGGAGACAGTGTGCTGGTCACGTAGAACCCAATTGTAGAAGTGACGCTTGGCCTCCCTCCCTCGTGTGTAGCTGAGAGAACAAGTTGGCAGCTGTTAGTCTACAGGCAACTTGTCAAGCCATGCATCCTGTATCTGACTGAGTCCCCAAAAGAAACGTCATGGGGGCTAGTCATGACCTGGACCTTATCAGAAATCAAGGTTATGTTTTTATCCCTAGCAACTCTCTTTGATGGGTTCAGAGATCAAGAAGAGAACAGAGGACGATATCAGTTAATGCCCACAACACACCGATACCAGCAAGACTATGAGCTCAGATCGTATACAGTCACCAGAATGGTTTTATAAAAATCTATCAAGAGCAATACTTTGTTATTTCAATATTTTTTAAACACAGTGGTGAGGTATCAACCCAGGGTCTCAAAAAACTCTCACTTCCTAACTCAGTTTTTCTACTCTATATACTGAAAGAGAGAGAGAAGTGGTAGGGAGACACCAGAGAAGCACTCCGTCACTGGATCTCCTTGTAGTGCTGTCCCTGGTTCTCCCATGTGCCAAGGATGAGGCCTTGGGCCTGTCACATGACTAGGCATGGGGCCTTGGGCCTGTCACATGACTAGGCATGAGCTCCACCCACTAAGCCATCTCCCAACTGCCCCTATTTTAATATTTTTCAATCATAATAATATAACAAAGTCTGGGGCACCTTCATTTTGCTTTCCTTTACACACTAAGAGCAATAGCAGTTTTCTGAGCAATGAAATGTGTTACTGACCCATTAGATAGAACAAACATCAGGTTTCATATTGGTCTTTCCAGTATCCTGTATATGAGAATTCACTTGAAAGTAAAAACAAACAAAAAACCTATGCCAATTATGCACAACAGCCTACTCAAAATTAAGAAATCCGTATTGTAGAATGAACCCATAGGAAAAGTTCACCCTTCAATTCTCTCTCTCTCTCAACCCTCAGACACCATCGTTATCATTTTCAAGGGCCTTGTGCCGCCTCAGTAACCTCCCAGAATCTGTTCTTCTTAACCACAGTCATAAAAATTAGGTAGTAAAGTAAAAGTGGGTTAGAGATGGAGTCATCAATTTTTTAAAGAGGGAAAATGATCAAGAAAACATTACTCTCGGCTCTCTGGAGGTGGGATTGCAAATGAGTCATTGTTATTTCTTTTGTTTTTCTTCACTTCTGGCTCTGAATTTATGTTCGTCTTGTAATTGCTACCAACTAATTACATTCTTCATATAAAGGCAGAATCACAGTGAAGGCACAGGTTCACTGTATCATGGAGAACAACTCTTTTATAAAGTAAAAATGCAGCTTTTTATTTTGTTTTGTTTTGTTTTATTTTTTTGTTCTCCATTTGCTGGAGTGACTCAGTTTTTGTTTACTGAGGGTTATATTTGAAATAGTACGTTCTCAAAAGCACAGTCATATATTCTGAAAAAGTGGAAACTTGTTAAAATAGGTTTAGCTTGTGATTGAACATGATGGTTTTTATTTCAACTTGAACACTTAGAACACACTTGTTTTTTATTTTTTTTATAATTGGCGTGGCTTAAGCCACTATAATTATACTGGGAAAGTATTTCTTTTTAAATTGTATCTAAAAAGAAAGAAAGAAAACAGACAAGTAAAAAGGGGATCTAGGAAGTAATTCCTAGAGAAAAATGGCCTCGCTAAGAGGTAGTGTGTGTTACAGGACAATAACTTCCTAGGTATCTTGTACAATTTTTTTGTTTGTTTGCTTCCAGT
Organism: Erinaceus europaeus; assembly: GCF_950295315.1. Lineage (NCBI taxonomy): Eukaryota > Metazoa > Chordata > Mammalia > Eulipotyphla > Erinaceidae > Erinaceus > Erinaceus europaeus. The sequence goes on along the minus strand of NC_080170.1, from coordinate 112,923,779 downwards.
AACTTGACAGGACTTTCTCACTTCTTCATTCTTTTTGTTTGTTTTTACTCCAATTAAGGATCTGAGTGAGAACTATAACCTCAGTAGTTAGAAATTATTTCCTTAAAATCTAAAATTGGGCTTTAGTCTAACCTTAGAAGACTTTTCACCTCAGGATTACCCAGTCTCCTGACTCCCTGCTTAGAACCAAGACTTCTGCTATATCAGAAATAGGATTAGGATCTTGGACTAAGATCCTCAAAGCAACATAGAGAAGGAGCTCTTAAATCCATTTTTAGATGTCCAGCAGCCAGACTGACTTTTATCTTGCTTTCTGACTGATGCCACTGGTAGAGCTAAAACTCTTTGATCTATATTATTTACAAGTCAAAAGGAAATCTGCCTTCAGTGAAAAGGGAATTCTTCTGTAAGCTCAGTCTTTCACCATATGATTCTTTAGGAAAATGTCACTTGCAAATATGGGATATTCTCACAAGTCATATGTAGCCATGCTTATATTCCCACTGGGAACATTTTGTTGTCACAAGCAGACAAAGCATGTTCTATTAAAAATTCACATCCTGGAAACTACTAGAAAAGAATAGTAATAATCTCAGATTTAGACATAAAGTCTGAATTTTGACTCAAAGAGATGTTTAAAACCAGAAATCAGAGAACTGACCCAGTTTTCTGTAGGTCAAAATAAAAACAAAGTGTGTGATATCATTGATTTTCTTCCCCACGTTGGAAATGGCAACTGCTTTGTTCACGGCTGTTCCACTCTTGGTCATTGAAGTGTTCTAGTCACCACATTATTAAAATAGAGATATTTGGAGGCTGAGGACAGTATAATGTTTATTCAGAAGACTTTCATTCCTAGGGTTCCATCCCTGGCACCATCATAAGCCAAAGCTGACCAATGCTCTTTCTTGTTTTCTTTCTTCCTATCTTTCTGTCTTCCTCTGTGTATCTCTCACTAATATAAAATAAAAATTTTTAAGAGGGTAGAGATATTTGGAATGACTTAAGTATGCTGAATTCAGTCATGTAAATAGTTCTAAAATCCAAAGGAAGCTTGAATTATCTTAAATTCTACTCTGACAGTTCATGTAGCTATCATATATAAGCCAATCTTTCTTAGAAAGGAAAATCTTATAAGTGGGGAGCTAGTTGTTTAGAAGGCAACCCATTATCAAGCGTTAACTGTCAAGTCAGAAGTGACAGGTCAGGGTTCCCTTAGCACATGAGTGGCTGTGCAGTTGAGAACTGCCTGACTGCTCAGCTCTGTTCTCCCATGAAGGAGCTCTGTGACCCTGGACTATAACTTATATCTTTACCTTTGCTTTCTTCACGTGACTCAAAGTTGCTATTGACTCCACCACTTTCGAGATCTATCAAAAATAATTTATTCACCACAGGATGCTTGTGAAGATAGATGTATAATTAATTAATTAGTCATCAAAATCAACTAGCCAGAACCTTTGTAATATAGAATTTTTCATGGAATTATGTTAGGTTTGCACTTAGAATCAGGAATCTTGGATTCAAGTCTTACTTCTGCCACTTGCTAGCTTCATAGCTCAAGGTGGATGTTACCACTTGCTGAACTGTCAGTAGTGGTCGTACCATTCTAAAGATTATCATGAGGGTTGGGTGGTGGTGCATCTAGTTGAGCGCACACATTACCATGCACAAGGCATCCCCCATCCCACTCCCCATCTTTGTCCTATCAAATATAGAAAGAATGGGGGGGGGATGACCATCCAGGAGCAGTGGATTCATAGTGTTGGCACTGAGCGCCAGTGATAACGTTGATGATAAAAATAAGGGGAGGATTATCATGGGTATCAAATGTACTAGTGGTGGGAAAGGCCTTGGAAGTAGAAGGTATCACAGTTGAGGCCATGGCTCAGTGGAAGAATGCAGGACTTGCATTTGTGAGGTCCTGCATTTTGATCTCTGACACCACATATGTCAGAGTGATGCTGTAGTCTAGTTCTTTCCCTCATTCTCATTCTCTTACTCTCACTAAATAAATAAGTAAATCTTTCCAACAGGGAGTAGGGGAAGGGAAAGGAGAGGAAAGAAAGCAAGAAAAAAATGTTGTTGATCTCATGTTATGAAGATGCCATAGCATGACACAAATCCTATCACAGCATGGCTGTAACACATGTCATATGCTGGTTGTAGCATCCTGACCCTGTATGACAATCACAGGAAGACTCCACAGGTTCTCCTTCAAATCAGCATTCCAAGCCATATGGCTCTGCTCCAGTGAACTGTGAGGCAATCCATCCTTTGTATTCCCCAGCTAAGGCCAATCTACAGCAGTGGTGTGTATCCTCTGGTGCCCTCTGAATTATGATGTGCATCCTTTTTACCAGAATCAAAGTAACGCTGACCTGTTTCCTGACCTGTTTCCTGAACTTCCCTGTGCTCTCTGTGGTTTCCTGTCTGACAAATGCTCTGGTTAAAAAAAAAGGAAGTTCTTTTCTACCCCTTCTTTTCCTGTGAAAATGTTTTAGTGAGTGATAGATTCATGGCAATAAGTAGTGGGGGAGGGGGTGTTTAAAAACCTGATTTTTGGGTGTGTTGTAATGTCCATTATTCTGGCAATAACATTTCTTGGACGTACTCATCTTGGTCCCTTGTTTTGCTTATGAGTTTTATCTTTTTTTTTTTATTAGTGCTTTAATAATGAGTAACAAGATTGTATGATAGCAGAGGTAAAATCCCATACAGTTCCCACCATCAGAGTTCCATGTCCCATCTACCCAATTGGAAACTTCTTTATTGCTCTTGGAATATGGACCAAAATTCTTTATGGGTGCAGAAGATGGAAGGTCTGGCTTCTGTAATTGCTTCTCCACTGGGCATGGACATTGGCAGGTCAATCCATACCCTCAGCTGGTTTCTTTTTTTCCGTAGTGATGTAGGGCTCTAGGAGGTGAGACTTGAGGACACACTGGTGAGGTCATCTGCCCAAGGAAGTCAGGATGGAATTATAGTAGCATCTACAGCTTGGTACCTGAAAAGCAATAAGATAGAAAGCAGGACAAACTATTTAACCCAAAGGTAGGAATAGAGCAGATGAAATTAGGGATCTTCATGCAGAAAGAACCTAGGGAGCCTATTTTAGGTATGTTGCAAGGGTGAACTCAGACTGACAGGGAGCAAGGGTTGCACAGTCTCCTATGCTAAATATCGATGTATATGGGCCCTAGTCAGATGGATAGGGCAAACAGTTAATGGTATTTATTTACTTTCCTCATGTTTGGGAGCTACTCTGTGCCCTAATAGAGCTTTCTAGTGCTATTCTCAACTCTGACACCATATTCCCAGACAATATTTTTAGTCCACCTGCATTTTAGCTATCAGGTTCAGTCAAAGATTACTAAAGTCATGGGTTTTATCTTTTATTAAGAGGACATCTTAGCCAGGGAACAATCTCAACAGGTAAGAACATAGACCCCCTAGGTTCAAAGCTCTATCTCTGGCACTACCATAAACCGGAACTGAGTGGTACTCTGTTGTATCTCCCTTTCATAAAAATAAAGAAAGGAATCGTTTTAGAAATAAAAGATGAGGTCACTGTGTAGCAATGTCTTTGTGCAATTTTCAGCAGTAGTCAGACCATAATGTAGTTCAAGAAAATATCCATGCAGATTCTGACCCTTTTCTTCCAGGATAAGATACTCAAATAGCAAGAGTAGCAGAAAACAGGGTTCAAAAAGTCAAGGACTGGGGCCAGGTGGTGTTGCACCTGGCTGAGCACACATGGTAGAATGCTGCAAGGTGAGAGCTTTGTGAGTGATGAAGCAGGGCTGCAGGTGTCTCTGTCCTCTCTGTCTCACCCTCTTCCCTCTCAATTTCTGGCTGTCTCTATCTAATAAATAAATAAAGATAATTTGAAAAAAAAAAATTTAAGTCAAGGAACTACAGAGTTTGCCCATGCAACCTCTTATGTAAGAGACGGTGACCACCAGACTTGTAATTTTTAGAGCCCATGTGATATTAAATATATTGTGCATTGAGCAGTGAAATACACAAAAACTGGGATTGCAGAACTGTATCTGATTCCCAGTCTCAGTGTGGACCAAATGCCTACAAGGATGATAACAGAGCCGCACATATTAGGGGGAAGAAGCACTTTCCTCTCACAAATCTTCCCAGTGCAGGCATGGTGAGATTTACCTTGGACAGAGGTATGGTGACCCTCAGTCCTGTCTGTATTTAGTTAAAAGGTGGGAATTTGTCATATGAGAATTACCGAGATGAGATTAGAAGGGAATTTCTATTTGGCAGGAGATACGATTAATAAATGCATTTTTATCCACTAGGAACTAGAAGAATTAGAGGTGAAAAAACTGTGTGTGTGTGTGTGTGTGTGTGTGTGTGTGTGTGTGTGTGTGTGTGTAATGAGGGTTCAATGCTAGACAAAAGAAAAACAGATCTAAAGGACTTTATGCTCTCACCAGTCTCCAAACAAGTCCTGTACAGGCCATGAATTTTTGGGGAAAACTGATTTTGAACCCCCATCAAATAGTAGTTGCATAAAAATTTCCTCCACACAACTTAAATGTGTTTAAAGGAGATGGAAGAAGAAATTAGGAAACTCACTCATGCCAATGAAAGTGTATACAAAGAGAACTGATTTAATCTCACAAAATAGTAAGTAAACCTGATTTTTGAAACATAAAATGTGGCTGTTAAATGTTCAGAAGTCATTTGCATGATATTAATTATAATGACTAAGAATTGAGAGAGAGATACAGAGAAAGACCAGAGCACTGATCAGCTCTGGTTTATGATGATGCTAGAAATTGAACCTGGGTCCTCAGGCATGAAAGTCTTTTGCATAACCATTATGCTGTCTACTGAGCCGGAGGCCAGTTCTTTCAGACTGAGTTATCACACAGCTAGGAAAGTCATTCAGAACATGGAGCCCAGAACTCCCACACCTGGGACTTTCAGTTCTATCCCCAGTGCCACATGTACTGGATTGGCTCTCTGGCTTCTCTTTCTCTCATAAAACTCTCTCCAGCATATAAAATCAATAAAATGTTTAAAAAAAAAAAATGAACTGTCACGTAAGCCTACTGCTTTTGCAGTAGATATACCTATATCTTAGTTGCTGGAAGATGAAATCCCTATTGAATGCCATTTTGATGTTGCTTTCTTTTAGTTTTTTTTTCAATACTGGCTAAGTGGTGAAATTTAAGGGCTCCCCCCACACTATAAATATGCCTAATACTATCTTCAAAGCATTTCTTAACAAAATGAAAGGAGTTCATTGTTTCATATTTGGAATTCTGTATCTCTGGTATTGTTTAAACTGTCGGTTAAATATTGCCACCACTGAACTGAGTTCTCAGTTAAATATTATCAATTGTTACCAGTGAGGCTGCTCCACTTGAGTATTTCTGATGTTTCATTCTCTGTATAACTGCTGCAATTTTGGGCAATAACAGCTTTCGGGGGGGAAGGGGGGAAGTCTGGATGGAAAATGAGCCTAGTCTTTTAGCTTGACACAGCAATTGGCAGCTGTGCTATGTGGCAACTTTAAAACAAGGGATACTGGGTAAGGAAGGGGAGGGAGGGCATTGGAATCCTGATGCATGTTTGCAGACACCTATCACAGGGAGATAAGAAATTGTACCATATGTCAACTGTAAACCATTAATTTCCCAACAAAATGTTTTTTTTAAGAAAAGCTTTGTAAATCCCCAGTATTTACCATTCAAAGCATTAAAATAAAAATGTTAAACTAATCCAATTAATTTGCCCACTCAGAATGAACAATGAAGTAATCCTACTGAACTCTGGATTTTTTGTTTGTTTGTTTTGTTATCATTACTACAGGCAGGATTACCCAGTATCCGTTCATATTAGCTGCTGGTAAAAATCCCAGAAAGTGATTCCAAAAATAGCCATCTTGACATTTTATGGTCATAAAATTGAGTTCCACTCATTTATGATAATGCATGGTTCCCACCCTCCTTGTCCCCTTAGAAACCCCACTGGCTTCATTTTCCAAATGAGATTAACCAGAGCTAGTTGCTTCTAAACCTCCCATTTTTTAAATTGAGACAGGAACATGAATTTCTGCACTTTAGTACTCAGAAATTTATTTTTTAAAGCCTAAGTGCTTTTCACTCTGTGAAAATGACAGCCTTTCTTGAATATTTCATTTTATGAAAATGAATATGGTAATCTAGGAAAATTAACCACTGCAGGGTTAAACATTTTCACAGTCATTCAAAGGAAATTTCCTCCCAACAAAAGAGATAACAGAGAAGGGGCCAGGGTTTTCCTCTCCTTGAAATACCTTGTATAGTTTAGGAAGGACAGGTAGGAGCTTCTCTGCTACTGTAGTTCTCTGCTTTTTCTTTTTCTTCTTTCTTTTTTCTGTCTGTTTTTTTTTTTTTTTTTTTTTTTTACTGCTGTAGACTGAGAACCAGCTCCCAGGCCTGAGAAATGTCTGTTCCAGGAAACAAAGCCAGGTTCTATTCCATGGAGCTAATGGTACTGGGAGTTGAGTCAGCTTGCAACTGTCCCATAGTGAAAGACATTATGAAATAGTTATTATAAGAAAATTCTGCTTATGAAGCTGAATTTCTCAGATTGCACTGAGAGGAGGAGACAGGAAAATAATCAGGCTGTCATACAGTCAAAAGCATGTTTACCCTAAAGCAGAAATCATGATTGGGGTTCCTAACCCAGGGCCAGTCCTTGGAATCAGGGGGTGGGGGAGTTGTAAGGGGGTTGGACAAAAAAAGAGGTCTGAGTTTGTTATGAAATATTTTTAATTGATTCTCAAGCCCATCAGTCTGTCCATGATCAGACACAGATATCTCCAGACAGAATGCTGCCACATGGGAGAAGGGGTGTTATCTTGTTTTCTTTGTAGTCCCCCAAATGTTGAGTCAGACCACTGGATTTTCAACTGTAAGTATTCAGATAAGACTGCTAGGCACAAGGCAGAATCTATTTGATTCAAAATAGATTCTGCATTCCATCTATGCCACAGATGAGCAATCCAGTGACGGTAAAGACTAACCATGTTACCCTCCTCAGCCAGTGTGGAATATGAATAAGTGTGGGTGAAATGAAAGAGTTTGGTTTCAAGCAACCCAGAACTCAGATTTTATGCATTGTGTTCCCCAACCCCAGAGCTCTCCAAACTCTGTCCTGTTTGGCTTTTATGGGATTTTATGGAGGTGTCTTTATGGGTCATGGGTGATTAAATCATTGTCCACTGGGGACTCAACTCAATCTCAAACTCTCACCAAGAGGAAGGGCATAAGTCAGAAGGTTTCAATTCTCTGATCATACAGTTGGCTTGACTGGTAACCAGACTCTCTGTCCTTATGTACTCCAGAGTTTTACCAAAGCTACTCGTTGACAGACCTTTTTAAAGGCACCTTTATAGGGACAGGAAAATAGCTGAAGGAAACTTAGTGCTGTGGTATCCTTCCCATTCTCTATCCATCTTTCTATCTATCTATCTATCTATCTATCTATCTATCTATCTATCTATCTATCTATCTCTCTATCTGTCTATCTACCTACCTACCTATCTGAAGAGGTTGACTCAGAGTAGGGAAACCCACTGGTGACTAAAGAGAAAGTAAGGGAACCTTTATAGTCCTTATCACTTGGGAAATTCCAAGGATTTTAGAAATTCTATATCAATGAAAACCAAGTATATATTTCCCATTATAAATCACACCATGGGTATATACAGCAAATATCTATGATCTTTTTGATTGGAAAAAAAAATCAGTGAACTCAGATTTCAGTGTTTAGCAGCTAACAGAGGAGTTTAGGACTGATTCAGTAGAAAATAGGGAACCATCCCTCAATATCAAAAATACTGGGTGCCGAGGTAAAAATTAGAGTAGAAAGAGCAATGAGATGGCTATCAGTTATCCATAAAAGTGTAGCAATGTTTGATAGGTTAATAGTGGAAAGTGAGAGAGAGAAATAAATAAGCCAATTCACACATAAAATTAAAAGGTATTTTCAGAAATAAAGCATCAGTTTCAGAATACAGAGTCAGTCACAGATGGTTCTGAATGTTTGACACCTGCGGTTAGGAGAATGGCTTTGGGTATGTTTGTTTCCTGCAACCATTAGAAAACAGAAAGGAAGGAGAGCAAGGGGTTTGGGCACATATAAAAGTTCATGGAAACGCTGAGCGATAAAGTCAGCAAGCTATTAGAAACTGTAAACCAGAATAAGTAAAATTCAAAGCCGAAGAAATATACTTCAGATTCATCAATGGGAGGTGATCCTTAAGGTCTAAGGAGTGGGTGGTATTTCAAAGAGGTTAATTTTAAAAGGGGTGGGGGAGGGTAGAAGGGTACGAGAAGATGATATGATTAGATTTGTGGAGAAGAGGGATGAAGATTTATTCAAAGAGGTCAGGAAAAAAAAAACTCAGAACTTGTGTTAGGAAAAATCTACAAGGAAAGTATTTCCAGATGAAGGTTGTGTCTTTCTTGTAAACACACACACACACACACACACATTAAAATAAAAATGGTGGCGCCAACTGAGGCCATGGGCAGATTATGCTGGCAAAGGTTACTCCTTCATAAGATGAACATTATTCCAGAAGATCTGATCTTTAGCATAGTAAGTGCATACTAGTCACAAGCATAAGATTTATATAAGAGGATGTCCATTTAATTTACTAAAGCAGACATTGGCTGAATTATTAGACATTACCCATGGATCTGTAAGACATGAAAAAACTGCAGGAAATCTAATGGTGTTTCATCTGAACGGAAAAGGTCACTGAAAGCATCAAATACTGGATTTTAGCGTGGTGCAACTGCTAACAGATATATGTTACAACCCAAATTAGACGTCGGGAGGGCTGACTTGCTAGAGATTTTTATCATTTAAAATAATATCTTGCAATAAAACTGACTCCACGGAAGAATATTCATCAGTCTTTAGAGCTGTTCTGTCAAAGGATTTTAATAGATCTATTGGAGCAGAATTTTAATTCTTCAGGCAAATTTTTGTCGATTAAAAAAGAATGTGAAGGATGATGGTAAAATGTTGCAAATCAAATTCAGATCCTGGTTTTATTTGTTCTACATTCCTACAGCAGGAATATGAAACCCGTGATCAGTTTGAAATATCAAATGCAATAAACTCTTGACAGAAGTATGATTGGAAAATGCTCTATTCTGATTAATATTATTGTTAGTAGCACATATGCTATATATGGGTCTCGAATTTTAAGATATATCACAGAAAAACCTGGTGTGGATCATTGGGTCAGCTTAATAGCAGATTTGTGAACTGAGTGATAATCCTATTTTTAAAGTAATAGTTAAACTTGATACTGGGTTATGTTCCAGGCTTTTTTTTTTCCTAATAAAAATGCAATTCAATAATGAATTTTCACTAGTCTTTAAGTACTCTAAAGGGTTTTGTTGTTGTTGTTGTTAGTTTTTTATTATCTTTATTTATTTGATAGTCATCCAGAAATCGAGAGGAAGGGGGAGAGAGGGAGAGAGAAAAGCACCTGCAGCCCTGCTTCACCACTTGCAAAGCTTCCCCCCTGCAGGGGGAGAGTGGGGGCTTGAACCTGGGTCCTTGGCACACAATAACGCGCACTCAACCAGGTGCACCACCACCCCACCCGATCTTTAAGTACTTTAGATAGGCTGGGGATGCAGCACCATGGTTATGCAAAGGATTTTCATGCCTGAGAATCTGAGGTTCCAGGTTCCAGGTTCAATCCCCGGCACCACTGTAAGCCAGAACTGAACAGTGCTCTTGTCTTGCCTGTCTCTCTCTTTTTCTGTATCTCTCTCATTAAAACAGATATTTTATTAAAGAACTTTAGATAAGTTCACTATATTCCATAAAACTGACTTTATTTAGTCAGTTTAAAGAAAAAAAAGAGGAACAGAAGGTTGTCAGAAAGGTAGTTCAACTGGGTAGGGTGCATATCTTGCTAAGCACATGACTCAATTTTGGTTCCCAGTACCAAATGGGAGTGCCACAGCACAGGGTGAAACTCTGTGGTGTCTCTACTTCTCTTTCTTCTTCTCTGTCAGCCTATTAGAAAGCCAGAGGTTAAATCCCTATCACCAGCTAATGTCAGAGCTGAGCACTGCTCTGGTGTTTCGCTCTCTCTCTCTCTCTCTCTCCCCCTCCATCCCTCCCTCCTTCCACTCCCTCCCTTCCCCTTTCTCCTTACTCCTTCTCTCTCATAATAAACAAATACTTTTCTCAAAATGTGCAAACCCTGAAGGGACTGGAGGAAATAATTCAGCACTGGAGCACAGAACTTGCATGCATGAAGTCCCGGGTCCAGTCCCCAGCACCACATATGCCTGAACTAAGTGGTTCTCTGATCCCTCCCTCCCTCCTTCCTTTTCTCATACTGCTACAAAGTTCATGAATCTTTTTTGCCACCAGGGTTATTGCTGGGACTCAGTGTCTACATAACTCCACCACTCCCAGCAGTTATTGTATTATTATTATTTTATTTTTTGAAAGATGGTGAAAGACAGAAATAAAGAAGAGACACCTGGAGCATCTCTCCACCACTCATGAAGAAGCTTCCCCCCATAGGTGGGGATCAGAGTCTTGAACCTGAGTCCTCTCGAATGATAGCATGCACTCTACTGAGTGAACCACCACCCAGCCCCCAAGTTAATTGTTTTTAAAAAGAGAATGCACCTAGCAGCAGAGGAAGAAAGTAGATATTTAGTTTGAAGTTACTCGCATGAGAAATGGTGGGAAGCAGGAATGTTGACGTGACCGGGGCAAAGCTTCAGATCTTCAGGCCACATCTGTAAGGGCCAGGGCACCTTTTTTTTTGCTTCAAAAAGATTGAACATGTAGGAGGTGCCTGTTGTCCATTTCACTTTGGTTGTCCTTAGGAGTGTTCAAGAAAAGAACTGAGCATTCGTTGGGCTTGTCTTTCAGCTTAGAAGTAATAAGATAGCAGGGAACTAGGCAATGATGTACTGAGTAGAGCAGACACATCACCATGCACAGAAGACCCTGGTTCAAGCCCCTGGTCCCCACCTCCAGAAGGGAAGCTTCACAAACTGTGAAGCATTGCTGTAGGTCTCTCTCTCTCTCTCTCTCTCTCTCTCTCTCTCTCTCTCAATCCCCCGCCTCCCCTTCCCTCTCAACTTCTGTCTCTATCAAATAAGAAAGAAAGAAAGGAAGGAAGGAAGGAAGGAAGGAAGGAAGGAAGGAAGGAAGGAAGGAAGGAAGGAAGGGAAAAGGTTGTCAAGAGGATGAGAAGTAACTCACTCTGTAGAGCAAGCACCTTACCAAGTTGTAAGCCCTGGGCCCAAGCCTCTGACAACACACGCAGGAGCATCACCAACCCAGGGTAAACTGTATGGATGATGAAGTGTTGCTGTGGTGTCTCTTTCTCTTTCCCTTCTCGCTAAAATAAACAAAAAGGAATGAAACTTTGACCCAGAAGCAGTGGCCACAAGCACTTCACCAGAGCTTGCTTCCTCTGAGAGTATGAAATCATGTGCAGAATCTGTCAGAGGTGGGAAGAGTTTTGAGCCTCTGGGAGGAGTGTGGGGTGGTTCAGAGCATCAGTCCGGGACTGAGCGGTCTCTTTAGGCTCAGACTCCAACCTGGGTACTTGGTGACTGAGATGTTAAGTGATCATGGCTACTGGTAGTTGTCTGATTGTCATCCCTTACCAAGAATCTGGCTGTGTTTTCTTTAGATGAACTGCTACAAAAGGAGCAAAACTACTCGGATGATGTCTTGGCCAACATGATCAGCGAACCCAGAATCAGTTACGGAAATGATGCACTCATGCCATCTTTGACAGAAACGAAAACTACGGTGGAGCTTCTTCCCGTGAATGGGGAGTTCAGCCTGGATGATCTCCAGCCCTGGCATCCTTTTGCCGCCGACTCTGTGCCTGCCAATACAGAGAATGAAGGTAAAATGAAAAATACATTGAGAAAAAATGGGTGGGGTGGGGGTGAGGATTTGGCAGTAGAGCTCACACTTTACTATGTACAAAAGACCCAGGTTTGAGCCCTGGTACAACATGGGATCACCATGCATGACAGGTCTTGTGGTATCTGTCTCTATGTTAAATTAAAAAAAAAAAAAGATATAAAGAGCCCTCTGGGATCGGTAAAATTGCACAGCTGTGACACCCAACTGTAAAAGGAAAGGAGGAGAAAGAAAAAGAAAAGAAAGTACTCTCACTGAGGAGTGTCTTGTTGCTTCTGCAAAGAAAGAACATTATTAACGCACTGACTTGTGTCTATGACCCACCAGACTGGACTGACCACCTTTGAAGAGAATGGACCAGGGATGAAATGATAGCAAATCACACTAGACCCAACAGTGCGGAAATGTTCCGGTAGGGCCTGTGTGTGTGGAGATTGGAAAGGCACCCGAGTCTTACTAGTTATTCATACCAGTGCATACCATTTTGGATGGTGTTCAATGCTAAAGGCAAGGATAGAGAACCACTTCGGAATAAAATGCAATTTTGCTTAAGATTTAAATAATTTTATACTTGGCAGTTCACTGCAAGGCAGCTGTCAACAGTGGAAGCATGTTGTTCTAAATGTTTTTTTTTTCAAGCCTCCGGTCCCCACATGCAGAAGAAAAGCTTCACAAGTGGTAGAGTAGGGCTGCAAGTGTCTCTCTGTCTCTCTCCCTCTCTGTCTCCCCACTCTTCTCAATTTCTGACAGTCCCTATCCAATAAATAAAGATAATTTTTAAAAAATTTTAAAACACACATGCTGTAGTAGAAGCTATAAATTGTAATTTTATTTATGGAAAGATATTTAGAAAGCCAAAATAAAATGAATTAGCATCAGAGTAAAATTAATGTGTAGAAACTTCTGAGTATGCTGGAATACTTGACGTTGCTCTCAGTTTCATGAGGCCTATTGAAAGATGGACTGGACTGCACTAGACTTGTCTGACGAAGATATAACAGACATTCGAGGTAACAACCTCAGTGAACGCAGGGAATGCAGTGTCGCAGAGCACAGCCCAGAGTAGCAGAAGGTGATGCAGCATGTTACAAGGTGTTGCCTTTCTGGACTGCAGGTTTCCTCTTATCCTTTTTTGTTGTTTATTGAGAGCTTAAATTCCATATGTGGCTTTCAGGCTATATATCTCATTATCTTTAATGGAGTAAATGGAGATTATCAATAACACCAGCAGTTAAATACCCTGACTTTTATTGTTCTGAGCATTTTATCCTGACTTTATGTGTCCGTGTGTGTATGCACATATGTGATCACCACTAATAATATGTTCTATTAAGTGTGCTGCTTATATTAAAAAAATTTTTTAAGATGGGGCCAAGGTGGTGGTGCACCTGTTTAAGCGCTCACATTACAGTGTGCAAGGACCTGGGTTCGAGCCCCTGTTCCCCACCTGCAGGAGGAAAGCTTCAAGAGTGGTGAAGAAGGGCTGCAGGTGTCTCTCTGTCTCTTTCCCTCTCTATCTCCCCTCCCCTCTCGATTTCTCTATTTCTATCCAATAGTAAATAAATAAATATTTTTTTAAATTGTTTTTAAATAAAAGGCATTTTGTTTGGAGAGGTAGAGAATGCAGTAATAATTTTTCTCCTTTTAAGTAAAAATATTAGTCAACGCTATTTCACCACCACAGCAGCTTCCTAAAATCTTAACCTGACGCCTGTGTGAACTTGTTCACTGTTTTTCTGGTCTTCTGCCTCCGAGCAGTCCCAAGTCAAAAGGGGGACCAGGTGGTAGTGCACCTGGTTAAGTGTACACATTGCAGTGTGCAAGGTTGCAAGTTCAAACCCCTAAACCCTACCTGCAGGGGGGAAAGCTTCACACACAGTAGAACAGGGCTGCAGGTGTCTCTCTGTCTCTCTCCCTCTCTGTTTCCCCCTCCCTTCTCAATTCCTCTTGTCTCTATCCAATAATAAATAAATAAAAACATTTTTAAAAAATCAAGTCAATAAAAAGACATCTGAGTCCACATCATGAAGCAAACTGAGTTCCTACCCCAACCCTTGCCAGATAACCCAGAGAAAGAAGATTTTATTGACCATGGTCAGGCATCACTTAATGGCAAGGAGACACTCGGAGAAATGAGTCACTAGGTGACTTGGTTGTTGTGTGTGTGTCTTCAAGTGTAAGTGCAGAATCCTAGGTGCATATAGCTGGTAGGCTATATGGTGTCATCTGTTGGGATCATCATGATATATATAGTTTGGCATTGCCGGTTCTGAAGAAAACATCTTTCAGCACCTCCTTAGTGTATACTGGTTTTCCTCCATGTGTTAAGTTTGGGGAAAACCAAGAGAGAGGAAGAAAAAAAAAAAAAAGCAGTTTGGAAGTACTCCCAAAACAGCAATGAACTTAACACTTCTGCCCAGAGCTGTATCCCGTGACTATTGGGCTCAGATTCCTGGAGGCATAGAGTTTTCATCAGTTCTGAGAAGTAACAGGCTTACCAAAAAATGTGTTATTTTTCTGGGGCTGGGTGTTGGCGCACCTGGTTGAGTGCATGTATTACAGTGCTCAAGAATCCGGGTTCAAGCCCCCAGTCCTCACCTGCAGGGGGAAAACTTTACAAGTGGTGAAGCAGGGCTGCAGGTGTCTCTCTGTCTCTCTCCCTTTCTGTCACCCCCTCCCTCTTGATTTCTGGCTGTCTCTATCCAATAAATAAAGATAATAATAAATTTTTTAAAAAATTAAAAAAAAAAAAGAAAAATGTGTTATTTTCCACAACTTATCAGTCAAATTCAGAGATGATGGATCAGACACCAGGGCCTTCTTTTAATCTATGCTAGAAATATATATATATAGTGTAATTTTAAGCTCATGAACTATGCTTGATTGGCTCTTAAAAGCGGGGGGCAGGGGCTATCCTCTGGCTTTTCTGAGCCACTGAATTCTAAATAACTAAACTGAAAGGACACCATTGTTCCTAAAACTGTTGTTCTCATGAATCACGAAATCATCTGAGAGCATTTATGTTGCAGCCAGCTCACCCTCACATCCATCTGAAAGCATTTATGTTTCCTCTACTTTTTCATGACTATATGGTTAGTCAGCAAGACCATCATGGAACAGTGGCCACCAGAAAGTCTTTGTGGGCACCAGTCAACTTGTTGGTATCTAATACAGACAGACATATGATGCTCTTAAAGAGGCAAGAGAGGTCTTATATTTGTGGAAAAGGAGTAGCCCCTTTGATGTCTTTACTTAGATAAAAAGAAGCAATGGGAGGGGGGGACAGTGGTACACCTGGTTAAGTGCACATAGTACTAAGTGCAAGGACCTGAGCAAGAATCCAAGTTCAAGTCCCAGGTTCCTCACCTGCAGGAGAAACGCTTCAAAAGAGGTGAAGCAGGTCTACAGGTGACTATCTTTCTATCTCCCCTTCCTCTTTCAATTTCACTCTGTTCTATCCAGTTAAAAACTGGGGGGTGAGGGGGGTGGTCACAAGAAGCAGTGTACTGATAGTGCTGGCACCGAGACCCAGCAATAACCCTGGAGGAAAAAAAAATAAATGAATAATAAAGAAGCAATGAATAAATGTTTTTACATATCGACTTTGAAGTGGAATGACTGTCCTTAGACCCACAAGCCATCTGCTCCAGGCCTCACTACCTGGTTTGCTGCTGACCCTCTGTCACCTCCTCAGGCAGGTGAAGACGTTGTGCTAGGCAGCTGGTAGCTTCTAACTGATCAAGAAGCACAAACTCAAAAATTTAAGATTTTTTTGAAAATATTTTACTTATTCCCTCTTGTTGCCCTTGCTGTTTTTTATTGTTGTAGTTATTATTGTTTTTGTTATTGATGTCATTATTATTGGATAGGACAGAGAGAAATGGAGACAAGAGGGGAAGACAGAGAGGGGGAGAGAAAGACAGACACCTGTAGACCTGCTAAGAAGCGACTCCCCTGCAGGTGAGGAGCCGGGGGCTCGAACTGGGATCTTTATGCCGGTCCTTGTGCTTTGCGCCACCTGCGCTTTACCCACTGCGCTACAGCCCGACTCCCAAAATTCAAGAATTTTTATCCTTCTGTTTCTCTTCTCTTGTCAGGGAAGGATTTGAACCAAAAACTGCTGAAGTCAGGGAGGGGAAAAAAGATATCTGTTTACGCTTTTTTTTCCTTTGTCTCTTTTCTTGTTTGTTTGTTTTGTTTATAAAATACAAACATTGACAAGACCATAGTATAAGAGTGGTACATTTCCACACATTGCCCACCCCCAGAGCTCCTACACTTTATTTTTAACTCTTTAAGGTGATCTGTTTCTTATTTTCAGTTTACTAAAAAGCACAGAGTAAACTACTTTGATCACTATGTTGGGAGTTACTTTCTGGTTCAAAGAGTAATCTTTCAATTGAAAATATACAAAGTATTTTCCATGGAATGTGAACTTAGACACAACTCTTGTCTTTTTAGCATACTGATGTTTGGTGCCTGAACACAAGACTTAATTATTCTTGGAATATTAGTTTATATTGAGACAGCCTCAAGCTGTTCAAGAAGAATAAGGTTTTTCGCCACAAATAATGTTTGTGCAAAAAGTCTTTCATGCCTGACTCTTTAAGGTCCCAAGTTTAATACTTAGCACCACCATAAACCAGAGTTGAGCAGTCTTCTGCTAAAATAGAAAGGATGGAGGGAGGGAATCATACTTTTTCCATCACAGAGAAATTTATAGGATTAATCTTCTGACTTAAAATACCTACTGATAGATAGTTTCTTGTAATAGCAATTTTGAGTTTTTTTTCTCTGCACATCTGATGCTTTTCTGTATTCACTTACGTGATTATGGAATAGCAGTTTGCCATTGAGGTTCTTTCACATACATATACACAGGTGAGTCTCGCAAGGACCCTGTTTCCTTATAACCAGGCTGAAGCTCAAAGACTGTGAGTTGCCCCAGATCACAGAGGAAAATAAATGATGACATCAAAGGAGACCGTGCAGTTGGCTGGCAGTGCTTCAGCCCAAGTTTAAACCACAAGTACAGCTGCTTACCCAGATCAAATACGGTTTCTGATAATTTAACCACTGAAAGTTCTTTTTGGCTTAGTAAGTTCTTTATTCCTTACTTTCAACTGAAGCACCATTTGGCACTCTTAGAAATAAGAAATTCTCGGTGGTCGGGCGGTAGCGCAGCAAGTTAAGCGCAACGTCCGGTTTGAGCCCCCAGCTCCCCACCTGCAGGGGAGTCGCTTCACAGGCGGTGAAGTAGGTCTCAGGTGTCTATCATTCTCTCCCCCTCTCTGTCTTCCCCTCCTCTCTACATTTCTCTCTGTCCTATACAATGACATCAACAACAACAATAGTAACTACAACAACAATGAAAAACAACAAGGGCAACAAAAGGGAAAATAAATAAATATATAAATAAATAAATAAAAATTTTAAAAAGTAAGAAATTCTCGGGGGTCAGGCAGTGGCACACCTGGATAAGTGCACATAGTAAGAAGTGCAAGGACCTGCACAAGGATCCTGGTTCAAATCTCCACTCCCCACCTACAAGGGGATCACTTCACAAGAGGTGAAGCAGGTCTGCAGGTGTCTGTTTTTTTCTCCCCCTCTCTATCCTCTCTTCCCCTCTCAATTTCTCTCTGTCCTATCCAATAAAACAAAAACAAACAACCAAAAAAGAATGGCCTCCAGGAGCAGACACCAAGCCCCAGAGATAACCCTGGAGGGGGAAAAAAAAAGTAAGAAATTCTAAAAAAAGTACAACAATCCTCCAGTTAATCCCATTTGATAAGGAATATTAAAATCATTCGATGTATATATTGCTGCAGATAAGGAGAAAATGAAACTAGGAATTATTGGATTGTTCGAAAAGTCATGACATTTTTTTCTGGGCAGAAAATGCATTGTGACTTTTCCAACAATCCAATACATTGTTCATGTGTATTTGTGAACTGTAGAAGGAAGTATCTCTTACTCTAATGAAGAAAGTGCCAGAGATTAGTCATGCTTATAACAATTATAAGATATTTAATAAACAGAATATCAAATGTATACTATTATTTCTCCTACAAGTAGAAAGAAGGGAGAGGCATTTTTACTTCTATTTTCCATATGAAGAAACAGGCTGAGAAAAGTAATTGTCCCCAAAGTCACTTGTATTTTAAATGTGGGGCTCCTTTCTCTATTACCCTGTTGCTGGTCTCCACGTGGCAAATGACCAAACCACGTTTCTTTTTTGATTCATCCAGATGTCTCCATGTCCTCAGAAATAGAATTTTCTCCTGAATATTTGGCTTGCTGCCACTTTCTTTGTCCCTACCAACATGTGGGATTTAGAACGGCTTTGGGTGTATAATTCCATGTTTGACCGTTGAGCTGTGTGCAGCAGAAGCTGTACAGCGTTGATGAAGTAAATAAATAGTCCAAATGCCGTCCCACTGAGGTGATTCTGCTGCAGTGTGCCTGCTTCACATGTAGGAAACCTTGAATTCAATTCCTCAGCACTGTGTTAAACAGCTAAGGCAAAAGCAAAAAAAAAAAAAAAAAAAAGTGTAAAATGGGATGGGGGCATTGTCTTTCTCAGTGGGGAAGGTGGTAAGAAGATTAGACAGAAGGAATCATGTTGAGAGTGTGATATGGGGGTGCCATAGATAGTATAGTGGTTATGCAAAGGGACTCTCATGCCTGAGGCTCTGCAGTCCCAGGTTCAATCCCATATACTATCATAGGCCAGTATGTGTTCCCACCAAGAGGGCAACAACCTTTTTTTCTACACAACCTCGCCAACATCTGTCATTTTCTGTTTTGTTGATGTAAGGCTTGCCTCTTTTTCTACTCCAACTAGGAGTAAATTTGAGCCAGCAAATGGCAGGTTACCTACAAGATAAACCACTTCTGATCAATTCCTATTTGCATTGGGATTTTAAGTATCCTTTTGTAATTAATTAACTATAAAAAGATGGGACAGTTGTAAAAGAAGGTTTCTTTTGAAGATTTTCCACTGGACTGCATAAGATATATTTTATTTCTATTCAAGAGGCAGGAAACTCTCTCTAGACTAGCAGAGAGGAAAATCCACTGTCCACAGCCCCTCTTCTTGATGTCACTGCGTATCTTGGTGGGTACTGAGAAGTGGGATTGGCATTTTGAAACAACTCCTCCCTGCCCTCCCTGCTCTAGATTAACTCGCTGTGGTTCTCTTCCAGCTGCTCCTTTTTTTTTTTTTAATGTGATTTGCACATGCCTTTGCCCTGCTCTGCATTTAGGAGCCATGACTTACCATCTCGATTTGTCTCCTTTGCTTTCTGTGCCTCTCGCTTCCTGTGCCCAGTTGAGCCTGTTGACGCCCGCCCTGCCGCCGACCGAGGACTGACCACCCGACCAGGTAGAGCTCGCTTTCCCTCTGCCCTTTGGCAGCTTGCATTTGAGCTTGAGCCCACGCTGCTGCCTTTCTTCATGATTTGTTGCCCTGAAACACAAATATTCTGCAAAGTGGAGAGGTCTGAAATGAGTCTGGAAACCAACTTTTTCAGTTTCCCTTTTCTTTTTACCTTACACTCCATTTCACAAGTTCCTAAGGCAGTAAATGGGGTTGTTTTTATTTTTCTCGCTGAGCTTTTGTTTGGAAAATAGAATAGCAAAAGGGAATCCATCCAAGTTCTGCATTGTTTTGTTTTGATTTTCATTCTCCAATAGAGAGGATTAGGTAGAGCTTATTTGTTCTCAGAAAGGGGGACCCCTTCTCCCCCCACCCCCTTTCTAATGCAGGCTCAGGCCTTGCTGGACTTTGTCACAAAGGTGAACACCTCTCACTTATTCTTCCTGTCTGGTATCTCGATGTGTCCCTGTCTAAAATGGTTTCAAGCTTATGTGAATATTTCTCAAGTAGATAAGAATTCCTCAAAACATCAGAATTGGAATAGCTCTAGTTCTTTTTTTGTGTGAGTTGTGTATACTTATTCACAATGAGAGTAAAATGAGGGGGCCGGGTGGTGGTGCACCTGGTTGAATGAACGTGTTACAGTGTGCAAGGACTTGGGTTTGAGCCCCTGGTCCCCATCTGCAAGGCTTGCTAGTGGTGAAGCAGTGTTGCAGGTATCTCTCTCTATCTCTTTCCCTCTCTATTATCCCCTTCCTTCTCAATTTCTGGCTCTCTATCCAATAAATAAATAAAGATAACTTTTTTAAAAAGAGAGAGATTTGAGTAAAATGACACAACTTACGACCTTGAGCATTTCTGCATATAAGTCCTTTATGTATTTATTGTCACTAGGATTGTAGCTGGGATGATACTGAAAATTCTAGCTTCCTTTTCTTCTTCTTTTTCTTTTTGATAGAAGCAGAGATAAACTCAGAGTGTAACAGAGAAGGAAGAGAGGAAGAGAGAGCTGTAGCACTATCCTACCATTCCCCTGCGGGATTAAGTTCTCTATTTGTTTTATTCTGTGCAATTCCCATTAATACTGAAATGATCGTTTCTTTTTTCACAGTCAGTCTTTCCAATGAGTCAAAAAGAGAATTTTACTGAATTGAGGTGTGTGTGTGTGTGTGTGTGTGTGTGTGTGTGTGTGTGTGTGTGTACATTTTCTGAGAACATTCTACTTCCAACAATAAGTGTACCTATAGATTCATTTTCTCCTTTATCCTCATAGTGTCCCCCGTGTAGTAATCAACAGAAAACTAACCATGTTTCAAGAAGTGAAACGTGCACTCTCCAAGTTACCTCGTTCAGGTGCAGTCAGCTGAAGGATTAGGAACAGACCCTGCCAGGAGGAGGTCATCACGGCAAGCTCAAGCCACTTCTGTCCCCAACACAGTCACTGAGGAGAATCAGTCTGCCTTGTGGCAACCTCATGCTCCAAGTGCTGTGATTAATGGAACAGCAGGGACAGTGGAGTGACACGTCTTGACAGCTGATCTCTGTGGTTTTATGAATCTCTGGCTTTAGGGCTTTTCAGAAGAACTTCAGTTATAGGGAGACAGACACAGTTTTGGCTCTCCTAATGTCCTTTTATTGCTAATGTCACTCAAGTGAACTTCAGAGAGCCAGGAGTTGGCGTCCCCCATCTGTCCCACTGCTGGTGGGACCCAAGGCTGAGGGTTAGTTCCGTCTTTACTATAACTAAAGCCAGCTCTGGTTGGTCATCTGCCTTGGGCCTTTTTTCCTGGTGCTTCCTACTTTATTCTAAAAGGAAGAGATGCTTTACAGCTACAAATATAAAAAGTGAGGTAGAAGTAGTCATTCAACCAATTTTATTAAAGTTTTCTACCCTGGTAAGCTGGACTATTATCTTCTTAAGTTAAAATATCTGGTCAAGGTTGACACCCACCAAACTGATTAGCTTTTTCCCTTTAAAAAAAAATAAGAATAATAATAACACAAAAGGAACCTCTTCACACATTGTCAAACACCACCATTTTTTAATCAAAATGCTAGATAAAAATTGAAAGTATTGAAGCCAGGGTGTAGCACACTGGTTAAAGCTCACGCATTACCATACACAAGGACCTAGGTTCAGACGCTCAGTACCCACCTGCAGGGGGGAAGAACTAATGCTCCAGGTAGCTCTCTTTCTCTCTCCCTCTGTCTCCCCCTTCCCTCACAATTTCTCTGTGTCCTATCAAATAAAAGAAGGGGAAAGAGGGAAATAGCACCGAGAGCAGTGGATTCGTCATGCAGGCATTGAACCCCCCCCAGTAACCCTAGTCATGAAAATAAGTAAATGAATGAATCAATAAGTAAATAAATGTTGGAGGTATTTTACAGATGAAAAAGGAACCCTAAAGTCTCTTTGCTGTTAGAAGAATAGTATTTTATTATGGTGACTCACAAAGATTGGCACACTAAATGCTATGGAAAGTCAAAACAAATGAACTGATAGGGTCCCTGCTCTTAGGAGAGAGAAGAATACTGAAAGACATACTTTGCATAGTTAGAAAGAGAAGATGGACTTAGACATGTGCGGAAATAGCAAGTAACGTAAGGTATAAACCAGGATGTCTATAATGTGAGGAGGTAGAGCCCGACTCAAGCCCAAGAAGTGTATTCACCAGGGCACTTCCTGGATAAGAGCGGAGAGAAATTTCTCTAGATAGATCAGAGAAAGACCTAAGCCAACCATCCTTCCCTAAGCTACATAAAAAAGCCTTAGAAGAAGGCCTTAGATAGGAAAGAATGCTCTGATATAATAGAAGTCTATGAATAGCTGTATCTGCGAGAAAAGTATATAAGACATATGAACACTGTATTTTTGTACTTACACGATTCTCTTAAGCATTTGGATCAGCGTCTTCCTTCCCTGATGTTTGTAGCATTAGCTTTGTTTCTTCATCAGCCTTTATAAGTCTATATGCTTGGGTCTAACATGCCAAATTATATCTTTAGACTTTCCAAACTTAGAAACTCTTCCCCAGATTGTCAAATCATACCATGCATTTGATAGCATTGTTTTTGAATAATCACTGCTGTCATTCTGGAACGGATAAAGGGTTTTGGTATAATCAGAACTGAGGAAAACAACTTCTCCTTGACCTTCATATCTGAAAAACCAGGACACAGTAACTTCTAGAACAACGTGTGTGTGTGGTGGGGGGGGAGGGTTGTGGGAGACACAATAATAGCAATGAGATTTCTAGGCATAGTGACTGTTATTGTAGCTGCTCTCCCAGATTATTCCCAGAGAAAAATAGCCTCTCAAGGTCAAGTAACTATTTACCCAGAAGAAGGAAGAGTGCATTAGCAGGCTCTTCACAGGAGGTAGGAAGCTACCCTCTTCACAGTGGCTTATCGTGCCACCACACGAGAGGTTTCTGTGGTGGTCATAACTCCCACAGATGAATAGCACTCATTTACTGTGACTCAGGTCACTGAAACCCTCAGGCTCAAGAGCATCATCAGCACTGTTAGGTAACAGATCTGATGAGCTTGTGAAAACAAGTTCCTGCGATGTGTTTAAAGCTACTGGTCGCATTCCATCCCAACTTACTATCAATATCAACTTACTACCCATATTTCTGTATGTACCAACTCCCCAGTTTTTCTCTCCCCCTCACAGTATATTTTACTTAATATACAGAAAGGTGTTTTTTTTGGGTCTTTTTTTTCTGAGTGACTGTACATACTGTGCAAATTGTGAGCTAGCTAGGACTTTCTGCTAAGAATCTTGCAAAGTATTGAGGTCTGATTGACTCTTGTTCTAACTAGTTACATGAATTTGAGCTTTATTTTCTCTCCAGATATTGCCTCTCCCCTTTATAGAAGGTGACTAGCTCTTAATAAATTTTTCCTTAATCTTTTTTGTTTGGTGCCTGCACTGCAAATCCACTGCTCCTGGAGGCCATTTTTCCCATTTTGTTGCCCTGGTTGTTGTTGTTTTTATTGTTGCCATTGCTGTTGCTGTTGCTGAGCAGGACAGAGCTCTTAGGACCTCACCATTTGAACCTTTACACAACTACTTGAGTATCTTCACAATAGGCCTGCCAGCTCTCCCCAGGTCAAATGATTTAAGAGAGAAAATAAGAAGGAATCTAAACCGCCTTTTCTGACCTAGTCTCAGAAATTATCCATCATTTATGCCACATTCACTGAGATCAAGTCACAAACTCAGATCACATGCTAAAGAAGGGAGTGGTCTCCCCTCATTAAAAAAAAAAAAGTATGACTATATTGAAAATCTACTAAATCTCTACACAAGTTCAAACTTTTAAGACTGAGACAATCCCTAAGCTAAGAAAGTTTGAACTCAGAAATCCATGAGTGCCCCGACCAGCGGGGCAGTGAACAGGGGCTAGGAACCTGAAGACCTGGAATGACAGGGACAAGAGACACATAAGAACGACAGCAAGACAGGTTTCTGATCAAGCTACAAAATTGTATTGTGTTCACAGGCATTATAAGGCTTTGGGAGAGGAGGAGCATAGGGGGAAGGGGGAGGCAGAGATGCTGGAGGGGGAGGAGGGGGAACAAACTTCAAAGTGGAGTGTTCCTTGCAACAAACAATGGCCGAAACCATGTTTATTACCACAACTGTGTGTTGTCTCACTTGATTACTGATAAATGGTTTACCTGAGGGGAAATGGCCTGCCCAGAGGGGAAATAAAACTTGTCTCGAGGGCTTCCATTGTTTCAAAGCTTATCATCTATTAAGCAGAGAAATGGGTCCTGGCACATGATCATTATAAAACTCCTAGAAAGCAGAAAAAAGATCTGAGAAGACAGGCTTAAGAAAATGTCAGCGTGATCAACAGAGAAAAGGTAGTTGCTCTCCAGCCATTGACCTTGGGTCTGTTTATAGGTTACTAAATGGTAACATCTTTGAGTGATTGGGTGAGAAATCGGTGACATGTCACAGCCAGCATGGACTCCCTGGACATGTCAAATTACCCTACTTTTTCCTTCGTGTAGGTTGTGCTGTGAGATTGACACATCACGTCCTGTGGACATTGTGCCTTTTTCAGTTTTATTTTGGTGTGCGACAGTCCCAGGGCACCTTATAGACAAGACTTTAGGAGAGACCAGATGAAAGCAGTACTGGGTCCCATGAGAGTTGCCCCAGTAAGAGAAGGTCCAACAAGAATGGGATACCTCACTACGGCTATCTGATCTTTAAAGTCCTCCTCATTCTGAAATGCTGCCCCATGGAAACCAATATGTATTCCTTATGCTGTCGTGTTTTAAAGTGAGATTTATTATAACAAGTAATTTAAGAAGTATGTTAGCGAGAGGAGAGTTAGCCCCAAGAAATGTTCTCAAAAATTAGGTCTTCCAGCTTTTTTTCTTTTTTTAAGATTTCTTATTTATTTATGAGAAACATAGGAGGAGAGAGAAAGAGCCAGACATCACTCTGGTACATGTGCTTCCGGGGATTGAACTCAGGACCTCATGCCTGAGAGGACCTCATGCTTTATTCACTGCACCACCTCCCGGACCACAGGTCTTCCAGCTTTATGTTCACCATATGAACCAATTCCATTCTGTGTGGATAATTATGTAAATGATAGAGCTTTTATTGCAGTCACTGCATAGGCATATGGGGGATATGAAGGGAAAAAAAAAATATATATATATATATATTATACACTTTTGGTGTGTGTGATCAGAGCAAAGCCCATAGTAACAGTTTTTTTCTGTCAGGTAATAAACACTCATTTTAGAGCCTTTTACTGCTTTTTTTTCTGGAGGAATAAGAACACATGGAAAAAAAAAATATATATATATATATATATATTGGCCTAAATAATAAGTCCCTATAATAAGCCAGCATATTCCAGGAACAAATGCTTGTCAACCTCCCATCTAGCTTCTGTTTTTTCCCCCTTAAGGAAAAGATCATAGCATATGCTTAAAGATAGGAAAACCCTTAACATCAGATATCTTTGATTTCTTGGTTTTTTGGTTTTTTTTAATAAGTAGTGGCTAAGGATATGAATGTGGATGTCATCTTTCTTGAAGGAGTCATGAAATCTATTTCCTCTAACTTTAAGCCTAGAGAAGAGGAGATTGTATCCTTTGTATTGTCCTGTTCTTCATAGGGCGGATGAGTTGGCTAGTTGCACGTTTTAATCATGGTATCATGTCTGTGCTGTAATGCAGGTTCAGGGTTGACAAACATCAAGACTGAAGAGATCTCTGAAGTGAAGATGGATGCAGAGTTCCGACATGATGCAGGATATGAAGTTCATCATCAAAAACTGGTGCGCAAAATCATTACCTCTCCCACCACGCTCTCTTGCTAAGTGATGTATCACAATGTTCAAAATCCACTATAGAGAAAAAAAAATAGAAGCACACTAATGATGTTTGCCCTAGAGGGTCATTCTGAGACCAGTCTGGGAAAGGAAACCAAGCTCTTTAGAGAGTTCGTTATGCCTAGGAGGAAGCTAAACCCACACAGGAATTAAGATGGAATTAGCACGTAGCAGCCGTTTTCACTTAACTCCCGGGGGGGGGGGGGGGTGTGTGTTTGTTTTTAAGAAATAGGGTTTGTAATAGCTTTCTTTGAAGGAGCTAATTTTCTTTAATCTTTATTTATTATTGGATAGATAGAAACCAAGAGAAATTCTGAGGGGGGAGATAGAGAGGGAAAAAGACAGAGAGATACCTGCAGCCCTGCTTCACCCCTCATGAAGCTTTCCCCCTGCAGGTGGGGACCAGGGGCTTGAACCTGGGTCCTTGGGTACTGTAATGTATGCACTTAACCATGTGCGTCACCACCTGGCCATGGAGCTAAATCTTAAAACACATGCAAACGTGCCTTGTTTTCAAGGGACCGTCTTTATAATTGTTCATGTTAGTAGTTCTCCAGTGTTTCTTCATCTTTGCCTTTCATCTTTCCTCCTACAC
Organism: Erinaceus europaeus; assembly: GCF_950295315.1. Classification (NCBI taxonomy): domain Eukaryota; kingdom Metazoa; phylum Chordata; class Mammalia; order Eulipotyphla; family Erinaceidae; genus Erinaceus; species Erinaceus europaeus. The sequence continues at coordinate 112,897,486 of NC_080170.1, read as the reverse complement.
CCCCATATATCTTACACTTTGTGATCATTGTGACTGTACAAGGAAATGAACACAGGAAGTGAACAGAATATTTGGGGACCAGGAGATAGCTCAGTCAGTAGAGTTCACACTGTACCATGCCCAAGGACCTGGGTTCAAGCCCCCCAGCACCACATGGGGATCCCTTAGGCAACACCAGGATGAGCTTTATATATGGTGAAGTGGTGCTCTGGGGTGTGTGTGTGTGTGTGTGTGTGTGTGTGTGTGTGTGTGTGTGTAGTGGTGCTCTGGTGTGTGTGTGTGTGTGTGTGTGTGTGTGTGTGTGTGTGTGTGTGTGTGTGTGTGTGTGTGTGTGTGTGAACTTAAAAGGAAAACAGCTTCCTTTTTACACGAAGATCATCTTCCCCACCCTCAAATGTTAGGAGTGAACTAAAATTTTAAATAAATCTCTTCTGTAGATTCTCTAGTTGCTATATAAAATCTCTTCCCCAAGAAAGCTTCATGTAAATCAAATCCTGCATTATATTAGAGTTCCTTCCATCTTATCAGCACAATAAAGAGTAAGATTAATAAAGGAGATAATTTTAGTGCATATTGAGTGATGAACCAAAAATGAGAGAAAATTGTTTTATAATAAGACTAATTATAATTAAAATGGAAGAAGGTTTTGCAGATAGAGGACAATGGTCTTATCATAGCCTGGGTTTGAATCCCCAGCACTACATAGGAGCCCTCTGGATGGTGGAGCAGTCGTTAGATGTCTCTCCCCCCCTTTCTCTCCTCTCTCTCTTTCTGTGTGTGTGTGTGTTTCTATAAAAAAAAAAAAAAGGACCAAGGAGGTATACAGGAATATACAAGGGACCTGGGTTCATTTCCTGGCACAACATTTTTTTTAAAAGGAGTAATTGGGGAGTCAGGCAGTAGCGCAGCAGGCTAAGTGCAGGTGGTGCAAAGCGCAAGGACTGGCTTAAGGATCCGGGTTCGTGCCCCTGGCTCCCCACCTGCAGGGGAGTCGCTTCACAGGCGGTGAAGCAGGTCTGCAGGTGTCTGTCTTTCTCTCCCCCTCTCTGTCTTCCCCTCTTCTCTCCATTTCTCTCTGTCCTATCCAACAACAACATCAATAATAACTGCAATAATAAAACAACAAGGACAACAAAAGGGAATAAATAAATATAAATAAAAAATAAAAAAGGAGTAATTATTTGTTAGCCTACCACTTGAAGTGCTTGTTCTCAGACACTTGCTTACTTGGTTTTTGTTTATGTGTCTGTGCATTTTTTCTTTGTCAGCAGTAACCTCTCTTTCTAATGATCATAAATAAGATTTGTGAATCCAAATATTAAACTCTAGATGTCTTTGACTGTTGATGACCCCTGTCCTCTCTGAATTCTGTAAGTAAATAAAAAACTGGTTTTTATTTCAGATGGGCATTTCAGCTCCCATGAAAACACACATAGCTTCTTGAAGGATGGGTTCCTTAGCGAGTTAATTCAGGATCAATCCTTACAGAATCAGGGATGCTCTGGGTATGGTTGCTGCTGAGAAGGTTAAAAGACACTGGGGGAGCTGCCTGACAGTGGGACTTGGTGGGGCAGAGAGCTGAAGAGCAATGTGCAGCTTGGCATTTTCCAGTGCAAATGCCACAGAAACCCATCCCCACAGCTACACCAGCTCCCACAATGCGACAGTGACTAATGGCGGTGGCAGCAATTAGGAGAATCAGCTCCCTCTACTGAACTAGTTGCTAAGATAATGTACTATAATTAGTGCAGTGAATATGACAAAATCACAGTATTTCCGTGAAGACTGAGGAAGATGTCCAGGCACACGTTTAGTCCTGACTGCCTCCTACTCGTATCATTAGTTAATTAATGACTTGCTTTTGTAGAAGTAATGTTGAGCTAACAGATTCATTTGGAAGGGGGAATAGATGTGCACAATTGCCAGTGTTATTGCAGTTAATATGAGTACGTGTTTGAGAAATGGGCATTTTCTGTTCTGTTTTCCAGCGCTCTTTCACGTTTTCGGCTCTGTTTATGAAAATTGGCCATTTACTGCCACAATTAGGTTCAAAGAGCTACTTATTAGGGATTTGTTTTCATTAACTTCTATAACAGAAGTGGTTGTGTGTGACAGTGGTTTTATTGGATACAGTGAGAGATTATCTCCTTTTATAACAAAAAAGTTAGGTGAGGGCTGGAAAGATAGAATAATGGTTATACCTGTGGCTCTGCTAGCTCAAGTTCAGTCCCCAGTGCCTCCATAAGCCAGGTGCTTTGGTATCAAAACAAAATGATAGATGGTGTGTGTGTGTGTGTGTGTGTGTGTGTGTGTGTGTGTGTGTGTACAAGTCCATTTAAAGGGATAAAGTTGAAAAATAGATATACAGGGGGGCTGGACAGTGGCACACATATCACCAAGCTCAAGGATCTGGGTTAAAGCCCCCACTCCCCACCTGCTGGGGGGTCTGCTTCACAAATGGTAAAGCAGGTCTGCAGGTGTCTTATCTTTCTCTCCTTCTCTCTATCTCCCCATCCTCTCTCAATTTATCTCTGTCCTATCTAATAAAAATTAGAAAGAAAACAAAAAGGGGAAACAATGGCTGCTGAGATTGGTGAATTCATAGTGCCTGCACAGAGTCCCAGCAATAACCCTTTTGGCAATAAACAAATACAGGTGACAGGATGGTGGCACACCTGGTTAAGCACACGTCACCATAAACAAAGACCCAGGCTTACGCCCTAGTTCATCACCTGCACTGGGGAATCCTCACAAACTGAATCAAGTATTACAGGTGTCTCTCTCTTATTTCCCCTTCCCATCTCCATTTCTCTCTGGCCTATCAAATAAAATAGAAAGTAAAAAAGGGGGGGAGAATGGCCACAGGGGCAGTGGATTTGGCACCGAACCCCAGCAATAACCCTAGTGGCAATAAAAAAGAGAGATAATTCAGATATTAAAAATGTGAAAGAATATAGCATAATAAATACATCATACCAATGTACTTCTTCTTTACAAGTGCTTTTGATTCTTTTATTATTATTATTTTAATGATTTATTTCCTTATTGGATAGAGACAGCCAGAAATTGAGAGGAAGTGGGAGAGAGATTGGGAAAGAGAGAGAGAGACCTGCAGCACTGCTTTACCACTTGGTGAGGCTTTCTCCTTGCAGGTGGGGACTGGAGACTTGCACCCTGGTCCGTGCGCATTGTAACACGTGCGCTCAACGCAGTGTTCCACCACCTGGCCCCTCTTGATTCTGTAATCCAAGGAAATAGCAAGAACAAAGGAATATTTTCTAAAAATGTGCTTTCTAAAGACCACATGGTCTGAAAGCCGGAGTCACATTAACATTCTGGTCTTGTGGCTTTACTACTACTTCCTTTTGAAGTAACTGCTCTTTACTCATGATGCTTCACAAAGGTAATTGGTGTTCCATTGACTTGTCATGGCTCCAAGTAGGTAGCATAGTGTCTTTTTCCTCCAGGTTACCTTCAGAATGCCTATGTCTTGTGTATTAAGAATGTCCCTCTGAGAAAATTAGGGCCTCTGCACATGTGAAGAGCCCCTGAGGCATAGTTGTCATGCATCTAGTCTTCGTGGTTCAAACCTGCTGTGACAGGGAACATACGTAGCCTCCTTTGGTACTCATGGTCTGTGCCTTTACAGCATGTGAGACCTCCAAGAGTTACCTTCCCAACTCTCACCAAATGTTCCATCTGCCAGAGGATTCCAGGTGAAATCCCTGCAGGCTTCTGTTTCGCCTTCCAAGGGACATGTCAGGGACAGTAGACGTGCTAGAACAGGGGAAACCACACGTCTAACAAGAGACTTTATAGACCACAAATACCATTCTTACCAAGTAGGATGTGTGATGGATGATTCATGAGGTAACTACCAAATGATGTAGTAGTGAGGAAGGAACCCAACTGACAGCATCAGAGAGCTCGTCAGAATTTTCATACTTTATCCAGTTGCCCTTCCTTACAGTTCTTCCTCTTGATTTGTTTTCAAGGTGTTCTTTGCAGAAGATGTGGGTTCAAACAAAGGTGCCATCATTGGACTCATGGTGGGCGGTGTTGTCATAGCAACAGTGATTGTCATCACCTTGGTGATGCTGAAGAAGAAGCAGTACACATCCATCCATCATGGCGTGGTGGAGGTAGGTAACACAGCTGCACGTTTGCAGGTGGGAGTCAAAGACTGTGGGTGAATCGTTGGCTGATGTGTCTTTGATGTTTTGTTTTTTTTTTAAAGCAATCCATACTCCTGTGCATTGCTCTTCTTACAGTTATTTTCTTGCTTTGATTTCTATTCATTCGGACTTACGAATACTCCAGTCAAAGTACTAGGATCATATGTTGATGTATACCGAAATTATCAAAATAATAGTAATGATGCCTGACTTTAAAAATTTGTATTGCATGGTCCGGGAGGTGGCACAGTGGCTAAGGCACTAGACTCTCAAGCATGAGGTCCTGAGTTCAATCCCCAGCAGCACATGTACCAGAGTGATGTCTGGTTCTTTCTCTCTCCTATCTCTCTCATTAATAAATAAATAAAATCTTTTTTAAAAATGCTTTAAAAAATTGTATTGCAAGCATTAAAAGGAAAACAGAACAAAGAGGGGAAAGATAAGGGTGGCAGGCAGTGGCACACCTAGTTAAGCACACACGTAACGGTACATGGGACCCGGGTTTAAGCCCCAGGTCACCTGCAGGGGCAAAGCTTCACGAGGGGTGAAGCAGGGCTGTAGGTGTCTCTGTGTCTCTTTCCCTATCTCCCCCTTATCTCTCTGTCCTATCCAACAACAACAACGGGGGGAAATATGGCTGCCAGGAGCAGTGGATTCATAGTGCAGGCACTGAGCCCCAGCAATAACCTGAAGGCAAAAAAAAAAAAAAAAAAACCTGAAACAAGACAGAGCACAGCAATCCTTCACCACCTGTGGAATTTTCCCTACTGCAGTCCATTGCGCTGCATCTCAAATGTGGGTCCTGAAACATGGTCGAACATGTACTCTTAACAGTTGAGCTATCTCTAGGACCCACATCCTGAACTTGACAGAAAAGACAGAGAGAGAGAGAGAATGATTTGATGGGGGCCGGGAGGTAGCATACTCAGTTTAACATAGGCCAATACCATGCGCAGAGACCCGAGGTCAAGCCCCCGTCCCCCACCTGCAGGGGGATAACTTCACAAGTGGGGAAGCAGGACTGCAGGTGTCTGTCTTTCTCTCTGTCTCCCCCTTCCCTTTCAGTTTTTCTCTGTCCCATCAAATGAAATAGAAAGGGAAAAGGGAGAGAAAATGGCCTCTGGGAGCCGTAGATTTGTAGTGCTGGCATTGAGCCCCAGTGATAACCCAATGGCAATGAAAAAAAAGGAAAAAGAAAAGGGGAGGGGAGGGTAAAGGGAAGGGAAAATGATGGCATAGTGGGCCAGGAGGTAACCAGATAGATTTGTCCAATATTCTGGCTCTCGACAGGGAGGAAGCTGCTTCTGGGGTCAATTCATCAGTCCTAGAAAATGAAAAGAAACAATTCTATTATAGAAACATTTTCCTTTGCCCAATATGGAATTAAAATGAGAAATAAAATTGCTTGGAGTGGAAATTAGATCAACGGGGTAGCATCATTAATTCTTAAACTGTTTCAAAAAACACAGGTTCAGGGAGTTGGGTGGTAGTGCAGCAGGTTAAATGCAGGTGGCACAAAGCGCAAGGACCTGCGTAAGGATCCTGGTTCCAGCCCCAGGCTCCCCACCTGCAGGGGAGTCGCTTCACAAGCGGTGAAGCAGGTCTGCAGGTGTCTATCTTTCTCTCCCCCTCTCTGTCTTCCCCTCCTCTCTCCATTTCTCTCTGTCCTATCCAACAATGATGACAACAATAATAACTATAACAATAAAACAACAAGGGCAACAAAAGGGAATAAATAAATAAAGATTAAAAAAAAAAGGTTCAGGAGTGAAAAGAGCCACATCTCAAAATTTGATGTTGGCATCATTGCCTCACATTCCATGTCCACACTCTGGTTTGTCAATCATGTGGGCCTTTCCCATCCTGCCACCTGCTTCTCAATTCTCTTAGCATATCCACACCAGAGTGGACCAGCGAAATAAGACTGAAAATTAGCTCCTGTAAATAAGTTGTCTGTGGAGATTAAGTGCTGAGCAAAATGGGGTTTCTGGCTTCACCATAGATTTAATTAATTTAAACAGTGTCTCTCTGTCCTGTAATAAAGAATCATTCAGAATGCATCTCCTTGGAGTGAGTGAGTGAGTCATTTAACACACATGAGGCTTCTGGACTTTTCTCGGAAAAGGCAACGGGTAGGATAGGAAAGAGTCTGGACTCTAACCCCTGGCTCTACGTAGGAGAGGATTGTGCTTTGGGTGTCTCTCGGGCAGTGGTATAATAACGCTTTATTATGCGCGTTCCCCACTGTGTCTCCCAGGCCTGGGCTGACAGAGCAGCCCGGCACCAGTTGAGTTAATTCTCCATTGCACCCGCTGGAAAGACAGGCTCACCCTCACCTAGTGCTCTCACTTCAGGGGTCATTTCACTTTCAAGGGATTGGAGAATTAAAAGACACAATCCTGGGCAGGGGTAGATAGCATTAATGGCTATGCAAAGAGACTCTCATGCCTGAGGCTCCGAAGTCCCGGGTTCAATCCCCGGCACCACCATAAACCGGAACTGAGCAGTGCTCTGGTGTTTCTCTCTTGTGTCTTTTTCTGTCTTTCAAAAATAAAATAAATAAAATACTTTAAAATTTAAAAAATAATAATAATAAAGATACAATCCCAATTCCATGGCTGCCATCTTGTAAAGCTAAGCCCTTCTCCCATGGATCCGGAGCCCTTTGTGTATGTGGGCCTGGGGCGGGGAGGTCAAGGATCGAGCCTCCTCACTGCAGGATCAGCAGCCCCCTACCCAGTGGCAGGATAATGAGAATTAGCAAGCAGAAAGAAAAGACCAAGAAAAGACAGGAAAGTTCCACCACTGAGCAGCAAACTGCATGTCTCATGGGTTAATCTTCTTAAGCATTTGACTTTGACCTTTGAAGGGGAGATAAAGCTATTGAAGGGCCAGATATGAAAGCAGAAGGTGTTGGCACTTCAGTTGGGGGAACTGATGGAACTCCTAGAGCAGACCCTGCGTGGTATTACGGAGATCTAGACAAGTTGTGCTTTTCTTTCTTTTTTTCATTTATTTATTTATTTACTTATTTTTATTTATTTAAAAAAGGAGACATTAAGAAAACTGTAGGATAAGAGGAGTACAACTTCACACAATTCCCACCACCAGATCTCCGTATCCCACCCACCCTCCTCCCCAATAGCTTTCCTGTTCTTTATCCCTCTGGGAGTATGGAGCCAGGATCCTTGTGGGATGCAGAAGGTGGAAGGTCTGGCTTCTGTAATTGCTTCCCCACTGAACATGGGCGTGGTTTTATTTCTATACTCAGAAACGTGTCATTGATGGTGTTTGATCTCCTGCACACAAGTCTTCTTTTTTTTTAATTTCAACATTCTTGAAAATCTCAGTGAAGAGTAAAGCAAGAGATGCTCAAGTTCAAGTTGGAATGGCAGGCGGATTCCTGCCAGCAAATTCGGAGGGTGACTGTCAGCCCTCATTATTGGCCTTCATCTCTCACTGTGCAGGCTCATTACACAGTTGCCAATTAGAGCAGGCTGACCTCATTTGTTGACATCGGTGCAGATCAAAGGGAGAGGAAGAGAGGGGGGGAAAACATTCATGATTGTTCCCACTGGGAGAGCAAGGCTGGGCATGTTGTCTGAGAGGCGTCCTTTGAGTACTGACTTCTTGGTGGCACTATTCTAGGAGCCTTGTCCCTGTAGCATCCAAGGACTCACTGCAGGAGAGAACACAGGCAGATCAGACAAAAGAGTTGGACAAGAACTTCCCCACTTGGGCTCATAAACAGATTTGAGTTAAGTTGCCGAGGTTGTGCAGCAAGAGAGCACGAGGTTTAAGCATGAGGTCCTGAGTTCAAGTCCTGGCAGCACATATGTCAGTGATGTTGTTGGTTCCTCTCTCTCTCTCTCTCTCTCTCTCTCGTTATAAATAAATCAATGGGGGGGATGGGTGGTGGCACAGCTGATTAAGCGCACGTGGCACGAAGCACAAGGACCGGTAAGGATCCCAGTTCAAGCCGCCAGCTCCACACCTGCAGGGAGGTCGCTTCACAGGTGGTGAAGCAGGTCTGCAAGTGTCTATCTTTCTCCCCCTCCACCCCCCCCCCCGTCTTCCCCTCCTCTCTCCATTTCTCTTTGTCCTATCCAACAACAACCACAGCAATAGCAACAATAAACAACAAGAACCAAAAAGGAAAAAATGGCCTCCAGGAGCAGTGGATTCGTAGTGCAGACACCGAGCCCCACTGATAACCCTGGAGGCAAAAATTAATTAATTAATTAATTAATTGGATAGGGAAAAGCATGATGATTATGCAAAAGTACTTCCAAAAATACTTCGTAAAACTCATGAAAAGTGTTTCCCTTTCTGTCTTCCTCTCTGTCTACCCATCCCCTCTCAATTTATCTCTGTCCTATCAAATAGACAAAAGGAAAACTGGCTGTCAGGAGTGGTAGATTTGTCATATGGGCACTGAGTTCCAGTGATAACCTGATGACAATAAAATAAAGGAAGGAAGGAAGGAAGGCTATATAAAACATAGAGACTTTTTAAAATAAAAATTCTCTCTTAATGTGCACTGTGAGAGGTACAAAAATACATTGACAATATGGAGGGGTAGATAGCATAATGGTTATGCAAAGAGACTCTCATGCCTGAGGCTCCCAGGTTCAATCCCCTGCACCACCATCAGCCAGAATTGAGCAGTGCTCTGGTGGAAGGGGAAAAAAAAAAAGTGCCAATCATATGAGCAGCTACTGCTCACATCACTGACTCAGTGATGGAAAATGCTCCCACTAGGGGGAGCATATAAATTTACAACCGCTCATTTGATCTCAGAGAAAGCCTGGTGTATTGCACCCAAGTAAAAGACACTGGGGGGGGGGGGGCGGTACAGGTGCTGAAACATGATGGCAGATGAGGACCTAGTGGGGGGTTGAATTGTTATGTGGAAAACTTATGAGAAAGTTATGAGAAATGTTACACGTGTACAAACTAGTGTATTTTGCTGTTGACTGTAAACCATTAATCCCCCCAATAAAGAAAAGCAGATAGTCTATCAGACTTTTAGGTGAACTTCACTTCTATATAGAATCTTATTGCACAATTAAAAAAGAAAGAAAGAAAGAATATCACCTTCAAGATAGAACTTCATATATTCACTGTTTTTCAATTATAACCTCTTTAACACACATACCATTTTCCCCCCGAAAGGTTTCTAGATCTGCTATGAACATACTCGGAGAAAACAGGGATGAGTTAAAATGATCCTGGGCATCGCCACAGTGAACTGAGTGAACTTGAACTTGATTCTCTGGATTTTTTTTTTCTTTTTCTAGTTTACCATGACATTTTCAAGTGTTTTTGTTTGGGGGCGTATCTTTGTTTGTTTGACTCTCCTACCATCACTTTTTGTCCGTTATCCAGGCAACAAGGAAGAAAACTTAATCTATTGATAGATTGTTCTAGATGGATAGGTCTGTCTAGTCACTGTTGAATTGATCTGGTCAGTGAGCGCTTTGTAAACCCAAGCCAGCAGTACAGGCTTTTCAGTGCCACCTAGTGGCTGGATGGAGCAACGGCGAACACGTGTCGAAATTGGGAGAGAGTGGTTATTTTGCAAAACTAGACTATCCTGCTCCTTATCCATTTGCTGCCTATGCATCTCTGCACTTTCTAAAGGCTGGTTTTTCTAACTCTACTTCCTCGTCCTCGCGTTTTCAGGTGGACGCTGCTGTGACCCCAGAGGAGCGCCACCTCTCCAAGATGCAGCAGAACGGCTATGAAAACCCAACTTACAAGTTCTTCGAGCAGATGCAGAACTAAACCACCGCCACAGCAGCCTCCGAAGTTGGACAGCGAAAACCATTGCTTCACTACCTATCGGTGTTCATTTCTAGAATAACGTGGAAAGAAACAACCCCCTTCTCTTTCATTATTTACTCATTATATTGCCTTTTGACAGCCGTGCTGTAACACGAGTAGATGCCTGAACTTGAATCAATATACAAATCAGCAATGTAATCTCTCTCACTTTACATTTTGGTCGCCTACACTACATGATTAATGGGTTTTGTGTACTGTAAGGAACTTAGCTGTCTCAGACTAGTGCATGAATAGATCCTCTCCAGATTATTTATCTCGTAGCCTCTTAGCCAATTGTATATTATCCTCGTGGTTTGTGAGCCAGTTAAGTCCTACTCGAACTATGCTTTAAGACTCGAGGGACGCTTCGTGTGAACGTGGGAGTCCAGCTGCTTCTCTTGCCTAAGTATTCTTTTCCTGATGACTATGCATTTTCAAGTTAAGGGTTTTTTCTTTCTTTTTTTTTTTCTTTTAGTATTCCAAATGGTTTAGAGACTTTTGTTATCCCATAGTTGCATCTCACTGTACAGATTGCTGCTTCCGCTGTATTTGTGATACAGAACTATGAGAATACACGTTTATTTCTTTGTGCCTGTTTTATGTGCACACGTTAGGCATTGAGAATCAAGACTTTTTGGGTCCATGTATCTTCCAGCTCTTTGATAAAAGAAGAGAACCCCTGTTCATTGTAAGCACTTTTACTGGTGAGGGTGGGGCGGGAGGGGCGGGGGAACTCCGCTGGTCTCAAATCACTTAAGAATTCTCCCCCAAAATTTTCTGCAGGTTGATTGTACAGAATCATTGCTTATGAACGTGATAGCTTTCTACACTGTATTACATAAATAAATTAAATAAAATAACCCTGGGCAAGAGTTTTCTTTGAAGAATGACTGTGGAGGTTGAATATTCAGAGTGAGGGGGAAGGGGGTGCATCTGTAGGGATAGGAGGCCAAGCCGCTTTGCTTTCCTGTCACCAGTCTGAAATGTTGATCTTTGATACCAAGAGGATGGTACAGAAAGGGGCAAAAATAAGGAGACGGACAAGGCAGGCTGGGACCAACCCTTCTTTCAGACTTGGCTTCAATTTGCATAAAATGGTATTTTCAGGTAAATAAATGCATGCTTGGAAGAGCACCCTTGTGCTGGAGCGAGTGACTGTTTCCACGGCAACAGCCTTCCGATTGCTTAGCCATCCAAAGACTAGGAATCTAAACCCGCACCTACTGTGTCCTAGTTGCATGTCTGATTGGGAAACTAGAGGCAGCATGCCTCTCTCGGACTTGTAAACTCCCTTCATTTTCCCAGTTTTCCTTGGCCCAGAGACTAAGGCACTGCTCAGCGGGTGTAGGTGGTCCCAGGATTGGAACCTGTAAGCTAATGCATGCAAGTCCTGTGTTCTACTGCTGGGCTGTCTCCTAGGCCCTGGTCCACAGTATGTTTGCTACCATATCTTTTCTTTGAATTTATTACCCTTATTGATTTATTGGATAGAAACAGGCAGAAATGGAGAGAGAGACTGAAAGACACCTGCAGCCCTGCTTCACTCAGAGCATTCCCCCTGCAGGGAGGGGCTGGGGGCTCGAACTCAGGTCTTTGTGCATGGTAACATGTCTCAACCAGGTGCTCCACCACCCGGCCCTTTCTTTCTTTCTTTCTTTCTTTCTTTCTTCCTTTTTTTTTTTTTAATGCAGCACCATATAATGAACTCAAGGCTATGTATGTACATGGTAACTCTTAAGTGGCCTCTTAGATCTTTTTCTTTTTTAACAAGTCAAAGATTTTATTTGCATGGCTAATTATTATGTGTACTTTTTTTTTTTATTGGAACACTCTCGTTTATTTGGGGGTGGGCCTGGATATATACAAAGAAAGTTAAACAAAGAACATTTTTCAAATATGTCAAATTATAGGTTTCTTTCTTTTTTTATTTAAGAAAGGAGACATTAACAAAACCATAGAATAAAAGGGGTATATCACACAACTCCCACAACCCAATCTCCATATCCCACCCCCTCCCCTGATAGCCTTCCCATTCTCTATCTCTCTGGGAGTATGGCTCGTTGTGGGTTGCAGAGGGTGGAAGGTCTGGCTTCTGTAATTGCTTCCCTGCTGAACATGGGCGTTGACTGGTCGATCCATACTCCCAGTCTGCCTCTCTCTTTCCCTAGTAGGGTGGGGTTCTGGGTAAGCAGAGCTCCAGGACGCATTGATGGGGTCGTCTGTCCAGGGAAGTCTGGTCAGCAACTTGCTGGCATCCGGAACCTGGCGGCTGAAAAGAGAGTTAACATACAAAGCCAAACAAATAGTTGAACAATCATGGACCTAAAGACTGTAATAGTGCAGATGAAGTGTTGGGGGTATTTCCTGCATGCTCTTGTGTACTTCTGCTTTCAGGTATATATTTTTCCCTAGTTTATGGGCACGTGTGAACCTGTCTGTGCTCTATCTCAGGAGACCTGGTCTATATCTAGGTTTGGGGACTTTATTGGGGAGTGGACCACCTGGAATGGAATTAGAGAATCCTATGAAAGGAAAGGTCTCACCCGAGTGATGAAGCTGAAGGGTTGTCATTCCACACGTAAAGTCTCTGGTCACAGTCTGAAGTAAAGCATGTTGGGGTGGCACTCATTGTGTTGATGTGTACTTTTTAAAAAATTTTCCTTATTGGGGGATTCATGCTTGACAGCAAAGCACAATAGTTTGTACATGCGTAACATCTCCCACTTTTCCACATCACAATTCAAACCCCACTAGGTCCTCCTCTGCCACCATGTTCCAGGACCTGAACCCTCCCCACAACCCCAGACTCTTACTTTGATGTAATACACCAACTCCAATCCAAGTTCTGCTCAGTGTTTTTCAACGTCTGTCTGTCAGTGAGATCATCCCATATTCATCCTTCTGTTTCTGAATTATCTCACTCACTTAACATGATTCCTTCAAGCTCCATCCAAGATGGACTGGAAGAAGTTAAATCACCATTTTTAATAGCTAAGTAGTATTCCATTGCGTATATAGACCACAGCTTTCTCAGCCACTCATCTGTTGTTGGACACCTAGGTTGCTTCCAGGTTTTGGCTATTACAAATTGTGCTGCTATGAACATAGATACATACACAAATCTTTTTGGGCGGGTAAATTTGATTCCTTAGGATATATCCCCAGGAGAGGAATTGCAGGGTCATAGAGTAGGTCTGCTTCTAGACCTCGGAGGGTCTCCAGACTGCTCTCCACAGGATGGAACATTATTATTATCATTATTTAGAGATGACAAGGAAAGACACTCAACCCCACTCCACCACCCATGGACCTCCTCCAGTGTCACCAGTGGTGCCAGGACCCTGCATATAGGAAGGCACACACAGTCTACCAGCTGAGTTATCTCCTGATCTTTACTGCCCTATTGTGTGTCTGTGTCCCTGTCCTAGTCTTTTCTGGCTACTAGGTAACTGAGCAAACCACAGGGTCCTTTTCCACAGTTGCCAAGACTAGGAGTCAGTCTCTGCACTAGCGTGGTGGGTGAAGACCCGCTTCCAGATGGCCAACTCCTCACTGTGGCCTCACTTGGTGAAAGGGCCCAGCAATCACTCTGAATTCCATCTCTCTCTCTCTCTCTCTCTCTCTCTGCCTCCAGGGTTATTGCTGGAGCTCGGTGCCAGCACTACAAATCCACTGCTCCTGGAGGCTATTTCCCCCATTTTGTTGCCCTTGTGGTTGTTATTGTTATGGTTGTTACAGCTGTTGTTGGGTAGGACAGAGAGAAATAGAGGAGGAGGAGACAGAGAGGAGGAGAGAAAGACAGACACCTGCAGACCTGCTTGACTGCTTGTGAAGCACCCCCACTACAGGTGGGGAGCTGGGGGCTCGAACCAGGATCCTTACACTGGCCCTTGCACTTTACGCCATATGCACTTAGCCCACTGTGCTACCACCTAGCCGCCCCCTCTTTTTTTTTTTCTCTTTTTTATCATTATTTATTTTTGGATAGAGGCAGAAAGAAATCAAGAGTGGTGGGGGGAGGCAAGGAGAGAGAGAGAGAGAGCTATAACTGCTTCACCACTCCTTCAAGTTTTCCCACTACAGGTGGGGACTAGGGGTTCGAGGCTGGACCCTTGCGCACTGTAATGTGTGTACTTAACCAGGTGTGCTGTTACTCAGTGCCCTCTGGATTCCTTTTTCTTTTTTCTTTTTTTTTAAATTATTGGGGAATTAATGGTTTACAGTGAACAGTAAAATAAAATACAATAGTTTGTACATGTGTAACATTTCTCAGTTTTCCAATAACAATCCAAACCCCACTAGGTCCTCCTCTGCCATCAAGTTCCAGGACCTAAACCCTCCACCAAACCTCAGAGTCTTTTCCAGTCCAAGTTCTGCTTTGTGTTTTCCCTTCTGATCTTGTTTTTTCAACTCCTGTCCATGAGTGAGATCATCCCGTATTCTTCCTTCTCTTTCTGGCTGCTCTCACTTAACAGGATTTCTTCAAACTCCATCCAACATGTGGTGAAGAAGAATTCTGTTCTAGTACCAAGACATGAATAGACACACTGACCAGTGGAATAAAATTGAGAGCCCAGAAGTGAGCCCCCATACCAATGGACATCTAATCTTTGACAAAGGGGCCCAGACTATTACATGGGGAAACCAGAGTCTCTTCAGCAAATAGCATTGGAAACATTGGGTTGAAACATGCAGAAGAATGAAACTGAACCACTGTATTTCACCAAAAACAAAAGTAAATTCCAAGTGAATCAAGGACTTGGATGTTAGACCACAAACTATCAGATACTTAGAAGAAAATATTGGCAGAACTCTTTTCCGCATAAATTTTAAAAACATCTTCAATGAAACAAATCCAATTACAAAGAAGACTAAGGCAAGTATAAACCTATGGGACTACATCAAATTAAAAAGCTTCTTCACAGCAAAAGAAACCACTACCCAAACCAAGAGACCCCTCACAGAATGGGAGATCTTTACATGCCATACATCAGACAAGAGTTTAATAACCAACATATATAAAGAGCTTGCCAAACTCAACAAGACAACAAATAACCCCATCCAAAAATGGGGGGGGGGGGGGGACATGGACAGAATATTCACCACAGAAGAAATCCAAAAGGCTGAGAAACACATGAAAAAATGCTCCAAGTCTCTGATTGTCAGAGAAATGCAAATAAAGACAACAATGAGTTACCACTTCACTCCTGTGAAAATGTCATACATCAGAAAAGGTAATAGCAGCAAATGCTGGAAAGGGTGTGGGGTCAAAGGAACCCTCCTACACTGCTGGTGGGAATGTCAATTGGTCCAACCTCTGTGGAGAATAGTCTGGAGAACTCTCAGAAGGCTAGAAATGGACCTACCCTATGATCCTGCAATTCCTCTCCTGGGGATATATCCTAAGGAACCCAACATATCCATCCAAAAAGATCTGTGTACACATATGTTCTTGGCAGCACAATTTGCAATAGCTAAAACCTGGAAGCAACCCAGGTGTCCAACAACAGATGAGTGACTGAGGAAGTTGTGGTCTATATACACAATGGAATACTACTCAGCTGTAAAAAATGGTGACTTCACATTTTTCAGCCGATCTTGGATGGACCTTGAAAAAATCATGTTGAGTGAAATAAGTCAGAAACAGAAGGATGAATATGGGATGATCTCACTCTCAGGCCAAAGCTGGAAAACAAGATCAGAAAAGAAAACACAAGTAGAACCTGAAATGAAATTGGCGTATTGCACCAAAGTAAAAGACTCTGGGGTGGGTGGGTGGGGAGAACACAGGTCCAAGAAGGATTCAGAGGACCTAGTGGGGGTTGTATTGTTATATGGGAAACTGGGGAATGTTATGCATGTAGAAACTATTGTACTTACTGTTGAATGTAAAGTATTAATTCCCCAATAAAAAAAAAAAAAGTAATATAGAGAAGAAAAAAAAGAAGAATTCTGTTCTATGACACACTCCCTAGTCTCATTCAGGCAACATCCCCCTCCTGACTCAGCCACCTCCCCAGGCAAGTCCCTATCTCCTCAAACTACCAAAGTGGAGGTTAGGATTTCAACATTTGGATGGTGGGCTATGGGAGACACAAACATTCAGAGAAACCATCCATCACAGTCCCCAATAAAAGATGAAAGTACTAGAAAATTGAGTCAGCTCAGTCAATAGTTTTCTGGAAGGGAGGCTGTTTAGGCATTCGTGTTTATAAAATCCTATTTGGGCTGGGAGTTGGGTGACAGTGCAGTGGGTTAAGCACATGTGGCGCAAAGCTCAAGGACCAGTGTAAGAATCCCGGTTTGAGCCTCCGGCTCCCCACCTGCAGGGGAGTCACAGGCGGTGAATCAGGTCTGCAGGTGTCTATCTTTCTCTCCCCCTCTCTGTCTTCCCCTCCTCTTTCTATTTCTCCCTGTCCTATCCAACAACAACAACATCAATAACAACAACAATAGTAACAACAAAGACAACAGAAGGGAATAAATATTTTAAAAATAATTTAAAAAATTATTTTAAAATCCTATTTGGGGGAGGGGGCAGGAGTGGCACACCCAGCAGAGTGCATACTACAATACACACATAGCCAGGCTCAAGCCCTCAACCCCCATATGCAGGGGAGAAGCTTTGCAAACAGTGGAGCAGTGCTGCAGGTGTCTCCCTCCCTCTTTATCACCTCCCCCCCATTTCTCTTTTATCTATAAGAAAAAGAAAAGTATGGCTAGCAGGACCAGTGGAATCATCATGCAAGCACCAAGCCCCAGGGATAAGCCTAGTGACAAAAATATTTAATTAATTAGTTGTCACTGTGGTGGCGGTACGCAGAAGAAGGAGGTTTGGAGCAGAAAGGGAACACAATCCTTTATTTGCGCTGGCACCTCAGAGTTGGGTGAGAGAGCAGCAGTTTGGGCCAGGTGGAGGTAGCAAAAATGGCCGCCTCACACAGCAACCTTCCCTGCGTCTAATCACCAAAGTGAAAGGCCGGCAAGAGAGCGAGGGGTGGAAGAAGAAGGGCTTTTATGGGAATAGCTCTTGTGAGAATGGGAAGGGGGAGGAGTAACCAAAGCACTCCAACTATTGACAATGCCCTGAGGGCACAACATGGTGGAGCAGGCGCTCTGAGAATGTCCCAACTGTCCCGGAACTAGCAGTAGCCTGAGGGGACAACATGGCAGATGTGACCAAGTCTGCACAATTTCCCAGCAATTCTATTTTTCTTTTCATTTTCTTTTGCAGCACTGCACAGTGAGCCCAGGGGCCCCTGCATACGCCACTGAGTCACCTTCCTGGTCATTATCATTATTTATTAATGAGAATGATAGGAGGAGAAGAGAGAGAAAGAACCAGACATCACTCTGGTACATGTGCTGCCAGGGATTGAACTCTTGGACTTCATGCTTGAGAGGCCAGTGCTTTATCCACGATGCCACATCCCACACCACTCTGGTCCACTTTTTTACTCTTCATTTTGCTTTGTTTGAAAGCACTGCTCCGCCATCCATGATGCTCTCTCAGTAGCACTTGAACCCAGGGCCTCAGGTCACATCAGGCAGGGCCTCTACCTGGTAAGCTATCTCCCAATCCCTTCATAAAATTGTATTTATTTTTAATAGCTGGGGGTGTTGGTGGAGGAAGTCAGAACAGCACTCTGTCATAAGCAGTAGTAGGGGTTGAACTCATTTAGTCTTACAAGGCTTGCATTCTCCCGCTGAGCCAGCTGCCCTGCCCACTTCTTGACATTTTTAGGGAGAATAATTCCTAGGGGTGGGAGTGAGGGTGGGGCATCTGTCATTTGCATTGCAGATGTCTAGCAGCATTCTTTGTCTCTACTTACTGGATGCAGAGAGCACTCCCCAGTTGTAACAAAAATGTCTTCAGACACTGTCAAATGTCCCTTAAAGAGAGCAAAATCGGCCCCATTGGAGAATGCTTGTTCTCTGTTTTAAATCAATGCCATATGCACATGCGTTTGTTAAGTGGGGAAGTCCATCCCTTGTTATCCCCAAGGACAGAAAGCACACTGACCCTTGTCTTATCGCCATGCTGTGCTTGGTATCAGGAGGACATGACAGAAGTAGCCAGCACTTTCAACTTTAGATTGTAACCTGTTAAAAACCAAAACACTAAGCCAAGAAAATCAAAACTGTTTCAGCATGTTATTATGTGATAGGAACAGATCCAAATGAAACTCATCTGAGTGTGTCCTATTTTCATGAGAACAATATCCTCATTTCCTTGTCCTGCTGAGGGAAAATCAATATGAATATGCCTGATGTGTGTACTTTATATGGATATATGTGACTTGACCCAAAGAAAAATAGATAGCAGTAAAATTAGCCCTAAACAGTATATACAGTGACTCTAATAAAATAAAACCAAGCTGGTCCGGGAGGTGGCGCAGTGGATAAAGCATTGAACTCTCAAGCATGAGGTCCTGAGTTCAATCCCTGGCAGCACATGTACTAGGGTGATGCCTGGTTCTTTCTCCTCCTATGTTTCTCATTAATAAATAAATAAAAATCTTATAAAAAATTACTTAAAGGGGTCGGGTGATGGCACACCTGGTTGAGTGCACATATTACAATGCGCAAGGACCTGGGTTCGAGCCCTCGGTCCCCACCTGCAGTGGGAAAGCTTCATGAGTGGTGAAGCAGGGCTGCAGGTGTCTCTCTCTTTCCCTCTCTATCACCCCCTTCCCTCTTGATTTCTGGCTGTCTCTATCCAATAAATAAAGATAATAATTTTTTTTTAATTACTTAAAAATAAAAAAAATAAAACCAAGCTTTCTCAGACATATAGGCCATCCTTCAATCATGCAGTGTGTGTGTGTGTGTGTGTGTGTTAGAATATAGGCTTTTTTTTTTCCTCCAGGGTTATCGCTGGGGCTAGTGCGAGCACTGCGAATCTACTGCTCCATTTTTTCCATTTTATTAGAGAGAAATTAGAGTGGACAGGGAGATAGGGAGAAAGAAAGATAGATACCCACAGACCTGCGTCACTGTTTGCAAACTGACCTTCCTGCAGGTGGGGACCAGGATCTCAAACTGGGTTCCTGGTGCAGGTCCTTGCACTTTATACTATATGCACTTAACCCCATGTGGCCCCAGCATGTAGACTTTAATATGTGTATAAAGTAAGATATGTAATAAGTGCACATAATAGAATTACAAATAAAAAAGATAATGTTTTTTGGTTCTCAAAATGAATGACACTGAAGAGATTCTCCAGAAGGTAGCAAGTTTAATGTATATGTCAATTACAAAAAAAAAAAAAAGAAGGGTGAGTGGGGGGGGGTATACAGGTCCAAAAAGGATGACAGAGGACCTAGTGGGGGGTAAATTGTTATACGGAAAACTGGGGAATGTTATGCATGTACAGACTATTGTATTTACTGTCGAATGTAAAACATTAATCCCCCAATAAAGAAATTTAAAAAAAAAAAAAAAGGAAAGAGAAAGGAAGGAAGGAAAAGAAAGAGGGAAAAAAAGCAAGAATAGAAAAATTGGAGTGTTATCACATGAATTTATGGCAAAAATCATTTAATAAGACCCACCAAATGAGTGGGGAAAGGTGCTTCAATATCCTTTTAATCTATATTTATCTTACTATAAGTGAAGCTGGATAGTCTTTCCTAAATTCATGGACCATTTTATTGCTCTGTGAAATTCCTATTTGTGTCTTCTGGCCTTCAAATCTACACTGATACCAAGATATCATGCACCTCATCTTTTTTTCTTTTTTATGATTATCTTTATTTATTGGCTAGAGACTGTCAGAAATCAAGAGAGAAGGGAGAGACAGAGAAGAGAGACAGAGCGACGTCTGCAGCGCTGCTTCAGCACTTGTAAAGCTTACCCCCTACAGGTGGGGGCCAGAGGTTTGAACCCGGGTCCTTGTACACTGTTAACATGTGCACTCAACCAGGTGTGCCACCGGCCGGCTCCCCTGATAAGTGTTTACTCACCCCCTTTATTGTCAGCTTTTCCAGTAGCTGTGTCTCACTCATGTATCTATCTAGAAAACATTGTTTTACAAGACTGTTATTGTCGCAGGACTACAGTCTCACATTTCCCACATTTCCGCATGGGAAGTGTCAGTTTAGCTCACACATTACCAAATTGCCATCTCCCTCCACTGTAGGACACTGGGGCTCAGTTCCTGCACTATAGATTCACCACTCCTGGTGGCCATTTTTTTCCATTTTTATAGGATAGGACAGAGAAAAATTGAGAGAGGGGAAGATAGAGAAGGGAAGAGAAAATTAAACACCTAGGGAGTCAGGCGGTAGCACAGTGGGTTAAGTGCACATGGCGCCAAGCACAAGGACCTGTGTAAGAATCCCGGTTCGAGCCCCGGGCATCCCACCTGCAGGGAAGTCGCTTCACAGGCGGTGAAGCAGGTCTGCAGGTGTCTATCTTTCTCTCCCCCTCTCTGTCTTCCCCTCCTCTCTCCATTTCTCTCTGTCCTATCCAACAACGACGACATCAATAACAACAACAATAATAACTACAACAACAATAAAAAGGGCAACAAAAAAGAAAATAATTAATTTTAAAAATTAAAAAAAAACAGCTGTAGACCTGCTTCACTGCATCTGAAGAGACACCCCTACAGGTGGGGAGCCAGGGCTCGAACCAGTATCCTTGTGCTGGTCCTTGCACATATTATGTGAGCTTAACTCAGTGCTCCACTGCGCGACCATTTTTTCATCCCTCGATCAGAAGTATGGTTGCACCAGTTTGCATTCCTGCCAACAGTGTACCAGAATTCTCTTTATTCCACTTCCTCATCAAACTTTCCTGTTTTGTTGACGTCAGATATTTCTCACAGGTGTTAAGGATGAGACAAAATGAGCGGCACTGCTCTCCTCTCCCCCTCTCACCTGTTTTGGGTTGCATTTGGTCTCCTTCATGTGAGCAGATCTTTCTTCAACTCATGGTCCCAACGTTGTTTTAGGCTTAGCTCGATAGTTGTCTAAGTGAAATGGTTTTCATCAGTTTTTATTCTCAGACATCTTTAGGCTGAATGTCCACCCCCCTCCAGCTAATTCCTTGGCAGCAGCATATATGTTCAGTATTTCTAGAGTTCTGGTAGATTCAAAACTGATTCTCTATGACCTTGAAGCTTGAAGGGCAGCTCATTTTGCCTTAAGTTTCTGAGAAATGCTCTTCTGTCTCCTTACTTTATATGTCATTTCTGAGAAATCTGAGGCCAATCTAATTCTCTTCCCTTTTTAAGTTTTTCCTCATTTTTGCCTGAAGACACTGAGAATTTTCCCCCCTTTATCTCTAAAGTCTAATAATTTTTGCAAAGTTATATCTCTAAGTTGATTGTCTGTAGTCAATTTTTTCTAGGTACCCCTTGGGCCCTTCCAGTGTGTTGATTCAGCTCTTTTACTTCTGAAACTTTTTCTTGGATGAAAGCTTGAACTATTCCATTCCGTTCTTTTTTCTTCTCCAGAGCCACCAATAATATGAACGTTTGGCTTCCTTTCCCATTTCAAACTCTTTCTCTTTGATCATTTTTATTTTCTTTATCTTATTTTTCGTTCTCTTGGTTGTTTTTCTTGCTTTTCTTCAGTGCCATTTCATAAGGGCTTATTTGAACTTATTTTCCTTTGGGCATCTAATAATCTAGTCTGTTATTAATATGGCTATGCAATTTTCTTTGATTTCTTTCCTAAGTTCCATCAACTATAATTTTATTTCTCCCTGGGTTTTTTGTTTGTTTTGTTTTGTTTTTGTTTTCTTAATTTCTTTTCTTTTAACCTTTTTTTTATTATTGGATAGAGACAGCCAGAAATTGAGAGGGGAGGGGAAGATGGAAAGGAGGAGAGACAGAGAGACACCTGTAGCCCTGCTTCACCACTCATGAAGCTTTCCCCCTGCAGGTGGGGACCAGGGGCTTGAACCCCAGTCCTTGCACACTGTAATGTGTACACTCAACCAGGTGCGCCACTGCCTGGACCCCATTTTTCTTAATTTCTCTACTTAGTTTTTGACTTTTTGACTTAGGCTATGATCTTTTCCCTAGGTTCATGCTGGATTTCATTGAGTGTTGGGGTAACAATGTCCCTTAACTTTATGACAAGAGGTCTGGGAGGCAGTACAGGGAATAAAACATTGGACCCTTGAGCATGTGGTTCGCAAGAGTAATATTCTCTCTCTCTCTCTCTCTGTCTCTCTCTCTGTCTCACCTTTTCCTTTCTCACGCTCATTAATAAAGATAACTTAAAAACTATATGGTGGTCTTATGGGAAGGATTTCAGCAACACAGCAATGTTACTTATGGTTTCAGACATTCTATGGCATTCTCTATAACAATGGTCTATTTTTCTCTACTACTATTCGTTTTTGAAGATGGGGTGGCTAGTCTTTCTTCTGTCTGCTCTTGTCTCTCTGCAGTTTCCTTCACGAACAGCACTGATGGGGCAGTGAGAGAAGGGAAAGAGTTGGTGTGTCTTCTTCGCATTTTGGGCACAAACCTTCATTTTGTGGTGTGTCCCTCACTTCCTGTATCAGGGCAACACTTCCGTTTCCCCAGATGCTCAGTTCTCCCCCAGGTTTTCCCCTCTGTTCCTGCTTTTGGTCCCTGTGAGGGTAGGTAATTGCTGGTTATTGTTATACTACACCATGCTTTTTATTTGTTGTATATGCACTGTCTCCAAGGTCCTGTGGTCGCTTGTCTGTGACAGCCTTGTGTTTCCCTACTATCTGAGTCATTTTGGTGCTATTTATCAGATCTGGCTCTCAGAGGATCATCACATTCACCTATTCCAAAATTACCTATAAGCCTCACCAGAAAATGCAATTTCCTGGATCTATTTAAATAAACTCTGAAGATCTAGGGGTCTACATTTTGAGTAAATATAAGGATATTTTCTTTCTTAGGAAAATTTTCACTATTATAAATACTATTTGAATCAATAGCTTTGACCACAAATCGTTGTTTCATTTTTTTGATAAAAAATCAACTGAGTATTTGTCTAAAGGATTCAGAATTTTGATCCAACATCTGCCTTGGCTGGACCTCAGTTTCCTCATTTGCAAAGATAATAATAGTAGCCCTTCACATGATGATGGTGAGGCTTAGTTAATTCATATACAGTTTTTAGAACACCGTTCACTATGTAGTAAATTTTACATTTAAGTGCTGCATACTCAGGAACATATACAGAAGTGTATTTTTATTTCTTTTCTTTTCCATAATACTAAACTGGTTTCCAAAATGAACAGTTCCATAGCAATTAGCAGCATGTGTGTTTGTCCTTTCATAGAACCACAGGCCTAAGAGAGACTTGGGTGACGCCATGTCTCTCCAAGTTGAAATAAAAAGTAATAATTATTGGGAGTCGGGCTGTAGCGCAGCGGGTTAAGCGCAGGTGGCGCAAAGCACAAGGACCGGCATAAGGATCCCGGTTCGAACCCCGACTCCCCACCTGCAGGGGAGTCGCTTCACAGGCAGTGAAGCAGGTCTGCAGGTGTCTATCTTTCTCTCCCCCTCTCTGTCTTCCCCTCCTCTCTCCGTTTCTCTCTGTCCTATCCAACAACGATAACAACAACAATAATAACTACAACAATAAAACAACAAGGGCAACAAAAGGGAATAAATAAATAAAATAAAATATTAAAAATAATGATAATTATTATTATTATAACTAATTTTGACCTCACCATCCACACTGGGGATGATTCTGTAGCAGAAGATTCTTGGAAAATCCTTGAGGCCATTCTCTCATTAGCTCTCCCTTCTCCATGTGTGCAGCTGGGTGATGACACACGGTTAAGCACCCAAGGACCCCGATTCAAACCCCTGCTCCCCACCTTCAGGGGGAATGCTTCATGAATGATGAAGCAGGTCTGCAAGTGTAACCTTTCTCACTCTCTATCTCCCCTTCCCTCTCAATTTCTCTCTGACCTATCAAATAAAAAGAAAAGAAAGGGGTGGAGGGATGGCCACTAGGAGTGGTGAATTCATTGTGTAGGCACCAAGCCTCAGTGATAACCTTGGTGGTTTGTGACAAAAGAAAGAAAGAAAGAAAGAAAGAAAGAAAGAAAGAAAGAAAGAAAGAAAGAAAGAAAGAGGAAGAAAAGAAAAATCTGAGTGCAAATCATTTAATTAACTTTTCTGCTTTCATTATATGTATTTAGTTTGTGGAATCCATTTGCAGATCAAATCAGAACACACAGCTCCACTATGGCTATTAAAGCAGCAAAAACCACCCTCCTTCCCCCTTCCAACAACAGACTCCAAGGTTAACCAGAAAGCGATGTCTCATTTCCGTTTCCAGCGCTCAACTTAAAAAGGTTTTGAAGTAATTTCCAAAGTAAATGATTTTAATTGCCAGTATGTTTTCTTGAGTAGTCGTGTCTTCATGGGTAATCTGTTTTACATGGTACAGAGCTGACTACATTTAACCACCCTGAACTAGTTTTTCTAAGTTGAACACTTTCTCAAGCCAGAAACTTTTCTTAGTGGTCTCAGTGTCTCCTCATTGTTTGTGTGAGGGTCACAGTTGCTTGTCTTTGATCATCCATTGATTTAAAATTGAGTGTGTGCATTCAGATAGTGCCAGGGATTAAAGATACAAGAAAAAAAAAAAAAAACCTTACAAGTTAAATGTTCAAGTCATCATTACTAACCCAAACAATGATCATGTAGTAGTGATCTTTATTTTGTCACACATTGGCAGTTTGAGGAGTGCTCATGGGAAGACTGATGTTTACTTCTTGGAACATCGACTGGATCAACACAGCTGAAAGCTCAGAGCCTTGTTCCAAGATGGTTCACTCATGTAGCCAGTGAATTGGTGCTGGTTATCAGCTTGGGAGCTCGCCTGGGAGCCTCAGTTCTTCAACTCTTGTATCTTTTTATGTGATCCAGACTTTCTGGTAGCATGATGGCAAAGATCTTAGAGTAAACATTCTAAAAAGATGCAAAAAATTCTTTATATCATAAAGAATTTGGAAGTTCCACAGATTGGTTACGGAAGTCATAAAGATGTGTCCAGAGTAAGAAGATGGGGGGAAAGGGATAAGAGAGGGAGTGTAATGTCTATATTTTGGTGAAAATGATATCAAAGAATATGAGCATGTTTTTAAATCAAAAGTCAATAAGGTGAAAACATGCCGCCCAGACATAGAACTGGAATAGCTGTCATACATATCTCTATACTATGAAGACCCCAACACTTGTCCAATAGATTTACCTACATTAAGTAGGATATTGCTGGGCCGAAAGATATTGTTGTAATCCACTGACCTCTCAATCAAGGATCTTAAAAAGAGGTTTCCAGGGGTCAGGCGGTGGCACACTGGCTATGCTCACATAGTGTGAAGTGCAAGGACCTGCGCAAAGATCCAGGTTCGAGTCCCCGGCTCACCACCTGCAGGAGTGTCACTTCACAATCGGTAAAGCAGGTCTACAGGTGTCTAGCTTTCTCTCCCCCATTCTGTCTTTCCCTCCTCTTTCAATTTCTCTCTGACTTATCCAACAACAGCAACAGCAGCAGCAGCAGCAGCAGCAGCAACAACAATAATAACAGCAACAACAATGATAATGGAAAAAAGATGGCTTCCAGGAGCAGTGGGATTAGTAGTGCAGGCACCAAGCCCCAGCTATAACCCTGGAGGCAACAACAACAACAACAAAAATAAGGTTTCCAGTACCAGTTTCCACTAGGATGTTAAGCAGATCAAGAAATTGTTGAGAGGTCAAGAAGACCAGGTTGGGACTGAAATTTCCTAATGATAGTTTACTTGAATGGGCTAAAATAAAATAAACCTTTGTTGCTGATGATGACATTATCTGAAAACACAAAAGCTCAGGATCAAATACACAAGGAGGGAAAAAGGCAAATCATGGCCATGTTTGCCTCTTCTTCCAAGAAGGCTAAAGGAAGACTTCTATTGGCTCTACTAGTATGAAGAGGCAGGGCCTCAGGGGCCCTGGGCAAAAAGCCAGTGTGGATGTCCTGCATTGCAGCAAGGGGTCCACAACACCAATTTTGCTTCTCAACAGTTAGTTATGAGGGAGATAAAGGCAAAAGTGCAGCAAACTCTATGGCCTCTGTCAAGTCATGTTTGTGGTAGCACAGGCTTTGGAGAAGAAGAAACCACTAGCATTCTTTCTTACTGGGCCAAGGACACAGCTCACCTGGGGGACTGGAGTGGTGGTACTGCATGCACATGTCAACAGTGCACAAGGTCCCAGGTTCGAGCCCCTGGCCCCCACCTGAAGGGGAAAGCTTTGCAAGCTCTGTCTTTTTCCCTCTCTATCTTCCCCTTCCCTCTCAGTTTCTGATTGTCTCTATCCAATAAAGAAACAAATAAATAAATACAATGCAAGGTAGCTCACCTGCTATGTCATGCAAGCACTCCATCACATGGAAGCACTAAGGTGCCAGGCAAAATCAGGGACTGCTCTTCCTCTCCCTCTCCCTCTCCTCCTCCCTCTTCCTCTCCCTCTCCTCCTCCCTCTTCCTCTCCCTCTCCTCCTCCCTCTTCCTCTCCCTCTCCTCCTCCCTCTTCCTCTCCCTCTTCCTCTCCCTTTCAATCTCCCTCTCCCTCCCTCTCCCTCCCTCTCCCTCCCTCTCCCTCTCCCTCCCTCTCTCTCCCTCTCCCTCCCCTCTCTCTCCCTCTCCCTTCCTCTCCCTCCCCTCTCTCTCCCTCTCCCTTCCTCTCCCTCCCCTCTCTCTCCCTCTCCCTTCCTCTCCCTCCCCTCTCTCTCCCTCTCCCTTCCTCTCCCTCCCCTCTCTCTCCCTCTCCCTCCCTCTCCCTCCCCTCTCTCTCCCTCTCCCTCCCTCTCCCTCCCTCTCCCTCCCTCTCCCTCCCCTCTCTCTCCCTCTCCCTCCCTCTCCCTCCCCTCTCTCTCCCTCTCCCTCCCTCTCCCTCCCCTCTCTCTCCCTCTCCCTCCCTCTCCCTCCCCTCTCTCTCCCTCTCCCTCCCTCTCTCTCCCTCTCCCTCCCTCTCCCTCCCCTCTCTCTCCCTCTCCCTCCCTCTCCCTCCCCTCTCTCTCCCTCTCCCTCCCTCTCCCTCCCCTCTCTCTCCCTCTCCCTCCCTCTCCCTCCCCTCTCTCTCCCTCTCCCTTCCTCTCCCTCCCCTCTCTCTCCCTCTCCCTTCCTCTCCCTCCCCTCTCTCTCCCTCTCCCTTCCTCTCCCTCCCCTCTCTCTCCCTCTCCCTTCCTCTCCCTCCCCTCTCTCTCCCTCTCCCTTCCTCTCCCTCCCCTCTCTCTCCCTCTCCCTTCCTCTCCCTCCCCTCTCTCTCCCTCTCCCTTCCTCTCCCTTCCCTCTCTCTCCCTCTCCCTTCCTCTCCCTCCCCTCTCTCTCCCTCTCCCTTACCCTTACCCTCCCCCTCCCTCTCCCTCTCCCTCCCTCTCTCTTCCTATCCCTCCCTCTCCCTTTCCCTTTTCTCTCTCCTCCTCCTTACATGCTTTCTTTCCTTCAGAATATCTGAAAAAGTTAGGCTAGAGGAGTGAAAACTGGCAGATGGGGAAAAAAAAATAAAAGAATTCTCTTGCTCAACCTACAGGAAAATCCTCCTTTATCTTGCCCTACACACAGTAGACCACATTCTAACAACAACAATCTTGGAGGAAAAGCAAAACAGAACAAAAGCATAAACTGAATACAGATGTTTTCTCTTAGGGGAAAAAAACAAAAACAATAGCCATAGCTAAAAGAACCCAGAATTTAGGTCCCCAAACAGTTGAGTCTATTATGATGCAAAGTGGTCTAGCAGCCAGTATTGTCTCTGCATCTAAGTTTTACTAGTCTAATTTCAACGCTGGTGCTGTATCCTCTGACCACTCATTTTTATAGTTTTTGCTAATGGGTTTTATGGGTGGTGGAGTAGCTGCATTTGAATACCTAGAAGCAAACAGATGAAAATATTCCAATGACAGTAATGGTGGGAAAAGCATTTTGCTCCTTGGGGTGTCAGATACAGAACTATGTGGGCTTTTTTGTCGCTGGTATTTTACTTATTTATTTCTTCCCATCAGGATTATCACTAGAACTCAGTACCTGCATGGCTCCACCATTCCAAGTGACCATTTCCCCTGTCGTTTCCTTTTTCTATTTATTTATTTATTTATTTATTATTTTTGATAGCACAGAGAGAAATGGAGAGAGAGGAGGGGAAGATAGAGACGGAGAGAGAAAGATAGACACCTGCAGACTGCCTGTGAGGTAACCCCCCTGCAGGTGGGGAGCCAGGGGCTTAAATGGGGAGCCTGACTCCAGTCCTTGCACTTCACACCACGTGCGCTTAACCTGCTGCGCTACTGCCCAACCCGACCCCCTTTTCTCTTTTTCCTTTTCTTTATGTTTCTTTTTCTTAAGGATGAGAGACAGAGATAGGGAGGGAAGAGAGAAAGAGAGGAGATGCATCTGAAACACTGCCCCACCACTCATGAAGTTTGACTCATGGTCCTCAAGCATGGTAATGTGTGCACTCTACTGGGTGCATCACTACAGAGCCTTTTAAGAAAGAAAGAAAGAAAGAAAGAAAGAAAGAAAGAAAGAAAGAAAGAAAGAAAGAAAGGAAAAAAAGAAAAAAAACAAAGCACTGATCAGCTCTGGTTTATGGCTGTACAAGGGATTGAACCTGGGATCTTTGATGCCTCAGGCAAGAGAATCTTTTACAGAACCATTATGTTTCTCTTTCTCTCTCTCTCAATATCTCTCTCAATATCTCTCTCTCTCCAGAGTTATCATTAGGGCTCAGTGCTGGCACTACAAATCCACTGCTCCTGTGACCTTTTTTTTTTTCCCCCATTTTATTGGATAGAACAGAGAGAAATTGAGAGAGGAGGGGAAGATAGAGAGGAAGAAGGAGACCTGCTTCACCACTTGTGGGTTCACCCTTAGGTGGGTAGCGGGTGGGAGGTAAACCCTGATCCTTGCTCTTAGTACATTCTCTTAGTACTATAAACACATAACTGGGTACACCACCACTCACCACCCGCCACTCTCTCCTTTTGTTATTTTAATGTATGTCACCTTTACTGGTTAAACCATTTGTTTATTTTTCTTTTTACTATTCTGACAATAACAGCCCTCCACTCCACAAAGTTTTTCCCCAAACAATCCAATTTTTCTGGCTGGTTTTTCTCTATACAGACCTCTAAATCTTTCCTAGAGAAATGACAGGTAAGTCTGACTTATGTTTGTGGTTCACTGCACATGCTGTTTGACTTCCATATATAACAGTGGGTGAGTATAAGGAAAGTTAAGTAACATCACACACACACACACACACACACACACACCAAAAAAAAAAAAAACACTAGTTAAAGGCCCCTGATCTCTGAGGGGAACTGACTGGAGATGTAGGGCTGGCAAAGAGGCCAGGATTTGAAGAGTATTTATTCCAACTGTCCAGCAGGTGAGTCTCTGCCTGGGGTGCTGAAATACTGATTTTACCTACCAGCAGGGAAAGCAGAATGTTTGAGGCAAATATAATGCTTTCTGTCTTAGAAAGAAAGGGAAACTTGGCAGGCTCACATGGCCTCATTAGATCCTATCTTTTCTTTCCCTGTGGCAGAGTGGAGTCTTCAGAAAGCCAGCTATAGGCTACAGACATTCTAATAGCAAATAAAGCAGTCATCTATTCTCCATAACCCATGTGGCACCCTCAGTCTACATTGGGAAGGGCCAAGACAATGCCCCAGCCTTAGACACTCCAGTAACTAACACCGGGTTAAGCGTACATAGTGCAAAGCTCAAGGACTCTCACAGGATCCCAGTTTGAGCCCCCGGTCCCCCACCTGCAGAGGGGTCGCTTCACATGCAGTGAAGCAGGGCTGCAGGTGTCTCTCTGTCCTTCTCCCTCTCTGTCTTCCCTCCCCCCTCTCAAATTCTCTCTGTCTTATCCAATAAAATGGAAAAAACAGCCGCTAGGAGCAGGGGATTCATACTGCTGGCACGAGCCCCAATGATAACCCTGGAGGCAAAAAGAGGCAAGAGAGGAGTAGGACTGTACTTGACCATGGATGGTTTATGACCCAGGACGCCCATCCGATTTTCTAAGTTTCCCAACATAGATTATCTAGAGAAAGACCCACAGCAACTTCTCTAGTGCTGGATGCAGAGAAAGTAGGTCAGCCCACCTGCACAGGGTTGATTTAAGAAGTCAACCTCTCTTCTATGTCCCAGGACCTGGGGAGAAGAGGTTCATAATAAGGACTCACCTCCTGGCCTCTGGTTGGCCTCCTGAATAGTTTGCACATGCCTTGCAAGCTTAGAGCATCTGCAGACACTGTCTCCAGCATTTCTTTATCTGCCTACAGCTGTGATACATGGCAACTGCTTTCCATGCTCTGTGATTCCTCCCCTCTCTTCACATTCAAGGAATCCCCATTCATGAAGGAAACTCTAAATCTCATGACCATTCTAAGGTCTGACACACTGGTCCTGAGGGCTGTTCCAATAGCTGAGTTTTTTTTTTCTCTCCTCCTTTACTTCCTGGGGTTTAGTAGACCCAGAAGTCACAGACTTTAGAAACATGTCTTCTCTTTGCTTCCAGCAGTCTCTCTTCATATGAATGATAAGTAGCATATTGTAGACTTTAAATGTATTTCAGTTTTTTAATATTTATTTATTATTTATTCCCTTTTGTTGCCCTTGTTGTTTTATTGTTGTAGTTATTATTGTTGTTGTTGGATAGGACAGAAAGAAATGGAGAGAGAAGGGGAAGACAGAGAGGTGGAGAGAAAGATAAACACCTGCAGACCTGCTTCACCGCTTGTGAAGTGACTCCCCTGCAGGTGGGGAGCCAGAGGCTTGAACTGGAGTCCGTATGCCAGTCCTTGTGCTTTGCACCAGCTGTGCTTAACCTGCTGCGCTACCACCCAACTCCATGTCGTTCAGTTGTATTTGTATTCATATCTCAATCAGGCTGCAAAGATTTCTCCAAGTCCTTGAACAGGCTAAAGCTCAGTACATTCTAATTGCGATAGGTTAGTAATGAATACATGGATGAAGAGAATTGCCAAAAACTTGCTACCAGGAGGCATTCCAAGGGCACTGGGAAGAAAAGGGATAAGTGAACTGCTTAGTCTCAGCCAGACTTGTGGAAAATTGGCAGATGAGCAGGTAATTACAAGACAGAGCAAAAACCACAGCTCTCCCATGAGTCAATGGATGAAATTCAGAGTGGAAAAGCTGCAAGCCAGCCAAATATTTACAAAGTTATGATTTCTAGTCACTTAAATACTCTGCTTAATTAACCTTAGTTACAGTTGGATCACCAGTTTAAGGGAGAAAGAAAGAAAAAAGGAAGAAAGAAAGAAGGAAAGAAAGAAAGAAATGTAGAAAGGGAGAAAGAGAAAGAGAGAAAGGAAGAAAGAAGTCAAGGGAGCTGGATGACTGAGTACATCTCTTTAAAGGCAAGGGCCCAGGTTCAAGCCCCTGGTTCCCACCTTCAGGGGGAAGCTTTACGGAGCAGTGAAACAGTGCAACACTAGTCTCTCCCACTCCTTCTCTAGCTTCTTATCTCTGTCTCTATCCAAATGAAAGGAAGAAAGGAAGAAAGAGAAAGAGAAGGAGATGAGGGGGCTGGCAGGTGGTGCACCTGGTTAAATTCTCACATTACAACGCACAAAGACCCAGGTTCAAGCTTCCAGGACCCACCTGCAGGAAGAAAGCTTCATGAGTGGTCAAGTAGTGCTGCAGGTGTCTCTCTACTCTCTCCCTCCGTATCCCCCTTCCCTCTAAATTTCTCTCTGTCCTATCAAATAAGTAAAGTCTAAAAAAAATTTTAAGGGGCCAGGTGGTAGCACCCCTAGTTGGGTGCACATGCTATAATGCACAAAGACCCAGGTTCATGCCCCTGGTCCCCACCTGCAGGGGAAAAACTTTGTGAGCGGTAAAGCATTGTTGCAGGTGTCTGTCTATCTCTCTCCCTCTCTATCACCCCTTTCCCTCTCAATTTCTGGCTGTTTCCATCTAATTAATAAATGAAGATAAAAAATTTAAAAAAAAACATGAAGGAAGGAGAAAGAAAGATGGAGGAAAAGGAGGAGAAGGAGAAGAAGGAGGAGGAGACAAAAATGTCTGCTGCGAGCTGAAGCTTCGTAGTGCAGGCACACAGAGCCAGTGATAACCCTGGTAGAAAGAAAAATAACGCTTAACTCTTTTTTTTTTCCACAACGGTCATCTCTGGGATTGGCACCGGCACGACAAATCCACTGCTCCTAGAAGCCTTCTTCTTTTTCCCTCTTTATTTCTTTTTCTATTTTATTTGACAGAACAATGAGAAATTGAGAGGGGAGGGGAGATAGAGGAGAAGAAAAACAGAAAGACACTGGTAGACCTGTTGCTTCACCACTTGTGAAGCATACCCCCCACAGGTGGGGAGCCAGGATTAGAACCCCAGTCCTTGTGCTTAGTAATATGTGCACTTAAGTGGGTGCAGCATTGGCCCAGTTCCCAACATTTAATTCTGATTAAGTAAGATACAATTTTTGTTTAACTGTTGAGTAGAACACCGAGGCCTCATAAAATATGTCCAGTTCATTCACTAAATATAGATTAGTTACTTACATGCTTTAAGGATGTATTTGGGGCCAAGAGTGGTGCACCTCATTTGGTGTGTGTGCTACCATGTTCACACTCGCCTCCCCAGTCTCCACCTGCAGAGGGAAACATCATGAGCAGTGAAGCAGTGCTGCTGGTGTCTATCTTTTGCCTCTCTCCCTTTCTATTTCCCTTTTAAATTTCTCTGTCCTATTAAATAAAAATAAATAACAAGTTTTTAAAAAAGTCATTTCTTTAAAAAAAATAAAAGATATTTACCATACTGCTTTTTTGGAAGAAAAATATATGTAAAGATGCATTCAGTCAGTTTTATAAGAAAGAGAGAGAAACCAAAGCATCACACAGCTCTGGCATATGTGGTTCTAGGGTTCAAACTCAGGGCCTCACACATGCATGGCCCATTCTTTACAGCCTTGAGTCGCTATATACTGGGAATAGAGCAGTAAACAAGATGGTCAAAATGCTTGCATTCTACATCATGCTTTTTACACGCTAATGTCAGTAATATCCATTGTCACAGAGATATTCAGAGGTGATTTTAATTTCTTTGAGTTCATGGATAACTTGGAATGTATCTAGAGCTGGGGACTTTTCTCCTTAAAAAGAAAAATCAGGGGGCTGGGCGGTAGCGTAGCGGGTTAAGTGCATGTGGCCCGAAGTGCAAGGACCAGCATAAGGATCCCGGTTGGAGCCCCCGGCTCCCCATCTGCAGGGGGGTCACTTCACAAGCAGTGAAGCAGGTCGGCAGGTGTCTGTCTTTCTCTTCTCCTCTCTGTCTCTCCCTCCTCTCTCCATTTCTCCCTGTCCTATCCAACAATGATGATAGCAGTAACAACAATAATAGTAACAACAAAGGCAACAAAAGAGTAAACAACAAAGGCAACAAAAGGGAAAAAATGGCCTCCAGGAGCAGTGGATTCGTAGTGCAGGCACTGAGCCTCAGCAATAACCCTGGAGGCAAAAATATAACATACAATAAAAGGAAAATCAATCAGTTGAAAGAAACAGAAGGGTGTGCAAATAAACAAACAATATGGTGAGTTTATTTGGGCTCCTGTTGCCACTCCTTCAGAAGATATCTTGCTGGTTTTTTTTTTCCATCCCCAAAAATAAAATCTATAGACTTAGTAAAAACTAAATATAATCAGATGAAAATTAGACTGAATGATTTCACCTCAAATTTCTTCACAGAACCAATAATTTGTTTTTGGGAATGCTGATGATTGTATATGTTACATACATATTTAATGACAGAAACTACCAGGCTTGGTTTGCTTTGAGTCACAGTGTAGAATCACTGGTATGTCTCACTAATTATCTATGCCCTGGCATATTAAACTGGGTTAAATTCTATTCTAATCCACAAAGCAGTGCTTTTTAACAGAAAACAATGGATGATGGGTGAAAAACACTGGCTACAGTCACAAGAAGAAAACACACACAGTCAGTTGGTTAGCCTTTAGAAGAGCCATGTTTAAAAGGCATATCTTTGAGTTACTAAATATATCATTTTTTGCATAAGACATTAGAGTCGGCAACATTCAGATGAAAGGATAATTAAGAAAAACCACTCGGTTGTTGAGTTGTTTCTTCTCGAAATCAGGTACTCAGATTTTCAGACTGGAGAGAAAAAATTAATTTACCACTATGTGAGATTTACTCACTGTTAACAAGTCACTTCCATTTCAAAGTGATCTAAAGAAAACCTGGTGATTTTCCATGGATTTACATAATGAATTCCTGAGTCAGGTTCCCATGACAAGAAATAGAAATCTGAGCCTTATATTCTAACAGGAGATGGAAAGATGAGGTGAAACAGGTAGAGGTCACCATGTACTCAGTCATCAATTTTTTTTCTTTCATCATTTTATTCAGGGGATAATGGCTTACAGTAGTTGTTCATGACAAATGGGTACAATTTTTCATCTCCCCATGATGAGTGTCTGCAAAGCATTCTCATCCTCCAACTTAGACCCTTTTTACCCATCATGAAACCAACCCCCACCCCCACCTTACCCCAACCTCCTCCTCTGCCCTCCTTCCCCAGAGTCTGCTGGAGCTTACGCAGGGTGACTTTCAGCCATGAAGTCAGTTCAGTTTTCAGCCGGTTCTCCCTCGCTAGCTTGAGGACTCAGCAATACAGACAAGAGACACCGGGGAGAATTGGAACACTCTCAATTTATTCAGGGGTGGGCTTGGATATATATATAGAGAGAAAGTTAAGCAAAGAACATTTTTCAAATACGTTAGAAATTACAGGTTTCTTAAAGGTCAGCTTGCCCCTATGGTAGGAGGCTGGTATGACAAGAATTGATGCAGATATATAAAGGTCAAGATAATTAGTTTCCTGATGCAGGCATTTAATAACCCAAAGGCGTTTGAGAGGAGAATAGGGGTTAAACCAGTTAAGGTGAGTTACAGAGAAGATAAGCAAGGTTTGATGTAAATTTAAGGACATCAAAGGGCACTGTTAGGAGTGTGTGATAAGGTGTGTTCTCCTTTGTGATCGGAAGGCGAGGTGAACTTTGAGTAAAAGAACCTTAAATCAGGCAGCCATGTGGCCTGCAGTTAGGGTAGAAACTGTGAGACCTCTGTGGGCTTGAGAGTCTAACAAGGCAAGCTTAGTCTGGGAGACTTTTTCCCTCTTGGCTCATCTCTATGATGAGAGAGGCTAACAAGCGGGGTGTCTTTCCAGACCTCCATCCAAGGATGGGAGAGCTCCCCTAAGCTCTACCAAGCTTTCACATAGTCCCACAAGAGTCCTTTGCTTTGGTGTATCAAACCCAGTCTAAGTTTTACCTTGTGTTTTCCCTTTCTGCCTTTGTTTCTTAAGTTCTGCCTGTAAGTGAAATCATCATCCTTCTCTCTCTGGCTCCTCTCACTTAACATGATTCCTTCCAGCTCTATCCTGGATGTCCAGTGACAGACTAGTGGTTAAGAAAGTCATCAAAATTTTAATGACTGCAATTCACCTTTTATAGGCATCAACTATGTCACTATAGTTGCAGACATTATGTTATGTTACCCTCTAGTCTCTATTTCTCAATGGAGTTACTTCCATTGATATCTGGATCGAGAGCACTGATAAATGATTTGGGGAATGTTGGCCCCTCCAACTGTGTTTCACACCAAATATTATCTGAACTGCAGTGACCACATAAAGAAAGAAAGGTCAGAAGAAAATCTGGGGGTAAAAAAGTAAAGAAAAGAAATGTTAAAAGAAAAAAAAAAATAAAAGGCTAAGTGGAAGGAAGATGTGTCTGTATTTTTGCATACACTAAATCATAACTTTCCCCCTCCTAAATAAGAAATTGAAGTGAGTGGCCAGGCTGAGTCTGTAATTCCATTAGTTTTATTGAAAAAAAAAAAAGTCAGATTTGCTTATGATCCAAGTCCTTTGTCATTTCCAGTAACTTCCTAACAGTTGACCTATTAAATTTCTCATTAAATTTCTTTTGTTTTTATAGTTCAACTTTTTTGGACTATAGGATGCAGGAGAGTGATAACAGATGCAATGTGAAGTGCTTTTGGTTAATTAATTTGTGCCAAAGAAATGATTTCACAAAAATGTTTTCTGATCCAAACCTTCCTGGGCAAATAGACCTTGAATAATATTTTCACATTTGAAGAATAACAACAACAGAGCTTGAAATATTTTAGATTGCCTCTCCAGTTGTCCTAGCTCCAAAGGGATTTTAAACTCTCCATAGAGGTTTAAAGGGAAATCAGCAGTATAAATCACCTGCCTGACTAAACTTAACTTCTCACGTTTAGGGGACTATAGACAATAGTCTTTGCTGATTTATACTGTACATTACTCCTGAAGGAGTAGAGAATAATGAGATAAAGGAGGAGTGAGGGATACTCCATGTGCAAGGCCCTGCTGGTGACCTTAATTAAATCTTACCTTTTAAGGTTCTGGGTTCTGTGTCTCTAAAGCAGGGGAACTAAACTCTCAGGACTTTTCTGAAAAAGAAGCAGAAAGGTGATTGGGGCAGAAGCAAGGTGTCTGCTGAGACCATTAGAGGCAGGAAGTCGGAGATCAAAAGAGGTTGACCAGCTCACAAACTTTAGTTAGGCAGAACCACTGGGATTCAGAAACAGCTCTTTTCCAACATCAGACATTAAAAGTAAAAGACAGTTAGGAAAAAAAAAAAAAAAAAAGCTCTGTAGTCAAGTGAAATGTAAATTTTAGTTATGGCTTTTCATCATTAATGTGAAATGTTAACTTAGGAACTCAGCAAGGATAATGTTATTTATTTATTTATTTTTTTTTTTTTCAGAATAAAATTTTTCATCTTAATTAGAAACACAGAAAACTTAGTTGTTGTACTGGGTAAAAACAGGAGGTCTCCAACTCAGCACTACTGACAATTTGAATTGGTTAATTTTTTGCTGGCAGCTCTGTCACGTTATTATGGCATCCTTGACCTCTACCATCTAGATCCAAATAGTAGCCCCTCTCTCCCCAATATAACAAACATGCCTCCATACCTCCAGAGATATCTCTCTAGAGGACAAAACTGACTCTGGCTAAAAGCATTGGTTTTATCTTGTTTTTGTTTGGCTGGGTTTTTTAAATAAGGAGTCATTTACTCAACTTTAAAAAGCATCTTTGTGTTTTGTATGGAACTCTTGCATCCAGATTTCTGATGTTTTGATTTAGTTCATTCATTAAGGACACAAAAGCTTTTCACCAGAGGGTCTACCATGTATATATATATATATATATATATATATATATATATATATATTTCTAAATCTGGGAATGTGTTTTACGAACACTGGGCTTGAATGTTTGAAGAAGCAATGTCTTTCCACAGGAACAGTGATTTGTTATTTTTACTGCATAGATGCTCCTAGCTCTACACTATCACATAAATGCCTTAAATTGGATGGATGGATGGATGGATGTTTCTATGAATGGATAGGGATGTGTGAATGCATATGGGTGGATGAATAAGTGGATGGATAGATGCACAAATGGATGAGTAGCCAACATAAGGAGATTTGGATTAATATCCTTTGTTTTTCTCTAAGAATATAGGTCGTTTTACCAGGATACTTCAGAGAACATCCTATGTGGTGAAACAGAGTTCATGTCTCTGACTCCAAGAGAAAAATCCCACTGAGCTTTTCAAGTGGTACCTGCAGGGCTAGGAAGCAGCTGTGACACTTGGGTTTTTTGTTTATTTGCTTTTGTCTTTGCTTTTAGTTCATTCTACAAAGTATGGTGTTGCTGGGTTGAGAATTAAAATCATCTATGGTCCTCTTCAAGAAAGTAGTGCACACAAGCAAACACAGAAATACAGCAGGGTGGCATAATCTCTTCAACAATCTGGATTACTGATTCATTTCTCTTCCATCTGGAACCAAAGAGCATAAAATGGGTCAGCATTATCTATTATAAAGATGTAGGCTGCTAAGACAGACTCTGAACTCGGGCTGCTCTTGAGGCACAGATGCAAATTCCTTTCCGAAGCAGAAACTCAATATGCCTTCTTTTATTGTGGTTGGCCTCTGCTGCCTCACTTACCCCTCCTGTGACTCT
The DNA here is from genome assembly GCF_950295315.1 of Erinaceus europaeus. Taxonomy (NCBI): domain Eukaryota; kingdom Metazoa; phylum Chordata; class Mammalia; order Eulipotyphla; family Erinaceidae; genus Erinaceus; species Erinaceus europaeus. The sequence goes on along the minus strand of NC_080170.1, from coordinate 112,859,399 downwards.
GAAACTCGACCTTGTAGATTTGTTTTTGGAAACTTCTTTTTGTCATCCAAAATCATTTGGCTTCCAGTTTGAATATATCATCTTTATACTATGTAACTAAACAACCCTATAACAAACATAACTACCCTTCAACTTCCCCACCCAACCCCAAATTAGAGGACGCTGTCTTTTCTAAAAGAGGGAAGTTGAAGCCCGTGGGAGGCCAGCAGAGGGAAGTTCCTCATGTTTCAATTTTATGGGAGGTGCTTTCATGACTGGAGAAGTAAGCAGAATGGTCCCCACTGCTCCCAACTACCTTGGCCCCATCACTAATTGGTCCTGTAGCCCTCCATTTCTTTTGTGAGGGAAGTGACTTGCTCATAGGGCCATTCAGAGCAGAGCTATCCCACTCCACTGCAAACACCTTAAAAGTCCCTTCTGCTTCCTGGAAATCTCTTCCTTTCTAGCACAGAGAGAGAGACTGCTCTTGACTGTTTTCAATGGCACCCTGTGCTCAGCAGGCTTAGCCAAGAAGAGGAGTTAATCATCCCTTTCATAGATCAAAATTGAGCACCAGAGGCAGAGATGACAAAAAAATGGAAGAAAGCTTTTAGAGCAATGAGGTTGTAAAGGAAAAGTAATTTAAACTTCTAACAGTGCTTCTTTCCATGTCTCTGCAGAAACCCAGAGCTTCCTGATGCTCTGTCTCCAGCTCTCTTCATAGCCAAAGCCCAAAGAGGATTGAGATGGGGAGAGTGGGTAGGGTCGGTCCTTGATCCTCAAAGATTCAACATCCAGTGGGAAAGAAATATGAATCATATACAAATAACAACAGAAGCAAGCCAGAATAGGATGACAAAAAAGCTGCAAAACAGCTTTCAGATACAGTGAGAGAAGAAATTGTTCATGAAGAATGACCTCATGGCACATGAAATGAATCTTGAAGAATGGATTAAATTTGGACAGGAAGAAATAAATGCATGTGTAAGGGAAGAAGGGCTGTGTTTTTGCACAATACAGAAAATGAGCAAAGTACAAAAGTGAGCAAGTGCTCAGGCGTGGGAGAGAACAGGAAGAAGTCCATTTCATACTCAGAGGCTGCATTCTTTGTAAAGATGACGAAGAAAACGTGAGAGCAAAATTACTAAAGGGAATACATCTAGCGCGCCTAACCATTTAGTCATCAGAATTTGCAATCAAATAGCATCATTACCCCATCTTCAATACCAGCATCTGGATACCTGAAGTTGAGGCATTTTAAAGCAACAGACCAGTCAACTCACAGAAATCAGCAAATGGCACTTTAGACAATGGCTTCAAAGAGGACCATCTATCACTGCACTGACATGCAGAAGTCTTTCCTTTTGTATGTCTTCCTTTCCCCTTATAAGTAGATTATTGGGGGTCAGGCTGTAGCACAGTGGGTTAAGTGCACATGGCTTGAACTCAAGGACTGGTATAAGGATCCCAGTTTGAGCCCCCCAGCTCCCCATCTGCAGGGGTACAGCTTCTCAAGTGTTGAAGCAAGTCTGCAGGTGTCTGTCTTTCTCTCCCCCTGTCTTCACCTCCTCTCTCCATTTCTCTTTGTCTTATCTGGCAACAAAAACATCAATAACAACAACAATAATAACCGCCCATGATAAAAACAACAAGGGCAACAAAAAAGGGAAAATAAATAAATAAAATATATGTTCAATAAAAGTAGATTATTAACTTACCTGTAGGAAACCAATCTGCCAATATCAGCTCTATGCTGACTCCTGTCCCCAGTATTGGTCACTCAACATTGTTTGTCTAACTGGTGACCCTCAGGTTGTAATTCTCCTAAAGAATAGAAATAAAGCTTTGTTTTCATTATAGAGAAAGCTCTGGATCATTGTTAGATTATGGTGAACCATTCAGCACCAGTTCAGAAAAGAACCATAATGTTGGTTATTTAAACAGAGAGAAGTTAGCATAGAGGACAGTTAAATAATGCATACTTCTGAATGAGGGAGGTAAGAAAGCAGTGCTGTACTGAACCATATGAGAACCTACAGCCAAATGAAACATAGTGTATCTTTATATGGATAACTCCATAGAGTGTTTAAATGGCAAATTTGGGGCTTAGAGGTGACACACCTGGTTATGTGCACCCATGTGCAAGGACCATGGTTCAAATTCCTGGTCCCCACTTGCAGGGGAAAAACTTCACAAGCAGTGTCTCTCTGTCTCTCTATCCCCCCTCCCTCTCAATTTCTCTCTGTCCTATCAAATTAGATAAATAAATTTTAAAAATCTTTAAAAAATAAATGGCAGATTTTTCCAGAACATTAAAGTAGTGAGATAATATTGAAAACTGAATATCAGCTGCATTCAGATTCAAATTGGCATATATGAATTTTATCTATATCTTATATATTTTACATATTTTATCTATATCTTACAAATTACTTTTTAAAAATAAATGGGCATGGAGCCAACCCAAGACTGGATAAAAACCAGAGCCAGGGGAGTCCGGTGGTAGCACAGCGGATTAAGCACACGTGGCACGAGGTGCAAAGACCCGTTTAAGGATCCTGGTTTGAACCCTCGGCTCCCCACCTGCAGGGGAGTCGCTTCACAGACGATGAAGCAGGTCTGCAGGTGTCTTTCTCTCCCCCTCTCTGTCTTCCCCTCCTCTCTCCATTTCTCTCTGTCCTAACAACAATGACATCAATAACAACAACAATAATAACTACAACAATAAAAAAGGGGGCAACAAAACGGAAAATGAATAAATATGGGAGTCAGGCAGTAGCAGCCAGTTAAGCACACGTGGCGCAAAGTGCAAGGACAATGTAAGGATCCCAGTTCGAGCCCCCGGCTCCCCACCTGCACCTGCAGACCTACTTCACCCGTTGTAAAGCACTCCTTTAAATTTTGTGCCTGAGACAAATACCTAACTCAAATCCCTGAGTTCCCTGTCCTGTGCAAAAGTATAAGGAACATGACTGCAAGTCGGGAAATGTTGCTGACTCACAGAAGCCAACAGTCAAAGGGAAACAACCAACGAACAAAACAGAAGAAATCATTCTTTTCCTCCTAGCCTTGCTGTCTTCCTGAAGGCAAAATAGAGATGATATTTGCAGTCCTGGTTCCAACATCCCAAAACCAAATATGGGGTGATGGTAAAGAAGGGAGAGAGGGAGAGACGGAGGAAGGAAGGAAGGAAGGGAAGAAGGAAGGAAAGAAGGAGGGAAGGAAAGAAGGAAAGAAGAAAGGGAGGGAAAATGGCCAAACAGAAAAAGAGTGACAAAGGCTCTGGTGGTGATACACTGGGTTAAGCTCACATAGTACAAAGTGCAAGAACCCACACAAGTATCCTAGTTCGAGACCCCAGCTCCCCACCTGCAGGGGAGTCACTTCACAAAGCAGTGAAGCAGGTTTGCAGGTGTCTATCTTTCTTTTTCCATCTCCCTCTCTATCTTCCTGTCCTCTCTCAATTTCTCTCTGTTCAATTAAAAAATAAATTTAAGGGAGTCGGGCAGTAGCGCAGTAGATTAAGCGCAGGTGGCACAAAGTGCCAGGACCGGCATAAGAATCCGGGTTTGAGCCCCGACTCCCCACCTGTAGGGGGGTTGCTTCACAAGTGGTGAAGCAGGTCTGCAGGTGTCTCTCTTTCTCTCCCCCTCTCTGTGTTCCCGTCCTCTCTCCATTTCTGTCTGTCCTATCCAACAACAATGACATCAACAACAATAGTAATAACTACAACAACAAGGGCAACAAAAGGGAAAATAAATAATAAAAAAAAATTTTTTAATAAAATAAATTTAAAAGGGGGGGGGGGAATGGCCTCCAGGAGCAGTGGATTCATAGTGCAAGGCACCTAGCCCCAGCAATAATCCTGGAGGCAAAAAAAGAAAAGAAAAAGAGAACAGCAGAGACTACAGCACCAAAGTTTTCTTCAGTGTGGTAGGGGCTGGGCTTGAACCTGTGTTGCACTTATCCATGTGAACTATTTCTCCAGCCCCTGAACAGTCTTACCTTGTGATTCTTTCATCTGTGCACTAGCTACCCATTACCTCTTTATTTCTCTTTCACTCACTAAAGCCTGCTAGTCTGGGTTTGTCCCTGAAACACCTTTGGGGATGCTAACCTGAACCTGTGCTTTCTGAACTACAGTACTCTACTAGCAGCATGAGCTGTGAAGCAATGTTGCAGGTATCGCTCTTTTTTTTTTTTCTCTCTCTCTCTATCTCTCCATTCTCTTTCAATTTCTGACAAGAACTAAAATTTAAAACATTTTTAAACGGCTTCATTTTTTGTTTTGTTTAAATTGTGCATGACCTTTTCATCTCTATTTGTGGACTACAAGCTAAGCCAAAGAATATTAACTAAATTTTCCCAGGGTCACTCTGCTCACGTACTAAGCCACTGGAGTACAGACACAGACTCCAGATTCCGACTCCAAAGTGCTTGCTCTGAGCCACTGAACACATAGCTTCCCACAGAACATAAAATTTAAAAATCAAAATAAAGCCGAGGAAGTAGGTCATTTAATATATGTGGGCATTATTCTCTGCTAAAAATTCTCCTAAGTTGTTTTTAGCAGCATCAGATCTGGGACCGGGAGGGAGGAGGGCTATAGGTTGAATAACACTAATCCAGACCCATTTTGAAGACAGGTCTTTAATATATAAGCAAAACATATCTAAGAAATTAGAGGGGGCAAGGTCATGGCACTCCTGGCTAAGTGCACACATTGCTGTGCTCAAGAATCCAGGTTTGAGCCCCCATTCCCTAGCCACAGGGGGATGCTTCGTGAGCAATGCAGCAGGTCTGCAGGTGTCTATCTTTCTCTCCCTCTCTCTGTCCCCCCTCCCCTGTCAATCCTGTCAAAACAAAATGGAAAGAAAAAAATGGTTGCCAGGAGCAATATAATTGTAATGCTGGCACCAAGCCCCAATGATAACCCTGGTAGGAGAGAGAGAGAGAGAGAGAGAGAGAGAGAGAAGAGGGAGAGAAAACAAGAAGGAGGAGGAGGAGGAAGAAAAGCAAAGGAAGGGAAGGAAAAAGGAAAAGGGAAGGAAAAGAAGGAAAGGACTAGATATTTGTAGTCTTGATTATTAAATCTGAATGAAGAGCTGGAAATAAATAAGGAACTGCCAAAGTGGGCGGAGCAGGGGTGTAGGCAATAGGCAGTAGATTGGCATCCCACTCATTGATGGGAACATCAAGAAAGGAGGAGTCTTGTGTCTGTGCTGTGGCACACCTATTAACCTGCGCAAGGACCAGGATTCAAGTCCCCGCTGCCCAGCTGCAGGGAAAGAAGCAGTGAGTCAATGTTGCAAGTGTCTCCCTCTCTACCATACCTTCCTCTCAACTTCTCTGTCTCTATAAAGAAGGAAAGTAAAGGGAGTTGGGCGATAGCGGTTAAGTGCAGGTGGCCCGAAGTGTTAAGGACTGACCTAAGGATCCCGGTTCATCCCCACCCCCCAGCTCCCCACCTGCAGAGGAGTCGCTTCACAAGTGGTGAAGCGGGTCTGCAGGTGTCTGTCTTTCTCTCTCCCTCTCTGTCTTCCCCTCCTCTCTCCATTTCTCTCTGTCCTATCCAACAACAACAGCTATAACAACGATAATAACTACACAATAAAACATCAAAACCACAAAAGGGAATAAATAAATAATTTTTTTTTAAAAAAGAAGGAAAGTAAAGAAAAATAGAAGAAAAGAAAAGAATTGACCACCAGGAGCAGTGGACTGGTAGTTCAGTCACTGAGCCGAGCAATTAAAAAAAAAAAAAAAAGATGAGATGGAGGAGGAGAAAAAGTGAAAAACAAATGGTCTAGTGTCATAACTTAGTGACTTTGAACATTTGAGTTATCTGGAGCTTTGAGCATAAGATACAACAAGTAAAATTATCTTGTTAATTGAAAGCCAGCAGCAGAATTTTAGCTAAACTTGTGTGTGTATGTGTGTGTGTGTGTGTGTGTGTGTGTGTGTGTGTGTGTGTGTCTTTCTTATTTACTTACTTTCTCTATTTCTTTTTTGCCTCCAGAGTTATCACTGGGACTTGGTGCCTGCACTATGAATCTACTACTCCTGGAATCCATTTTCCCCCATTTTTTGTTGCCCTTGTTGTTGTTATTATTGTTATTGTTGTTATTGCTGTTGTTGGATAAAACAGAGATAGAAAGAGATGGGGAACACAGAGAGAAGGAGAGAAAAATAGACATTGCAGACCTGCTTCACCACTTGTGAAGCGACCCCCCTGCAGGTGGGGAGCTGGGGGCTCGAACCAGCATCTTTATGCCTGTCTATATGCTTCACGCCATGTGCACTTAACCCACTGCACAACCACCTGGCCCCCTAGCTTGTTTTCTGTAAATTTTCTTATTATCTTTATTTATTTATTGAATAGAGACAGCCAGAAATCAAGAGAGATGGGATGATAGAGAGGGAAAGAGACAGAGAGACACCTGCAACATTGCTTCACCACTCTCAAAGCTTTCCCCTGAAGGTGGGGACCATGGACTCGAACCCAGATCCTTGCACACTGTAATGTGTGCGCTCAACCAGTGCACCACCACCCAGCCCCTGGACTTTTTTTTTTTTTAATAAGAAGCCCTCAATACTTTTTAAAATAAAACGTTATGGGTCCAGCAAGACATCTCACCTGGATAGTGTGTTACTTTGATACACCCTTACTTCAGGTTCAAAACTGGACTCCACCACCCTGGAAGAAGCTTTGGTGCTGTGGTAACCTTCTCTCCCTCCATCTCTCTCTTCTTTTAGGATTATTTAATTTATTAATGGTAGAAAGAAAAGATAGAATGTCACTCTGGTACATGTAAAGCCAGGGATTGAACTCAGGACTTAATGCTTATAAGTACAGCACTATATCCAGCACCCCACCTCCTGGGCCTGTCCCTTCCCTCTCCCTACCCAAAGTCATGATGGAGTAGTGATGCCCCAGTGATGACAAAACAAATGAAATGAAATGCTATGACCAAAATAGCACTGAAAGAATTCTACATTTGTTCCTCCTTGGGTAGAGACTCAGGTGCTAATTCAGCACTCTAAAATTTCTTAAAACAAAATTATTTTTTTTTTTTTAAGATTTTGTTTACTGATGAGAAAGATAGAAAGAGAGAGAAAGAACCAGACATCACTCTGGCACATGTGCTGCCAGGAATTGAACCCAGGACCTCATGCTTGAGAGTCCAAAGCTTTATCACTGTGCCACCTCCCAGACCACAACAACAAATTTCTTAAAAGAAATGTATCTTGAGACCAATTTAAAATATGTTCCAACACATGCCTACTAGACCAGAATCTCCTAAGAACTTAACTAGGACTATAAAGACTCTAATATTTCATCCTACTTTCCATTCAATAAGCTACTCAGCCATCATTTCACAATGTGGGCAGAAAACACAAGATTTCTAAGTCATAGGCAAAGGACTTTATTATTCAGAGCCATAGCAATAGCTGGGGTACTTAGATGTGTACCAGTTCTCTGGGTCTGAATATGAAATGAGTCAGAAGATGTCTACATAAGCAGTAAGAGGATCCCCAAGCACAGGGAAATTATATATTATATAATGAGCATCGAGCAAATTTGTACCCTTTCTCCAGAAAAAGATAATAACTTCATACTTCTAGGCTCAGAATACCTTTCTTTGCAGTGGAGAAAGACACTGTCTTTTGCTTCCAAGATAAAGACCTTTAAAAGATAGCCAGGAACAAAGGCAGCTCTGTTTGAAAAGCATGTTGAAATGGGGGGGGGGGGCAGCGATGACACATACTATTCATTTCCCAATAATTAAATGTTTTTATAATTTCCATGTAACCTTTTAGAACTCTTACCTTTGGCTTAGTAAGGGCATGACACAGAAGTTTTGAAAACATAAAGCATAATGAGAAAGAATTAAAGTAATTCAGCAAATGAAATGTGCAGAACTACCAAAAAAGAGAGAAAAAAGGGGGTGAGGAAAAAGGAAAGAGAGAGAGAGAGAAATAAGGAGAGATAACTAGATAGACTATGACCACTGGGAAATAGAAAATCACAAATACAGATTCAGAAAACTCAACTTGGTAACTCTTTAATGAATGAGAGGCAGGAACAAACGACAAGACCTCAAAACAGATGTCACTTATCTCTAGAAAAAAAAAAAGAACAAAAGAATTTAGGAGGCCCTTCAGTTACTGGTGGGTGCAGACATTTGCAGTGCTCTCTGCAGCAGAAGAATATGCCAGAAATTGGGGACCAGTGATTCACATCCTGGCTGCAAACCTACTGCACTGAGTGGAGGATGAGCATGGTTTTTAATGAGAGGTGACACTCCTATCTGGTAGTCACACCTACGGCCTGAGTTTTCATACCTCTCAGCTTCTACAATATAATAAGGGAAAACAAGAGGCTCCCAGGGAAATGAGAAAGTTCCCCTATTCCTCTGCTCAGAAAGCCACAAACTTGTGCTGGGAATGAGGTTGCTAGGCAACCTCTAACTTCTTCCCTAGGCTTTGCTGCTGGATGTTATTGCTCTCTGGAAAAAAGGAACATCAGATTGGATGCACAGGACAGAGAAGAATATTTGCTTGTTTGTAATAGTGACCTAGCCTACAGTATGTCTTAGCGCCACAGAAAATCCTGGGCAGGCTTCACACAGTTAAATTCTATAGGTTTTGACCTGCCAAAGTCCTTGTCCAGCAAGAGAGGCAATTACAGATGACAGACCTTCCACTTTCTGCAGCCCATGGAGAATTTTGGTACATACTCCCAAAGGGATAAAGGTTAAGGAAGTTTCCAATGAAAGGTGTGGGACACGGAACTCTGGTAGTGCAAACTATGTGGACTTATACTCCTGTTACCTTAAAAAAATAATAAAATAAAATAAAATTGGGGGGTTCCTTTTACAAAATTTACCTAGGCAGCTGGATAGTTTATTTTTGCCTTTCAGAAATGAATAGTCAATCAACCATAATTACTGCATGGCCCCAGGAAAAATTTGCATGATGATGTAAAGACAAAAGAATCCAACTGGGGCTAAACGGTGGCACACCCTGCTGAGCACACACACTGTTATCTGAACAGACTTGGGTTCAAGTCCTCAACCCCCACCTGTAAGGGAGAAGCTTCATGAGCAGTGAAGCAGTGCCGCAGATAACTCTCTTTTTCTCTCCTTCTCTATCTCCCCTTCATCTTAATTTCTCTCTATCCTATCACATAAAATAAATAATTAAAACAAAAAGAATCCAGCTCCCTTTGGGCCAACCAAGTTTGGTTTTTTTTTAATATTTATTTTCCCTTTTTGTTGCCTTGTTGTTTTTTATAGTTGTTGTAGTTATTATTGATGTCATTGTTGTTAGATAGGACAGAGAGAAATGGAGAGAGGAGGGGAAGACAGAAAGGGGGAGAGAAAGATAGACACCTGCAGACCTGCTTCACAGCCTGTGAAACGACTCCCCTGCAGGTAGGAAGTCGGGGGCTCGAACTGGGGGATCCTTCCGCCAGTCCTTGCTTAACCTGCTGCGCTACCGCCTGACTCCCAGTATTTTTTTTTTTTAATTGCAGTACAAAAACAGAGAGGAAGAGAAAGCAAAAGGTCAAAGACCTCTAGGTTATGAATTATTTTTTTAAAAAATAAGAAGAGTGAATATTAGGACAACTCAAAACTCCACCGACAAACACTAAATGTAGCACATTAGCAAGTTACACTGAGAAGAACTAGAAATGACAAAACCACAGAGAACAGACAGTTTACAGATTACAGTTTATCGGCTTCTGGAGAAGTGAGAGTTCGTTGTTTCTCATCTCTTAGTCCTTTCTCCCTCTCCCTCTCCCTCTCCCTCGCCTTCTCTTCCTTCTTCTTCTCCTTCTCCTTCTCCTTCTCCTTCTCCTTCTCCTTCTCCTTCTCCTTCTTCTTCTTTTTCTTTCCTCCAGGGTTATTGCTGGGCTTGGTGCTGTGCTGGCTCTATGAATCTACTGCTCCTGGTGATCATTTTCTTTCATTAGTTAATTTTATTGGATAGGATAGAGAGAAATGGAGAGGGGAGGGAAAGATAAAAAGGGAGAGAGAAACTCTTGGTTCTTTTTTCACCTTGGTAAATGCCAACTTCAGATTTTTTTTTTTTTTACACTAACTCTACCTCTTGTGCCTTTATGTGGTTGTTTCCATCACAAAACTTCCTATACTGTAATTATTTATCTGCTTCTTTGCCTGTTAATGCTTTTTTCTTTTCCTCCAGGGTTATTGCTGGGGCTCTGTGCCTGTCTGCACTATGAATCCTCTGCTACTGGAAGCCATTTTTCCCATTTTTGTTGCCCTTGTTATTGTTATTGCTGTTATTGTTGTCATTTTTGTTGGATAGGACAGAGAGAAATCGAGAGAGGAGGGAAAGACAGAGAGTGGGACAGAAAGACAAACACCTGCAGACCTGCTTCACCACTTCTGAAGCACCCCCCCCTCCCCGGCAGGTGGGGACCCAGGGGTTTGAACCTGGGTCCTTGAGCAATGGAGCATGTGCGCTCAACCAGGTGCACCACCACCTATTAATGTTCTCATTATCTTCCCTGTTACTGAATTTATCAACATCTGGCAGTGTCTTATTAGTTAAATGTTCCCCACCCCACAACCCCTCCCAGCAACTGTCATAGTGCATGTCACTCACTAGCATTCAATTATTCTCATCGAATGAATGATTTTCACCCCCTTTTTATTAGTGGAATGGGTTGATTTGGCAAAAATGTAATGTTAAATGTTAAGAGGGATAAAGGCCTAAGAACTTCCTTTTAAGGAAGGCCCATATTGCAACCTGCACAGTCCCCCCGCCCCCTAGCTATGGCTCAGTGCAGGCACTGTGAATCCACTGCTCCTAGAAACTGTTTTTTTCCATTATATTGGATAGGACAGAGAGAATTTGAGAAAAAGAGAGGGATATAGAGAAAGATAGACACCTGCAGACCTGCTTCACTGCAGGTTCCTGCGCTTAGTACTAGAATATGTGCTTGACCAGGGGTGCCACCACCCGGCCCCTGTTTTGTTTAGCTACTTGGGCCAACAAGTTCAAGGCCAAATCCAAGATGACTGAGAGGGATAGAACCTAGACCTCCATGCCCTCTCACCCCCACCCTTTCCATCTCCAACACACCCCCAGACTCTCCTCTTTCCCGGTGCTAGAACTTACTATTATTATTATTATCATTATCATCATTACCATTACTGTTTGCAGAGTTGGGCCCTCAAGCATATGTGATCTCACCACTCCAGACTACACATTCATCCAGATAGAAAGAGAGACACAGAGAAAGACAGGCAGAGGCAGAGACATCAGAATGCCAGAGCTTCCCCTCAGTGTCTTAACGCCTCCCATGTGGTCCTGGGGCTCAAACCAAAGCCTCAAGCATAGCAAGGCACACTTCCCACACGGTGAGCTATTTCTCCAATCCATATATTTTTCTATATTTTCCATATAGGAAAATATCAAAAGGCTTTCATTCAAAAGCAGACCAAACATGGCTATCTTACATGTAGTAGCCACAGCTCCATCTGATTCTTATTTTCTGTAACTAGTTTTCATGGTCAAATGAATTTTTTTTAAGTCTGTTAAGGATTATTCCAAACAGAGCTGGGGAAATCTTGGGAGGGTGCCCCTCTTCTCTGACCCTCCACAGTCTGATGCAGAGGTGGCAAGCTCAGCACACACAGAAAAGAATTAGTGATTCAGTGCAGAAACCTTCATGGTGGTCTGAGGAAGCAAGCCTCACAGAGGCAGAGGCCAGCAATCATTTATTATATTATGTTTGCCTCATCTGAGAATAGCCTCCAGTAGTGAATGCTCTCCACAACCGAGGAGCTCAGGGAGCAAATAAATAAACCCTGATCCACTTATCTGGAGATATTCAGCAGGCGGGTCTGAATTACAGAGCTGTTGTGACTAATGTCATCAGAGAGCCCAACTGAAGGGAAGAGACAGATGTACAAGCCTGAAAAAAAAATTCTCTGTAACTAAAACTATGAACACATTCACTGAGGGCACTTATTATGGTCTGCGATCCTCCATATCTAAATAAAGAGATGCCCCTGAGCAAGAATTTTGAGATAATAGCAGCTTTCCCCCCCACTTGTGTTATTGCTGAGGCTTAGTGCCTACATGATGAATCTCCCATTCCTGGTGGTCATTTATACTTCTTCCTTCTTCCTTCCTTCCTTCCTTCCTCCCCTCCTTCCTTCCTTCTTTTCTTCCTTCCTTTCATCCATTCATTCTTTATTTACTTATTTTGATAGGACAGAGAGAAATTAAGAGGGTAGGGGGAGGTATAAAGGAGAGAGAAGAGTGTCACCTGCAGCACTGCTTCACTGCTAATGACAGTCCCCCCTCCCCGCCCCATGCACATGAGGTATGGGGGCTCACATGGTCATGTGTGCACTCTACTAAGTGCACCACCACCTGGCCCCAGTAGCAGATTTCTTTCTTCTTTTTTGCCTCCACAGTAATTGCTGGGGCTCACTGCCTGCACTAGGAATCCACTGCTGCTGGAAGCTATTTTTTCCCTTTTGTTGCCCTTGTTGTTTATCGTTGTTGTTATTATTGTTGTTTTTTCTGTCGTTGTTATTGGATAGGACAGAGAGAAATCTAGAGGACAGGAAGACAGAGAGAGGGAAAGACTGACACCCGCAGACCTGCTTCACCGATTGTGAAGCGACCTCCCTGCAGGTGGGGGATTGTTGTTATTGATGTCATTGTTGTAGGATAGGGCAGAGAGAAATGGAGAGACGAGGGCAAGACAGAGAGGGGGAGAGAAAGATAGACACCTGCAGACCTGCTTCACAGCTTGTGAAGTGACTCCCCTGCAGGTGGGGAGCCAGGGGCTTGAACCGGGATCCTTATGCCTGTCCTTGCGGATGGGTATTTCTTATACCTTAGCTACTTACATGCGCATTTGGTTTAATAACCAGAAAATGGAGACCAGGGGAGTGAATAAAAGTTAACCTAAAAGAAGATCACTTACTCTTGTTTAAAGCATTAAGAAACAACAGGTTGGAAAAGGGAGGACATTAATTTAGCACCACCCTCACATTTTGGGCCAAGAATATTCACAGTGGTAACAGAGCTAAGAGAAAACACACTTCCTCCAATACCCTGGAAACTGTGCATTATTCTCATTCTCAGGTGACATTTGACACAGAAACTCTGTAAATTATCCCCCCCCACACACCCTAGAGATTTATCAGGTGGCAGAAAAGGGACTTTGGGAACAAATTAATGAAGAGTGAGCACTAACTAAGGAATGGGATGACCAGGTGGTAGGACACGTGAAACAGGAGAAGAACCCACAAAAAATTCTTTGAACAATTCAAAAGTACGCATGCTGTGTAGAATGGGTGATTAATGAACTCAAACTCCATTGTACCAAAGCAGGTGAATTGATAAGCAAAATACTCTTGACAAGGAAGCACTGACTTTGTTCCTGAAATGGGACAGTGAAGTTGGAATAGTCAGGTGTTGTTTTCAATGGGTTAGGTTGTTTTCGTCGGGCTGGCTTCACGGGCGGGTAACAGACGACCAGGGACTCATAGTTGAGCTGTAGGCAGTATCTCTTTATTCATGCAGGACGCAGCACAATCTAAGACAAGCTAAGCTAAACTCAAAGTAAAGTACTACTCACAATGCTGTCTTTATATATACTTGCCAAGTAAGGTGGAAACAGGATGTGACATAGAGAGGGTGGAGAGAAAAGTGACTGGTGAAAATCAGAGTGTGACAAAGAAGGGATCAGGGTGTGACAAGGAGGGGGTGGAGCAGGCGAGAATCCTATCACTGAACCACAAATGCCCTGGAGGGAGGTGGAACTTGTTAACAGTGGTTATGTAAATAGAATAGTGTTAAGCAGGGGGGATTTAAACCAAATGAAACAGAAGGGGTCTCATGCATACCAACAGTCAGGCATTGAACCCTACAGAGAGGTCCTAATTTAAGAGGGTCTGACCCACAGTAGTACTTGAGCCATTGACATTAACTTCCCAGAGATACCTTTGTTTCTCTAGCACAAGAAAGAACACCAAAAGGCCCAGGTGGTCTTTCTTTCTTCCTTCCTTCCTTCCTTCCTTCCTTCCTTTCTTTCTTTCTTTCTTTCTTCCTTCCTTCCTTTCTTTTTTATGCATTTCAAGGGATGAATTCAGTATATGTGCTGCCGAAGCGAGCACTAAGGGATGAATTCAGAAATGCATGTATGTGGCCTTTTTTTTCCCCTCCATTCCTTAGAGAAAGGAGAAAAGAGAAAAGAGGGAGACACAGACACAGAGAAAGGAGACCACAATACCACTTCACCAGACATAGAGTTTCACCATTGTGGTTCATGGCAAAATAGTGAATTCATGTGGTACTCAGACTAGAATGCAGGGCCTCAGCCATGCTTTAGTGGGTGAGCTATCTCCTGGGCCCCAGATAGCCACTTTTAATGCCAGTATAGGTCATTCAATCAAAAACATTCACCCATTTAATTCATTTATATAGTTTTCTCTCCTCCTCCTTCTCTTCCTTCCTTTTGCTTCCAGGGTTATTGCTGGGGCTGAGTGCCAGCACTATATCGCCTATTCCTGGGAGCCACTTTTCCCCTTTTTATTGTACAGGACAGAGAGAAATTAAGAAGGGAGGGTAATAGTGAGAGAGAAAGATAGATACAAACCTGCTTTGTTACTTGTGAAGCATCCCCCCTGCAGGTGGGGAGTCAGAGGCTTGAACACAGATCCTTGCACTAGTCCTTGCACTTAGTATTATGTGCCCTTGACAGGGTGTGCCACTGCCTGGTTCCCCCGTTTAATTTATTAATGAGGCATTGATAAGCAATTAGAAACTGAGGTAGAAAAAAAAAGAAAGAAACTGAGATAGGTATTAGGGACACAAAGAATAACTTGGACTAGGTACCAAAATACCCCATTTTGAAGGTATCTAGATGGTGCTGTAATGATAGATAACCAATGGGTCCCTGTAGTTACAAAGACCTGGATTAAAGTTCTAAGTCTACCACTTCCCAGTTGTACATACAATGCTTTCATTTCCTTTTCTTTCGGTGTGAAAGGGATTATTCCTTTTTTTTTTTTTTTGTTGCAGGGAATTATTTGTGCTAGTCTTCTCTTATTAGGACTTTTGGACTAGTGTACAAAAGTTTCTCAGCACTAACCAAAAAGCACTGTAATTAAGAAAGAGAGAAAAGGGAAGGGAAGGAGGAGAGAAGGGAGGAAGAAAGGAAGGAAGGAAGGAAGGAAGGAAGGAAAGAATGAAGGATGGAGAAAGGAAGGAAAAAATGGATGACATTTTATTCTTTCCTATTTGTTGTTATGTTATATTGTTTCCCTATTTGCTGAGAACACAGAAAATGATACATTCCTTGATTCTCTGCTGCCCTTGAGATTCTTTTTACTCTGTAGTTAGCAACTGCCAGGATACACATAGCAAAAATTAATTAAACCACCTCCACCGATTTGAACAGCAAATGCACAGTGGCCATCACTAGTGAGAGCATCACAATGTCAAACAATGTCAAACGACATGACACCTCTGGTAATGCCAAAGTAATTGGCCAACACTACCAGCATGCATTCTTTCTAACAAGTCTCCGAAGTTTGTTAATACATTCTTCACCACACTGTCCAATTGTATCCTAACTCTGGGGCTTACAGAGTCCACAATTGAATTCTGCTGAAATGAAGCCTACATGCTTGCTTTGTCACATCAAAGTGGGAAGGAAATTTCCTGGAGGGACTGTTTCCAAACTACCCTCACTGCAAATCAATCCAGCGGAAAGCAAGCAAGGGTCTCAATGAACAAGTGTAATGAATAGCAGCCACTGGACATTCTGTCAAAGATGGCATTGCCTAATGATACCTACCCTGTCTTCTCTTAGTTCATTATGTCTTAGTTTCCAGTGGTGACAGAACTGTGTTTCATGGAATCACCGAACAAGAAGTATGGACAGATAATAAGTAATGAGATCCCCAGGCACCCACCATCTCTCTAAGGAGGTACCAGCCCTATTAAGAACAGAGTGAGGGACTCTCTGACCAGAGAGTCAAAGATACTGGCTGCGGGCTCGCTATGGGTCCCCCGCCTCCCCGGCCGTTGGTTGGCAGAGGTCAGAGCAGGCCCTTGGGAGTCCTGGGGTGAAGTGTCAGGGGGTGATGTGCATGGAGAGGAGAGAATCACACCAGACTCATCCAGCTCTGGGAGAGGCCTCAGAGGGGCGAACTCGTTTATTGAGGGAGAAAGCAGGCAGATATACCCATTGTCCACAAAGAAGGTTGAGGTAATCATTAACCCAAACACAATACATAATTACATCTTGACCTACAAACTGATCACACTGGAAAGTTACCATACAAGGCCTGATGATGAGTTCACAATGCATATTTCTCTGGAAGTAAATTACAGGCACTTTAGGGCAAGGAGGAAGGGAGCAGTTGAGCAAAACCAGGATATTTGCAGTGGTTTTCAAGTTGGCCATACACAATACACAGTAACTCATGACCTTTGTTTTAAGGGGGAAGGAGGAGCATGTGCAGAAAGGTAGCCTCCATCCAGAGAAGCCATTCATCATTAATTCACAAGGTTGGGGGA
This sequence comes from Erinaceus europaeus, assembly GCF_950295315.1. NCBI lineage: Eukaryota > Metazoa > Chordata > Mammalia > Eulipotyphla > Erinaceidae > Erinaceus > Erinaceus europaeus. The sequence goes on along the minus strand of NC_080170.1, from coordinate 112,842,839 downwards.
ACCTGCCATTGTCTCTAACTTGGGGTCTACCCGCTCAGACTCTCATGAAAACAATAGCCTGGACTTCCCGGATAGTGGGCCCACTCCAGACAACTGACTCTATTTGAGCCTATAACACACTCTGCTGTGTGTCTGGGCAAGTCTCTACTGTGCTCTCTGCCTAGCTGGTGACTTTTCCAAAATGGTAACATTTCCACCTGTCTTTTCCTTTCTTTGTAGGGGAATTGTATCTGCTGATTGCTTCCCATAAACTAATTTAAACTGAAAAGGGCAAATTTCTGGTAATGTTTATGAGTAGTAAATCTGATCTTCACAAGATAATAACATGTAGACATGGAAAGTGAGTTTTTTTTTTTTAAGAGTGGAATATAGCTGGGGCCCTAATCAGGGAGTCCTGAGTCTTCCAAACAGACATGATGGGCCTAGACCTCAAATAAATCCCTCTCTCCATTGTTTCCGGTCATCTCTATCAGGAACAACACAATAGACCCCTTTGTGGGCCCCCACAGGACCTTGCCCTCAACCTGGATCAACAATGGTAGAGAATGTTCCATCCTCTGAAGGGAGGCTGGACAACATACTCTATGCTACACCTGAGGAATATGGATCGATACTAGGACAGCTTGGAATTTTCCTACTCATGACCACAAAATGTGAGCTCAGATCTAGAGGGATGTAGAGGTCACACAGGTTCCTAAGCTAATTATAGGCCCCAGATCACATCAAATTGATGGGGTTTACAGTAATATTTATACTCCTTTCACATTTTAGGGAGCTACTCTCTTCCCTGATCCAGCTTTCTGGTCCTTTTCCCAGCCATGACATCATCTCCCCAGACAATAATTAGGATTCACCTACATATCAGATTTCAGGCTCAGGCAAAAACAAAAACAACCAAGCAAACAAAAAAACCACTAGTATAGCTACAGGCCCTTTGGAATATAACTAAAATATGCCTACTAGCTATCTACAAAATAGAGGACCCCTCCCCCCCAACGCTTCACCTGCACTATTCCAGCCTTTAGGTCCATGATTGTCCAACAATTTGTTTGGCTTTGTATGTTAACTCTCTTTTCAGCCACCAGGTTCCAGATGCTAGCAGGATGCCGATCAGACTTCCCTGGACAGACAACCCCACCAATGTGTCCTGAGCTCCGCTTCCCCAGAGCCCTTCCCCACTAGGGAAAGAGAGAGACAGGCTGGGAGTATGGATCAACCTTTCAACGCCCATGTTCAGCAGGGAAGTAATTACATAAGCCAGACCTTCCACCTTCTGCATCCCACAATGATCTTGGGTCCATACTCCCAGAGGGTTAAAGAATAGGAAAGCTATCAGGGGAGGGGATGGGATAAAGAGTTCTGGTGGTGGGAATTGTGTGAAGTTGTACCCCTCTTATCCTATGGTTTTGTCAATGTTTCCTTTTTATAAATAAAAAATAAAAATAAAATAAAAATAAATAAAATAAAAAGTGGAATATGATGCTATTTCCATCTTTTGAGGTAGTTCACCTCTGCCTCTCTCTATATCCAATTCTTCATTCCACTTTCTCTCTGCAGACTCAAAACCCATAAACCAAGACTGACATATCCTAAAGTTCCTGAAACTTAAGCTTCAGGGTTTCTCTCCTTCCAAAATAAGCACTCCATTTCATACTCTATTTTGTGTCTTTTTTCCCTTGAAGAATTGTTGGAAATAATAATCAGTTAAGATCATTGTCAAAACAAAAGATAGGGAATTGAAGTTAGGTATTTCTTCTTTTTCCCTCCCTTCTATTTATTTTATTTTTCCTTCTTTTTATTGATTTAATAATGATTAACAAGACCATAGGATAAGAGGTGCAATTCCACACAATTCCCACCACCAGAGTTCCCATCCCATCCTGCATTGGAAGCTTTCCTATTCTTTATCCCTCTGGGAGTATGGACCCAATATCTATATGGGGTGCAGAAGGTTGAAGGACTGGCTTCTGTGGTTGCTTCTCTGATGGACATGGACATTGGCTAGACATGGGCAATCCATACTCCCAGCCTCTCTCTCTCTTTACCTAGTAGGGCAGTGCTCTGGAGAGGTGGGGTTGTCTGCCCAGGGAACTCATGTTGGTGTCATGGCATCATCTGCAACTTGGTGGCTGAAAAGCATTAAGATAGAGAGCAGAAAAAAAAAAAAACTTTGAAAATCAGGAACATAAAGGTAAGAATAAAGCAGATGAGACTCGAGGTCTCCATTTTGGAAAAAGCTAGGAAGTCTATTCTAGGTAAATTCCAAGAAGCCCATTACTAAGTTTTGCCTGAGCTCAACAGCTAAATTGCAGGCAAGCTAAAGGTATTGTCTGAGGAGATGCTGTCAGAGTTGGAAATGGGACTAGAAAGCTAGATCAGGGAAGAGAGTAGTCCCCAAATATGGGGAAAGTATATACATACTTTTAACTTGCAGGACATTTATTATTTTCAATTGTTATCAATTTATTTATAAAACAAAACATATCGACAAGACCACAGAAGAAGAGGGGGTACAATTCCACACAATTTCCACCACCAGAGTTCTGTATCCCATCCCCTCCATTAAAAACTTTCCTATTCTTTATCCCTCTGGGGGCATGGACCCAGGGTCATTATGGGATGCAGAAGGTGGAAGGTTTGGCTTCTGTAAATGCTTCTCCACTGAACATGGGTGTTAGCAGGTCAACCATTACTCCCAGCCTGTCCGTATCTTTCCCTAGTGGGGCAGGGCTCTGGAGAAGTGAGGGTTCAGGGTCCATTGGTGAGGTCCTCTGTCCAGGGAAGTATTGTCAAAGTAAAGCAAATTCCCTAGTAACTTAGTTACAATAATAATTATCTATTACCTTCTTAAATTATCTACCTATTGCCTTCTCAAAACCCAAGACAGCAGGAACCCTCCTCATTCTCTATAAAACCCGTATTTGTCCCAGTCCTGGGGACAACACTGGGGCGTGGCTTGCCTTCCTGCACACTTCACTTGATCCATGCCATTTCAGACTGCATCTGTTGAGCTCAACCAAATTAATGCAACCAGTACTACCTCAACATGCTTCCCCTCTGATTGTGTCCAGAGGGATGTCAACCCTTCAGCTCCATTACTCTGGTGAGACATTTCCTAGCTCATAGGACTCCTTTATTCCATATCGGGTGGTGCACCTCTTAACAAAACCACAGAACCTAGATATAGATCAGGGCCTGTGAGACAGAGCACATGTGCACACGTACCCATAAGTCAGGAGAAAATGTACACCTTAAAGCAAAAGTGCACAATAGTTTGCAGCAACCCAAAACAGCAAGCAAGTAGAAAGACCTTAAAAGAAAAAGACACCATAAAATGATACTTATATACCTTTCCCATATTTGGAAGCTACTCTCTTCCTGATCCAGCTTTCTAGTCCTATTTCCAACTCTGACACCATCTCCCCAGACAATACCTTGGGTCCACCTGCGTATTAGCTGTCAGGCTCAGGCAAAAGTTAGTAAAGTCATGGGCACCTTGGAATATATCTAAAACAGACCTACTAGCTTTTTCCAAAATGTAGATTCCAAAACTCATCTGCTATATTCTTGCCTTTATGTTCCTGACTATTAAACATTTTGTTGTGCTTTATATCTTAATGCTTTTCCAGCCACCAAGTTGCAGATGCTACTATTTGGGGGGAGGGGGACTAATGGTTTACAAAAAATATAGTTGTTGGTACATGTGTAAAATTTCTCAGTTTTCTGCAGAATATTCTCACCTCCAGCCTAGGTCTTCCTCCACTATTATGTACTAGAACCTAAATCCCTCTCCCCTCCCTAACCCCCAAGGTTATTCTTTTACGGAAGAGCATGTAGCTGACAGAATGGTGGTCTGGCAGCAGCACTACCCCCACATCCTCCTTCCCTTCTTTTATACCTAACACAGAACTGTCCTTTCTACCCTGAAGCAGGTCTGCAGGTGTCTATCTTTCTTACCCCCTCTCTGTTTCCCCTCCTCTCTGGATTTCTCTCTGTCCTATCCAACAACAGCATCAATGGCAACAGTAACAAAATGGGAACAAAAATGGGGGAAAAAATGGGGTAACAAAATGGGGGGGGGGGAAATGGCCTCCAGGAGCAGTGGATTTGTAGTGCTGGCACCGAGCCCCAGCAATAACCCTGGAGACAAAAAATAAAAGCCCCTGGAATCAGGAGTCGGGCGGTTGCGCAGTGGGTCAAGCGCAGGTAGCGGGTAGCGCATAGCTCAAGGACCGACGTAAGGATCCCGGTTGGAGCCCCTGGCTCCCCACCTGCAGGGAAGTCACTTTAGAGGCAGTGAAGCAGATCTGCAGGTATCTATCTTTCTCTCCCCCTCTCTGTCTTCCCCTCCTCTCTCCACTTCTGTCTGTCCTAACAGCGACATCAATAATAACTACAACAACAATAAAAAAAACAAGGGCAACAAAAAGGGAAAAATAAATAAATAAATAAATAAATGCCCCTGGAAATGGTGGAATCCTGTGGGCACCAAGCTCCAGTGATCACCTTAATGGCAAAAATAAATTAATAAATAAAGTCATCCTAGGGAATCCTGTCCCGTTAGGGTTAGAGTTTCAGGGTCAGACCTCCCACTTCCCCCAGTGAGACACTGTCCACTTTAAAAACAAGATGGAGTGTGCGTTCTGGAGCTAGGGCAGCTTCCCCTCCCCCTTCCAACTGCCCTCTTGTTTGCCGAGTGCCAGTTTTCATACTGGGGACACACTCCCAGAGATCTAAGTGGTCAGTTGAAGCCATAGGTTACTGACACTTGGCGGCCGCGCTATGGAGTCCACAAACCGTAGAGTACCTGCTGTTTGGCCCCAGGACCACGAGTACCCTGAAGCTCCTGTGGAGAGCTCGCTGACCTGATCCATCAGCTTGACTACATCCTACGAACCCCCAGGATGGTGATGTCTTGACATGTGGGGCCCTGGCAATGTTTGGGGTCAGCACCAGAGGACGTATCTTCAGATTTGAGAAGGTGCCAGTGACAGCTTACACTATTGAAGGGGTGGCCAGGACCTTATGAACCAGGGACACAGACCAAAGACACACAATGCAAGTAGAAGGTTGAAGCCAGTCTTCGCATGTTGCAGGCTCTGTGTCCGGCTGCCATTAATGACAACATCATGTCATCTTCATGGCAGGGCACTGCTCACGTCCTCCCCAACACATGGAAGAGCCCCAATCAGCTATCATCGAGATAGGAAGGAGTCAGAAGCACAAAGAGAAAGCAGACCAAAGAGGAACAGAAACTGAAACTCTCACCATGATTCAGCAAATAGCCAACAGATCATCCCAACTAAAGACTTGCTGGTGATCCAGCCTCTTGGATAATCCCTGCAATGTGTAAAGTTCTTTTCTTTCTTTTTTTTTTTTTTTTGGCCACCAGGGTTATTGCTGGGGCTCGGTGCCTGCACCACGAATCCACTGCTCCTGGAGGCTATTCTTTCTCTCTTGTTTCCCTTATTGTTTTATCATTGATGTGGTTATTATTATTGTTGTTGTTGTTGTTGGATAGGACAGAGAGAAATGGAGAGAGGAGGGGAAGACAGAGGGGGGGAGAGAAAAATAGACACCTGCAGACCTGCTTCACCTCCTGCAGGTGGGGAGCCAGGGGACTCGAACAGGGATTCTTGCACCATGTGCGCTTAACCCACTGCACCACCGCCCAGACTCCCTGGAGAAAGTTATTTCTGCAAAGAAAAAAAAAAAAAGAGGAAGAAAAAGAAAAAATGTGAACAGTGTGTACAGAGAGATCAGTTTCCTGTGCCAGACAAGAAACACGTATGAAATCATGTTTGCAGACCTGGTCAATTACTGGAGATCACTGCCTATTTCTATTTTACTAAGCTCCACATCCACCAGTAAGAAAATTCAGGAAGAGCACGTGTCAGCATAGGCCACACTAGGAAGGCCTAGAAACTACACTTAGGAAGGCAGGAATGGAAGGCAGAATTCATATGGCGTTAGTGCAAGGACATAAGGACCATCTGTGCCGTGTCACACTCACCTCCACCAGTAAACTCCATCCCTGGGTCTAGAGCGGGTACAAAAGATGACAGACTGGAGAAGCAGTCGGTCTTTCAGGACCTGTCTGCCAGGCACAGACAACAACCACTATCTGTTTTTTTTTAATTTTTTATTTATAAAAAAGAAACATTGACTCAACCATAGGATAAGAGAGATATAACTTCACACAATCCCCACCACCAGAACTCTGTACCCATCCCCTGATAACTTTCCTATTTTTACCAATCACTGTATTTTATGAGGAAGAAATGAAATGAGAAAGCCCAACACCCTGGTCACATGTAATGCAGGAAATGCAACCCAGGCTTTCATACATGCAAATCCTGTGCTCTACCATTGGGCTGCCTCCCTAACTATAAATCATTCTTTGAAGAAGAAAGATATTTACCCAGGACACAAAAGTCATGTCTTCTATCCCAAACATAAGCTTATTTCTTCTAAGAGCTAGATATCTGACAGCTGATTCTTTTCTGGATATTTTTGTAGTCACATCAATTGTCTACATATGTTTTAATTATTTGGAGACAAATGTGTATTTATAAGATGATACTCTTTTTAAAATTTTTTTATTATCTTTATTTATTGGATAGAGACAGCCAGAAGCTGAGAGAAAGGGTGAGAAAAAGAGGGAGAGAGACAGACACCTGCAGCCCTGCTTCACCACTTGCAAAGCTTTCCCCCTGCAGGTGGGGACCAGGGACTTATAACATGTGCGTTCAACCAGATGTGCCACCACCCAAACCCCAAATTTTTTCTTTTTTTTTTTTTTTTTTAACCAGAGCACTGCTCAAGCTCTGGTTCATGGTGGTTGGGGGATTGAGCCTGGGACTTTGGAGCCTCATACATGAGAGTCTTTTTTGCACAACCATTATGCTGTCTACCCCCATGGTACCGGGGACTTGAACCCAGGTTCTTGAGCATTGCAACATGTGCGCTCAACCAGGTGCACCACCACCTGGCCCCTGTTTTTTTTTTTTCTCTCTCTTTCTATAAAATGATATTCTGTGAACCTATATGGATCTTGTTTCATCAAGTCACTTTATTGGGTGGTTAATAGTTTACAAATGTGTATTTTAAAAACCTTGTGGCTTTTGTTTATTCAAACAAACCTATATGGATTTTGTTTCATCAAGTCATTTTATTGGGTGGTTATTAGTTTACAAATGTGTTTTTTTAAAAACCTTGTGGCATAGAAAAAGACATTTCATTGTGTCAATCTCAACTGATGATTAAGATATTTTTAATATTTATCTCTTAGATAGACAGAAAAGTAGAGAGAGAATGAAAGAAATCACAGTACCAAAGCTTCCTTCAAAGCAGTAAGGGCCAGAGTCAAACCCGGGTCATGTACATGACATATTGAATATGTATTGATTTTAAAGAAGCATTACCAAATGCACAAGCTTTTTATTTTGTCCTGTGAAATTTGCATCCCACTGTCCCATGTGTAAATTCCTTTTTTTATTCACATTTCAGATGGTTATTAATCATTACAAACCCCAACACAGTACACCAGCATGATTTCATGCATTTCAAGGGGAGATATTCCTGGTTAAGTGGGAAATTGTGAAATGACTTCTGGAAAACCTTTATTTTAAGGAGCTGTATAGTGAAATATTTCATGTAGACATCTGGGCCTTCTTTCTTCAGTTTGCTGTAGTCTACTTTCACTGAGTGGGACTTGTATTGGGACACCTGTGTTGCAGGATTCTGGGTTATTCTTTCTGTGCCAACTGACATCTGAATTGAACAATGTCAGGCGCATGACAGACAGTGCTGCTCCAGTACTCCCAGCTCCAGTAAAGATGAGGAGGGGAATCAAGCTAAGATGCGTCTTGGCCTGACTCAGGATTAGATGGATCATGGCTGACGCAAAGGCCTCAAGCTAAGAAGCAGAGCTCAGATCTGTAAGGCCTGGGACTGTGTACTCTTTCCATGTGGAAGTTTCAAGGACAACTGTCTGAAAGATTGCGAGTCCTTAGATATTCATTGAGAGAGAGAGGGAACGAGAGAACCATGGTGCTCTGGCACTCAGTGGGTTCCTTGGTGATTACCTCGGTGTGCTCATGTTCTGCTGGGGATCGAACCGAGGACCTCATGCACAGAAAGGTATGTTCTCTGTCTACCCACTGACCCCCATCTCCTGACCTCCACAAACATCTGAATGTCAGTCAACAGCCATTCAATAAACACACACAAATTCCTTTTAAAAATTGCTGTGTGAGAACGAGAGGCACATTGCTCGAATACCACTTAGTCCTCTCCATTTTGTCTCCATTGTTTGATGTGATAGCACAGACTGGACCCAGGCCCTTGTGCAAGCAAAGCAGTGCTCTACATCTGAGCCACCTCCAAAACTATGGGAATTCCTATTTTATTTTATTTTATTTTAGCCTCCAGGGTTACTGCTGGGGTTCGGTGCCTGCACTACGAATCCACTGCTCCTGGAGGCTATTTTTTCCATTTTGTTGCCCTTGTTGTTTTATCATTGTTGTGGTTATTATTGTTGTTATTGATGTCGTTGTTGTTAGGACAAAGAGAAATGGAGAGAGGAGGGGAAGACAGGGAGAGAAAGATAGACACCTGCAGACCTGCTTCACTGCCTGTGAAGCGACCCCCCTGTAAGTGGGGAGCCAGGGTCTGGAACTGGGATCCTTATGCCAGTCCTTGCGCTTGGCCAACATGTGTGTTTAACTGCTGTGCTACCACCCGACTCCAGGGAATTCCCTTTTTTAAAAAAAAAATTATTTATTCCCTTTTGTTGCCCTTGTTGTTTTATTGTTGTAGTTATTCTTGTTGTCGTTGTTGGATAGGACAGAGACAATGGAGAGAGGAGGGAAAGACAGAGGAGGAGAGAAAGGTAGACACCTGCAGACCTGTTTCACCACCTGTGAAGTGACTCCCCTGTAAGTGGGGAGCCAGGGGCTCGAACCAGGATCCTTATGCCGGTCCTTGTGCTTTGCACCAGGTGTGCTTCTTCTTCCAGCGTTTGCCCTTCTTCCGTAGCCAGTCAACAGCGTCAGGTTGAGCCTGATGTAAAGTTTCGAGACCTCCTCTGAATCTGAAGAGGTGGCAGTCGTTGACTATGTGGGTCATAGTCTGTTTATAGCCACAGGGGCAGTTCTGGTCGTCTCTGGCTCCCCAGCGATGGAACATAGCGGCACACCGGCCATGGACTGTTCGATAGCGATTGAGGAGGGCCCAATCATAACGTGCTAGGTCAAAGCCGGGTTGACGCTTGCAGGGGTCTGTGATGAGGTGCTTGTTCTTTACCTCAGCTGACTACCAACTCTGTTTCCAAGAGTCTGGAACAGAGAAGTTCAGTGTAGGTGTAGGGGACCAGATTGGGTGACGAGACGTCAAGCATTGGACAGGGTGGGCGAAGATATCCGCGTATATTGGCAGGTCCGGTCGAGCGTAGACGTGGGAAATGAACTTAGATGATGCCGCATCCCGACGAATATCTGGCGGGGCGATGTTGCTAAGAACTGGCAGCCATGGAACCGGGGTGGAACGGATGGTTCCAGAAATGATCCTCATGGAGGAATATAATTTGGAATCGACCAAGTGGACACGGGGGCTACGGAACCATACTGGGGCACAGTATTCTGCAGTGGAATAGCATAATGCCAGAGAGGATGATCGTAGTGTGGAAGCACTCGCGCCCCATGAGGAGCTGGCCAGTCTTGCAATGATGTGATTCCTCGCGCCCACCTTTGCTGCAGTTTTTATGAGATGTTCGTGAAATGACAGAGTGCGATCGAGAGTAACACCAAGATAGACTGGCTGGGCTTCATGCCGGATTCTCGTTTCGCCAAGCTGCACATTAAGCTCACGCGAGGCCGAGGCATGGTGTAGATGGAAAACAGATGATACCGTTTTTGCAGTGCTAGGGATTAGTTGCCATTTTTTACAGTAATCAGATATCAGAGACATGTCTTTCTTGAGTGTTTCCTCGAGGATGTTGAACTTGGATGCCTGAGTTGCACAGCAGATGTCATCGGCGTAACTTAGGTGTGCTTAACCCTCTTAACCCACTGCACTACCTCCCAACTCCTGGGAATTCCCTTTTTAAAGACAGTCTCTGCCTGGCCTTCTGAATGGGTCTGGAGCCTTTGCAGGGATTCAGCCTCAGCTCTGAAATGTCAATGTGAAGACACTGTCCCCTCCTCCCTACCTTGTGTCCCTAACATTTAGGTAGTACTGAAGCCCACCCAAGTCTGCTGTCACCTCAGAGATACACCTTTCTTTTTAATAAATGGGGTCATTCCATTCCCTCCTGAGATCATGGCAACGCCATTCCATCACCCACAACCCCAGGAAAGACATCAGAGGACAGGTCACACACCCAAGAAAGGAAGAGATGATTAGTATTTCATGGCCAGAGTTGCGGGCCTGGGGAGTTGTGGAGACAACGGAGCAAAAACTGGATGGAATAGATTTGGGTTGTCTTTCATTCTACTCAGTGCTAGGACGACTTTGTAAAAAATAATAATAATTGTGTGTGTGTGTGTGTGTGTGTGTGTGTGTGTGTGTGTGTGTGTTTATGTGTGGAGAGAGAGAGAGGGAGAGGATTTCTGAGAAATTAAACTGAAAATTATAACTGAAAAATCCAACTCAGAGACATGTTGACCTGGTGATAACAAAAGAAGATTGTCAAGGGACAATTAACTTTGATAAGCAGTTTGAAAATAAGGTGATTAGAATTGGGAAAGTTATACTTTAAAAATGAATCAATAGTGGGGAAGACAGCATAATAGTTATGCCTGAAGCATTGAGGTCCCAGGTTCAATCCCCAGCACCACCATAAACCAAAGCTGAACAGTGCTATGGTTGGGGGGGCAGGGATGGGTGGTGGGGATGGGACACAGTCTTTTGGTGGTGGGAGTGGTATTTATGTACAATCCTATTAAAGTGTAAACATATAAACCACTATTTAATTAATATGAGAGGGGAAAAATTGATCATATGTCTAGAACTTCTTAAAACACAGACTGAGTCTTTTTAATACATAGGCTGTCTTTGATATGTTGACTCTCTCAAAAGCCTAGACCAGGGAGAACAGAAGCAACCGGTAGCACAGCTATATACAAGATGCTGGGTATTATACCCCAAACCCTAACAAAGGGACTTTCCAAAGTTAACCCTATCACCAAATAATGTGACGATAACAATAACTATCCATTGTCTTCTTGAACCCTAAGACAACAGGAACCTCACATTTCCACTATAGAGCCTATATTTCCCTAGTCCTGGAACCTTAGGGTGGAGCCCACTTTTCTGCATGCTGCTCTCAATTCAAATCAAATAATATTGCATCCGCGGATCTCAACCTAATCAACGCAACGAGTGCCACCCCAATGTGCTTCACTTCAGACTGTGACCAGAGACTTTAGCCACCAGGTTCCAGATGCCAGCAAGATACTGACCAGACTTCCCTGGACTGACGACCCCATCAATGTGTACTGGAGCTTTGCTTCCTCAGAGCACCGCCCTACTAGGGAAAGAGAGAGGCAGACTGGGAGTATGGATCAACCAGTCAACGCTCTGGGAGTATGGATCAACCAGTCAACCAGTCAATCCCAGTTCAGCGGGGAAGCAATTACAGAAGCCAGACCTTCCACCCTCTGCAACCCACAATGACCCTGGATCCATACTCCCAGAGAGATAGAGAATGGGAAGGCTATCAGGGGAGGGGATGGGATATGGAGATCGGGTTATGGGAATTGTGTGGAATTGTATCCCTCTTATTCTATGGTTTTATTAATGTCTCCTTTCTTAAATTAAAAAAATTTTAAAAAGAAGAAATAAATAAATAAGATTATGAAAATAAAGAAATTATCCTGGATTTTGGAGTGTGATTACAGGTCATTCAAAGTAGAAGTATTGGGGGCTGGGCAGTAGTGAACTGGGATTAGCGCACATAATACCAAGCACAAAGACCCAAGCAAGGATCCCAGTTCAAGCCCCTGGCTCCCAACCTGCAAGGGAGTCGCTTCGAAAGCAATGAAGCAGGTCTGCAGGTGTCTATCTTTCTTTCCCCCTTTCTATCGTACCTTCCTCTCTCAATTTCTCTCTGTCTTATCCAACAACAATAATGACAACATTGGAAAAATGGCTGCCAGGAGCAGTGGATTCATAGTGCTGGCACAGAGTCCCATCAATAACCCTATAGGCAAAAAAAGTATATATAGATAGATAGATAGATATCAACAACTGTCTTATAAATCACCATTTCTCTAAAAAGAATTCACTGTTTCTGGTTTTGATTTATTTTCCTCTTACTTGATAGGACAGAGATAAATTGAGAACATAGGAGTAGATAGAGAGGGAGAGAAAAATAGAGACACTTGCAGACTTGCTTCACCACTGTGAAGGTGGGGAATGGAGATTTGAACCTGGATCCTTGTGTATAGTGATGTGTGTACTCAGCCAGGCGTGCCACTGCCCAGCTCAGAAAGCATTTCTTTCTTTTTGGTAGGGGGGAGGATGAGACAGAAACCGAGAGAGGAGGGCAAGACAGAGAGGGGGAGAGAAAGACAGACACCTGCAGACCTGCTTCCCTGCCCATGAAGCAACCCCCCCTGCAGGTGGGGAGCCAGGGGCTTCAATCAGGGTTCTTACACCAGTCCTTGCGCTTTACGCCATGTGAGCTTAACCCACTGCTACTGCCCGACTCTCTCTTTTTTTTTTTTAAATAGAAGAAGTCAACGTAAGAGTGATGTGATATAAGACTTTACCTTGCAAGATATAAACTCAGTGTACAGAGAAACAAATTATGATTTGGGAGAATTTACACTTAAGTCAAAGGTGAGAAAAATTTAGAAAATAGTATTTCTGGCCTGGGGAAATAGTATAATGATTATGCAAATAACTTTCATGCCTGAGGCACCAAAGGTCCCAGGTTCAATCCCCAGCACCACCATAAACCAGAGCTGAGCAGTGCTCTGGATTCTCAGTATCTTTCTCTCTGTATCTCTCTTTCATTTAAAAAATAAATAAAATATTTAAAAGGACTTAGAAAAGAAAATCTCATTTCTTATATCCTAAAAAAAAAAATTCATAGTGGAAGAAAATTTAGTCCACTCTGTCTGGCGGTACAATCTCTCTCTTCTAATTGGGCACGGCAGATGGAAGAGCCCACAAGCCAAAGAACTCAGGCAACTTCTACAAGCTAGAATAGGCAAGAAGACAGATATTCCTCTAGATCCCCCAGAACCCGACCTTGTCAACACCCTCACTGCAGCTAAATGAGACACAGATCACACTTAAACTTCTAGAGCTCTAAAACAACACGTGTGTTTTTTTAATCCACTAGGTTTGTTAAAGTAAAACAAGGAAGCTAGCATATGCCCGACACTCTGCCAATTTTACAACTGGTTCACTTTTGGGAGTAGGGGCTAAATGGTCCCTGAAGTCAGAGATGTTTGGAACCTGGTTCTTCCCTCAGTTTGTCAGTCTTCCAATGTGCTGCTTGGATAAGCCGAGCCTTCAGGAACTCAGTCAGTCTTCCAATGTGCTACCTGGATAAGCTGAGCCTTCAGGATATAGGAGCTGAGTCCCTTCTTCCATCAGAACCACATGGACTAGGAATGAGGGAAGCACTGATTCCATTACTTACCAATTTGGTTTGTGTCCCAAAATGTTTTAACTGGAGTTTCTGAGCACAGACACAAAGAAAAAAGATTGATACTGAAAATTCCATCACGGGACTGCTCATCTGTTCTGCCAATGCATTTGAATTTAACAGACTCTGTTTTTTATTTTATTTATTATTATTATTTTTTTAATTTTCGTTACTGGGGAATTAATGTTTTACATTCAACGGTAAATACAATATTTTGCACATGCATAACATTTCTCAGTTTTCCATATAACAGTACAACCCCCACTAGGTCCTCTGTCATCCTTCTTGGACCTGTGTCCCCACCCCCACCCCCACCCCAGAGTCTTTTACTTTGGTGCAATACGCCAGTTCCATTAACAGACTCAGTTTTTTGTGACAGCTGTTACGATGAAAATTATGATCACTAGCCAACTCCCAAACATGTTAAGTGCCTAATGACAGAAATTCAACTCAGAAAAGAGCTCTGTCTGCTATGGTATCTGAACCCAAAGGAAATTAGTAACGTGTATGATAAGAAAAATGTCTTTCAAGACTGGTTATATAGTAGAGTGGATATGCAGAAAAACATTCATACCTGAGGCACCAAAGCTTCCAAGTTCAAAGCCTAGTCTCACGGGAAGTCAGAGGATGGCAAGGCTGTTGTTCTGATAAAAAAAAAGGGGGGGGGGAGTCAGAGGTAGCGCAGCTAGTTAAGCACAAGTGGAGCAAAGCACAAGGACCAGCATAAGGATCCCGGTTGGAGTCCCCAGCTCCCCACCTGCAGGGGAGTCGTTTCACAGGTGGTGAAGCAGGTTTGCAGGTGTCTTCCCCTCCTCTCTCCATTTTTCTCTGTCCTATCTTGTTGGTATGCTTCTAAATTCTGCTTCTAAGACCCCTTCTGTTGCATTGCTTGACGTTGTAGTCTGTTTACATCATCATTGTTTTCATTGGCTTAATCCCTACTAGTTCGTGCACTATTTTCCTTCTCCCACCCCCTATCTTTGGTACTTCCTCTTCCTGACAGTTCTGCCTCAGGAGACATAAAAGACAGGGCTTTCTAATGAAGAGAGATTAGATTAGATTAGATTAGATTGTTGAACTGCATCCCCGCTTGTCAATAAAGATTGAACTCCGTTCCCAGCTCAGCCATGAGTCCCTGGTCGTCTGTCTCCCGCCCGCAAAGCTAGCCCGGCACTATCTAACAATGACGACATCAATAACAACAATAATAATTATAACAATGATAAAAAACAAGGGCAACAAAAGGTGAAAATAAATAAATTAGGATTGTGACTTCCGGAGGCGGAGCTACGAGCAGCAGATCGCTTTCTCTCCTCTCCTCTCCTCTCCCGGATCAACTAGGAATACCAAAGGAGACCACCCGGACCGAAACAAGACAGGACTAGAATGACCACAGAAACCCAGTAAATCACCCGTGAGTACAAACACGCGTGGCTGGTGACAGAGAGGAGAGAGGGGCCTAAGGAGAGATTAAGTGACTGCTAACAGTTCGACAGTTTGTCAGTGGAGACACCACCTCCAGTCTGCTCCACCAACAAGGGGACAGCTGAAGGGAGGAAAGGACTCCCCAGAGACTCACCAAGTACAACTCTGAGTCTCCATTGCTACTACCCTCAGAATCTGGAGCAGCAACAGGGAGGGACACCAGGGCACAGAGATCTAACCGGGAAACTCAGGAGAAGACCTATACCTCGGTGGCATAGCTGAAGGGCTGTGAAAGTCTCTTTGCATAACCACTGGATTATCTCTGCCACACCCTGCTTTATCTCTTGGTCAGGAGTCATTGATTAAGCCAAGAAGCCTATTGATAGTTTAAAAGCCCTCAGGCTACCATAGCCTACAGGGGAAAAAAAAAAAAGGCTTTTACACCACTGAACTCCAACTCAGGGATTGAAAAAACTGTTAACTTATATAAAATGGTTAAAACAAGAAAAAATAATGGAGACTCGAACCAGGACAAGAGTCCAGCTAAAAGTCCTCCAGAGGGCGAAGCACAAAACAACGAGTTCAACATCCAAACATTAGCTAAGGAAATAATAACAGGAGTGAGTAAAGAATTTGAAAAAATTGTAATCAGAACTGCAGGAACAACAAATGAGAATATGGAAGAAAATTCTAATAATCGCATGGTTATTAGAGAGCTGAAAGCTGAAATCGCTGAGCTAAGAAGGCAACTAGCTGAACAAGCTAAAACAGTATCAGAGCAGGGCAACAAAATAGATGAACTCCAGAAAGCAGTAGAGGGCAGAGAGAATAGAATCAATGAAGCTGAAGACAGAATTAGCAAGATTGAGGATGAATTAGAGACAACTAAAAAAGAAGTAAGAGATCTCAAAAAGAGATTAAGAGATGCTGAAAACAACAACAGAGTCCTATGGGATGACTTCAAAAGAAACAATATACGCATTATTGGCTTACCAGAGGAAGAAAGAGAAGGGGAGGAAGAAAGCGTTCTCCAGGCCATAATAGCTGAAAATTTCTCTAGTCTAGACAACACCAAAGACATAAAGATTCAAGAAGCCCAGAGGGTCCCAAACAGAATTAACCCAGACCTAAAGACACCAAGACATGTCATACTTAGATTGGAAAGGAATAAGGATAAAGAAAGGATCCTCAAGGCTGCAAGAGAAAAACAAAGAGTCACCTACAAAGGAAAACCCATAAGATTAGCAGCGGACTTCTCCATACAAACACTACAGGCCAGAAGAGAATGGCAAGATATCTATCGAGTGCTCAATGAGAAAGGCTTTCAGTCAAGAATACTATATCCTGCTAGATTGTCATTCAGACTAGATGGAAGCATCAAAACCTTCTCAGACAAGCAACAGTTGAAGGAAGCAACCATCACCAAGCCTGCCTTGAAAGAAGTTCTGAAAGGTTTCCTATAAACAACCAGACCACCACAAATAGAACATATATCAAAACACTCTAAAACTCTACAAGAATGGCGTTAAAATATCTTCAATCTTTGATATCAATAAATGTGAATGGCCTGAATTCACCTATTAAAAGACACAGAGTAGGAAGATGGATCAGAAAACACAACCCAACAATATGTTGTCTACAGGAAACTCACCTAACGCAACAAGACAAACACAGACTTAAAGTGAAAGGATGGAAAACTATCATTCAAGCCAATGGCCCACAAAAAAGGGCAGGAACAGCTATTCTCATATCTGACATGATAGACTTTAAAATAGATAAGATTAAAAAAGATAGGAATGGACACTACTTAATGCTCAGAGGATCAGTCAATCAAAAGGACTTAACAATTATTAATATCTATGAGAAGCCATCTACATACATCAAACTTCTACTGAAAGAGCTACAGCAATATATTAACAGTAACACAATCATAGTAGGGGACTTCAACACCCCACTCTCTCAACTTGACAGATCATCCAGGAAGAAAATCAGTAAAGACATAAGGGAGCTAAATGAAGAGATAGATAAACTAGAACTATTGGACATTTTCAGAGTCATTCATCCCAAGAAACTGGAATACACATTTTACTCAAATCCACATGGATCATTCTCAAGGATAGACCATATGTTAGGCCACAAAGACAGCATCAGCCTATTCAAGAACACTGAAATCATCCCAAGCATCTTCTCAGACCACAGTGGAATTAAACTAACACTTAACAATCAACAAAAGATTAGTAACAGTGCCAAAATGTGGAAGCTCAACAGTACACTTCTTAACAACTTCTGGGTCAAAGAGAAAATCAAGGAAGAAATCAAAATGTTTCGAGAGTTCAATGAAAATGAAGACACAAGCTATCAAAATATTTGGGACACAGCTAAAGCAGTCCTAAGAGGGAAGTTCATAGCTATACAAGCACACATTAGGAAACAAGAAAAGGCACAAATAAACAGCCTGATTGCACATCTTAAAGACCTAGAAGAAGAACAACAAAGGAACCCTAAAGCAACCAGAAGGACAGAAATTACTAAAGTTAGGGCAGAAATAAATAACATTGAGAATAGGAAAACCATACAAAAGATCAATGAAAGTAAATGTTGGTTCTTCGAAAGCGTAAACAAAATCGACAAACCTTTAGCCAGACTCACAAAACAAAAAAGGGAGAAGACCCAAATAAATCGGATAGTAAATGAAAGAGGAGATATCACAACAGACACTGCAGAAATTCAACATATCATGCGAGGCTTCTATGAACAACTATATGCCACCAAGCTAGAGAACCTGGAAGAAATGAATGATTTCCTAGATACCTACCAACTTCCAAAACTAAGTCAAGAGGAAGTGGATAACATGAACAGGCCCATCACAGCTAATGAAATTGAAACAGTTATCAAAAATCTTCCCAAAAATAAAAGTCCTGGACCAGATGGTTTTACAAATGAATTCTACAAAACTTTCAAAGAAGAACTAATACCTCTACTTTTAAAAGTCTTCCAGAAGATTGAAGACACTGGAATACTCCCTGCCAGCTTCTATGAAGCCAACATCACCCTGATACCAAAAGCAGACAGGGACACAACCAAAAAAGAAAACTACAGACCAATATCTCTGATGAACATAGATGCGAAAATATTGAACAAAATTCTAGCCAACCGGATACAGCAGTATATCAAAAAGATTGTTCATCATGACCAAGTGGGGTTTATCCCAGGCATGCAAGGTTGGTTTAATATACGTAAATCAATCAATGTGATCCACCACATCAACAAAAGCAAGACCAAAAACCACATGGTCATATCAATAGATGCAGAGAAAGCCTTTGACAAAATACAACATCCCTTTATGATCAAAACACTACAAAAAATAGGAATAGATGGAAAATTCCTGAAGATAGTGGAGTCTATATATAGCAAACCTACAGCCAACATCATACTCAATGGTGAAAAACTGGAAGCATTTCCCCTCAGATCAGGTACTAGACAGGGCTGCCCACTATCACCATTACTATTCAACATAGTGTTGGAAGTTCTTGCCATAGCAATCAGGCAGGAGCAAGGAATTAAAGGAATACAGATTGGAAGAGAAGAAGTCAAACTCTCCTTATTTGCAGATGACATGATAGTATACATGGAAAAACCTAAGGAATCTAGCAAGAAGCTTTTGGAAATCATCAGGCAATACAGTAATGTGTCAGGCTATAAAATTAACATTCAAAAGTCAGTGGCATTCCTCTATGCAAACACTAAGTTAGAAGAAATTGAAATCCAGAAATCAGTTCCTTTTTCTATAGCAACAAAAACAATAAAATATCTAGGAATAAACCTAACCAAAGAAGTGAAAGACTTGTATACTGAAAATTATGAGTCACTACTCAAAGAAATTGAAAAAGACACAAAGAAGTGGAAAGATATTCCATGCTCATGGGTTGGAAGAACTAACATCATCAAAATGAATATATTACCCAGAGCCATCTACAAATTTAATGCTATCCCCATCAAGATCCCAAGCACATTTTTTAGGAGAATAGAACAAATGCTACAAATGTTTATCTGGAACCAGAAAAGACCTAGAATTGCCAAAACAATCTTGAGAAAAAAGAACAGAACCGGAGGCATCACACTGCCAGATCTCAAACTATATTATAGGGCCATTGTCATCAAAACTGCTTGGTACTGGAACATGAACAGACACACTGACCAGTGGAATAGAATTGAGAGCCCAGAAATGAGCCCCCACACCTATGGACATCCAATCTTTGACAAAGGGGCCCAGACTATTACATGGGGAAAGCAGAGTCTCTTCAACAAATGGTGTTGGAAACAATGGGTTGAAACATGCAGAAGAATGAAGCTGAATCACTGTATTTCACCAAATACAAAAGTAAATTCCAAGTGGATCAAGGACTTGGATGTTAGACCAGAAACTATCAGATACTTAGAGGAAAATATTGGAAGAACTTTTTTCCGCATAAATTTTAAAGACATTTTCAATGAAACGAATCCAATTACAAGGAAGACTAAGGCAAGTATAAACCTATGGGACTACATCAAATTAAAAAGCTTCTTCACAGCAAAAGAAACCACTACCCAAATTAAGAGACCCCTCACAGAATGGGAGAAGATCTTTACATGCCATACATCAGATAAGAGTTTAATAACCAACATATATAAAGAGCTTACCAGACAAAACAACAAGACAACAAATAACCCCATCCAAAAATGGGGGGAGGAATTGGACAGAATATTCACCACAGAAGAGATCCAAAAGGCCGAGAAACACATGAAAAAAATGCTCCAAGTCTCTGATTGTCAGAGAAATGCAAATCAAGACAACAATGAGATATCACTTCACTCCTCTGAGAATGTCACACATCAGAAAAGGTAACAGCAGCAAATGCTGGAGAGGGTGTGGGGTCAAAGGAACCCTCCTGCACTGCTGGTGGGAATGTCAATTGGTCCAACCTCTGTGGAGAACAGTCTGGAGAACTCTCAGAAGGCTAGAAATGGACCTACCCTATGACCCTGCAATTCCCCTCCTGGGGATATATCCTAAGGAACCCAACACATCCATGCAAAAAGATCTGTGTACACATATGTTCTTGGCAGCACAATTTGTAATAGCCAAAACCTGGAAGCAACCCAGGTGTCCAACAACAGATGAGTGGCTGAGCAAGTTGTGGTCTATATACACAATGGAATACTACTCAGCTGTAAAAAATGGTGACTTCACCGTTTTCAGCCGATCTTGGATGGACCTTGAAAAAATCATGTTGAGTGAAATAAGTCAGAAACAGAAGGATGAATATGGGATGATCTCACTCTCAGGCCGAATTTGAAAAACAAGATTAGAAAAGAAAACACAAGTCGAACCTGAAATGGAATTGGAGTATTACACCAAAGTAAAAGACTCTGGGGTGGGTGGGTGGGTGGGGAGAATACAGGTCCATGAAAAATGATGAATGAAATAGTGGGGGTTGTATTGCTAAATGGGAATCTGGGGAATGTTATGCATGTAAAAAAAAAAAAAAGTAGAAACGCAAAGCAGAAATTGACTGAGTTTGGAGTATGGCACCAAAGTAAGAAAGCAGAAGTATACTAGAGTTTGCAGTGAGTACCTCCCTAATACTTCCTCTCCACTTTTCCAAGCTTTGGGTCCATGATTGCTCAACAATTTGTTTGGCTTTGTATGTTAACTCTCTTTTCAGTCACCAGGTTCCAGGTGTCATCGGGATGCCGGCCAGACTTCCCTGGATTGAAGACACCACCAATGTGTCCTGGAGCTCAGCTTCCCCAGAGACCCATCCTACTAGGGAAAGAGAGAGGCAGACTGGGAGTATGGACCGACCAGTCAACGCCCATGTTCAGCGAGGAAGCAATTACAGAAGCCAGACCTTCTACCTTCTGCAACCCTCAATGGCCCTGGGTCCATGCTCCCAGAGGGATAGAGAATGGGAAAGCTATCGGGGGAGGGGGTGGGATATGGAGATTGGGCGGTGGGAATTGTGTGGAGTTGTACCCCTCCTACCCTATGGTTTTGTTAATTAATCCTTTCTTAAATAAAAAATAAATAATAAAAAAAATAATAAAAAAATAAAAATATAGATAAGGGAAAAATAAATAAATAAATAAATAAATCAAAAAGACAAAAATAAGAATAAGCAAAATTGAAATTATAAAATGCCTTCAAAAATAATTATGAAAGAAAATGCCTTTGCGGGGGTCGGGAGGTGGCGCAGTGGGTTAAGTGCATGTGGCGCAAAGCACAGGGACCAGCGTAAGGATCCCGGTTCGAGCCCCCGGCTCCCCATCTGCAGGAGAGTCGCTTCACAGGTGGTGAAGCAGGTCTGCAGTTGTCTATTTTGCTCTCCCCTTCTCTGTCTTCCCCTCCTCTCTCCATTTATCTCTGTCCTATCCAACAACAAACAACATCAACAATGGCAATAATAATAACCACAACAAGGCTACAACAAAAAAGGGGGGGGGGAAATGGCCTCCAAGAGCAGTGGATTCATGGTGCAGGCACCGAGCCCAGCAATAACCCTGGAGGAAAAAAAAAATGCCTTTGCACCCCAGGGCACATCAAATGACACTCTCAGAGTTGGATATTTTGATTAGAGAAATGCTACTCTCTCAAGGTTTAATGTATTGAAAATAGGAACTTTTTTGACTGATATTAGTGATTTGTGGAAATGTTTAATGTTTGGGGGAGAAGGAGAGAGAGAGAGACCAGAGCATCATTCAGATCTGTCATATGCAGTGTTAGGGCTGGAACCTGGACCTCAAGCATGCGAGTCCTGTGCCTTAATATGCTGCCCTAGTTTCTGGGCCCCTTGTTGGCTACAATTAGTTCTGTGTAATCTGAAGAGTGGTTTCAACTGAGTTATCCAGTTTCCAGGTCAGACTTGACCAGTATGAAGAGAGGGAAAACGTTTTTGTTGCTAGATAGAATGGGCTCACCTGTTTTTCATAACCAAAACTGGCGGGTAGAGAGCAGGGAAGGTGTAATGAGAAGTCTGTGGGATTCTTTTTTTTTATTTTTAATTACTTTTCAAAATGTATTCATTTCTTTTGGATAGAGACAGAAAGAAATTGAAAAAGGAAGAGAGAGATAGAGAGAAAGAGAAAAACAAAATCCCTTGTGAGCTTGTGAAGAAGCTTCCCCACTACAGACAGAAATGGAGGTGGGGAGGTTGGACCCAGGTCCTGGAATACTGTAATGTTGGCACTCTACCAGGTGTGCCACTAGCCGGCCCTTCTGTGAAGTTTTAAAAATTTTCCCAGGAAGCTCTCATCTCTGATTGGAATTTGAATTCTCCCAAATTATAATCTGTTACTCAGTATACTCTGTTCTGGTTTAGTTTTGTTTTGTCCAATTTTTTTTTTTTTTTACCAGAGTACTGCTCAGCCGTGGCTTATGGCGGTGTGGAGAGACTAAACCTGAGATTTCAGAGCCTCGGACATGAAAATCTTTTGCATAACCACTATGCTATCCCCCTCACTCCGGTTCATTTTCTATATACCAGTTATGAAGAGCCCTTATTTCAAGCACGGAATTCATCAAAATTCCTATTTTCTAGTATTTTTTATTGTTAATCAGATTATGCACCCTTAAGAAATACATGATGAAGTCCTAACTTCTGATACAACTGGCTTCCAATTTGAACCCTATTTGAAAAAACGGGGCCTCAGAAAATATAACCAAGTTAAAATAGGTCATATTGGATTAGGGGAGGCCCTAATTGCAATGACTGATGCTTTTCTAAGAAGACTGTGGTGGCTGGGGTGGCACACAATGGTAGCATCCTAGACTTGCACACCTGAAGCTCAGGCGTCCCAGGTTCAATCTCTGACACCATCATGAACCAGAGTTGAGCAGTGCTCTGGACTCTCTCTCATCTTCTTCTTCTAGCGTTTGCCCTTCTTCCGTAGCCAGTCAACAGCGTCAGGCTGAAAGCTGTCAGGAGCTACTTGTTGCTGGCTTTGAAAGTGACTGGGATCCATGTGGATTCAGTCGGCTAGGAAGGATCGTCAGTTTCCCCAATGAATGGGTACTCACGGGATGCACCACGAGAAGGTCGATCCAATGCATCCCACTCTCTCTCATTAAAATAAATAAATAAAATTTAATTTTACAAAGGTCATACAAAAATATAGAGACCACAAAAAGAATTTCATAAGATGATGGAGGAAAATCAAAATAATTCAGGTACAAGTCAAGGAACACCAAGGATTTCTGCAAACCACCAGAAACTAGGAGAAAGGCATGGAACAGATGCTTTCAGATCTATCTTTTCAGATTCTCTTTTCGTGCTGATAGGTGATGGCAGCCCTAAAAAAAAAAAAAAATCAATCTGCTTTACACTAAACATTGCTTCAAAATTAGATCACTGCTGTTTGTTGAATATTGGTTTTCATTTACAGCAAAATCCTCTGAAGGCATTAGCTTTTGTTGTTGTTCTCTGTGAAAAAAAAGCCAACCACTCAGACTCATTTTTCCTCTATCCACAAGCCTTCATTTTTCAGTCCACCAATATATAACTGATTATATTGAGAGAATTCTCACCAGCATAGATAAGTGAAAATATTCATATATACCCAATGTATAAATGCACATCTTTGATAACAAAATTAAGACTGTTACTGAGGATCAACCTGGACAAGAGTATCTAATGTTGCAAAACAAAACCAAGTCCACTCCTTTAACATTCAACACTGACTCCCACTCTTATAAATATCAGAACTTGATTTATGAATTTATCATAGAAAACTGTGCCATCTTCATTCGATTTGTTCCAATGACTTTGTTTGAATACATGGCCTGGGGCTTGCAAGAGGGCACAGAGGGCACACACACACACACACACACACACACACACACACACAATATATGTGGGTCTTTACAAGTTCTTTAGATCATGAATCTGCAAAATTGGACAGACCAGCAATAAATTTGATCAGGAGGTGGCCCTGCCTTGGAGAACAGCAGCAGGATTCAATGGTGCTTTGAACCATTGTCTCAAAAGACTCCTCCCCTAAAGGTTATTGCTTGTTTGAATCTGACCTCCAATCTCAAGATCCAACTTTTTGTACTTACTTATTTACTTACTTAATTTTAATTGTTATTAGGGATTTAATATTGATTTACAAAATTATAACAGGGTATAACTCCACACCATTCCCACCACCAGAGTTCTGAATCTCCATTCCCTTCACTGGAAACTGCATTAGTGCTCCCAAGATCAGAGATATGGGTTGACTATTATTTATAAAACTGTGTGTGTGTGTGTGTGTGTGTGTGTGTGTGTGTGTGTGTGTGTGTGTGTGTGTGTGTGTGTTTCTATGGTCCTACCTTCTCTTCCTTTCTAAGTCACAACTACTACTTCTCAGTGCCCTTCCTTCCCCACCCCAGGCCTTCTCTCCTCAGGTCCTGATGGTATTGAGTTCAGAGCCCTCTGATCATCTTAACATTTACCCCTCTGAGAGTATGGGCCAAAATTCTTCCTTAAAAATTTTTATTAGTAATTTAATAATGACTAACAAGACTGTAAGATAATAGGGGTATAATTCCATACAGTTCCCATCACCAGAGTTCCATGTCCCATCACCTCCACTGTAAAATTCTTTATCCCTCTTGGGAGACCAAAATTCTTCATGGAGTGCAAAAAGTGGAAGGTCTGGCTTCTGTAATTGCTTCTTCATTGGACATAGACATTGGCAGGTCAATCCATACCCCAAGCCTATTTCTATCTTTCCCTAGTGGGCTAGGGCTCTGGAGAAGTGAGGTTCCAAGACTATGCTTAATTTATTTTATTTGCTAGGACAGAGAGAAATTGAAAGGGGAGAAAGAAAGGGAGAGAAATTTAGGAAATTTCCTTCCTGCAAGTGGGGACTAGGGACTTAAAACATCAAGGTAGCACTCAAGCAGGAACACAACTGCCTGGTCTCTCCCCTAAAGGTTTTTTTCTAACATCTCTGAAGCTGAATACTCAGTAAAGACACTTGGTAGACCCAGATTAGCTCAATGTTAATTCCAGAAAGTGTGCTCAGATAGAATGCAGAGGTCTTCCACGTTGAGTCTAACTTCTGCCCTCTGCTGCTCTTTTTCAGTACCATGTGGCACATCCAGTTGATTCATCTTTGGGCTTTCATCCAGAAGAGTACATGCTTTATTATATGTGAGGTCCTGGGTTCAAACCTTTGTTGGTATGCATCTAGCTCTGCTTCTGGGATCTAGTTCTGCTTCTGTTACATTGCTTGACATTGTGGTCTATTTACATGGTCTTTTCTGTTACATTGGTTTGGTCTCACTCCCCCCACCTCTGGGAGATTTGGTTTAGCCCTTGCTAGTTTCACTTCTTCCTTCTCCCTGCCCACTACCCTACGTACTGCCTGGGTTCCTCTCTGCTGCTGGAGGAGAAAGATGGAGAAGCACATGGTGTGGTGATTAGGTGTTGGACTGTTTGCCCGCTGGTGAATAAAGATTAAACTGTGTTCTCAGCTCAGCTATGAGTTTCTGGTCATCTGTTACCCGCGGGTGAAGCTAGCCCAGAGAAAACAACAAACCTTGACAATATGGGAACATCATGAATGCTAGTGAGGGAAGCCCTGTGGAGTAGAATGATGCTGTATCTATCTGAGTTTTTAAAAATATTTATTTATTTATTTATTCATTCATTCCCTTTTGTTGCCTTTGTTTTTTATTGTTGTAGTTATTGTTGTTATTGATGTTGTCATTGTTGGACAGGACCGAGAGAAATGGAAAAAGGAGGAGGAGAGAGAGGGGGAGAGAAAGATAGACACCTGCAGACCTGCTTCACTGCTTGTGAAGCGACTCCCCTGCAGGTGGGGTCTTATACTGGTCACGTGCACTTAACCAGCTGCGCTACCGCCCGACTCCCTCTGAAAATTTTTTAAAGAATAAAAAAAAATAAATAAAACTGTCAATATTTCCATTTTATAAATAAAAATTAAAAGAAAGAAAGAAAAGGCCCAGAAGTAGTAGCATTGTATGTGTGAAGAAAGAAAAAGAAAATTTTTTTTTTCTTTTGGTCTAACCACCCCCATTAATTAGGAAATCTTTCTTCTCCTTTCTTTTTTAGTATTTAAAAAGCCCATTAGTGGGGGCCAGGTAGTAGCACACTGAGTTAAGCACATATAGCGCAAAGTGCAAGGATCCCAGTTCGAGCCCCCAGCTCCCCACCTGCAGTGGGAGTCACTTCACAAATGATGAAGCAGGTCTGCAGGTGTCTATCTTTCTCTCTCCCTCTGTCTTCCCCATCCACCCTCAATTTCTCTCTGTCCTATCCAACAACAACAATGGGAAAAAAAATGGCCACTAGGAGCAGTGATTAGTAGTATAGGCACTGAGCCCCAGCAATAACCCTGGAGGCAAAAAAAAGGGGGGGCGGTGAAGGGAAGCCTATTAGTTTATTCATTCAAATGTATGAGAGCAAAGCACAACCTAGTCCTGGCTTCTGGTGGTTTCTGGCATTGAACATCGGATCTCTGAATCTCCAACACAAAAGTCTGGTGCACATCCACTGCATTATCTCCCTGGTCCACCTTTCACCTCCTTTCAAAGAGACTCTTGTTGAAAGAAAAGCCATGGTAAGCAAAAAGCATCAGGAGGAGGGAGAAGTGTCTAGAGGAAAGTAATGATATGCCTCAGTCAGGTCAAGAGATCTAACTAGACCTGCCCTTCCAGTTTGGTAACTGAGAATGCCTTGTTCACGATGGTGGTGGATTTTATGGAAGAACTGAATGAGAGCTTTCTTAGAAAGTCAAATTGTGAGAGTCGGTGGTAGCACAGAGAGTTAAGCACACGTGTTGCAAAGCACAAGGACCAAGAAAAGATCCTGGTTTGAGCCCCTGGCTCCCCACCTGCAAGGGGAGTTGCTTCACAGGTGGTGAAGCAGGTCTTTCCCTCTCTCTGTCTTCCCTCCTCACTCCATTTCTCTCTGTCCTATCTAACAATGATGACATCAGTAACAACAACAGTAATAACTGCAGCAATAAAAAAAGGGCAACAAAAGGGAAAATAAATAAATTTAAAAAATTTTTTAAAGTCAAATTGCTGTGGACTAAATAGTAAGTAAAAGATGGGGGAGTGTGTGATTGAACAGGAATCTCTTTGAAAAGGGCACAGTGAAATAGCTGGGTTAGAATTTATTTGGAGAGCATGTGATATTTTACCCTAGAGAGAAAAACAGTCTTGTAAAACAACATTTCTGCAACAAAAAATAAATTTAAAATAAATCTTGTGCTAATTCCAAATTGCAGTCATATTCTGCATCTTTTATAAAAGTTAATTAAAAGTTAAAGTATGGAATTGTATCCCTGTTATTTTACAGTCTTATTAATCATTATTAAATCACTAGTAAAAATTTTAGAATTACAAAAAAGAACAAGCATACTGAACTAATCAAAAAGAGTTAGTTTTCACCTATTCCTTTCTATTGCATTTAATATGATTGCTAACGACTTCTCAATTATATGTATGTCCACATGGCATTCCTATTGGACAGTGCTTCTCTGTAGATTAGTGCCTGAGTCTTTCTCTAAAAAGAGTCCCCAATTTCCTGCCTCTAAGCCAGTTTCCCTCTCTTGAGGGCTGGTAGCTATGGTTTTTCTAAATCTGAGAAGATCTAATCAGAAGTGCATCTTACATCATCTATGTTCATTTGGTAGTTCAAAAAGGTATCTTTAGTGACACAATAAAAAGCAACTCAAAGGTCAAGAAAACAGCATTACAGTTGTGCACCAGATTTCCCTGCCTAAGATAGATAAATTCAGTACCAGTGTTAACACATGTCAGAACTGGACATTTCTCTGGTCTTTCATATATATATATATATAGCTTATTGATTATTGGATAGAGACAGAGAGAAATTGAGAGGAGAGGGAAAGAAACAGAAAGATACCTGCAGCCCTGCTTCACCACTCATGAAACTTTCTCCCTGCAGGTGGAGACTAGAAGCTTAAACGTGGGTTCTTGTAAACTGTAATGTGTCCACTTAACCAGGTGCTTCCTCATTCGTTAAAATATAAAAAAGTAAATCTTCTTTTTTTAACTTAAAAAAATTTTGTAAAGAAACAATCAACCTCTTTTCATGAAACAGAATCCTGATCGTTGCATACCTTTCAACTTGAAGTAGAAAAGAATAATTACAAAAATGATTAATTCAAGGCACAGGTTCAAGTGAGGAATCGAATTATTCAATATCAACAGGACCTGAGGCTATGAAATGAGATTGAGGGAGAGACCAATGTAACTGAATCCTTTGCTGAATCCTTAATGTTTCTTTAAATTGCATGCAAGGAATGATAAAATTCTAATCTGTCATAAGTTTCTCCACAAGTTCACATTGATTTTCTCTAGTGAGAAAATGGATATCTTGGAACATGAAATCTATAGCCAATCTGTGGTGGGCAGAATAACTAGCATGTCATAATCCCCAGTACTAAAACATGTCACTACTATATATGGCAAAAGAACTTGACAGGGATGATTAATGTCATAAATTGGGGATGAGAGTATTGTCCAGGATTTTATTAGGGTAGATTAATCTGATCCCATAGGTACTCAAAGCAGAGAAACTCTCAAATGGAATCAGATGACTATTAAAATAAAAGCCAAGCAAAGCAACATTGATGACTCTGAAGATGGAGGAAGGGACCATGTATAAAAGATTATGTGGCCTCTTGAATCTGGAAACAGGCAAGGAAGCAGAATCCCTTTGAAAGTCTCCTGAGAAAAACAGTCTTGTTGACACAAAGACAACCATCATAGTTCTCACAAGTTTTAGAATTTATGCTTTTTTTTTTGCCTCCAGGGTTATTGTTGGGGCTAGGTGCTTGCATTACAAAGTCACTGCTCCTGGTGGCCATTTTTTAAATTTTATTGGATAGGACAGAGAGAAATTGAAAGGGGAGGGGAAGATAGAGAGAGGGAGAGAAAGATTGTGAAACAATCCCCTTGCAGGGTGTTGAGAGCTCAAACCAGGATCCTTGCTCATGTCCTTGGGCTTTGTACTATGTGTGCTTAACCCAGGGAGATAGGAGGTGCACTACCACCTCCTATCTCCCTGCAACAGTTTTTTATACCTGCGGCACTAGAAATTCCAAGTTCAATCCTTAGCTCCACTCAGCTGAGTAGAGATCTGGTAAGAATCAATCAATGAATAAATAGTAAAAAAATAAAAATAAATGATAATTTCTAAAAAAAAAAAAAAAAAAGCTAGCAATACATACTCTTTTTGGATATTC
Source organism: Erinaceus europaeus (assembly GCF_950295315.1). Lineage (NCBI taxonomy): Eukaryota > Metazoa > Chordata > Mammalia > Eulipotyphla > Erinaceidae > Erinaceus > Erinaceus europaeus. Next base: position 112,813,489 of record NC_080170.1, on the reverse strand, counting down.
TAGAAAAAAGCAAACAATAAAGCAAACCTAAGATAATTTTTACATTTACTGCAGTTTCATAAATTGGTAGTTAAACCTATACTAACTCCAAATAACCATGATGGGAATGTTTATACTAAAAAATCAGGATGGAGTTTCAAGACTTCCTTTTGGGTTGGAGAGATAGCATAATACTTATGCAAAAATAACTTCCATTGCTGGGGTTCCAATGTCTCAGGTTCAAGTCCCAACACCACTATAAGCCAGAGCTGAGCAGTGCTCTGGTAATAATAATAATAATAATAATAATTTCTATTTATCACACTGCTAGGCCTTATTTCTTCTTAGCGTTTTAGTTGACTGATAACTTTATTAAGTGTCTGTTCTCTTTTCTGCAATTCACATTTTGTCAGGGATAATATTTCTACAATTTAAAGCATATCTAAAGACCTTAGGGTAGGAATAGATAGCATAATGGCTATGCAAAGAAAATCTCATGCCTGAGGCTCCAAAGTCTCAGGCTCAATCCCCCCCAACACCACCATAAGCCAGAGCTGAGCAATGCTCTGGTAAACAAAAAAAGAAAAAAAAGAAAAAACCTTGTAGCTCAACCCCCAACCACTCTCCTCAGTTTCTATAAAGATCTGTGGGTTTTTCCTTTGAAATATAGAAAACAAGGCAGGGTTTTGTTTTTGTTTTTGTTTTTGTTTTGTTTTGTTTTATTCTTAAGGACTTAGTCCCATTATCTAAATGAAGGTATTTGGGTCTCAAGAAAATGACTCCCCGTCATGACAAATCAAACAAAGAGACATGTATGGGATCATAACCAACCAAAAAGACACAGACAAACCAAGACAAGTGGTACATCATCTGATGTAGGGGTTCATCCTAAACCCATCAAGTCTCCCACACCAGGGGCCACTGGGTTGTTCCTCAAGTTGGGGAATCTCTTGGTAAGTGCAGCTGTCCTACTCCATACAAAGACACAGTGAAACTTGACTTGCACATCTTCTCATTAGATTGATGGCTTCATGTCTTTCCCTCTAGGATCTAGATGGAAATAGATGCCCGGCTATTTTTACTTAGCTGTTTTCAATGAAATTCACAAGATATTTGAAAAATGCTGACTTCTTACTTGAGTGACAGGAGAAGCTGGGAAGAAGATAACAAATCATACAATTTTTGTTGGCAGATCAAGAATAGATGGAAACTGTCAATAAGTATACAGCACCTAGTTTGTAGCAATGTGGTTAGAGAGTCACAACATAGGGTCTAGCGAGGACTAATATTCTGGGAGCTCATGAGTTAGTAAGAAGCTTTTGGCCGAATGGAAATAAAGAATAATAATAGCAGAGTTTGCAGCAAACTATTTAAGTCCTAGAAACCTAAAAAGTACCAGAGTCCTCTGCAGGTGGTTCCAGATTTCCAAGGCTCTCATTTACTCCAACTTCCCTTTCCCACCCTCTGAGAATGTGCAAAGGAGCTATTTTCTGTTTGGGTGGAGACTACAAGCATCATTACTTTCAGACAGTGGAGGATAGAAAGAGAAGTGTTCCCAAGGACAGTAAGGGAAAGCATATGGTAAGACTTGGACTGACTGTGGTATATTGCACCAATGCGAAGAACTCTGGGGAGGAAGGAAGGAAAAAGGCTGGGGTGGAGGGGCAGGGTGTATGATGGTAGAGGAGAGTGTCTTACAGACACTATGGGGAGAGGTTATACCTATGTGTCAACAACTATATAGTAAACCATTAACCCCCTACCCAGCAAAGTGGGGAAAATAGGGAGGGAGAGAGAGAGAGAGAGTGCTGTATTTATTTATGACTCCTACAATGGAATCTAAAGTGTACCACACAAAGACAAATGGTAACTGGATTTTCTGGTGTTGTTTGTATTGAAATATACTTCATAGGTAGTAAAGTTGGTAGACTGCCTTGTACTGATTTTAGATTGATTACCTAGTTTTGCTAGGATGATACTTCACTTTAAGCTATGAGACTGCAGGGCTTTTGTTTTTGTTTTTAGAACAAATGAATACATTCCCAAGAACAGAATTGGGACTAATTGAGCCTGCTATGAGCACAACTCCACTTCCTCATTTTGCAAGTATGCCTATGATTTAAGAGGAACATAAAGTTAGTTCTGAGAAGGGAATCACAGGTTACTGTAGCAAATTGGGGCTGGGTGGTGGCTCACCTAGTAGAGTGTACATTTTTTTAGAAGAATTTATTTATTTATGAGAAAGATAGGAGAGAGAGAAAGAACCAGACATCACTCTGGTAATGTGCTACTGGGGATGGAACTTGTGACCTCCTGCTTGAGAATCCAAAGCTTTATCCACTGTGCCACCTCCCGGACCACAGTAGAGTGTACATGTTACTATGTACATGTTACTTAGCGTCATCCCACCAATCCCTACCTGCAGAAGTGAAGCTTTAAGAATGAGAAAGCAAAGCTGCAGGTATTTCTTTTTCTGTCCCTTTCTCTACCTCTCCTTCCTTTAACTTCTCTCTATCAAATAAAGATAATAAATACGTTTTAAAAAAATAAGTAATTATACATGTAGATTTAGTATTCAAAGAAAAAGTCAATTGAAGATAAGGAAACTGTTTCTAGACTTAGGCTATCAATATTCCAATCTGTATCTCATTTTGTGAGAAAATATAGTAAGTATAGCTAGGTCTTCTGGTTTTTTTAAAAACTTTTTCTTGGGGGTCGGGCGGTGGCGCAGTGGGTTAAGCGAATGTGGCACAAAGCGCAGGAACCGGCGTAAGGATCCCGGTTCGAGCCCCCGGCTCCCCACCTGCAGGGGAGTCGCTTCACAGGCGGTGAAGCAGGTCTGCAGGTGTCTATCTTTCTCTCCTCCTCTCTGTCTTCCCCTCCTCTCTCCATTTCTCTCTGTCCTATCCAACAACGAATTGCATCAACAAGGGCAATAATAATAACCACAACGAAGCTACAACAAGGGCAACAAAAGGGGGAAAAAAATGGCCTCCAGGAGCGGTGGATTCATGATGCAGGCACCGAGCCCAGCAATAACCCTGGGGAAAAAAAAAAAACTTTTTCTTGTAGCAATGACAAATGAATATACCTCTATCTGGACACAGAATGGCATTCATTATTAACCTCTTAACTGTATCAGGAGTTCTAATTTGGTCATGGGGGAGACAGATTTTTCCTCATTAGAGCTAATTGGTACCTTTGTTTCATATGGTCTCATGAGCTAAGCTCACTGGGACAACTTGTAGTTTCAATAACAGAATCTGCCTCAATGAAGAAGAAGCATACTGTTAGCTTATATTGGACATCACTCTGTTGTGGATTTTTTAGTCCAAAAGGTGGACATAGAGTCGAGGAGATGCACAAAGGATAGTGTACTAGGCTTGCATGTCTGAGACTGAATTCTCAAGTTCATTCTCTGACACCACCATAAACTAGAGCTGAGAAGTGTTCTGGTCTCTCTCTCACTCATTAAAATAAATAAGTAAATCTTTTTTAAAAATTGGAAGTAGAAGGAGCATTCAAGATAGGGAGCAAGGTTAATTTTGTTAGAACTCAACCATTTGAGATGCATTATTAATTAAGAAAGTTAATAGAAGACCACATAAAGTGTTGCCATTGAAATGACCACGTGAAGACTGCATAGAAACAATTTTCTTGATTTGAATTAATTGGGAGAAAACAGGATTTAAGCTGTGTGAACTGTATCTGTAACTAAACGAAATAGTGCAGAGCACCAACAGACTAGCAAGTCACAAAATATAAAGAGGTCACCATTTTATCTGAGAAGTTATTATGACACTCCTATTATCTCTCAAGCTTTTTATAATGACTTTGTCTTTTTAAATTGACGGAGAAAGTGTGATGTTTATTTGCCGTTTGAAAAGCTCAAAGGTCTGGGTTTACTGCTAACCACTCTTGTCAAAGTTCAGAAATGGGAAGCCAGGCCACAGTTAGAGGTATAAATCCACATAGCTAGCACCATCGCCTTTATCAAGAGAGAAATTATGAAGAAAGTAACGAGCGTCTGCATAGCTCCTGAACACAGGAAGAATCCCACAGTCACGCTGCTTAATAAGCCATGCACAGATACACAGTCTTGTGTTTTGTTGTTGTTGTTTTGTATTTGTTTTTCTTTTGCTCTTGGGTTTGGAACAACACTTATTTGTCCCCAGTCTTCAACATGTGTGATGCTCTTTTGTTAAAGAGAGTAAGATCTTGCTAACTTGTCTCTATCCTCACCAGCAGTTTATCTTCTCCCAGTCTTGCATGTTAGGGCTGCCTGTGTTAGGGAGAGCTCTGCTAGCTCATTCCCAGACAATACTTCATCTGCCTGGGAAGGGGCTGAAGGAACCAACAATTCTGTGTCTTTGTCAAGTTTGTGTTTATACATTTTATATAGAGAGTGAAGGCTATCCCAGCTGTTCCCAAAGTGTGGGCATCTGGCCAGCAGCATCTTTTCAACTAGGAATCTTTGTACTCAGAGAGTTCCATGGTAGAGCACAAGACTTGTATGTAGGTTTGGGGAGATAGCTGAGTGGTTATGCAAATAGACTTTCATGCTTAGGGAATCAAAGTTCCCAGGTTCAGTCCCTGGCACCAGCATAAGCCAGAAGTGAGCAAACTGAGAGAGGGGGGGGGGGGAAGGAGAGAGAGAGAGAGAAAGAGAGAGAGAGAGAAGGGAAGGAAAGAAGGGAAAAAAAGAGAAAGAAGGGGAGAGAGAAGACTTGCATAACTGAGATCCCATGTTAGATCCCTGGCAAGGTATATATGTCAAAGCAGAGTAGAGCTCTGGTCTCGACGTCTTTTGTTATCTCTCTTTCTCAAAAAATAACAATCTTTTTAAGGAAATCAAAATAGAGTTAGAGTCAGAGGAACAGTTCACTAAGTCAGATGTCTATATCGCCACACAAGTGGCTCAGCTTCAAATTCCAGGCCCTCATGGACAATATCATGACAATGGGATTAATGCTTTCTCCACATATGAATGAATGAAAATGTAGTCTGGAAAGAGTGAATTGTCCCCCCAACTCATCAAAAATGAATAGATACATAAATAACTTGACCTTGCTTTCACTCTACTAAGAAACTTGAGGCCTTTTCTCTTTTAATCGGGGGATTAATGGTTTACAGTAAATACAGTTTTAATGCATGTGTAAAATCTCTCAGTTTTCTGTAAGACACTGTCAACCCCCAGACTTGAGATGGTTTTAGTCCAGCCGGCATTCAGGCTAATATTTCTGCCTGGCACACCACCTTAACCACTTGGTGATATTGTTGTGGTTTGGTTTGGTTTGGTTTGGTATTTTTGGTCATCACTGGAGCTTTACCATTCCACATCGACTTTTTTAGACAAGGAAGGAAAGCACCAAAAGCTTTCATCAGCCTGGTCAAGGCCAGGCTTGAACCTGGATATGACAAAACTACAACACCGTCCACGTGAGCTACCTTGCCAGCCCTCAACCACTTATTTATTAGAAAATCTTAAAGTTAGGGCCAGGCAGTGGTGCACTCAGTAGAGTGCACATATCACCATGCACAAGGACGTGGGTTCAACCCCTCAGCTCCCACCAGCAGGAGGAAAGCTTTATGAGTGGTAAAGCAGGTCCTTGTACATGGTAATGTGGCAATATATGCAGTCCACTGGGTGTGCCGCCACCACTTGGACTCCAGAGTGGCTGTTAAAACTGGCTCTACTTATTAACACAATAACAAGATCTGTAATCTAAAGATGGCTGAGAACAAGGGTTATAGAAATGTTTCTTTAACAGATGATTAATCTGAAAAGCAAGAAAAATTCTGAATAATCTATTCTGCACTTCAGTCACTCTTAAGGTTACCAAACAATTCACACTGACACAAAAGAATCTTTTTATTCAAACGATGGCTCTCCTCATTCTTACTCTGCTCTAACACTTCTCTCTGAAGAGAGCTGAGGCTCCACCTGATGTTCACCAAAACAGACTAAGAAGCAAGTCCTGGGCAAAATGAACACCTGTCATTATAAAGCGGCTTAAGAACAGAATCTTGTATCAAAGGCCAGCACAGTACCCAAAATGTTAAGATGAAACAGCACCGAAGAACACTGCTGCAAAGATAGTCTCATGTGGAACTAAAAATAGCCCCTAGCCAACTAAAGAATATAATTCATCAGTTTTGCTGCTTTTTTTTTTTTTTTTTTTTTTTTTTTTTGCTATTTTTAGTCTTAAGGAACTGGAATTATAAGACAGGCATGATTTTTCTGATGAAAAAAATATCTTGGCTACAAATCTTTCTCGAAGTCAAATGATCTTAACTGAACTTCTTTCAGACATGTTGGATAGTGTCTTTGACTTCACTGGTCTCAGCTAAAAGGGTAGCAGGCTGGAGGCCTGCTCACTGTCAACATCCGGGGGTTTCTCTCTTTAGAGACAATCTACAGCCAGATGCTAGAGTGAACGATGTAGACAACTTGTCTCTCTAAACACACCGGTCAAGGGCAAGACCAGGCAGGAATGAGGGAGTATCTGTCAGGAAGAGATGAGAGTCCACACAGAAGCTGCCTTTCACTGAGCTTTGAACAATGAGAGAAGTAAAGATCCTACAGTTCTTAGAAGGTGATTTCCTCAGGAAATCTACCTAAATAGAAGTCTTTTCTTTAACATTCACTAGATGTGGCTTTTCTTTCTTTCTTTTATATTTTTGTAATTATTTTTTATTTATAAAAAGGCAACATTGACAAAACCATAGGATAAGAGGGGTACAACTCCACACAATTCCCACCACCAGAACTCCATATCCCACCCCCTCCCCTGATAGCTTTCCTATTCTTTATCCCTCTGGGAGTATGGACCCAGGGGCATTATGGGGTGCAGAAGGTGGAAGGTCTGGCTTCTGTAATTGCTTCCCTGATGAACATGGGTGTTGCCAGGTGGATCCAAACTCCCTCTCTTTCCCTAGTGGGGCGGGGCTCTGGGGAAGTGGGGCTCCAGGACAGTTGGTGGGGTTGTAGATGTGGCTTTTCTTTTCTTTTCCTTTCATTTCTTTTACCTTTTTTTTTTCTTTTTTTCTTTTTTTGCCTCTAGGGTTATTGCTGAGGCTTGGTGCCTGCACTGCGAATGCACTGTTCCTGGAGGCTATTTTTTTCCCTTTTGCTGCCCTTGTTGTTCATCCTTGTTATTATTATTGTTGTTATTGCTGTCATTATTGTTGGATAGGACAGAGAAAAGTCGAGAGAGGAAGGGGAAATAGAAATGGGGAGAGAAAGATAGACACCTGCAGACCTGCTTCACCGCTTGTGAAGCAACTTCTTTGCAGGTGGGGAGCCTAGGCTGGAATCCGGAATCCTTAAGCCAGTCCCTGCACTTTGCGCTATGTGCACTTAACCTGATGCGCTACTGCCTGCCCCCTAGGTATGGTTTTTCAAGTCCTCATCTCTGTTTCTGTCCTTCATGAAAATAAATAAGATATTTTTTAAAAGTAAAGATCATTTCCACAAAAATAAATATGCAGAAAGTTTCTACCAACCTATACAGTCTCTTTGTACTCCTTCCTTTTGTTGAATCTGCTTCCATGATTACAGATTAGTTTTATACGTTCGAACTACAGATCTGTAAGGCCCAATGAAAACCCTAGATATGGGTGAAGACAAGGAATGAATACACAGGATCAAATTAGATTCACCAGGGAGATCTTCAGACAAGGTGGATCATGAGTGGGGTAATGATATTCTCCCAAGACTGTTAGTTTGCACCTGGCATGCGACATATGTCCAAGTTCACACAATAAATAATGTGGTCTCTCTGGACACAAGAAGATTAAACGGTGAAGTGTGTTCTCCTGGCAGGGACTGTGTGAGCAAGGAGATGTCATGGGATAGGGTTGATTCTGAGAGCCAATATGTTTAGGGTGAGGACCATCTTACCTTCCAGGTAGCGCAGTGGATTAAGCGCACTTGGCGCAAAGCGCAAGGACACGTGTAAGGATCCTGGTTGGAGCCCCCGGCTCCCCACCAGCAGGGGGGGTCGCCTCACAAGCGGTGAAGCAGGTCTGCAGGTGTCTTTCTCTCCCCCTCTCTGTCTTCCCCTCCTCTCTCAATTTCTGTCCTATCCAACAACAACGACGACAATAACAACAACAATAATAACAATAACAATAAACAACCAGGACAACAAAAAGGGAAATAATAGCCTCCAGGAGCAGTGGATTTGAGTGCAGGCACCAAGCCCCAGCAATAACCCTGGAGGCAAAAAAAAAAAAAAAAGTGCCATATTTTGGGACTGGGTGGTGGTGCACCTGATTGAGCATACATGTTACAATGCACAAGGACCTGGGTTCAAGCCTCAGGTCCCCACCAGTAGGGGGAAAGCTTTGCTAGTGGTGAAGCAGTGCTGCAGATGTCTCTCTTTCTCTCTTACCCTCTGTCTCCCCTACACTATCAATTTCTGTCTGTCTCTATCAATAAAGAAACATAATTTAAAAAAATGTTTTAAGTGTCATATTTTGATCCAGAAATTCTGCTTCTGAGAGTGTCTCCCTGAAGAGCAAATCAGTACTGCAAAGATTACCTTAAAATTTGCATGTTCATATGTGTTCCAGTATTAACTAAACTCCTCTGGATAAACTAGAAAAGAATGAACCCTCTTTAAATGAAACAGCTTTACTTTTCTTCTAAGGAGCAAATCACAGAGAATTCTCCAGGCATGAAACAACTGATTCTCAAATACCGCCTTGTCAGTTTTCAATATTTGCCACAGCTGTATTTGATTTGAAACTCGTGCTTGACATCTTTTAAACACAGACTGGGGGTGGGGGGGAGGGGGAGGGACTGGACGGTGGCCCATTGGGTTAAGTGCAAGGGCCCCCCTGCCCCACATGCAGGTGTGTTACTTCACAAGCAGGTCTGCAGGTGTCTCTCTCCCACTCTGTCACCCCTCCCCTCTCAGTTTCTCTCTGTCCTATCAAATAAAAATGAAAAAAAAAAATGACCGCCTGGAGCAGTGGATTGTAGTGCCAGCACCAACCCCCAGTGACCACACACACACATATACACACACACACACACACACACTGGTGTCAGTTTTAACACTATGAATGAATTTAAGATGCTTCTCCATTATATGAATTTTTAGCTAATTTTAATGCACTTATCTCTTGATAATTGCAAATACCACAGATTTTTAAATGTATCTGCATACAGTTGTTTCAAATGCTATCATAATTTCTAATTCCATGTTTTTGTTTGTTCTTCCTGATCTTGCTTTATTATTCTAATTTTTTTATCTATAAAAAGGAAACACTGACAAAAACCATAGGATAAGAGGAGTACAACTCCACATAATTCCTACCACCAGAACTCTGTATCCCCTCCCCTCCCATTATTCTAATTTTAGCCACTAGTTTTTATTCTCTCAGCTAGTTTGTGTCTTAGATCTTATTACTTTTATCCTTACTTTTATTTCTATCTTAAATATTAATCTATCTAGCTCATTTATCTTACCTGTCTACTTATCTAACTTTTTTTTTTTTAACTTTTAAAAAGTTATCTTTATTTTGGATAGAGACAACCAGAAATCTAGAGGGAAGGGCCATATAGAGAGGGAGAAAGACACTTGCAGCACTGCTTCACCATTCACAAAGCTTTCATCCTGCCTGGGGCTCAAACCTAGATTCTTGCATATTGTACCATGTGCACTCAATTAGATGCACCACCAACTGGCCTCATTTTTTTTTTTTTTTAACCAGAGCATTGTTCAGCAGTGATGCAGGGCATTGAATCTGGAACTTTGGAGTCTCAGGCATGAGAGTCTTTTTGCATAACCATTATGCTGTCTACCCTGCCCATTATCTAACTTCCTCATACATTTCTTTTCAATCTTACTTATTCCTTTTTAAAAATGAATGTACTAAAGTTATAAACACACTTGTAAGCACACATATTTGAATTCCAGGCATTTTGTATTTTACAACCCTCTTGGAATATATTTATTTGTGGTAGAGGTATATACTAAGGCAGACCATCCTAAGTGTGATTTTGTTTATTTTCTTCCTAATAGTTCTATTAGATTCCCCTTAATAATATCCTGGCTTTGGTTATAAGTAAAGTCAAAATAATAAATGTATTTTCTCAGTGAATTGTTTCTTGAATTATTAATGACTGATCTTTTTTTTATTCTATTCAGGTTTTATATTTTATTTTCATGCTATTAATACTGTTACAAAAAGATATCTCATGAGTGGGATATCTTTTCTCCATTTTTGTAATGTAACCTTTTATTTTAAATCAATCACGTATTCACAGAACTTCAACAACACATTCACATGTATATGAATTCTTATACTAACCTCCTTTGCTGTTTATTTACATCCTGTAGGAAGACATGTCTGCCATAAATTTCTAAAATATGATGCTTCCAACGTTTTCTTGGCATTACATTTCTTCATGCATTCTGAATAATTGCTTTGCAGCCTTTTTGACTGCTGTTGCTTGCTTCCGTCCTTTTGCTGTGTTCACGTCACACTGTCCAGTAGTTAGATCACTGGTTGCAAGGACACACTGGGAATCTGATGCAAAACCAACTATCCATCCCAGGAGGGCTACTGGAGATACTGCAGTTCTTTGTCTGCGCCGTTAGGTGGCTTGTTTTGTGCGGTTGTACCTCCAAAGTCTGCCTTTCTTAAGCTCTGGTGTCACAGAAACCCTGTGCCAAGCCACACAGAGTTTGCCTTGTATTTCAGACGCAGAGAATCCCCATCAGCCCTTGCTTCAGCAGTGAGCCAGCTCTGGCCCCTGCTTTGTGTAGTGATTTTCTCCCTCCAAGTCAGAGTCCTCACTCTCTGCCTCTCCAAAACCACAGAGCTGGCCCCTAGCCTACATCAGATTCGATTCTGCTTTCTATTTCTACTTCAGTTTTTCCAGTTCATACATCATTTACCACTGTTGCCTGTTTGGACAGAAGGATTATCCCAAAGAATGAAGTCAATGCCCACTTCAGTGGGGATTTTGCATTCATTCAGGATCAAAGGAGTTAAGAAGAAAAATATAATTTGACATGTTAGAATTTTTTTTTTCTGCTGAAAAACATAGTAACCATGTGCTCTGATAAGTGAGTCATGACTCCCCTGTCTTCAATGGCTAATAGGTGGTATTTTTGAAAAACTCTGTAGAGAAATAGCCCACTAGGCATTCTATTAAATGTTGTGACTTTTTTCTCTGTAAAAACTGGGATTTCTTCCAAGTTTGTGTCCAGGCTCGTAGTCTTTTTCACTTTCTTGAGTGTGGCGACAACCATGAGGAAAACTAGAACCGCAGTATTTTGCCAACCAAGTAATAGCAGATGCAGGAAGCAGCAGAAAAATAAGAATATCAGAAGTCAGAGAGATTTAATCTCTCTTAGTTACATTCCCTGCTGGAAGGTTGATCTTCCTCCTTGGGAAATGCAAGAAGAATGGAGTGGGAGCTCATTTGCTTAGAGCAATTGGTTATGGGGGAGGAAAAAAAAATTCTGTGCCACAGGGAATAATTTTTTTTTTAACCTAAAAGCCTGTTTTTAGTTTTAGCCTCATGCTGCTGCTTCTAATTCTCTCTGAGCCTGATGCCCCTGACATTTTCTGCAACGAAATTCATGCTGAAGGGAAGGCTTTTCCTGGAGTGTTCATTTCTTATATTAAATTCAATGAAATATTAAGGTCCTGAATTTTAAAATGTTAAAACAATAGAAATAACTTGTGTATAATTCAGAGCCTTATATTTGAGGAATTGTCAGACTGGAATTCATCATAATTATTTCTAGTTTATCAGCATATCAAAGATGGTGAGAATGGTGAGCTGTGCCTATCTAGCTGAGGCAAGTTACAGTTCAAATAACAGGAGGCATGGTGTGATAAATCAAACCATCTCTTGGAGCTTGAAGGAATCATGTTAAGTGAGAGCAGTCAGAAAGAGAAGGTAGAATATGGGGTGATCTCATTCACAGACAAAAGTTGAAAAATAAGAACAGAAGGAAAAACACTAAGCAGAACTTGGACTGCAGTTGGTGTATTGCATCAAAGTAAAAGGCTCTGGGGTGGGTGGGGAGAGAGTTCAGGTCCTGGTACATGATGGCAGAGAAGGACCTAGAGGGGGGCTAATTGAGTTGTTATTATGTGCAAAACTGAGAAATGTTACACATGTACAAACTACTGTATTGGACTGTGGACTGTAATCCATTAATCCTCCAATAAAGAAAAAAAATCACTTTTTTTTTTTTGGTGCTGGTGATTTTTCCATAGTGGTTTTAAGAGATCCATCGTTTAGGCTACAGAGATAGTTCACCAGGGAGGATGTTCAGCCCAAGTTCAAGCCCAAGCATCAGATAGGAAATGCTACAGCAGTGGAGGAAGCTCAAGTTTCATTGCTTTAATAAGCTACACCATACATGGCTATATATATATATTAGCAATTAGACAGAACTTTGATACTTTGTTTTCAGAGAAAATTTACAGTGGTCCAGGAGGTGGTGCGATGGATAAAGCAATGGACTCTCAAGCATGAGGTCCCAAGTTCAATGCCCAGTATCACATGTACCAGAGTGATATTTTCGGGGTGTCTCCCTCCTTCTCCATCAGGGTGTCCTCCAGGGGAAAGGTAACGGGCTGGTTCTTTCTCGCTCACGACAGGGGTGACACGAAGTAAAAGACACCAGGGGACTCTTAGCGTGAATCTAGAATCTGAGTCCTTGAGTCCCAGAATCCTAGAGTCCGTTTATTAGCAAAGTGGACATGAGTTAAATAGAAAAGCAATGGAGGTAATTATTGTTGCAATATGACAGAAATTACATGCCCCTAAGGTAGGGGGTTGGTATGACAGGAATTGATGAGATACAAGACAGTTATTTTCCATTACACAAGCAACTTAATTATCCAAAGGTATTTGAGAGAAGCATAGGGGTTAAACCCGTAGGGTGAGACAGAGAGAAGATGGATATCAAAAGGCCATATAGTTCGGCATTTCTCTTGTCTGGGGTCTGAGGTGTGTGATGAAGTGTGTGATAAGGTGTGTTCTTCTGTGATCAGAAGGTGACTTTGAATGAGTGAATCTGTGGCCATGTGGCCTGCAGTTAATGGAGGGAAGTACTGGGGTATCTGTGGGCCGGAGAGTCAAGAAGGAAAGAACCAAGTCTGAGTTTCCCCCCTTATGCTTACCTCGGTTGAGAGAGACTTAACAAGAGGTTATCTTCTCAGACCTCCATCCAAAGATGGGGGTGGTTCTCCCTAAGCTCTATCAGGCTCACACATGTTCCCAACATGAAATGTAGTTCTCTTTCTCACTAATAAATAAATAATTTTTTTCTTGCCTCTAGGGTTATTGCTCAGGCTCAGTGCCTGCACTATGAATCCACTGCTCCTGTGGCCATTTATTTGTTTGTTTATTTATTTATTTACTTAGTTACTTATTTTGGATATAACAGAGAGAAATTTTGAGGGGAGGCAAATATATACAGGTAGAGTGAGGGAGAGAGAGAGAGAGAGAAGTAAACACCTGCAGACCTGCTTCACCACTTGTGAAGTGGGGAGCTGGGGGCTCAAACTGGGATTCTTACACAGGTCTTTGTGATTCGTACTATGTGTGCTTAACCCGGTGCACTACCACCCAACCCCCAATAAATAAAATCTTTAAAACAAAACAAGAGGACGTCAGGCAGTAGCTCAGTGGGTTAAGCACAAATGGCACAAAGCGCAAGGACCAGCGTAAGGATCCTGGTTCAAACCCCCCAGCTCCCCACCTGCAGGTCTTCAGGTGTGTATCTTTCTCTCCCCTTCTCTGTCTTCCCCTCTTCTCTCCATCTCTCTCTGTCCTATCCAATAACAATGTCATCAATAACAAGAACAGTAATAACTACAACAACAATAAGACAACAAGGGCAACAAAAGGGAATAAATAAATATTTTTTAAAAAGTTTAAAAAAAAACAAGAAAAATGTATGAATATTGGGTTCTTGCAAGTTTAAGTAAAGACACATGCATGCACACAGTGTATATGTGTAGCCATAACATTTATGTGCATACATGATTAGAAGCTAATAGGGTTCTATACTACTCCCACCACCAAAGTTCTGTGCCCCACTATAGTTATAACCACCATAGTTCTCCCAAGTTCTTTTTATTTCTTTTTTTAAATTATTTTTTAAATTTATTTATTTTTTTTATTTTTTCCCTTTTGTTGCCCTTGTTTATCGTTGTTGTTATTGCTGTCATCATTGTTGGATAGGACAGAGAGAAATGGAGAGAGGAGGGGAAGGTAGAGGGGGGAGAGAAAGATAGACATCTGCCGACCTGCTTCACCGCCTGTGAAGTGACCCCTCTGCAGGTGGGGAGCCAAGGGCTCAAACTGGGATCCTTGCTCTGGTCCTTGTGCTTTGCGCCATGTGCACTTAACCCGCTGCGCTACCGACCGACTCCCCCCAAGTTCTTAGAGACTGATTGGTTACTTTTTTTTTTTTTTGCAAGTTCATGTGTTTCAGTTCTTTATATTACACATACAAGTGAAACTATCTGGTACTTGTCTTTCATTTCCTTACTTACTTCACTAAGTGCAATCAACTCCAGCTCATTCATCTTGTCCTGAAGGATATAATATAGCTGTTTAAATTGACAAGTAGTACTCACTCCATTGAGTGTATGCTCCATCACTTCTTTATCCAGTTATTTGTAGACAGACATTTCAGTTGCTTCTATATTTTGGCTATTGTGAATAATGCAGCTTATGAACATGGGCGGGGGGTACATATGCCCTTTCAAATTATAGTGTTTTCATGACTTCTGGATAAGTGTCTACCAGCGGTGTTGCTGGATCACAAGGTAACTCCATTTTAATTTATTTTAGTATTCTCCATACTGTTTCCCATAATGTCTGCCCCAGTTTGTATTCCCACCAACAACATAACTGAGTTTCGAGTTTCTGTCTCTCCACATCCTCATCAACACATCATTTTATCGATGTCGGCCATGCTGACTGTTGGGAGGTGGAGTCTGAATATGATTTCAGTTTCTCCAACACCTCATTCTTTCAGGCCAGTCTTTAGAATATTTTTAAATCCCTATGTTTATCTATAAAATTGCTAATTATGCAAAGAACACTACAAAATTATTATCATGACATAAAATAAATAGTGAATTCTCTGAACTTTTTGAAAGCCAAGCCTTTGGAGCCCTTTGGGAAGAAGCTTGTTTCAAGAGTTTCAAAAGCATTAGGTAGATCCAGACTATCACCCACCTCTGTCACCAACTCAGAGAGACCCTGTAGACTTTTCCTTGCATTTCCTTCCCTGTAAAGTGAAGATGTGTTCTGATCACAAGCTTTGTGTGATGTCAATACTTTTTTGACCAACAGCACATTAGAAGCTAGGAGAGATGGTATTGAAATAAGAAAATTTGATGTATGTGAAACACAAGCTTGTTTCACTTAGAAACAAACTATATGCCCAGTGACAGATACGTAGCAAAAAGTAATAATAATAGTTATGTTGTATTGTGTATACACGATAGAACACTGTTCAGCTGCAAAAGTGATAAAGTCAGCTCCTTGGCCTCTTGACAGAACTTGGAGGAATCACGTTAAGGGAGATAGGCCAGAAAGAAAAGGATGAATACTGGCTGATCTCACCCATAGGTGGAAACTAGAAACAAGAAAGGGAAAACTCAAGCTTAAGCTTGGACTGGGTGGTTTTTACTTTGCAAGAAATTAAAGGTCTCTGGGGAAAGGAGAGACGGGAGGGTTGAAGAGGGCATCAGCGACTCAGTGCAGGGTGGCAGAGAAAGACTTGGGTGGGTGGTGGCAGTGGTATGCAGACACACCCTGGGGAGATGAGAGATTGTACATGTGTTAACTACTGTCCTGTAACCCACTATTTCCAAATCATAAGATGATTTGGGAAAAACAAAAGAATATTTTGAACCAGGTGGTATGCAACAGAAACTAGATAGTAAAGCTATAGAAATCAGATAATGAACTGAGCTCTTTCTAAGAAGAGCAAGCTCATCTGACATTAGCTTGGTTTTAGTGGGTGCATACAGGTTGTGGAGCTGTGCTTCCTAAGACCTTCCTTTTCCTCTCTCCTCAACCCTTCCCAGGTGTCACCTACTTAGACTCCTACAGATATTGATTCTCTAGTCAAATGCTTTTTTTTTTTTTTTTTTTAATCAGAGCACTGCTCAGCTCTGGTTTATGGTGGTGTGGGAGACTGAACCTGGGACTTGCGAGCCTCAGGCATGAGAGTCTCTTTGCATAACCATTATGCTATACCTCCACCCATAGTCAAATGCTCTTGACTGAGTATCAGGGGAGAGGCATATACTCAATGTTCATTGCACAAAAGATTAAGAAACAAAGACAGCATATCAACAAACTTTATAATTGAGAGGTCTTGAATACAATAAAGCATTGTTTATTTATCTGTTTTTTTTTCAATGTCAGACTTTACTTTTTTTTTCCCAGTTCTGACAGTGCAGGGAATTGAGCTTGGGACTTTAGAGCCTCAGGCATGACAATCTCTTTGCTTAACCATTCATTACACTACTCCCCCAACCCCAAGACTTTACCTTTTTTTTTTTATCGCTTTACTGGGGTGTGCATTAATGGTTTACAGTATAGTTATTGACACCTGAGTATAACTTCTCATCACCTTGTGATAATGTGTCTACAAAATATTCTTACCAACTTAGATCCTTTTACACTATCATGTACCAGGACCATCAAATCATTTCCAGAGTCCTTGCTTTGGTGCAATAAGCCATACTCAGTCTAAGTTTTACTTTCTGTTTATCTTAGAAGAGCACTACTCATTTCTGGCATATGGTGGCACCTGGGATTGAACCTAGGACCTCAGTGCCTCAGGTATAAATTTCTTTTGCATAACTCTTATGTTATCTCCCTGGCCCATCTACTAATTTATTTATTTATTTATTTACTTTTGCCTCCAGGGTTGCCTCCTGGGACTCCGTGCTCGCACTTTGAATTCACTGCTCCTGGCGGCCATTTCTTACATTTTATTGGATAAGAGGATGAGGCAGAGAGAAATTGAAAGAGGAGGGGGAGATAGGGAGAGAGAAAGACACCTGCAGACCTGCTTAACAGTTCATGAAGTAGACCTGCTGCACATGGGGGGTGGGAGCTTGAGTCCAGGTCCTTGTGCTTAGTTCTATGTGCACTTAGCCAGCTGTGTCACTGCCTGGCCCCTGGTTTACTTATGTTTAAAAGACTGACTTACTTATTAATGAGAGAGAGAGAGAGAGAGAGAGAGAGAGAGAGAGAATTACTCTGCTAGCTATGATTCCATGAACCCAATTTGGTACCTCAGGCTTGAAAATCCAGGGTTTTCTCCCACTGTGCCACTTCTCAGGCCAGTCACCAGGCATCCTTTTAGAAATTTTGGAAATCATCTTCCCATTTAAAGGGACATCTGCAGAGCAATTCCTACTATAGCCAATGCAAAGTTTTGCATGAAAAATCTCCACAAACACTATACCACAGTAAGAATTTACAATACACAGGGCCAGGCAGTGACACACCTGGTTAAGTGCATACATTACAGTGTACAAGGACTCAGGTTCAAGCCCTTGGTCCCCACCTGCAGGGGGAAATTTCCAGAAGTGGTAAAGCAGTGCTGCAGGTGTCTCTCTGTCTCTCTCCCTATGACCCCCTACCCCTCTCAATCTCTCTCTCTGTTTCTATCCAATAATAAATAAATAAAATTTTTAATTTTTTTTTAAATGAAAAGAAGAATTTACAGTACAAAGAAAACCAAGCCTAACACATAGTCAATTACCTGGATCTCAAAGCTATTCTCCCCAATTTTAAGAAAGTTTAAACTCAAGTGGGGAAAGTAATCAGTGGACCCTATGCAGGGGTGGGGAGAAAAGTTGCCTTTGTTAACCTATACAGTTTTTGCCTGTCTCTGGTCATGCCAAACCTTCACTTTTTTAAAAAAATTTTATTTATAAAATGGAAACACTGACAAAACCATAGGATAAGAGGGAGTACAGTTCCACACAATTCCTACTACCAGAACTCCATATCCCATCCCCTCCCGATAGCTTTCCTATTCTTTATCCCTCTGGGAGTATGGACCCAGGATCATTATGGGTTGCAGAAGGTGGAAGGTTTGGCTTCTATAATTGCTTCCCCACTGAACATGGGCATTGACAGGTCGATCCATACTCCCAGCCTGCCTCTCTCTTTCTCTCATGGGGCGGGGCTCCAGAAAAGCAGGGCTCTAGGACATATTGGTGGGGTCATCTGCCCATCACTTTTTCAATGCTATTTCCAGAGATAACCTTTCTGTCTTTTTCTCTGTGTCCTTGCATTTGTATCCCTTTACACATACTCTTTGAAGAGCAAGATTTATTTTTATCCTGCCCCATTTGGAAATGGATAGGAGATGATTGCTTAGGCATCTTAGACAATTTTGTACTCAAGGAACTCAAAATATGCTTCTCCTGAGCCTTGGCTGGGTCTGAGCTGAGCCCAAATATGTGGCTATATTCTCTTTATTCTCTAAGTGGCTATATTCTCTATATTCTCTAAGTCCTTTTAAACAGCAGCTTTTGCCAACTTGCTTAGTAACAAGGTCAACTTTTCAAGCCAGATAAACTTCACTTTAATAATAATTCTGAATTTAAAGAAAAATTACCCAAAAAAAATGTAGTCAGAGGGTCACATACCAAAACCCAGTTCCCCTTTATTAGTATCTTGCTTTATTAGTATCTTGCTTTATTAATATCTGCTGTGCAACTCAGGCATCAAAGTTCAACATCCTTAAGGAAACACTCACGAAAGACATATCTCTGATATCTGATTACTGTAAAAAATGGCGACTAATTCCTAGCACTGCTAAAACGGTATCATCTGTTTTCCATCTACTCCATGCCTCGGCCTCACGTGAGCTTAATGTGTAGCTTGGCGATACGAGAATCCGGCATGAAGCCCAGCCAGTCTATCTTGGCGTTACTCTCGATCGCACCCTGTCATTTCACGAACATCTCATAAAAACTGCAGCAAAGGTGGGCGCGAGGAATAACATCATTGCAAGACTGGCCAGCTCCTCATGGGGCACGAGCGCTTCCACACTACGATCATCATCTCTGGCATTATGCTATTCCACTGCAGAATACTGTGCCCCAGTATGGTTCCCTAGCCCCCATGTCCACTTGGTCGATTCCAAATTATATTCCTCCATGAGGATAATTTCTGGAACCATCCGTTCCACCCCGGTCCCATGGCTGCCAGTTCTTAGCAACATCGCCCCGCCAGATATTCGTCAGGATGCGGCATCATCTAAGTTCATTTCCCACGTCTACGCTCGACCGGACCTGCCAATATACGCGGATATCTTTGCCCACCCTGTCCAATGCTTGACGTCTCGTCACCCAATCTGGTCCCCTACACCTACACTGAACTTCTCTGTTCCAGACTCTTGGAAACAGAGTTGGCAGTCAGCTGAGGTAAAGAACAAACACCTCATCACAGACCCCTGCAAGCGTCCACCCGGCTTTGACCTAGCACGTTATGATTGGGCCCTCCTCAATCGCTATGGAACAGGCCATGGCCGGTGCGCCGCTATGTTCCATCGCTGGGGAGCCAGAGACGACCCGAACTGCCCCTGTGGCTCCAGACAGACTATGACCCACATAGTCAACGACTGCCACCTCTCCAGATTCAAAGGAGGTCTCGAAACTTTACATCAGGCTCAACCTGATGCTGTTGACTGGCTACGGAAGAAGGGCAAACGCTAGAAGAAGAAGAAGTATCTTGTGTTCTTCTTTTTTTTTCCTTCAGTTCCAACACCAATTTTTTTCAATAAATGACGAATTATGGGATTTTTGTTGTGACAAGGGTATATTTTCACATTTCCCCAAGATAAGTATCAGTACATTCCACTTTCAACCAAACCAGTATCTTATTTCACCCAAGCAATTTAGGTGACTAACCTCCCCTTAGTAACCTTCCGGTCCCCCTTCTGAATCCCTAAATCTGCTGTGATAAACTGTAGTCCACTGAAGATCCAACTTAACACCTTTCTACTTGTCACAGCTGTTGAGCCAGCGGTGATTCAAGACTACTAACTGAAGTCTGGCTTTTTGTGTATCTGATTCAAATGGCTTGATTTATAGTACAGATATTTTAGAACAGAATATCCCCAATTCCTCTTTCTCATACCTATGACATTTCTTTTTCTCCAGATTTATTTTATAAATTTTATTTACTATTATTATTTTTTTGCCTCCAGGGTTATTGATGGGGCTCGGTGCCTGCACCATGAATCCACTGCTCCTGGAGGCTATTTTTTTCCTTTTTGTTGCCCTTGTTGTTTTATAGTTGTTGTGGTTATTATTATTGTTGTTGTTATTGATGTCGTTGTTGTTGGATAGGACAGAGAGAAATGGAAAGAGGAGGGGAAGACAGAGACAGGGAGAGAAAGATTGATACCTTCAGACCTGCTTCACCATCTGTGAAGCGACTCCCCTGCAGGTGGGGAGCTGTGGGCTCAAACTGGTGTCTTTCTGCAGGTCCTTGTGCCTCATGCCATGTGCACTTAACCTGCTGTGCTACTGCTCAACCCACCCACCTATTTTATTTATTTATTAATGGATAAAGACAGTGAGAAATTGAGAGGGGAAGAAGAAGAAGGGAGAGATAGAAATACAGAGAGAGATTGCAGCTCTACTTCACCACTCATGAAGCTTTCCCCTTGCCTGGAGGTGGGGACTAGGAATTTTATCAATTTTATATGAAATAGTTTCACATGAGAGAGAGAGACGGAGAGAGAGAGAGAGACAGAGAGAGAGAGAGAGAGAGAGGAAGAAAGAAGAGGCAGAGCATCAATGTAGCAAATGAAGCACCAGGGATCAGACTGAGAGCTTCAGGCATGCAAACTGTGCTCTATCAGTGGAGCTGTTTATTTCACTGCACAGTTTCCATATCATCACCCTGAACATTCTCCTATTAATACTATTTCTTTTAGCTCAAATAAAAATTAGACCAAAGGTGGGGAAAATAACACAATGGTTACACAGACAGACTCTAATGCCTGAGGCTCTCAGGTCCCCATATCATCATAAGCAGATTTGAGTAGTGCTGTGTTAGAAGCAATTACAGAAGACAGAACTCTCTCTTTTGGCACCCTTAAAAGAATTCTGATCCATACCCCTAGAGGAAGAGAAATGTTAGAAGAAGATGACCATAGGGCTCCAAACTCCAGTTCCATCAAAGAGATTGAGATCATGTTATTGAGGTTCCCAAAACCACTTTCAAGTCCTTCTGGTTCTTGAAGTGTCACAGAAATAGAATTTCAGAGCAGAGACACTGTCATCAGTGTGTCAAAAGTTCACTAAGAAAAAAGATCAAAGTATAGTCTTGACAGAGTAGAGAGTGAATAGTGAAAAGCATCTGTCCTGAGGTTGGAGGTCTTTTGGGTCTTCCTGGTTTTTTTTTTTTATTGTTGTAGTTATTATTGTGGTCATTGTTGTTGGATAGGACAGAGAGAAATGGCAAGAGGAGGGGAATACAGAGAGGGGAAGAGAAAGATAAACACCTGAAGACCTGCTTCACCACCTGTGAAACGACTCCCCTGTTGGTGGGGAGACGGGGGCTGGAACCGGGATCCTTACGCTGGTCCTTGTGTTTTGTGCCACGTGTGCTTAACCCGATGCGCTACCGCCCGACTTCCCTCTGGGTTTTCTTAATGCCCTCACCCCAGCTCATAACTTCTTGAGTTATTACAAGTGAACATTTTGGCAATTTGGGATTCACTTGGCCTATTTAGGTGAACACACTGGGCAACGAGACGCCCCAGTTGACTTGGTCCAAAAGAAATGGTTCTTCCACTGAGGATTGAGACTTTCTAGTTTTCTCACATTCTTAGAACAGTTTTCTTTTCTTTTTAAAATTTATTTATTTATTTATTAATGAGAAAGATAGGAGGAGAGAGAAAGAACCAGACATCACTCTGGTACATGTGCTGCCGGGGATTGAACTGGAGACCTCATGCTTGAGAGTCTGATGCTTTATCCACTGCGCCACCTCCCAGACTACTAGAACAGTTTTCAGTTTGGTGTCATCTGGTGTCCCTCCAGGCAGAATTTATTGATTGATTTTAATTTCTTTGTATTATCTTTATTTATTAATTAGATAGAGATATCCAGAAATCAAGAGGAAAGGGGATAATAGAGAAGGAGAGAGACAGAGAGACACCTGCAGCATGGCTTCACCACTCACAAAGCTTTCCCCCTACAGGTGGGGACCGGGGACTTGATCCTGGGTCCTTGCACATTGTAATATGTGCGCTCAACCAGGTGCAGCACCACCTGGCCCCAGGATTTTTTTTATTTCTAGTTTTTTCTTTCCTTCTTTCTTTCTTTTTATTTGATAGGACAGAGAGAAATTGAGAAGGGAGAGTGACATAGAGAGGTAGAGAAAAAAAAAAAAGAGAAAACTGCAGCACTGCTTTACCACTCACAAAGCTTCCCCTATGGGGACTGGGGACTTGAACTCAAGTCCTTGTGCATGGTAAGCTGTGTGCTCTACCAGGTGCTCTACCACCCAGCCTTTTTCTAGGCAGAATTTCAAAGCAGTTAACTTTAAGCAATTTCAGTTATTTTTGCCTCCACTTTCTTATGTCGCTACTTTAGTATCTATTCCAATGGTGGCATAAATACCCTTTCCAAGTTCAGACAGGACTCTCTAAGTTCATTTACTAAAGGGAAAGGAGAGCTGATCTGGACCTGACTCATGATAGCTTTTCTCCCCCCCCCTTTCTTTATATTTTATTTTATTTTACTTTATTTTATTTTACTTTGTAGCTTCCAGGGTCATCGCTGGGGCTCCATGCTAGCACTGAAAATACAGGGCGGCTCCTGGTGGCCATTTTTTCTATTTTATTCGATATATCAGAGAGAAATTGAAAGGAGAAAGAAGGGAGGGGAAGAGAGAGAGAGAGAGAGAGAGAGAGAGAGAGAGAGAGAGACCTGCAGACCTCCTTCACTGTTCATGAAGTGTGCCCACTGCAGGTGGGGTGTGCAGACTCAAACCCGGTCTTTGCACGTGTGTTTAACTAGGTGGGCCACTGCACGGCCCCCAGTGTTTCTCCTCTTTCCATCAGAGACATAGGGGAGTCTTTTTTGATTCTCACTCTTGAGAACCTGCTAAGATTCTTGGAGATAAAAACCTATGAAAGTGTTGTAGTTCCCCCTTCATCTGGGCCCAGGCCTGTTGAATGCTTCAAGTCTTTTGTGAAGCCCCTAGAAGTTTGTCAGACTTTGCAGGTAGGAGATTCTACCAGTTTCATGGCTCCAAAATGTCAGTTTGAGTTAAGCAGATATTGACAGTGACTCTGAATTCATTTGTTTCTCCAGATTTCGGGTGACAGTTTGCCCTATAACTTCAACTCTCTGATAGGTCCAAGAGAAGTCAAAGATTTTTAGTTTGCTCAGCTTTTTCTTAATGTGAGGACAACGATGACAACTTGCAAACTCTTTAAATGTTGAAGCCAAAACCAGAAGGCCTCCAGATATTTAATTTTAGTTCCTATATTCTTCTAGGCTCAAGAAGTAAATGCTGTGAGTGTGACAGAGTATTCTTACAATAATGATTTAACTCAAATGTGGGTAGAAGTATTTTCAAGTTTTCCTAATACCACATCCCAAAATAAATATAAACACATGTCAGAATACAGTTTTAGGTCAAGAATGTCCCACTAGCCATGATTTGTGGATGTGACTGCCACATTTAGATAGCCGTTGCAACAAGGAAGACTAGTTTTCTCTCTCTCCTTTCTTCTATGCCCAGTGTTGAGAAAGTTTTTATGCACGATAATAGTTTTCAGTCATGAAAAATTTTTTCTACTAAGATATAAACTCTTGTTTTTATTTCATTTTTTATTAATGATTTAATACTGATTTACAAAACTATAAGATAAAGGGGTATATCCACACTGTTCTCACCACCAGAGTTGTGGGTCTCCAATCCCTCCATTTTAAGCTACCAAGGTTGTAGATATGAGTCAACTATTATTTATACAACTAACTGTCTATATTTGGATATATTCAGCCTTTTTTGGGGGGAGAAGTGTCCTACCTTCCCTTCCTTTCCAAATCAGATTTGCACCTATTATTAGTTCTAAATGTCCCTCTCTTTTTCCCTCCTCTCTCTCTGATTTCTGATGGAGTTGGAGTTCAGAGCCTCTGGTCATCTTTCTCCTACCATTTCTCCCCCACCTGGGGTGTGGATCAAAATTGTTTTTGAGGGTGCAGAAGGTGGGCGTTCTGGCTTCTGTAGTTGCTTCTCTGCTGGACATGAGTGTTGGCAAGTTAACCCATACCCTAGCTTTAAACTCTTGTTTTTATATCTCTCTTTTGATTTTCTGTGAACTTGGAAACTTGAAACTCCTTCTTTTCTTGTAAGCAGATCCCAGAATTTTAGAATTGAAAGAATCAGAATTGATAGCAACATGCGTAATTTGTAAAGACATCCAAGATCCCAATGATTGAGGTAAATAATGTTTAATGCATGCAAAGAAATCTATGATAAACAAAACATTAAAGTTTTAAATACCACAGAACTAGTATATTATCTTGTCTAAAGATTGTAAATCCTTTACACATGGGCCAAGCATAAACACAGTTCTTTAACTGTTCATAACACAGTAGATACATGTTATAATCTTTAATAAGACTCTGCTCAAGGTTCATGGGTTAGGAAAGTAATTTGGGGGAGTCCGGGTAGTAGCAGCGGGTTAAGCGCAAGTGGCACAAAGCGCAAAGACCTGTGTAAAGATCCTGGTTCGAGCCCCCGGCTCCCCACCTGCAAGGGAGTTGTTTCACAGGCAGTGAAGCAGGTCTGCAGGTGTCTATATTTCTCTCCCCCTCTCTGTCTTCCCCTCCTCTCTCCATTTCTCTCTGTCCTATCTAACAATGACAACATCAATAACTACAACAATAATAACTATAACAACAATAAAAAACAAGGGGGAGTTGAGCGGTAGCACAGAGGGTTAAGCACATGTGGCACGAAGCACAAGGACTGGCGTAAGGATCCTGATTTGAGCCCCTTGGCTCCCCACCTGCAGGGGGGGGTCGCTTCATAGGCGGGAAGCAGGTCTGTCTGCAGGTGTATATCTTTCTTTCCCCTTCTCTGTCTTCCCCTCCTTTCTCCATTTCTCTCTGTCCTACCTAACAAAGACATCAATAATAACAACAATAATAACTACAACAATTAAAAAAGGCAACAAAGGGAAAATAAATAAATTTTAAAAACAAGGGCAATAAAAGGGAAAATAAATAATTTTTTTTAAAGTAAAAAAAAAAGTAATTTTGGAGCTGAGTGGTGGTACACCCGGTAGAGCTCAAACATTATCATGTGAAGGGACTCAAGTTCAAGGCCCCTCCTATCCCCTGTAGGTGGGAGAGCTTCATGAGCAATGCTGCAGTTGTCTCTCAGTCTCTCTCCCTCTGTGTCCTCCTTCCCTCTCAAATTCTCTCTCTCAAAGATGAAAAGAAAAAAAATAAAGAGGGAAAAAGGAAGGAAGGAAGAAAAAAAAGGAAGGAAGGAAGGAAGGAAGGGGCAGTGAATTCATCATGCAGGTATCAAAACCCAGCAATAACACTGGTGGCAAAAGAAAGAGGAGGAGGTGGAGAAGAAAGAAAAGGAAAAAAGTAATTCTGATATAATGGATATGCAGTTTTATCTCAGAATTCTTTTTTAAAAATATTTTTTACTTTCTTTTGAATTTTTTATTTTTATCTATTTAACATTTTTATTATCTTTATTTATTTATTAGATAGAGACAGCCAGAAATCAAGAAGGAAGAAGGTGATAGGGAGAGAGAGAGAGACACCTGCAACACAGCTTCACCACTCATGAAGTTTTCCCCCTGCAGGTGGAGACTGGAGTCTCAAACTCGAGTCCTTGCACATTGTAGCCCCTGCACTCAACCAGGTGTGCCACCACCCAGACCCACTAATTTTTATTTATTTATTATTGGGTAAAGTCAGAGAAATTGAGCAGGAGGGGGATAGAGAGGGTGAAGATAGAGAGATAACTGCAGCCCTATTTCACCACTTGTGAAGCTTTCCCCCTGCTCCTGGGGACCAGGGGATTGAACCTGGGTCCTTGTGTGCTGTAATGTGTCTGCTTAACCAGGTGTGCCACCTCATGGCTCCTCTCAGAATTCTTCAAACAAGTAACCTTTATGGGTTGTTTTGGTCCAACTTGCTTGAGAACAGAAAAGATTCCAAGCCAACCTAAACACTGAACTCAAGTCCTAATTTCCTCTTCTAAAATGCACTTTTTCAAGACCTAAGTTAGGGAAAAGAGAGTGTCTCAAGAACACCTATTACAAGGGAGATGAGAGATCAGTAGGAAAGTGCGTAAAATACATTAATGGGTCATGGTGAAACTGAGAATTATAGTGTTGACTACCTTACGGAAGAACTATGGTCTGCGGTGAGAAGAAAATTGAAGAAGCCCCTTGAGAGCTGGGCATCTGGGCCCCCGTATCTCCAGCCTACCTCCTCCTTGGAGCTTTCAAAAACACACATGAGGTGGGTAGAGGGAGTCAGCATGGAAAGATGACTCCCACTATCAGTACTGTACAGTATTTTTTTTTTAACCTTTACTGGGAGTCTGGCAGTAGCACAGCGGGTTAAGCGCAGGTGGCGCAAAGCGCAAGGACCATCGTAAGCCTCTGGCTCCCCACCTGCAGGGGAGTCGCTTCACAGGTGATGAAGCAGGTCTGCAGGTGTCTATCTTTCTCTCCCCCTCTCTGTCTTCCCCTCTTCTCTCCATCTCTCTCTGTCCTATCTAACAATGACGACATCAATAACAACAATAATAAAAAACAAGGGCAACAAAAGGGAAAATAAATAAATAAATATAAAAAATAAATTAAAAAAAATAAAACCTTTACCTTCACCCAAAGAACAGAAATGCAGATTTGTTGCTAATCTGAGATGTTAAGCAGGTGCACACACTTCTGGTCTGTTTCACAATCATTTCTTCACATTTGAAAAAGCAGATTCGTCTCAGCAGCATTATTTACTTCAGAAAGATGATTTTATAGATTTGCTTCTGTAAAATGTTTCATTTCTTCTTTTCACCACTGACCATTTCACAGTGATCATTATCTTTTCCTGTTTAATGGGTGATTTTCCCCCCTTTCTGCCTTCCAGGGTGAGAAATTACTTTTAAGTTATGTTCTCTTTCTAAGAATCTTCTTGGAAGCTCCAGGAGACCTCACTGCCCTGTGCCTCAGAAAGACAAATACTGTCACCCCAACTTTTGCCAAAATGGAAAGACCTTCCTAAAGTCCATGTGCAGTGAAGGCAGGATCCGTGCTCAAGACTATCTCACTGTCCTTTTAAAAAAATATTTCTTTTAATATTTCTTTTTATTTATTTATTCCCTTTTGTTGTCCTTGTTGTTTTATTGTTGTAGTTATTATTGTTATTGTTAATGATGTTGTCATTGTTGGATAGGACAGAGAGAAATGGAGAGAAAAGGGGAAGACAGTGAAGGGGAGAGAAAGATAGACACCTGCAGACCTGCTTCACCACCTGTGAAGCGACTCCCCTGCAGGTGGGGAGCCAGGGCTCAAACCAGGATCCTTACTCTGGTCCTTGCGCTTTAATCTGCTGCGCTACCGCCCGACTCCCTTCTCACTGTCCTTTTGTTTCAAGAAATGTTTATGAAGATAGACAGAAGGGGGTGAAACTTCTATTTTGTCTCTTTCCTGAAAACAATAACCAAATTTTAGGACAGAGGGGATGGAGGCCTTCAGTAAAAACAGTAGCTAGTTCTCAAGATAAGCAAGACAGAGGACTTAAGGTCATCTGGCTATCTGGACAATGTGCTTCTATGTATTTCCTCAGAAAGCAAGACTTTATTCAAGGCTGGGGAAAGAAATGTCCATGCAATAGACAAGCAGTTTTATTTAAGCTTTCAGTGCATACTGCTGCTCTCTGAACTCTTGATATAAAATGTCATCCTAGGGGCTGAGTGGTGCACCTAGTTGAGCGTACATGTTATAAAATGTTTTCTTTATAGGCTGCCTTGATCCAACTGGCTTGAGGGTAGAAGGTATCCTTTTTTCATTAATTTTTTATTAGTGATTTAATATTGATTTACAAAATCATAAGAGAACAGTGACATAATTCCACACCGTTCCCACCACCAGAGTTCTATGTTCTCATTCCCTCCATTGGAAACTGCAGTAGTTCTCCAAGATCACAGATATGGGTTGACTATATTTATTTATTTTTGCCTGCAGAGTTATCGCTGGGGCTCAGTGCCCGTGCTACAAATCCACTGCTCCTGGAGGTTTTTCTGGCTATCTCTATCCAGTAAATAAATAAAGACAATAATAATAAATAAAAAAATGGTAGATAATGTTCCATCCTCCGAAGGGAGGCTAGACAATATACTCTATACTACACCTGAGGAAGATGAGTCCTTACATTGGAGCAGCTTGGAACATTCCTACTTATGACCACAAAATGTGAACTCAGATCTACAGGGATGCAGAGGTCACATAGGCTCCTAAGCTGAATATGGGCCCCAGATCAGATCAAATCGATGGAGTTTACAGTCAACAATATTTATATACCTTTCCCATATTTGGGAGCTACTCTCTTCCCTGATCCAGCTTTCTAGTCCTTCTGCCAGCCATGACATCACCTCCCCAGACAATAATTAGGATCCACCTGCATATCAGATTTCAAACTCAGGAAAAAAAAAAACAAAAACCACAGGCCCTTTGGAATATAACTAAAATATGCCTATTAGCTATCTACAAAATAGAGTCCCCACCCCCAACTCTTCATCTGCACTATTCCAGCCTTTAGGTCCATGATTGGTAAACAATTCATTTGGCTTTGTATATTAACTCTCTTTTCAACCACCAGGTTCCAGATACTAGCAGGATGCGACCAGACTTCCCTGGACAGACAACCCCACCAATATGTCCTGGAGCTCTGCTTCCCCAGAGCCCTTCCCCACTAGGGAAAGAGAGAGGCAGGCTGGGAGCATGGATTGACCTGTCAACGCCCATGTTCAGCAGGGAAGCAATTACAGAAGCCAGACCTTCCACCTTCTGCATCCCACAATGACCTTGGGTCCATACTCCCAGAGGGTTAAAGAATAGGAAAGCTATCAGGGGAGGGGATGGGATACAGAGTTCTGGTGGTGGGAATTGTGTGAAGTTGTACCCCTCTTATCCTATGGTTTAGTCAATGTTTCCTTTTTATAAATAAAAAATTAAATAAAAAAAGAAACAAATAAGATAGAACAGAGAGAAATTGAGAGAGGAGGGAAAGATAGAGAAGGTGAGAGACACCTGCAGACCTGCTTTACCACTTGTTAAGCTAAACAGTGCAGGTGGGGAGCGGAGGGAGGTATAT
Organism: Erinaceus europaeus; assembly: GCF_950295315.1. Lineage (NCBI taxonomy): Eukaryota > Metazoa > Chordata > Mammalia > Eulipotyphla > Erinaceidae > Erinaceus > Erinaceus europaeus. The sequence goes on along the minus strand of NC_080170.1, from coordinate 112,784,104 downwards.
TTGAATGTAATAATAGATGTAGTGTGACTTGGAAAGGAAGAGTAAATGGGAACCCCCCCCCAAAAAAAAAGAGGCCCTTCTCAGAAAAAAGGCCAATTATATACAAATATAGACAGTTGTAGAAATAATAGTTAACCCGTATCTATATAGCCTTAAGAGAACTTCTGTAGCTTACAATGGAGGAATTGAGGATTCAGAACTCAGTGGTGGAAGTAGTGCAGAGTTATACTAGGTACTCAGATTAGGACCAAGTTAAATTCTTCTTCTAGCGTTTGCCCTTCTTCCGTAGCCAGTCAACAGCATCAGGTTGAGCCTGATGTAAAGTTTCGAGACCTCCTTTGAATCTGGAGAGGTGGCAGTCGTTGACTATGTGGGTCATAGTCTGTCTGGAGCCGCAGGGGCAGTTCGGGTCGTCTCTGGCTCCCCAGCGATGGAACATAGCGGCGCACCGGCCATGGCCTGTTCGATAGTGATTGAGGAGGGCCCAATCATAACATGCTAGGTCAAAAGCAAAGCCGGGTAGATGCTTGCAGGGGTCTGTGATGAGGTGTTTGTTCTTTACCTCAGCTGACTGCCAACTCTGTTTCCAAGAGTCTGGAACAGAGAAGTTCAATGTAGGCATAGGGGAACAGATTGGGTGACGAGACGTCAAGCGTTGAACAGGATGGGCGAAGATATCCGCGTATATTGGCAGGTCTGGTCGAGTGTAGACGTGGGAAATGAACTTAGATGATGCCGCATCCTGACGAATACCTGGCGGGGCGATGTTGCTAAGAACTGGCAGCCATGGAACCGGGGTGGAACGGATGGTTCCAGAAATTATCCTCATGGAGGAATATAATTTGGAATCGACCAAGTGGACATGGGGGCTACGGAACCATACTGGGGCACAGTATTCTGCAGTGGAATAGCATAATGCCAGAGAGGATGATCGTAGTGTGGAAGCGCTCGCGCCCCATGAGGAGCTGGCCAGTCTTGCAATGATGTTATTCCTCGCGCCCACCTTTGCTGCAGTTTTTATGAGATGTTCGTGAAATGACAGAGTGCGATCGAGAGTAACGCCAAGATAGACTGGCTGGGCTTCATGTCGGATTCTCCTATCGCCAAGCTGCACATTAAGCTCACGCGAGGCCGAGGCATGGTGTAGATGGAAAACAGATGATACCGTTTTTGCAGTGCTAGGGATTAGTTGCCATTTTTTACAGTAATCAGATATCAGAGACATGTCTTTCGTGAGTGTTTCCTCGAGGATGTCGAACTTGGATGCCTGAGTTGCACAGCAGATGTCATCGGCGTAGATGAACTTCCTTGAAGAAGTTTCTGGGAGGTCATTGATGTAAATATTAAATAGCGTAGGAGCCAGAACAGAGCCCTGGGGGAGGCCACTTGAGACAGGTCTCCATCTGCTTGACTTGTCACCCAGATGCACCCGGAATCTTCTGTTTTGGAGAAGAAACGATATAGTGTTGGCCACCCATGGAGCATCTTGAGATCTTGACTAGGAGACCACGGTGCCAGACCGTGTCATAGGCTGCTGTGAGATCAACAAAGACAGCACCCGTCTTTAAATTCTTCTGGAATCCATTTTCAATGTAAGTTGAGAGGGCCAGGGCTTGTTCGCAGGTAGATCTTCCTGGGCGGAAACCAGCTTGGGCGGGTGATAGGAATTTCTCTGTAAGATGAGAAATACGTGACAGAAGCAGCCTCTCAAGTAGTTTGTAACACATGGAGAGGAGAGAAATTGGTCTATAGCTGGCGGCCAGTGTTGGGTCTTTCTTTGGTTTCAAAACCGCTATAATCTTCGCACGACGCTAAACTTTGGGCATAAACTCAGATTCCAAGATGTGGGACAGGAATGAAGCGAGCCACTTCTTTGCCGCGGGACCCAGGTTAAGAATGAGTTCTGGGGTGATGTTATCATAGCCAGCAGCTGTTCCTGGTTTAACCCTCTTCAAAGCGTCTTCTAGTTCAGACAGAGTAAAGGGAGAGAGTTTTGGAGATGGACCAGATAACCGGAGGTGGGATGACCACTCACGGGAAATTTCTCTTTTCCAGACTGGGTTGATCTTAGCACGTCCAACTTGAGTTAGGTGACTGGCCACTGAGTTTGGAGATACGGGAGGATGGGAGACGGGAGGGGGTTGGCTACCGGCACCCAGTCTGTGAAGAAGCTTCCAGGCCTTCCTACTTGAGTGGGTGAAGTTCAGACTTTCCTTGAGTTGTTGCCAGCAGGCTTGGCATGCTGCATCCAGGGAGGCAATGAGATGGTCAGCCACATCTGGGTCGCCCGACTCATCATACTGCTTTAGTAGTTGCTCGCATTCAGCATCAAGACAAGGCGTATAGTTAGCACGTCTCCCACGAGGAATGGCTTGGGAACCTGCTTTGAAGATGGCTTGGCGGAAGCACCAAGTTAAATAATTTAACATAGCACCCATGCCTGGTGTAGAAGTATTTGGCCAAATACAATTCTTTTTTTTTGTTGTTCTCCAGGGTTTATGGCTGGGGCTCAGTGCCAGCACTACAAATCCACTGTTTGCAATTTTTTTAAAATCAGTATTAAATCACTAACAAAATATTTTTTTAAAATAATGATTACATTTTGGGGGCCAGATGGTTGTGTGCCCAAGTAGAGCACGTACATTACCATGCACAGATAGACGACTCAGGGTCAGGACGGGTGTAGCTAGCATAGTGGTTATGCAAAGAAACTCTCATGCCTGAGGCTCCAATATCCTAGGTTCAGTCCCCCCACCCTACTATAAGCCAGAGCTGAGTAGTACTCTGGAAAAAAAAAAAAAAAAAACCTCAGGTTCAAATCCCATGACCCCTCCTGGGGGTGGAGGGGAAAGGGTGTGAAACTTCGCAAACAGTGAAACAGTATTGCAGGTAACTCTTTCTCTTTCCCTATCTCCACTTTGCCTTTCAATAATCTCTATCTGTCCCTATCTGAAGGAGGAGAGGAACATGGCTCCCAGATGTAGTGGATGTCTCATGTAGACACTAAGCCCCAGTGATAACACTGGTGGCAATAAAAATAGATAAATTAATAAAATCATTTCATTTTTTTTCAGAGCCTGATTTTGCAGTAACAGTGATAGCACAGAAAGAATGATTCTCCCCAAATCTCCATCTCAGGCCTGAACATTTTTCCCATAAAACCCTGCCTCAGACCTCTCTCTGGGCAGAATGATATTGGGTCCCAAAAGAACAGGTTGTCTGATATGAACTCAGGATGAGGAGGAGACAGCACTGGCTGTTTGCAGGAAGACTTTTTACAAAGTAACAGTCAATACAACCAGTTAAGATTCAGTGAATAAAACTGAATGTGAAAATATAAGGATCACAAAACAGCATCAGGAACTCATATCCTACCCGTTCCTGTTGACCTTGCCCTCTTGAAATCAGGAAGATTTTTGTGTGTGTGTGTGTATTTCTTTTATTGGATAGAGACAGAAATTGAAAGGGAAGGGGGAGACAGAGAGGGAGAGACAGAAAGACACCTGCAGACCTACTTCACCACTGCAAAGCTTCCCCCCTGCAGGTGGGGACTGGGGGCTCGAACTCAGATCCTTGTGCACTGTAACATGTGTGCTAACCAGGTGCACCACCACCATTTGTTGAGACCTTTTATAGGCTAGGGAGCCAGCAATGAGTGTACCTGGTTGAGCACACACTTTACTGTGTACAAGGACTTGGGTTCAAGCCCCTAGTCCCCACCTGCAAGAAAGAAGCATCATGAGAGGTGAAGTATTACCCGTGTCTGTTTTTCTCTCTTTGCTCCTCTCCCTGCTTCCCTGTCAATCTCTCTGTCTTTAAAAAAAAAAGATAAAAGCAAGCAAAAGGCCTGTAAAAGTTATGTTCTAGGAGAAAGTCTGAGCAGTCGTGGCCCAGGAGAAAGAAAGATGGAGGGCAAGGGAAAGCCATGTCTTCAACCCCTTGATGATTGCCCCTAAATCCAATTTCTAACTTTTCAGCTCTTCCCTACTTCCACTTGTAGAAAAGAGCTGATACTTTTTGCGAGCTGGGAGGGTTCTAATGGAAATACAACTTTCTCCACTTTTTTGCAAAAACTGATGTGAGTTCGGTTCTCTGTGGCACTAGGCAATGAGACCATGTTTCACCTTTAAGAAAATGCCTCACAGCATATGTTAAGGAACTCTGTTAATAATCAAGATGACTGAAGCCAAGGTGGGTGGAGGAAGAAAGGACCTTTTTATTATTTTTTAATTTTTTTTATTTTTCTTTATTGGGGGATTAATGTTTTACAGTCGACATTAAGTACAATAGTTTATACATGCATAACATTCCTATTTCCCACACAACAATACAACCCCCACTAGGTCCTCTGCCATCCTGTTCCAGGACCTGAACTCTCCCCCCAACCCACCCCAGAGTCTTTTACTTTGGTGCAATACTTTGGTGTTTTGTTTACGAGCGGGCCAGGAGCTCAGATCATTCTGTTAACTCTGGCACCAACAAAGCAACAGTACAAGCTTATACAGGGGATGCAGGACTGAGAGAAAAAAGGATCATCCCAGAAGCAGAGGCTGCGAGGTTAAGGGTTGGGTCTTGTACCCATCGCTCGAGTTCTGGCTGCCTTAGTTACTGTTATCTTTCCTGCAGAGCTGTGTCTGGGAAAATTTAGCTTCAGCCTAAGATACAACCACTGGGCAGGGGGGGGGGGGGGGGATTGTAACTTTTAGGAGGGCAGAAGCCAGCCAGGGTTACAGAAGCTGCCTTCTCAGTCAAAGTTCAGTCTGACCTTCATTGTCTCTACTTGTTATCACTTGCTCACCCAGTGAAGGCCAGCCTGCACTCACCGCCTGCACTATCTCAGCCTTTCTACACGTTCTTAACCCTTTATTATATTTCCAGTCTTTCTGCCTTGTATTGAGGCCTACTTACAAATGCATCACAATCAGATTATAAGCACATATTATAAGCATATCCAGGGGCTAAAATCTGGAAATTTCCTATCAAGCAGAATGCTTAAGCATCCAAAGATGATGAAAGACAGCACAATCCTGGTTTTATTCATCAGAATTCCAAATTAATGCTGCCCTTTGTCATCATTATCATTATCAGCTTATAGGTATAAAACAGAAACACGTGGTCTGGGAGGTGGCCGAGTGGATAAAGCACTGGACTTTCAAGCATGAGGTCCTGAGTTCAGTCCCTGGCAGGACATATACCAGAGTGATGTCTGGTTCTTTCTCTCTCCCCTCCTATCTTTCTCATTAATAAATAAAAAAAATTAAAAAATAAATAAAAGAGAAACACTAACTCTTAGCTGGTGTGTTTAGTTTTGGCTTTAGTACAATGGTATCTCATAGCCATGCCCTTGAATGTCATTCAACTTTGTTAAAATCTTATCTTCAGGGGCCAGGCAGTGTTGCACCTGTTTGAATGCACATATTGCAATGCTCAAGGACCCGAGTTTGAGCCCCCAACTCCCACTTGCATGGGGAAAGCTTTGCGAGTGGTGAAGCAGGGCTGCAGGTGTCTCTCTGTCTCTCACCTTCTCTATCACCCACTTCCCCCTCTATTTCTGGCTGTCTCTATCCAATAAACAAAGATTTAAAAAATTTTTTTTTAAACACTGGGGGAAAAAAACCCCTTATCTTCATTGGTAAGTTCATTTCTTATAGTAACTACATAAGAAAAAATTGGTATCATTATATCGTCATCATTGCATCATTACTACCATTTTGTCCACCGGAGCATTGAGCCAGCATGATTCATTCCACCACACTCAATGGACATTTTTTTTTCTTTTAACTTTAGATAGAGACAGAGAAGGAAAGAAACAACACCACTGCTCTTGAGGCTTCCTCTGGCACCCTGAATGGCACTCTTATGCAGTGGCAAGGATTCAAACTTAGGTCCTTGCTCAGGATAAAACGTGCACTCTACCAAGTAAACCATTCCCAATCCTGGAAAACTGAATTTTAAATACATCAGATTTCATGGTTTCAGGCAGAAAGAAAACAGACTTAACATTCTCTAAAGCAAAATAAAAAAAGCAGCTTACTAATGTAATTAGAAAAATCACCTTTCACATAAAGTGGGACAACAGGAAATGGTCTAAAATGAGAGTCTTCTTAAAAAATGATGGTCCCATGGAGGCAGGTTTCATAACAGAAAACATTTGTGTAACCTCAGTTCGAGCACTTTCTACTTGTGAATATTGTAATATGCTCGGTGGGAAGTGTTAATGAATACATCTGTTTGCCTCCCTGCACAGCTGAGCAAGATCTGAAAACTGATCTGTTTTCCCATTTCAGAAAAATACCCAGTAAACGCTTGTTGATGAAGTGTTTAGTTACATAAGTTCCTTTACCTTGACATTTAAAAAAAACACTAAAAGATAAAGACGTCCCTAACCAGCTGCTAAACTCAAGGACGTCGTACTCACTTTGGAGCCATAAAGTGCCCAGGCAGACATTTTTATTGCAATTTCTGTTCATTTTCAGGCACTCTCAACCATTACCACTCCTTTTAGTAAATAAGCTGGCCCTTACTTTAAATTTCCTCTATTATTTGTCCTAACTTCCTGTGGGGAGAAAGATAGACCATCAGTCCAGTGTCAGAAATTTCTAAAGAGCATGGAAGCAAGACTAAAGACTGTAATCTACTCTCCAAAGGCATCATGCAGTTCAGAGAGTGGAAAGTTTTGTTTGTTTGTTTTTTTTTAACTTCTGTCATTGCAAAAAGCAGCAACTTCAGCTGCTTCTAAACTCACCACTGATTTGTTTGTTTGCTGTCTCAGAGAAGGTCAGATCAATGCATTCCCTCAATCACTCAGATTCCAAGAATGGTAGTCTGGATGTTTTGCCCTGCTGCCGATTCCCATTTGAACTGCATCCCCTCCAAAATATGTTTTCTCTTGATTCAGACGCATCAGATTTGCTTCCTTCTCCCTCTGCTGACGTGTGCCAGATGTTTAAGATACTTTTGCCACAGTGACATCAGCTGGAAAAAGTCGGAACTGGAGACTCAAAGGCATCACAGAAATCCCACAAATTTATATTTTCCTACGTTGTTTAATACTACTCAAATAGTCTCAAAATATCATAAAAATAACCCCATCTAGATTTGACAAATTTTGTTCAGATTCCAGTAAAAATAAGAAAAAACATAAATGGCTGAGGAGACAGCATAAACCTGATACCAAAGCCTGACAAACAAAGAATATTGTGGGCTCCCCTCCCTGTGAATAGAGAGAGAAAGAGGACCTGTGAAATAGCCTACTTGAATCTTGTGCTGCTTTACCATAGGCACCACCTAGGTTCAAGCCTGGACTTCACAACATTAAAGGAAGCTTTGGTGCTGTGGTCTCTTTCACTCTCTGTGCCTCCCTGTCCAGAGAGAGAGAGAGAGAGAGAGAGAGAGAGAGAGAGACAATAGATAGGTGATAGAGAAAATCCTCTATAAAATACTGATAAATCAAATATAGCAATAACTAAACAGTAGTACATTGGGATCAAACAGGGTTAATTACATCGAGAAAATATTAGAGAACATTCAGAAATCAATTAACAATGTTCACTCAATAGAAACTCCTAAAATCCACATAAGTGATTTGGGTTTGGACAAAAAAAGATTAGTACTGGAGATGGAGTTGGAGGGGGTGGATTTGTAATGGATATTGGTTGATCAGAGTATTTGCTAAGAGACTGGATGGATGCAAGAGTAGGGAAACAGAAGACTTGGTGTAGGTCTTTTCTTTTGAACACTTGAGTGGAAGATAGAGATGCTATTTAGAGAAAATGGAAAGCTGGAAAGAGCGGAACAGGGTTGGAAAATGGAAAGTCCCATTTTGGTATATTTAGATTGAAATGTCCCATTATGCAGCCCTGAACACAGCTGGATCACAGATCGAGGCAATGATGTGGAAAGTTACAGTTAACTGTAAGTTACTGAGCACAGAAAGAACCAGTGGGTGAGAGGATTGGATGAGAGTAATTTCAAAGAACATGTGTTCAAAAAGGTAGTGCTGGGCAAGTCAAGACAAGGTACAGGGTAATCAGATTTTTGACAGAGAAGGGGGAGGAAAAGAGAAAAGGTATTTCAATCAGGAAACAGAATATAAAAAAATAATAATAATACAAAAACACATGCCTACCTTGTTCACTCCAAAACAGACACCGAGTTGATCTTTCACAGATCAACTTTAGGAGAATGGAGAAAAAGTTTATTTCAAAAAGTCAGTGCCCAGTGTCTTTAGAAAAGCTTTCCAAGTTCACTCCTTCAGATTCCTGGGCCATCACTTAGTAAACTGAGATAATTATTGACTTTCAGAAGGAGTCTATCTTCCACGATGTATGTAAATTTACTTTTATTAGGTCTCACAGGATGAGTGAGACAAGTTCAAATACAAGAGTTCTTATCTGGAGACAACACTTGAAATCATTCCATCTCAAGAATACTGCTGAAAGTATGAAAATCAAATAGCCAGAGGAAATGCTTTCTTCAGAGACAATGTGAAAAATGTAGAAAACAATTTTGTTTTGATTTATCTTAGCAAAGATATGTGACAATATTCATTTCTCAACAGGGAAGAGATGAACTCATTTTCACACAAGAAAGATCTATGAAGGACATTTTTTCCCCACCAGCATCAAAGTTTATCAAATACATGTCATGAGTTAGTTTAGCCCTCAATCCACCCATGTGAATGATCTCACCTCTGAAAGTTTTTTGCTTTTTGTTAAATACTTGTGAAGCTTAGAGTGCTCACAAATATTTAATCGCTTTGCTGCAGTATGAGTAATAGATAAGAATTTGTCAAAATTCAATATGGGCTATTTTTTCAATTTATGGGACACAAAAGGCTAGTTTAACTTTTGAGTTCCTAAATAATGCCTTAGCTGGAGGAATAATCCTGTCATTTCTAGAATGTCACACACAAAACCATGATATAAAAAAAATGATAAAATACCACCCTCCATCTAATTTTGTGTGACATGAAGGACTAAGATGCATGTTCTCTATTCACAGATAGTTATTCTAACATTCGCTGAGAAGACTTCTCTTTCCCTATTGCATTATGCTGGTGTACCTATCAAAAACAGTTATACATGTGTGAGATGAATTCTGAACTCTCCTGTTCACTGGCCTTTGCTTATCTAGACACATCCTGATGACTGTAGCTTTAAGTAGCAAAGCTATATATAAAGTTCACCACTTTTTCAAATCATTTTATCTACCCTGGGGCATTTGCATGTACAGATTAACTTTATAGAACCAGTTTGTTAACAAGTTGTCAGGATTTTAGGGAGAGTCAACACTGACAAAAATCAATTTACAATTATGGTATATTGCACTATTCATTTACATTCTTTTATTTCTTAGCAATTTATCATTTTTATAGGAAAGATCCTGGATGAATTTTGCTATACTTAGCTTTATTATTTAAAATTTTAGCTTTAAAATTTTTTTTTAATCCTTATTTACTTATTGGATAGCCAGAAATTGAGAGGAAGGGGGAGATAGAAAGACACCTACAGCTCTGCTTCATCACTTGTGAAGTTTCCCCCAGCCGGTGGGGACTGGGGCTTGCACTGGAGTCCTTGCACATTGTAACAGGTTTGCTCCACCAGGCATGCCACCACAGGGCCCCTAAAATTTTAGTATTGTATTTGCCCTTAAACGTTACCTTGCTATATATTCCTTCCAGCAATAATAAAGTTCTTTTGGATTTTTTTTTTTTTACGTGATCATGTTTTCTGCAGTTCTTCTACAATATAAATAGTGGGTTTTTTTTAAGTTTGTTTTTGTCCTGGGCTAGACTCTCCACTATAATGTTGAATAGAATGCTGGCAGCAAATCTTGGGAGGAAAAGAAGCTGTAGATTTTTTTTCAGATACTTTTTATTAAATTTTAGTTTGCTTAGAATTTTTTTAAATCAGGAATGTATGATGAATATTGTTAAACTTTTGCCTTCATCTTAATAAAATCATATTTTCCCCCGTATTAAGTTAGTGCACTATCCTGGTTTAAGAAAAGAATTTCCGTGGTCCAGGAGGTGGCGCAGTGATAAAGCTTTGGACTCTCAAGCATGAGGTCCCGAGTTCGGTCCCCAGCAGCACATGTGCCGGAGTGATGTCTGGTCCTTTCTCTCTCCTCCTATCTTTCTCATAAATAAAATATTAAAAAAGAAAGAAAGAGAGAGAGAGAGAAAGGAAGGAAGGAAGGAAGGAAGGAAGGAAGGAAGGAAGGAAGGAAGGAAGGAAAGAATTTCCAGGGGGACCAGACAGTAGTGCAGCGGGTTAAGTGCACACAGTGCGAAGCGTGCGAGGACCTGCGTAAAGATCCCAGTTCCAGCCTTGGCTCCCCATCTGTACAGGGATCGCTTCACAGGTGGTGAAGCAGATCTGCTGGTGTCTTTCTCTCCCCCTCTCAATTTCTCTGTCCTATCCTACAAAAACAGCAATAACAACAATTGCAGTAACAAAATAGAAAAAAATGGCCTCCAGTAGATTCCTAGTGCAGGCAGTGAGCCCGTGATAACTCTGGAGGCAAATAAATAAATTTCTACTAATTTAAAACATTTTAATTAGAGTAAAATACATTAGTTGGTTAGCTAAACCTTGTTTCAAATGCACAGAAAAAGCACTAAATATATTTATTGTCGTGCTATCAATCTCCAGATTTTTTTCCCGCCTCCAAGGTTATCACTGGGGCTCGGTGCCTGCACTTCGAATCCATCCACAGCTCCTATAGCCATTTTTTTTTCTTCTTCCGGTTAATGCAGAGAAATTGAGAGGCATGGGAGGGAAGATAGATACCTGCAGATCTTCATTTGTGAAGCGACCCCCTTGCAGGTGTTAAGCCTGGGGTTCAAACTGGGATTCTTGCGCTGGTCCTTGTACTTCATACTATGTGAGTTTAACTCGATGTGCCACGGCCCGATGCCCAGATTCTTTCCATCTTGCAAAACTATGCCCACTGAAAAATTCCACCTCATGACTACTAACCCATTCTTTTATTTTTTACCGCCACCATGGTTATCACAGGGGCTCGGTGCTGGCACTTCAAATCCACTGCTCCCAGTGGAGATTTTTTTCTTAATTTTATTGGCTAGGGCAGTGAGGAGGGCCAGATAAGGAGAGAAAGACACCTGCAGACCTCCTTCATCTCTTGTGAAGCGTCCCCCTGCAGGTGGGGAGTGGGGACTTGAACCCAGATCTTTATGTGGGTCTTTGGGCTCACTACTATGTGCGCTTAACCAGGTGGCCACCACCCAGCCCCAACTCGTTCCTTAATTCATTCAAGTTTGCATCAAAAGTGGGTAATCAAAGAGGTACTTTACCAAATTTCAAAGTAATGCTCTAAATCAGTAGTAAATTATTAAAAAAAAATTTTTTTGGCAACATTTGCTTAGTGGCTTGAAAGTTAAACTTCAAATTCATATACAAGAGAAGTCAGTGTCTTTGGAGATAATTGTAAAACAATGTAAAGCTTAATTCTTTAAGCACGATCAAACAAGAATAGCTTGCCATAAGCAAAAGCACATGTCACAATCTTCTAATTTAACAGCCACTAGCATGTCTTTTGGCACATGCTCAATCTCACATTTCCTCTGGATAAGACTTGTGAGTTAAGACTTCATTATTTTCCTTCAGGACACTAAGTTCTACCACCTAATAATGTTGATTTGGTGCAATCACGATTCCCAGACTGATATATGAGCTGTCATATATCCAACCAAATTCCCCCAGTAATTTGACACTATTTGTGAGTAGGAAGAAACAACTTCTAAAAACACAGAAACTGTATAATAGTTTTATTCTCATTTTACTATTATTTTTACATTTTATGCACAAATACTTTTATCTGAGTAAAAATAGAAAATAATTGTTTTATGTAAAATTACAAAAAAATAAAAACCACAAAGAAATACATTAATTGTTACTATGACAGTATATGTGTCTTTATTTAAAGAGTAAAAATGTATGCAAAATTCCTTCTCCCTTTTACAAAAGACAGATTTTTTTCTGGCAGCAAGTGAAATATCACTGAAATATCAATATTTTTACACCCTCTAGATCTGAAGACATGTAGTTACAAGTTGGCTTACAATTATGAATTTTTGTGCTATTTCAAAGATACACTAATTCTTTTTAAAAGGCAGTAGCATGAAATATGTGAAGATGGCAGACCTCACCAAAAATATTTCAAAGAACAACATGTTAAAGAAATGTCAGACTTGGGTTTCACCATGAATCAGGGGAGAAAAATGGGCTACTTCTTTTATTTTATTGTTATTGTAGTTATTATTATTGTTGTTATTGATGTCATTGTTGTTAGATAGGACAGAGAGAAATGGAGAGTGGAGGGGAAGACAGAGAGAGGGAGAGGAAGACAGACACCTGCAGATCTGCTTCACCGCCTGTGAAGCGACTCCCTTGCAGGTGGGGAGCCAGGGCTTGAACCGGGAACCGGGATCCTTATGCCGGTCCTTGTGCTTTGCGCCACCTGCACTTAACCTGCTGCGCTACTCCCCGACTCCCCAAAATGGGTAACTTCTTAATCGACATGGATTGACACAGAAATGAATGTGAAGAGCTGATTCATGGGAAGATGAACCACACAGTTATTCGGCCCAACGTGTTTAATTTTCTAATTCTAATACACATTTCCAAACGTCAGGCTAGCATGATATATACCAATGCAGATTCAATGAGAATCTCAGATAGGAAATGAGTTTTAAAACAAAAGTCAAAAATCTTATTCTTATATAAGGTACAAAGATGACCAAGAGTTTTATCTTTTTCTGAAAATAGCATTTCCCTTATAGAAAATCCATTACTTAAACCAGAACAAATCTGATCAAATTATAATGAGGGATAAAAACAAAAAAGACTGAAGTTGTTTATAAATATCCAAAGAATGGGGGGGGGAGTAGTAACAGCTCTTTACTAGAAATCTGTAATGTGTGTTCTTTCTACACACACACACACACACACACACACACCATACGTACGCACGCATGCACGCACACACGCAAAATCTGTTACCTTGGCTAAAACTTTTAACAGTGTCCCCTCCAAACAATTTTAAATCTAACTGTAAGATTTTAAGCACTTGATAATATACCTGAAGAGAATATCTATTTTCAAAAGCTGTAACTAACTTATTAACCTTCCAGGCCATTAAGTGGATGGTGCAAACATGTTCTCAACTATCTAAAGCAGAATTTCTACATATTACTTCATATTGCTCTCCTACTCAGATATTCTTGCAATCACAACACCCAAATTATACTACTAGTTAATTTTATTTATAAAAAGTAAAAATTGAATTTGTAAACTTTATTATTTTTAGATATCTACTACAGGGTCTTAAAGAACTTAATATATATAAATGAACTGATATGAAACATAGTAATCCTATAACAAAGCACTTAAGATTAAGATCTGAGGTTACTAAGAAAGGAATGCTTAGTTGCCTCCTCTCTCCCTGTTCCTAAGTTCTCTAACTTTTCTGGTTCATTCCAAACCACTATTTAGTATCATAGCACCAACTGCCAATCTTACAATGTAGACTGTATGACAATGGCCTTTTCTTGTATTTGGTAAAAAGTATTAACTGAGCTCTTATAAAGCTGTTTTGGGAGGTGGATGGATTTAAAGGAGGTAAGAGAAAGAATGTGCACGAGTATTTGAGAGAACCCATCTCTTGCTACAAGAGAATCAGAAGTTATTTGCCAGTATCTCAAATCATAATTTGTACATAATACCTTAAACGAGGAAAAAACAAAGAAGGATAAAGTAAATAAGCAATCAAGCAAGAGCTTTCTAGCCATTTTTGTTTAGTGTTTGCTTGTGGTAAGAAAAGAGTTTCATATTCATAGGAATTAAGAACTTTTTGAAATATTTTTCCTTTTGAGTATCATGTCCCCGTGTGTGTGTGTGTGTGTGTGTGTGTGTGTGTGTGTGTGTGTGTGTGTGTGTGTGTGTGTGTAAGCAATGGTCAGTTAGACATGTGTACAGTATTGACACTCACACACACATATAATATTCAAAAGGAAAATAAATAAGTGCAAAAGTGTTAGGAGACTGTCTTTACTGGAGGTCGAAATGTTCTTTTTAGAAATACTTGGAAGTGACTTTCTAACATCTCGAAAAGTAAACTATTTCTGACTGATTTAAGGTCTTTCTTTTAACAGAAACCCAATGCTTTGAATAATAGTCCAGCACTAGAAGGTATTATAAGGTATACTAAAAGAGAAAAAAAATAAAAGCAGCCATATCAAACCAAACTAAACCTTTATTTTCTAGCTCGAGGTATATATATATCTTTTTTTTTTAAATCTCTGATAGGAAAAACAGAGATCAATTCAGAATTTTTCTAATAGCTGGTTTATTAAATGCTTCTCTTAAAATAATTTAAATACTTGGTCTGACATTATGAGGAAGTTTATACAGAAAAATCCTTAAGCTAGGCTTATACTAAGCTGAATTTAAACCCGGATCTCCCTCTTCAGCACTGTTTTCCTGCCATTCAACTCCTTATTGGCCTTGCTTGCAAACATATAAATTACTTTAATAACTTGATACTCTTAGTTCAGCAATTAATATTATCATTTTATTTTCTATGAATATTTTAGCTCTGCTTGATTAGATGAGACAGGCACACATGCTTTAGCTGTGAAAAATTCCATTTTTCTGGTTCTATGAGAAGCAGCATCTAAAGCAGCAGAGAGGGGGGAAAGTTAAATTTTCAAAAATAGCTAACTAAGCCAGACTCTTTTCTGGAGACACTTCATTTATTTTTCATCCTCAGATGCTACTGGCTATTTTTGGTAGGGCTAGACATTAATACTGACCAGTTTAGCTTTTCTGACTTAACAAACTATCCCACAATTAACCTGCCTTCACGCTGAAGGCATTGTGGTACTCCTTTAACAGCACATATTCTAAAATATATACTCAAAGTAAAAAGATCCAAATTCACAAGAGTAAGAAATATTTATAAAAAAATCATGCATCCGATTGTACAGTCTAGAAATAAAAGATTCAAATTTAGTAATAAAGAGTAGAGCAATACTTGCTCTGATGTTTAAGAAAGACTCCTAACTCCCAAAAGGTCCAGAGTTCAATTATCCTTTTCTGCTTGCAGAGAAGCAGTAGCCAGGGCAACTGCTGTGACTGGCTGGGCAATTCCGTGGAGCTGCATTTTTGCCCGTTTCTTCTGTTCACATTCTGTGACCAAGCGGTTCAACTCTGCAGCACTGTAGCCAATAAGAGTCTTCAAATCACAGACAAACTTGTAGACAAACCTCTTGCCTTGAACTTTACAAATCATGTCCCCATCATAATAATACCTTTAAAAAAGAAACACACACACATTAGAACTATATTACACAAACAGAAAGATTTTGAATTCCTGAAATATTAGATTATTCCATAAGCAGAAGGCTGACAGTGTCTTGCATCTGCCAAAATAGCAATTAAGATTAAAGTCCCATAGAAATATTATTATACAAAGAAACTTCAAATTATTTACTAATACGCCAATGCTGAACAGCCCAAATCTTATATATACTAAAATTTCAAAATATTCCTGACAATTACAATAAACACTGACTTCTTGTTGTTGCTGGGGAGGGAAATACAGAAAGAAAGAGAGGGAAAGATGCCACAGCACTGAAGTTTCCTTCCTCTAGTGCTGTGGGGGTAGGGGGGTAGGCTCAAACCCAGTCCCATACATATCAACAATGATATACCATCTCAGGTGAGCTATTTTGCTAGCCCTAAGCACTAATTTTTGAAATAAAAGTTTAAAAGAGAGAGAGAGAGAGAGAGAGAGAGAGAGAGAGAGAGAAAAGATATCTTAATGCTTTTCAGCCACCAAGTTGCAGGAGTTACCATGACCCCAACCTAACTTCCCTGGGCAGACGACCTCACCAACATGTCCTGGAACCCCACCTCTCCAGAGCCCTGCCCCAGTAGGGAAAGACAGAAATAGGCTGGGAATATAGATCTACCTGCCAACGCCCATGTCCAGCAGAGAAGCAATTACAGAAGCCAGACCTTCCACCTTCTGCGCCCCATAATGACCCTGAGTCCATGCCCCCCGAGAGGTAAAGAATAGGGAACCTTCCAATGGAGGGGATGGCATGGGGAACTCTGATGGTGGGAAATGTGTGTAATTGCACCCCTCTCATCCTATGGTCTTGTCAATTGTCACCTCACAAGCGGTGAAGCAGGTCTATCTTTCTCTCCCCCATCTTCTCCTCCTCTCTCCATTTCTCTCTGTCCTAGCCAACAACGACGACATCAATAATAACTACAACAATAAAACAACAAGGGCAACAAAGGGAATAAATACATAAATGTTTTTTAAAAAATGAGGTTGAAACAGTACATACCCCAGGGTGGCTGAAGATTAAAAGGAGCGGCTTTGTAAAATGCTTACTTCACAACCGTGGCACAGAGCCCTCTATAAAGCACAAGTTTGCTAGTAAACACCATCTACCATGGGGCTGGGTGCTGGTCCATATGGCCGGGCGCACACGTCCCCACCTGTGAGGGAAGCTTCACAAGCAGCGGAGCAGGACTGCAGGGGCGTGTTTCTTTCTTTCCCTCTCCCCCCTCAATTTCTATCCTTTCAAATAAAAAGAAGAACAGCGAGAGACTAAGTCTACTTCTAGTAGTCGTATTCTTGAGCTGCTGGGTCTCTTACTTCTCTTCTACTTTTTGGTGAGCACCAGGGTTTCACTGCTCCAATACCATTCTGTTCAGATACAGAAGCAGGAAGAGAGGGAAAGGCGTTAGAGCCTCTAAGTTTCCTTCAGTGTGGCAGAGGTTGGCTCTGAACCTGGTCCGTGCACATGACAAAACAGGTGAACTGGCTTGCTGGTCCTCTTTTCTGTCTTACACAAAACCTATTATTATGGGCTATACAAGTCACCTTTATTACCTTCACAGAAATTCTCCAGCCCTATTAGGGAGTCTCAAAAAAGGCTACAAGAGACAGAGGGAGGGAAGAAGAAAAAAAAAAAGTAGGCCGTTAGAGGTATACTTGGGAAAGCGCTCTTGTTTCTCATTGCTGCTTTCTGCAGAAATGGAAATGGCGATGGATTTCCACTCCCTCTGGAACCTTTATCTGTCCCTATGCACTACATGGTCCCAACAACAGGTGGAGAAAAAAAAGTTGTGGAGATTTCTCTGGGTTGGCAGACTATTCTAAAATTTCATTTGATGAAGAGCACTAACAAAAGGAACAGTCACTTGTCAATCTGCCAGCAGTATAATAGGTTAAAATTCTGGATGATTTTATTATAAAAGGTACACAATTTAATTAAATTCATTACTAGAAAGGCTAACCTAAATGCAGCAAATTATGTTAGCTCTTCCTAATTCCAAAACCTCAAAAGTGCAGTCGTTCCCTTTCTCAGTAAGGTATAGTTTTGAGGGACTCTACATATGCACACAATCACTTCAAGTGTCAAGAATGACTTCTGAAATGAAGGAATGATTTAACTAGTACAGCGTGGCTGGGCTTGCACGTCTGAGGCCCCTGGCTCAATCCCTAACTTTGAGATGCCCTGGCTTCTTTCTATTTCACCCCAAACTCTCTCATATGTAGTCAATAAAATAAATCTTTAAAAAAACCAGTTATTCTGAAAAGTAACCAAGATAAAATATGTGATAATATTTAGATGACCATAATCATGTAGCAATGAATACTGATCTAACCAGTACTTGCATATATTGGAAATACAGATAGCTGTATTGGGATAAGGAGATGGGAATGGTGTGCTTGTATAATGATGAAAAGTTTAATCAGTTTTGTATTGTGAAAATTCAAAAACAACATTCGAGTGGAACATCAACCAGCAATAACAGCATATTACTAAGAAACAGAAGTTAACCGCAAAATAATTTTTAGTACATTCAGTCTTCCAAGAAAATGGCCTAATTCCATATTACTACATATCCTACTTCTCATATACTTAAATGTGCATATTAAGTTGCCTTCACTGCAGAAAGTATAATTTCAGAAGGTAACTGGGTATGTCAAAAAAATCTCTCTCTGCCAAGCATGGGACCATCAACATGTGAGTAAACAGCTGTTACGTGTCCGTGCCCCCACCTCTTTCTCTCTTACACACACAGCCCATGTGTACTCCCAACATCTGTGTGTTCTGAATTTTCCTGAATAAAGTTTAAAATTCCTGGGAAAAAGTCTCACTACATATGGCAAATTACAAATAATTTTATCCCACCTCAATCAATCAATATAAAAGTTAGACAGGTATATTGCACCAAAGTAAAAAAGATTCTGGGGTGGCGTGGGGTGTGGGGAGGGTTCAGGTCCTTGAAGATAAAGAAGGACTTAGTGGGGTTTGAACTGTTATGTGGAAAACTGAGAAATGTTATACATGTACAAACTACTGTATTTTATTTTATTTTTTCTTTAAATCTTTATTAGATAGAGTCAGTCAGAACTCAAGAGGGAAGGGAGTGGGGGGGTGGGAGAGAGGAAAAGAGACAGAGAGATACCTGCAGCCCTGCTGCACCACTCGCAAAGCTGTCCCCTTGAAGGGGCTCCAACCAGGGTCCTTGAGCATTGTAACGTGCACTCAACCAAGCACACCACCACCCAGTCCCTTTTATTTTATTGTGGACTGTAAACCATTAATTCCTCAATAAAGAAATTTTAAAAAGGTTAGACAGATCAGCCACACTGTAGGAGGAAAACGGGAGAAATGGGTCAACATTTTGCATCTACTTCTCAAAATGGACAGTATTTCAAACTTGCTACAATTTACACGCAATTCAGCCATGCAAACAGCAGCATCTTTATCCTCTTTTGGATGGGGGGGTGGGTTAGCAAGAGAATCTCAAGCATTGTCATTTTTTTTGTCCTTTAATAAAAACCCTTTTTGAACAGAGAGCTAGACCCTCTACCATCAGTGGAGCTTCCCAAGAGCTCGAGATGCTCCCTGCCACTCGGTGCCAGGGCACCGACTCTGGCAGTCATGCTCAGTCAGGCAAATACCCTGCTGGTAGAGCAAGTGCCAAGACACAAAGATGAAACACCTTCACATTAAGCACACTGATACTATGCTTCTGAATCAGATAAACGATAACCTGAAATTGTAGTTTTAAATGTAAGCCAAGCATCACAGGAGCAACTATTTTAACATTATTATATAATAGTGTTTATACCTGAATAAAAGTCATCTTAGAGAAAGGGTTAACAGGGGGAAAAAATAAGTAGTAAGTGCTTACTTACCTCAACGCGCGACTGAGCTTCTCATAGTTCATTGTAGGCTTATTTTTCCGTTGTCCCCATTTCTGTGCCACCAGTTCCGGCTGATTGAGTTTAAATTCGCCTTCATCACCAACCCAAGAAATGCAGTCTCGAGCATCCTTATCAGTAAGAAGTTCTAACAAAAACTGCCAAAGCTGGATTTGGCCATTGTTTCCTAAATGGACAAGAAGGACCAGTGTTGACTACAATGCTAAGGAGTGACAGAAGGGTTTAAAAAGGTCAGCTAACAGGGTTTCTGGGTCTTTTTCCAGTTGGGCCAAACACATTTTTACATAGATGCTGTTTAAGTAGATAGTCCACATCCCCAGTTTCATACAGTGAAATAAAAACACATAATTTGGCATATTTTATAAAAAACAATGAAAAAGACCTGTTCTATTTCCAGGTGAACTTCTATCTTCCCCAGAAATCCTTGGAGCTCTTTGTACTTTGGCGGCCTTAGCACTACCATTGATGACTTTAATTGTGGTTGGTGCAGCAGATTGTACTGATGCTGGAATAATTTGCACAGCTGGAAAAAAAAAGGGGGGGGGAGGAAGGTTTATTTTTCTAATACAACTAGTGAAAACTGATAAAATGTAATGAGTCTAATAGCCCTAAACAGTATTCCAACAAAAGGTCTAATTTCAAAACCACAGCAATTTTGAACAAAGTCATAAAAATAAATTCTGGTGACATAATGTAGATGCATCAGGGTATCCTTACATTAGATTGATTACTTTGGTGTTGCATGTACATTAGATGGAGTTAAAACTTTAAAAAAAACTTTACTATTTATTGCATAGAGACAGAGAAATCAGAAGGGAGAGAGAGACACCTGAAGCTTTGTTTCTTGTGAAGCTTTCCTCTTGTAGGTAGGGACTGGAAGACTCAACAACAATTATTTTTTACAAATACTTGTTCATAAAAAATCGTTCGTCAAATATTGTAGAAAATATGAAGAAATGAAAATCTAAATACCACTATACTTAGTAAGAAAGTAAAAATCATACCACTTTTTCTTTTAATTATTTTATTATTTGTTATTGGGTAGAGAGATGGAGAGAAATTGAGAAGGGAAGAGGAAATAGGGAAAGAGACAGAGAGACACCTGCAGCCCTGTTCCACCATTCATGAAGCTTTCCCCGCTGCAGGTGAGGACCAGGGATTGAACCTGAGTCCTCACACTGTAATGTGAGTGCTTAACCAGGTCAAGGCACTGCCAGGTTCCCATCACACCACTTGAAGAAGCTCTGCGACTATCTACTAAGATTGAATGGGTAGCAATCTTTGAGAATCTTCCACTTCCTTCCATTTTTACCTAGTTTTAAACATGTACCAAGAACAACATTATAGTTTATTTATGGCTACAGAACTGGTAAAAATATAAAATAAGTATAACATAATAAACCCTGAATTTAGGACAATAATTAAAAATGGGATCCACAACTGGCAAATTTGACATATAAAACTTTATTTCTTCATATATAAAAAATACTTGATGAAATTTCATTCATTCATTCATTCATTCATTCATTTATTTTTACCAGAGTATTGCTCAGCTCTGGCCTATGGTGTTGCAAGGATTGAACCTGGAACTTTGTAGTCCCAGACATGAAAGCCTCTTTGTATAACCATTATGCTATCCTCCTCTACTCCTTCATGAAATTTTTTAAATCACTTTTTTTTTTGTTACATTGTGTACCAAACAAAGGAAGTATTTCCTTCATTCATCCCAACTAGGGCTTGACTGCATGACTCCACTACTCCTGGTGGATGTTCTTATTTTAAGTTTCAGATACAAGATGAGGAGCAGAGATGGAGAAAGGGACACAGTGAGAGGTGTAGAGATAGCACCATCCCAGTGTTCCAACTTCTATTTTGCACGGTTTTTCCATGGAGTGACGTAAGGCTCAAATGAGGGTCCTTTCACATAGTAAAGCGTGCACCCTATTTGGCAAGCTATCTTCCATGGTTCAGAAAATATTTCTTTTTTAAAAAATATATTTTATTTATTTTCATGAGAGAGTAAAGAGCACTGCTCAGCTCCGGCATATGGTGGGACATGGGACTGAATCTGGGATTTTTGGACCCTTTTTGCATAACCATCATGTTATCGCCCCTGCCCCTTCAGAAAACGTTTCTTATTGATAAATGGGCCACATATAATGATTATGAATACTCACGTTGATCAATTGTAACTATCTCATTCATCTGCTGTTCTTGGCTTGCCAACACATCTGAAGAACACACATAAAAGTTTGTTTCCATTTAAAACCCGAAATGCAAGCCCTAATCCAATAAAAACAACTTAATACACACAATCATCTGAAGTTAACTATACAAAAGCAAATCCAACTAGCCGATCAAATAAAAGAGTTAGACATCAATCAACTAAATTTAGACTTAATAATCTAAAAATAGATTACAGTCACTTTACAAGGGAAACACATTTTAAGAAAGATTCCAACTTTTACTACTGTTCAGAGAAACTATTCAGAGAAGCTGAAAGGTTTTCTAAGTGCAAACATCTAGATAAAACATGGAACTGACTTATGGAAAAAGAAGTCAATGACTACAACTCAGGTCCTATTGTTAGCAGCCTAGTTTGAACCCTGGCTGTCACTCTGAGTGACTTTCTAAGTCTCAGTTTCCTATCTAGTAAGTATACAAGATTATATTTAATCTTTATTTTTAAAGAGATAAAATGAAATCAAGTGTATGCACATCAAGTTCTCAGTACAGTCCTACAGTTTAGTAGATGTTATAATCGGTCAACAATCAACATAAAATGGAAGCTATAAAGAAACAAAATTAAACTTAGATTGCAAAACAAAATAATCACTCCAATTTCATACATTTTCGAAGAAGTTCCAGATGACTCCAAAGAATTTCTCCTCGAGGGACCCGCTGAAAAAAATCTTCTTGGTTGAGACTACATAACTCTCGGCCTGAAATGTTGAGCGTGGTGAGGTCTATATCAGTCATACTAAATTCCTTCATTACCCACACCACCCAATGCAGGACTTGGTCTGTGGACCACTGTATAGGATCTGAAAGTCAATAAAACAAAAACGCAATGAGCCTAGTACCATTTAGATATCATGTAAATTCACTGTTAGCTTACCAATGAACATATATACATAGCTAAAATTGAGCCTCCCACACACACACACCAATGAAGTAAAATAATTATATAGAATAAAAAGATTTTTGTGAGTTTCTCGTTAGTCCCTTTTACACTCTTTAATACCTTTTTTCTTTGATAAGAGTCATTTTTACATGTTAGTCTATAATTGTACCAAGAAAAGCAAATTGCAAAACTGTTCTCTAGTGAGTCAAATGAAAGCATAAAATTGTGATTACGCTGAAGAGAACAAAGAAAACAATCTAAGTGAAAAAAATAATAATAATACTATTTCATTGCCATCTATGATTTTATCTAAATACCAGTTGGGTCACAATAAACTCTGGAATCTTTCAATACCACTTAATCCCTCAGCACTCCTCCCACTGACCTTTTGCAATGCTAACATTCAATTCTCTCCATTTCTCTGTCTGTTTCTTATCATTCAGCTGGTCTCTTCAATTCTACCTACTTTCACCTAAATTTATAAATGGGCCTGATCAAACTGTCCGTATTAGTTTACATTGAAAATTTTTTTCAGCAACATTGGGACTTGACCATCTAAAATTCAGTTTGAGTGACACTAAACACAGTTCTTAAATCTCTCTCCAGTTAGTAACTCCCTCTCTTTTACTCAGCCTTACATGCTGACAAGGTCCAGGAACCAGCATTCTATTTCGCTGTAGCTCTCTACCCCAGAGACTGCATCTGCTTTATCTCCAGTGCACATTCAAATAGACTAAATCCCAGCCATTATCTTTGTCTTCAGAAAAAATCAGGTGAAACTGCTTTCTGGCTACTTTTAATTATACAGTCCTATTAATATTCAATACTTTAACCTGAAAAATCTTTCCAGTACCATAATTTGCTACATTCCCACTGTGTTTCTGAAGGCATATACCGTCTTTCTTGTGTATCACTCAAAGTCTTGCATTTTACATGGTGCCTAGCACATGCAGTTCAGGAAATATGCAATGAAACTATAACCAATCACTGGGCGGGAGAAGACAGTATAATGGTTATGCAAAGAGACTCTCATGCCTGAGGCTCCAAAGTCCCAGTTTCAATCCTCCACACTACTATATGCCAGAACTGATCAGTGGTTAAAAACAAACAAACAAACAACAAAAAAACACACAAGCAAAAAGGAACCAATTATTAATATTATTGCTCTTGTCACCTAAGCTTGAGGAGTTAGATGAATACTTTAATTTCCTGCGTCTCATATTATCAGCAGCTTAGTCCTATCACTGCTTTCTTTCAATGTCTCACAGGAATCAGCTCAACTAGACTGAACTGGAAGTAGTTACCTCCTCCCAGCTAACTACAATGATATATTCCTGGTTTGTCTTCAGTCAGTCTCTATTTACAATATGTACCACCTTACCCCCATCACATTTTCTTTTCTTCATAAAAAAATGTGTTACTAGTGATTTCATAGTGGTTTATAAGATTCTCTAAGATACAGAAGCGTTAACTCCATGTTGCACTCACCAGAGTTGTGTATCACATTCATCATTTCCCAGCAGTCAAATGTGTTAACAAAAAACAGCTCTATAACGCTATAGAAAAACTCCCGTTGCTGAATCTTCTCACTGGTGACATATTACCCTATAAATCGGAGTGTCCTCTGCCCAATAGTTTCGCTGTCTATCATGTGTATTACAGTTTCCTCCTTGCCTCACCTCCAAATATACAAGGTCAATATTCTTCCTAAAATTTCTATATTTAAAATAGTTTACAAGCTGCTCTGACGCTATCTATGTTAAGTTTGATTCTTATTATCCTAACACGCAATGCTCTCTGACTTGCGGGGATGTGTTTTATTACCATAAGGTATCCCGAGGCGTTCTTGCTCTTTCCTATAACCTTCCAGGGCAGCAGCCCATCTTGTCACTTGTTCTGAGGTCTCATCTGAAATGGTTGTGATGTGTTTTGTGCCATCGAGGGTTATCACTTGAGCTTCCTCAACAAGATGTGCTTCTGCTTCAGCATGGTGGGCATCGGGATCAATAACTACTTCAACTGTTTCCGCAGGTTTAACAATTTCAAGGATGTTTAGTTTGGGTTCGATTCCTTCACAATGAATAAAGAAAAGTTAATCTAAATGAAAACAAAAGTCACTAAAAACCAAAACATCATTTTGTTTTTGTTTTCCAATGGCAAAGCTACACTTAAAGGAAAAAAAAAAATTGACAGAAAGGAAGAGAGAGTGAGACAAAGAAAGGGAGGAGTCATCATCTTGGGCCCTGGTTAGGGAATCCTTGGATTCCCACACAGATATGATGGGCCCAGACCTCTAAAAGATCCCTCTCTCCATCATTGGTCACTTCCTTAAGGAATGCCATCATAAGCCCTCTTGTGGGCGTTCCCAGGACCTGGCCCTCACTGTAGAGCAGCAACGGTAGGGACTGCCCAGTCTCTGAGGGAAGGTTAGGTCATCCTGTCCTGCCACTAAAGGAAAACTGGACCAGAAATCAGTGCTGTCTGGAATATTCCCAGCTGTGACCAAGGACAGCAAGTTCAGACTGACAGGGACCCAGAGGTTACACAGGCTCCTGTGCAAAGTATGAATATAGGTGGGCCCTGGGTGAGGCTGATGGGAGTATACAGTAATTTAATTCATGGATATTTGCTTCAAGTTTGGGAACTATTCTTTGCCCTAATCCAACTTTCTACTAGTTCTATTCTCAACTCTGACACTATCTTCCCAGACAGTATTCTATCCACCTCCATCCACATTAGCTATCAAACTCAAGCAAAAACTATTAAAGTTATGAGCCCCTAGAAGCAAATCTAAAATAAGACTTCTTAGCTCCTTCCCACTCTAAGATCCCTATTCTCATCTGCTGCTTTCCAACTTTCTGACTCTCATTTTATTTTTTATTCCTATCTTTATTTATCTACTAGATAGACAGAAATCGAGAGGGAAGAGGATGACAGAAAGGGGGGGAGGGAGGGAGGGAGGGAGGGGGGAGAGAGAGAGAGAGAGAGAGAGAGAGAGAGAGAGGAGAGAGAGACCGGCCTGTAACACCCACAAAGCTTTCCCCCTGCAAATAGGTCCTTGCACATTGTGATATGTGCACTCAACCAGGTGCGCCACCACCCAGCCCAAGGTTCCTGTTTATTAAATAAATATGTTGCCTGGCTTTAAATCTTACTGCCTTTCAGCTAACAAGTTGCAGAAGCTATCATGATTCCACCCTGGCTTCCCTGTACAGACAACCTCACCAATGTGTCCGAGAATCTCACCTCTCCAGAGCTCTCCACCACTAGGTAAAGATTTAGAAACAGTCAACCTGCCATGGCCCATGTCCAGTGGAGAAGCAAATATAGAAGCCAGAACTCCATTCTGCATTCCAAAAAAATTTTGGTCCATACTCCCAGAAGGGGAGAAATGTTAGTGGAAGATAACCAGAGGGCTCTGAACTCCAAGTCCATTAAGATCCAAAGAGAGAAGAAAAAGGACACTCAGTAAAAGGTGTGGGTATGACTTGGAAAAGAAGAGAGACCAAGACCATAGGGGAGAAAAGAGGGGCAAATATATGTAAATATAGACAGACAGTGATAGAAATAACAGTCAGCTCCTATCTGCAACCTTGGGAGAATCACTGCAGCTCCCAATAGAAGGAATGGAGATACAGAACTCCGGTAGTGGGAAGGGTACAGAATTATACCCATTATCTTATCATGTTGTAAATCAACATGAAGTCTCTAATAAAATTTAAAAGAGAGAAAGAGAAGGATGGAAGGAGAGAAGAAAAAGAGTGGGGAGGGGGGTAACAAGATAGCTCACTAAGGTAGCAGACTTGTTTTATCATGGGCACAAACCAGGTTCAAGCCTGGCCCACACCACAGTGAGGAAAGCTTCAGTACTGTGGCGCCTTCCCGTCACTCTCCATCTGAAAACATTAGCCTTGAGTTGTGAATCACCAGCAAACAATCAAAAAGCAAAGCAAGAAAACCCTCTGTATTTCTAAAAAGCACTTATCAGTGTAGATGGGAATATACTACTTACTCTTTCTAAAGTGAAACTGAAACTGGGAAAATAACTTAAAAAAAAAAACTTTTAGCAATAAAAAAAAATTATTACAAGAAAACACTATCATTCATTTGGCAGTACAAAGAATAGTCACTTTTTCAAATATACTGTTGACCCTTGAGCAATAATGGTTTTGGACTGTGTGGGTTTACTACTGCTCAGATTTTTTTTTCTATCTGTGGATTCTGAATTTACTGATGCAACCAACTGCAGACGTTGGGGGTAGGGTGGAAGTGGGTGATGGCAGCCACAATCTTTAGATTGTTCAAGGATTAACTAAACATGAGAAAAATAATCCAAATTATTTTGGGGGGGAAATTACCCTAAAATGTATTCATTAAACTTTCACTCAAATTTTATCATGTGAACTCTTCTTAAACACACTTGGACTGAGACGTGACCAGAGGCCTTTAAAAGTAAAATAGAAGAGGCTGCAAGATAGCTCACTTGGGTAGTGTGCTTGTTTTGTCACGCTCACGGCTCAGGTTTAGGTCTGGATGGTACTCAGAGAGGCTTTGGTGCTGTGATGTCTTTCTCTGACTGTCTTTTAATCACAAAATTTCAACTTATATTGGCGAAGCCCAATAAAACCAAAAAACAAATGAAAAATCCAATCAATTTTCTTTCCTATTCCCAGCAATAGCCAGTCAGTCCTGGAGAAATGAAGGTAAGCACTAGGTAACGACCATTTCATAGTTCTAATTAAAACTGGTTTGTAAAACATAAATTGTATGCATTACAACATGTTCAGAGATTAAAAACAACCAAATATAATCCACCCAAACCAGTTTCTTCTCTGTCTAATTTATGTATCTGTACAAGATTAGTGAATTGTTATTTGTATTGTTGGGTCACTTGACATTCTTTGCATATTCTCTCTGTGCTATTCCTATAAAGACCAGACAGATTTCCCTTGCAACCAAGGGTTTCATGACTTAAACTCTAGAATCATTGGCATGAACTCTCAAGTTGGAAATGAGTTAAGACAAGTTAAGTCAAGCAGACTTGACTAGTGTGGACCACTGTAAAGATTATATGTTTTCAGACTGTTAGCTAGAGGCTTAGATTTGGCATTTTCTAGATCATGGCAAGACAACAACTTCCATGGCAATCCTTGGAACACCAATTGGGACCTCTTTTTCCAGCATTCTCTGTGATCCCATTTTTACCAAACAAAATATTCCCGATTCAATTATTGTTAAGTGTGATATATGTTACACTATCAGTTTCAATAACTAAACCCCAAATATGAATAATTTCCACAGTCATCTGTATATTATAAAATTGAGTCTTCATGTTAGAAAGACATAAGCTAAACTTCAAACACCACACTAAGAGAAACTTACCTTGGTAAGAAATTACCTGTACACTAAGCTGTACAGTTCCATCTGTCTTTACTCCTTGATCAAACAAACTTCGTTCTGGATCCAGCTACACATGGTAAAATGAGTAAAGTTATTTTAGTTCAGTCATTGAATTCAATATAAATGGACATGCCAATCAGAACTTATTACTGAGAAATACTAGTTCAACTAGGACAACATTTAAGCGTTCCAAGCTGTCGTATCACTTGCCACAATTAAAAATATTTTAACCACAAAGGTAGTAAGTAGCTAAAAAGAAAATGTAAACAAATTTACTGTAAGCAGTGATTTTTCTTTTTCCCTCTAGTTCCATAAACCAGCTTAGGATTTTAAATAATGCTGAAAGCCAACTGTCTATTCTGCATATGATGCAGATTTAGATGCCATGGATAAGCATGCACAATTACCAGGGAAAATGTATGTAAACCTAGTGATTTTTCCTGTGAAAATATCACACTTAAATTTAAGATTAGGTATAACGATAATGACAATGATACTATTAAAGGACCATGCCCCCTTTTGTTTGTTTTTGACCAAAGCACTGCTCAGCTCTGGTTTATGGTAATGTGGGGGATTGAACTTGGAACTTCAGAGCCTCGGGTATGGGAGTCTTTTTGCAAAACCATCTGCTGTCTACCTTTCCCACTAAAGGAGCATTTTTTTCCCAAATTGCTGCAGCTCCACAATTTGCTCTGGGGAGCCTGGTTTAGTGAAGTCATTGTAAGACGTGTGTCAAAACCGAGTTTGTAATGAAAATTTCATTTTCAAAAATAAATAAATAAGATCGGGATAACACTAAATCTTTAATCACAAAATTAATAAGTTTAAAGACCTTGTTATCTTACTACCTGTGCTGAACACACTACTTCAGTAAAAGCAAGTACAAGGTCAGAACTCACACTTGCTATTTGACCTTAGGTCACACTCTTCAAAGAAGCGTGACCAGCTCAGCTGTTGGTCCACCAGCTCTTGTCAGCATTTATGTAAAAACATAAAAGTATTGTGACTCCAATTAAATATTTATATTAATCAGTAAGAACAAAAATTTGATCTTATGGGAAAATAAAAAATCTGTCTCCATAAAACATCTCTGGTCAAATTCCATGGGTGGGTTCCTGAAGGCGTAACGAAAGGTATCTTAAAGATGCACATGTAAATTTCTCCCTCCCAATAACAGAAAAGCCTGGATCCCTTGATCTCTTTTTCTGTGGCAGTCT
The DNA here is from genome assembly GCF_950295315.1 of Erinaceus europaeus. Lineage (NCBI taxonomy): Eukaryota > Metazoa > Chordata > Mammalia > Eulipotyphla > Erinaceidae > Erinaceus > Erinaceus europaeus. Next base: position 112,755,082 of record NC_080170.1, on the reverse strand, counting down.
CCTCTAACTTTAATTTAGCTAAGTTTCTTGTTTGTTTGTTTGTTTTGCTTCCAGGGTTATTGCTGGGGATCGGTGCCTGCACTATACAAATACACTGTTCCTGAAGGCCATCTGTCTTCCATTGCTGCTGCTGCTGTTGATGATGGATAGGACAGAGAGAAATTGAGAGAGATGGGGAAGACAGATAGGGGGAGAGAAAGACAAGCACCTGTAGGCCTGCTTCACCACTTAATGAAACGATCCTTCTGCAGGTGGGGAGCTGGGGGCTGGAGGATCCTTGAGCAGGTCCTTTGGCTTCTCACTATGTGCACTTAACCCAGTGCACTAATCCCCCAACCCCTTTTAAGTTAGGTTAAATGTTAAGAGTCTAGTTTCGGTAGCAGTTAAGGTTATGTGATAGTTTTAGGTCTAGAGTTACTGTTAACTTCAGGGTTATGGCTAGGGTTATGGTAAGAATTATTAGATCATCTAAGAGTTTTCAAACTATGACTAAAACCCAAGTGACTCAGTCAGCTTTACTGGGTCTCCCCATGTAGACTGGAACCATACATATCAATGAATCTCTCTTTAGCTTTTCTCTTATCGGTCTGTCTAATGATTGCTTATTTGTACAGCCTCTGAATAGCCCAAAAGGGCACAGGCTGGTTTGTTTTGCACTGAGAAGAGGGGGAACAGGGATGAATGCAACATGCTTTTAGAACTAGATTACTGAATTCTATGAATTATGGCTATTTTTATTTATTTAATTAATATTTACCAAGAATCTATGATCTGGTAGCTTCTAAATCAAATTTCCTTTTTTTTTTTTTTTTTTTTTTAAAGCAACACTGCTGAGCTGAGAGAAAAGGAATCCAATCCATCTGCCCTTTTTTCTTACATACTAGAACAATTGGGTGAGTCCAGTGACGAGTTATTTGAACTGACCTCAGTTCAAATTCCTAATCCCTCTGTAGCTACATGCTGGGTAAGTCATTTAACCTCTTTCAATGTTCATTTCCGCGTTGGCGGAGTGTAATTTCAAAGACTGATGTGACAACGGATGGGATTAAAGGTGCTGCAATCTTTGTGTTTTTGTTTGTTTCCTTTTCCTTATTTACTGAACAGCAATTTTTTTCACCCAGTATAAAAATGCCCACATCATTCTAATTTACTAATTCAAACCCATAAAATTTAGTTCTGTAGTTACTGAACAACTGGATTATTTTCAATTTCTTTTTTTTTAATTTTTTAATATTTATTTATTTATTCCCTTTTGTTGCCTTTTTTTATTGCTGTAGTTATTATTGTTGTTGTTATTGATGTCCTTGCTGTTGGATAGGACAGAGAGAAATGGAGAGAGGAGGGGAAGACAGAGAGAGGGAGAGAAAGATAGACACCTGCAGACCTGCTTCACCGCCTGTGAAGCGACCCCCCTGCAGGTAAGGAGCCGGGGGCTCGAACTGGGATCCTTACGCCGGTCCCTGTGCTTTGCGCCACGTGCACTTAACCTGCTGCACTACCGCCCGACTCCCAATTTTCAATTTCTATACAACCAGGAGAGCCATTTCAACTTGTATTTAGTTGTGCACAATTTACTGAAGTGAAACTACAAGATATTTCACATTCAACACTAAGACACTAATCACAGATAATTTTTCAAAAAGACTGTGCTAGTTTATTCTCTCTCACTCAAAAGAGCCTTAGTTATAGCATTATCAATATTAAACCCAGCTACACTTTCTGGTTTTAGAAAAGCATTATCCTCCCACCTCAATATTTAGTAGAAAAACCATGTACAGTTAAATGGCGACTAAAATGTATACATTTCATTACAACATTTCCACCTATGCTACATGAAAATCTCTTTTACAAAATCGTAGACAGCAGCCCTGGAGGAGACACAGTGGGGTTAAAGTACTGGATGTCAACCTTCCAGCTACAATACTTTGCCACCAAGTTGCAGATGCTACCATGCCGCCAACCTGACTTCCCTGGGCAGACGGCCTCACCAGTGTGTCCTGGAACCCCACCTCCCCAGATCCCTGCCCCACTAGGGAAAGATAGAAACAGGCCAGGGATATGGATCGACCTGTCAATGCCCATGTACAGCAGAGAAGCAATCACAGAAGCCAGACCTCACCTTCTGCACCCCATAAATATCTTTGGTCCATACTCCCAGAGAGATACAGAATAGGGAAACTTCTAATAGAGGACAGGGAATATGGAACGTTGGTGGTGGGAATTGTATGGAATTGTACCCCTTTTATACCACAATCTTGTCAATCATTATCAAATCAATAGTAAAGTAAAATAAATAAGAGGGGAAAAAGATGAAGTCCTGATTTTGATCCACAATACTGCATGTGCCAGAGAGATGTTCTGGCATTCTCTCATTCATAAATAAATAAATAAATAAATAAATCTCTCTTAATTATTTGAAAAAAAATTAGGTTCTAAAACAAAAGTTCTCTAATATACAGAGTAGCTGGATCTGTTATAAGACAGAGAAAGAATAAAACACATCAAACAATCTCAAAACTTATGTGTTCCATAAAAAAAGGAAGAAAGAAAGAAAGAAAGAAAGAAAGAAAGAAAGTAGCATAAAACTCTAGCACTTTTATGTCCAAAGTCTAGAAAATCTACCTGAGGAATCCTATAATCCTATCTAGCTAGGCTTTTATATCACAAAAATATCACCTTCCTTGGAAGAATACCATACAGATATGGATATGCTACAAACATGTGCTATATGCTACCACAGGTAAAATCCTATTACAATAAACCTTAAATATTGACATCTAAATTCTTATCCAAAGTTACTGTTGGAGATGGAAGAGGTTCTAAAAATTATCTAAAAATCATTTAAAGAGATGCATATACAAAGATGGAGAAGATATTAGATTAAAAAAAAAAGAAAAAAGGGAGACTTCTTCAGTTCATTTATTCTTTTCCAGGACACTACTCACTTCTGGTTTATGATTGGGGGTGTGTGTGAACCTAGGCTCCTGGAATGCCAGGCCCGAGAGAGTCTTTTTGCATATAGTTTATTATGTTATTTCCCCTGCCAGTCTTCCTACTACTGTTTGAGCCCTGATTCAAATCTGTTTGCGTTTACTTCTATCCATGATTAAACCTTATTTATTCATATTAAATTTTACTTATCTTCATAAAACTAAAAATGGAATGTCTGGTAAATCTTTATTTACATGCAGTGCCAGAAAACTTCACAGAACTACCTGTCCGCGGTGCTCAAACACTAGGCACACGGTGAGCCACACACTTCAGGGGGTGAGCTCTCTGCCCCCAGCACTCACTCTTTTAAATGGAGGAACTTAGGCTGAGAGAATTCTTTTCATTTCTAGATACTTAAGTTTTCCTGATAATATCTATAGAGGTAAATATGTGAACAAAAATACAATACCTCTAACACTGTCTTCAGTGCTCAAATATAAACCCCACTGCTCAAGTTACCTGGATATCTTGTAGGCAGATTTCATGGGCATCCAAAGAACACTGTAGTCTTGGTTCCAGCAGCTTCTTTAGATTGCCTATTGGTTCATTGATGTCTATAGCCTGGCTTACACATTCAGCTGGGGCATAGGTCTGCTCTACAATGCTAAAAGCAAAATAACCTGTTAATAATAGTAACAAGTCTTACCCTGGACATTAAAAAAAATAATGCACTAGAGGTAAAACTCAGTATCAGAATACATTTGTATGGCTAATACTATAAAAATAGAATTACTTACACTTATGAGTTGCTTTAAATGCAATGTGACCTCAAAAGGCAGGACACTACCCAGTCTATTCAACTGTTCTGAAAGTTATTAATTTATGGCAGCTACTTACAGATGTGTAATTGGTTCTGTTGTGAATTAAACTTTCTAAAATAACTGTGGCTGCACTAAGTAAATGGAAGGAATTAAACAGTGCTCTTGCCGTAAGAACGATTTCAATCACTTGCTTGATTAGTATAACTACCTTTAGTTTAAAACTCTTTCTCCCTCCTAGTTACAAGCTGTGAGACAGGAAAGAGCAGTCCATTGTCATTCCAAATGCTGAGGTTAGTCATAAAGGAAAAACATCACTAAGGACAATAGCTTGATTCTTAGTTTAATAAAAATTATTTAACCAAGTACAATTAAATAACTTCATGATATAAAATTGATAAGTGCAGGAAACACCAACCTTTCCTCTGTGCACTCTGGTTTCTCTGTTCCATCAATCTCAATTTCTATCAGCTCCTCTGCTTCTCTTTTAGTCATGGTTGAACTATTTCAAACGTTCAGTCCTGCAAGAGCTAAATTTTAAGATATTTTGAAATTACATGCACACGCAGAAAAGCTACATAACAAGCAGATGCAAACAAAAACGGAGTGTAACTAGAAGTAACTGTTGTGCGTGAAAGATAATCCGTAAATGATATTTATAACACTCGCTTTTGTTTAAATAGTTATTACTATAACCTGCCATAGTTTCACATTAGATTTATTGAAAAAAAATTTTTTTGCCTGATCTCAGTCGATAATTTAACTCTAGCTACTCCCAATACAACAGCAAGATATGTTAATTATATCATAGCAACTAACAGATTCAAACCTGCAGCATAATAAATAACCAGAAATTAATAAAGCTGTATTTTATCAGCAGAACTTATTATTGCAGTCTTGTACAGCCAGCCATTTCTTGGTATCTGTAGAGGATTATTCCCAGAGTCAACCTTCACCCCACGTGCAATCTATATCCATCCTCTTGTATACTCTAAATCACCTCTGTATTACTTACAGACTATGTAAATGTAAATGGTTTGCTAATAGTTGTTATAAGATCTGACACAATAAAGAAATCAAATATTAATTCAAGTCCATTCATATGCTTTCATTCTTTACCATAACGACCTCATGAATCCTCATTACGGTCTCCAGAGGTTAGTCTGCCTGGGGCTTCAAACCGCACTTCAGACGTGGCTGAAGCATGGTGGTTTGTTTAAAGGCATGATCTGTGTTGCACACATGCATCTGGACTTAAGGGTCAATACCATATCTTACCTGGATTGCTGCCTACTTTGTACACATCCTTCCCACACCCATCCTGTCCCATCTGTTCATTCTCATATAATACAATCAGTGTTATCTTTTTTTTTTTTTTAATAGCAGTCCACTGATTGACACCAATCACGGTAAAACCCTAAGTAATCTATGCTCCACGCCTGGCCCTAGAGTCACTGATGCCTTCTTCCACAATAAACTTCCTTTCATCCTTGCATCTTCCAATACTACTTAGTTCTTTGCTCTTCTTGCATAGTTGGACTGGCACCTACTTCCCCCAAGCGTTTGAAACCAAACAAGACTATATGGTGCCACAGAAAGCCAAACTCTGTCTTAACAACTTCTGCATAAAGGAAAAAAAATCTGCTTTCCTTTGCTGTTGGAGGGTAGAATGGAGGGTGGGTTATTGCCCTTATCAGTTGTTGCTTTGTTTTGGAGAATGGTTGCACAGCTAAGAGGTTGGGCCTTGAGCAGATCTGTTATTTATTATTTCTCCTAAAGCAAAAGACCAGCAGAAACAAAAGTGTGTGTCAATGTCCCTAAGTCATTCAGTCTTTTGGCCTTCAGGATCAAAAAGAGGCTGCCATGCTAGGTAACCTAACTTGGGGACCATGGTTTCACTCTCACTTATTTGATAATATGCTTTAAATGTACTTTCCCCATGAGGTGTAATACACTAAAGGCAAAACTCAATCTTCCTTAATACGGGCTATGATACTAAACTGAAAAGTGTAAAACGTCTAAATGAAAATAAACATCTTAAAACATCTATTGAATTAGCATGCCTAGTCTACCTTAAATGTGCTCAGAACACATCAGTATAGTTGGGCAAAATCTAACACAAAGCCTATTTTATAAGACAGTCTTGAATATCTCATGTTGTCCGGCATTAAGCCAGAACCCCCCCCCCCATCCTCCACTGCAGACACTATGGCCTATTTACATAATCATTGTTTTGCCTGAAAGATTCCCCAACCATTCCTTTGATCTATCTTCTTTCTACCTCCAGACCTGCCCTGCCTGCAGGGTAACATTAATCCCACCAGTTAAAACTATGGCAACAGTTGCTAAGGAAGTTCCCAGCCTGCCTTTCTCTTTTCTTCACCCCTTTTCCCTAGCCATCTCAGTTTCTGACTTGCCACTTCCGGTTTTATCCTATAAAGCCACTTCTGTTTCTGGTTTCTCTTTTTTCTCTTCCTTTTTCCCTATCCTGACCTGGAGGAGGGCAGGTGTGAAGGCAAGGAGGTGTACCCTGGTCATTGTGGTTTGGCTCCACTGGCTTAACCCGCTGTGCTCACACCTGACTGTGGGGCTCCGGCATGAATAAAGATTTGTGTTGCTATCGCCATGAGCTTGGTTGCTGGATCCTCTCTCCCACCCAGGCTGCTAGCCTGGCACATGTAACTTAATATTGTACTGAAAGTGAAAATAGATTTATTTATTTATTTTTCCCTCCAGGGTCATTGCTGGGGCTCAGTGCTGGCACTATGAATACACTCCTCTTTTTCCCTTTTTTTTTTTTAATTATATTTTTTTATTGGATAGGACAGAGAAATTGAGAGGGGCAGGAAAGATAGAGAGGGAAACAGAAAGTGGTCCAGTAGGTAGCGCAGTGGATACAGCACAGTATTCTCAACCATGAGGTACTGAGCAGCACATGTTCCAGAGTAACGTCTGATTCTTTCTCTCCTATCTCTCTCATGAATACATAAATAAATTCTTTTTAAGTAATTTAAAAAAGAGGCAGAAATACACCTGCTTCACCATTTGTGAAGCGACACCCCCCCCCCACACACACACACACACCCGCGCCCACAGGTGGGGAGCCAGGGTCATACAATGTTAAGATTAAGCTGGTGCGACACCACCCAGCTCCCCACCCCCAGAATGGCTGTATACCCCGGTGAAAGCATGGCTAATGAGGAGTTGCCAGAATCACTGAGTGGGTCTCTTCTGCATATTGTTAGCCTGGGTAAAGACCAACATTCAAAATCTGAAGTTTGGTTTCTACTAAATGCGTTATCACTTTTGTACCACTGTAAAGTGAAGGGAAAAAAAAATCTAATTTGGAGTATGTAGCGATGTCTATACATTCCAAATAATTTTTAAAAATATTTTATTTATTAATGAGAAAGATAGGAGGAGAGAAAGAACCAGACCTCACTCTGGCATATGTGCTGCCAGGTATCGAACTCTGGACCTCACTCTTGAGAGTCCAGTGCTTTATCCAGCGTGTCACCTCCTGGACCACATCCCAACTAGTTCTTTAACCTACCTCTTCTTTACCTTTATTCTTCCTTTTCATCCACAAAACTTGTCTTCTGACATACTGGTATCTACTAGCTTTACTGTCATTCTATTCCGTCCGCTGTTGGATTACCATCAAAAGGCAAAGATCTAACTGTTCAGAAGTTGACTCTAAATATTTAAATTGGTCTGTCTAGGGACTTTCACTGGCTTCTTAAAGTTGGAAAGACTCTCAAAGATCTCACCCCAGAAGATGCCAAGGTCTCTACAGTAGGCGTATAACGGCCCAGGATTTAAGAGCATGTTAAATTACATGGCAACAGGGAGTTAAGGTCACTAATCAGCTGCCCTTAAAGAGATTATCCTGGATTAGCTAGGTGAGCCCAATGAATACCACCTGGGTCATTTAAAGTAGAAAAGGCAATCCCAAGAGATCCAGAGTGATTCCAAGTGAGAAGAAACCACTGTCTTTGAAGATATAGGAAATGAGCCCCAAACCATGAGGTACGTGCAGCCTCAAAAGCTGGAACACAAAGGAAACAGATTTTCCCTTAAGGGCATCCAGAAGAAATGTAGCTCTGCCAACATCTAATTTTAGCCCAGAAAGATACACTTCAGATTTCCACAACTGTATAATAACAAATTAGTGATTTTTCAACCACTAGGTGTGTTAACAGTTTATTACAGTAAAAGGGGGGAACCAAGTCTTCTTTCCTTTGCTAGAAAGGACAAGGTGGGCACCCAGGGTAGAACACAGGGCTTGAATGTGTTCAATCCCTGGCTCTGCAGATGCCAAAGCAGTGCTCTGGTCTCAATCACTCTCCTGTTACATAAATATTTAATGGAGTTTTTTCTTTCTGAAAGTAGAGTGGAGGGTCGGATGACAGTACAACCTATCTGAGGAACAACTTGCAAGTCTGGGATCTCTGAGGTGGCAGGCTCAATTCCTGGCACCGTCTCATGCCAGAGCCGAGCAGTGCTCAATCCTCTCTTCCTTTCCTTTTTTTTTTTTTAAATACGGGGCCGGGTGATGGAGCACTTGGTTGAGCGCACATGTTACAATGCGGAAGGACCCAGGTTCGAGCCCCCAGTCCCCACCTGCAGGGGAAAGTTTCACAAGTGGTGAAGCAGGTCTGCAAGTGTCTCTCTGTCTCTCACCCTCTCTATCCTTCCTTTCCCTCTCGATTTCTGACTGTCTCTATCCAATCAGTAAATAAAGACAATAAAAAAAAAATATGCCATGGGTGAGCGGGACACGGCAACACTACAGATAAAGCGCCATCAATCCATCCGCTGGGAAAGGCTGAATCAAACCCGATTTGTCAAGGTCGCTGCCTTCAAACAGCTGGCGGCGCGGGTCCCTCCCTGCCCGCTGCTTTCCGCCTTCTCCCTGCGCCCAGACCCGCTGCTCCTGGTTTCTGCCGATCTCTCACCTCCGGGCCAGACAGGCGGCCCGAGAGAGACATCAGTGTCCCTGCTGCTCTGCGGAGCAAACCGGGATTCCCGCCACCCCCCCACCCGGGGGAGGAAATGCAAACACTCAAATAAATAAATAAATAAATCAGTCTCTCTTCCAGCACACAAATGGCAACTTGACAAAGTTGCCGAGCTACACCAACCCAGGCTTCACCCGCCCCCCGCACACCAGAGCCCAACTTCCTCGTTTTCAAACTCGATCTACCCAAGGCAGCGGCTTTGATGTCACTGTGGGTGGGGGTGGGCGGGGGAGGTCATTCCAGAAAGGTGACGGGGTTCCGACCGCGTTGAGAGCAGGTTGCCCAACTGCCGCGCAGCCTCGGAAACCCCCGGGGCGCCGGGATTGACACGGTCCCCGCGGACCGCGAGGAGAGCAGGGTGGGCCGGGAGCAGCGGGATCGGGTCTGGCCGGGCCCCGGGGTCGCGCGGTTCCCAGCTTCCCGCGCCGCGCGCCCCTCCCCTTCGCCCCCCGCACAGCCCTCCCCGCCCCTCCCCACCCGGCTCCCTCAAGTCTCCACGAACGGAAATGGGAGTCACAGAGCCGGGGACCAGCGGAAACAAAACACACAGGCGGCTGCGGGGGGGCCCGCAGGCCCCGGAACGCGGCGGGAGCCAGGCCGGCCCGCGCGGGGCCCGCGCCGCCCGCCCGCCTCCCCCGGCGGCCGCACTCACCCGCTCCGGAGTCGGCCGGCCCTGTCGGCCCCGCCCGCGCTCCCGAGCCGGCTGGGAAGCGCAGTGGCGCGGGCTCCACGTGCAGCGTCTCTCCCGGTAAGGCCTGCAGCTCCCGCGGCTCCCGGTGTGAAGCCCCTGGGCCCTGCCCGCGGAATCGGCGCTGACAAACTCCAACCCCCCTCCCGCCTCCCAGGCACCCCCGGGTCCCGAACTACAACTCCCAGCAGGGCGTGCGAGGTGAAGCCCCGGGGCAACGGGGGCTCGCGAGGCCCACAACGCCCCACGCCTCTTTGTTTCACACGCTCTCGCTTCTCCTTCGCAGTCCTACGCCTTCAGCCACCCCAAGGCACCGGTACAGGGACTCGGGCCAGGGTCAAGGTAGGGGAACTGAACTAGAGGAAAAGGCGAGTCCAAGTGCGCATGCGTAGCCCACTAGGTCTACTAGAGTGGGGTGGGGGTGGAAGAGAACGGGTTAGATTAGACGGAGGAAAGATGGCGGAGGCTCCTCCAGAGGACCCGGAAGCACTTACTCTCCACTTCCTCCTTGTGTTTGGCTTCTGTCTCACCTAGAACCGTCCGGTCGCAGACTGCCTCCGAGACGCTTCCTGTCCGGTGAGCGCAGACCGACTGAAACGAAGGCCCAGAATGCATTGCGACGGCGGGTAGGCGGGCGGGGGGCGGAGCCAGGGCCGGAAGTGGAGCGGTGGCGACGGCTGTGGCTTTGGCAGCTCCGGGCGAGTGCAAGGTGACTGGGAGGGCAGCTGGGTCTGTCGGGCCTCCTGGGACTTCGGTGCTGGCTTCCTCTTCGGGCGCAAGGTGACTGGGAGGGGAGCCGGACCGGCCTGGCCTGGCCGCGTGGGATCCGAATCTGGATTTCCCCTCGGGCCCGGAGGGACCTGTGACCTCTGCCCTACTGGGCCGAGCAGCCCAGCGTGTCCCGGGCGGCTGCACGTCCTTGCCCGGGGACACTGCGACCTCCAAGTCGGCGGTCGACTTTGTGACGCTCCTTAATCATGCCCGATCTGCTCGGGGGGGCGGTGGGTGGGGGACCCCGAGTCAGTCCACACACACCCCCAGGGGCACCCTAAGGTCGTGGCGCGGGGCCGTGGCTCTGAACACCTTTAGGAAGAGGGTGGAAGTCGGGGAAAGCGGACAGTCCGCCTAAAGGTGTCTGTAGCGACGGCGCCCTCGATGGTTTTTGTTTGCTTATCCCCCCCCCCCCCCACACACACACCCATATACTTCTGCAAGGGTCAAGCCGGCCCCGGGGCGGGAGAGGGCGGGCCTCGAACTTGGGGAGCGGCTTGGACTTGCTGGGGGCTTCCCGGAGGGAACCCCGTTCCCGGGAGAGCGCGTGGAGTGCGAGGTCTTTAGGGATAAGGCGCGCGGGAGGCCGCCCGGGGACGGACCCTGCGCCGGTTGTCACTGGGGCCCGCGGGAAAGACCGTGCACGTGTCAGCACACACGACCGTCCCTTCTCTGGCCATTTCCTCCCCAGTTCGGCCCGGTGCCGGACCCCTGCCCTGCCCTGGACTCTGGAGCCCCCCACGCCCCCCCCAAAAAAAAAAAAACTGAGAGAACTTGTTGTTTTTACACCTGTTCCCCGTTGTGTTTAACCGGGGTGAGGGGAATAAAGGAGAGGGAGCTAGTTTCGCTGATGGGGTTAAAATCTGTTCACTTTTCAGATAACGAGTTTGCGGGGGAGGGGGGGGGAGCTGTAGAAAGTTGAAACTTGTTGAAGAGGTTTGGAGTTCAACAAGATGAAAATGTAGAATGTGATTTGAGAATTCTTCCGTGATTAAGAAAACCGAACAAAGGAAGTAGATTTTTTTTTTTTAACCCAAGTAATGAGGTCAGTTTTGGTTTTATTGCCTGTGAAGAAGAGAATCTAAAAAAAGCAAGCGTTAAGCGTTATGGGTGTCCGTAAAGTGCCAGAAGGAAAAGTATACATCAGGGTGCACAATCTGAAAAATAGACCTGCCTGCCCGAGAGCCAGAGGGTGGCACAAAGCGTAAGGACCGGCAGAAAGATCCGGGTTCGAGCCCCCGGCTCCCCACCTGCAGGGGAGTCGCTTCACAGGCGGTGAAGCAGGTCTGCAGGTGTCTATCTTTCTCTCCCCCTCTCTGTCTTCCCCTCCTCTCTCCATTTCTCTCTGTCTGATCCAACAACAACGACAGCAATAACAATAACCACAACAATAAACTCCAAAAAAAGGACAAAAAGACCTGCCCATGAGCAGCCAGAGTCCACTGTGTAGTCTAGGACCAGCTGCTTTCCTCTGAGTCTCAGTGTGTATATGAAAAACAGGACAGTCCTAAGCAGGGCCTTGAAGTCATTGGTTGTTGGCTGTAGTCATATTTTCCTCTGATGGACTAAAGTGTGATGAGCACTTTAACATCTTCAAATAAGTTTGTCTTCACCCCGGCAAGTGAAGAATACGTTATTGGGTTAGTAAGTTCTGTCTCAATTTTTATGTGCTGTTTTGGAGCCGCTATACCCTGGCACTGCTTGGGACTGAATATTTCTTTGTTGTAGGAAAGCTGCTATTATTGTCAATACTTAGCTATCTGGCAGTGACTGACTTTTTACTCCCTAGAGTCCAGTAGCACTCCCAGTGTGGTAGTGGCAGTGCTGGACCCTGTGGGTGGCACAGTGGGCAGCCTAGTGTGTTAGCTTGTTGGCCTGGTTTGGAAATCTTTGAAGCTTTATTAAAATTCAGACTTCATCTTCATGACTTCTGCTTTGTATATTTTTATTTTTTAATTTCCACCAGGGTCATCACTGGACTCTGTGCCTGCATGGTGAATTCATCACTTTTAGCAGCCTTTTTTCGTGTGTGTGTGTGTGTGTGTGTGTGTTTATTTTTTACTTGACAGAGACACAGAGGAGGTGGGAGAGAAAGAGCAGGTGAGGACCAGGGGCTTGAACCCAGGTCCTTGTGCATGGTAGCACATGTGCTCAATTGAGTTTACTACTGCCCAGTCCCCTCCAGGATTTCTGTCTAATTGGCTATATTATATTCTTTTGGAGTGGTTGCTATTTTTCCCTGATGACTTTTTTGTCATTTGTTTATTTATTTGTAGGATAGAGACAGAAATTAAGAGGAGAAAGGGAGGGAGAAAGAGGCACCTGCAGCCATGCTTCATGACCCGTGAAGCTTCCTCCCTGCATATGGAGACTAGAGGCTTGAACCCTGGCCCTTGTGCATTGTAACACGTGCTCAACTGGGTGTGTCACTTCCCAGCTTCCAGTTCATTTCGATGTAGAGCAGTGACACTATAGGTGAATACCTGGAGCTCTGCAGTCACAGCAGGCAGAGCAGTTCCTCCCTCTTCGGGCCTCTGAGGTAGAGATTTCTGCACTATCAATCCTGGCAGCGGCAGTTCTCTCTCTTCAGTCGCCCTAGCTGACTCCCTCCAACTGCATATATTAACATTCAGATGCTTATTTCCAGTAACAATCACCATGAATCTTCAGAGGCTCTTCCGGTTGTCCTCACTCGTTCGGTCTGCGGTCTCTGTCCACTTGAGGAGAAACATCGGCGTTACAGCAGTGGCATTTAATAAGGAACTTGATCCTATACAGAAGCTCTTTGTGGACAAGATTAGAGAATACAGAACTAAGCGACAGTAAGTGGGTCTATTATTAACTTTGATGTAAGTAGAAGGATTTGAAGTATATACATTTTAGGCAGAAAAATTCCTTGGTATTTTAAAATGGGTCCTAGATTTTATCTCCCTTATGTGGGATCCAAGAGAATACTATTAGATCCACGGTTAGTTTTTACATATCCTTATTTTAATGTCATGTATTATCAACTAAAGCCAGTTTATTAGAAGTGCACGAGGTCTTGGCAATAATTTAGAATGTGTGTGTGTGTGTGTGTGTGTGTGTGTGTGTATCCCAAATCTCTTAAGCATTAATTAGCATAAGGCTAATGAAACATTGGGAGTGAAATATTTAATTCTCAGCTTAATGCCCTTCCTGTGACATGTTTTGAAGTGAAAAATATCACAGCACCAACCTCTCTCCCCCCCCCCCCCAGTGCCATAGGAGCCACACTTGAACTTGCATCTTACTACATGGCAAAGCCAGCACTATTCCAGGTGAACTGACTTGCCAATCCAGGGAAGGTTCTGTTTAAAGAGATTAAGGTTTACTAAACTTTTTTTTGAAGCCATGAAAATGATAGCCACATTGTCACTTGTACTGTGAGAATTACACTTTGGTGAAAAGTGAGGTGTAACCTACCCACCCCCCTTTTTTTTAACATTTATTTACTGGATAAAGACAAATCATGAGGGGAGAGAGCGAGGGGAAGACACTCAGCACTGCTTCGCTGTTCATGAAGCTTCCTCTGCATGGGGACATGAACCTGGGTCTTTGTGCAGTCAACCCAGTGTGCCACTGCCTGGCCCCTACCCTTGTAATCTTAAATTTTGTAAAACTGTTTAGCCTCTCGTAAATAAATTTACCATAAAAAAGCCATTTAGTGATGGCTGATTGAATTTGCTAATAGTGAGGAACACTAGTGGAGCATTTGCTCACTGTATGTATGCCAGATACTCTTTAAGTGTCTTTAATTCTCTTAACAGCCCCTCTTTGGTAGATTCTTCAAATTTAGATATTGAAACTAAAGTTTAGAATGGTCAGTACAGTTTTGTTATGTACAGTTGACATTTAAAGGGGAGCAGCCTTTAATTCCAGCCACAATGGAAGACCATTTATTTAGCCGTTGGATCTTATGACATCCTAAAAGAGACTCATTTCCTCAGTACCCTTGATGCAGGTTTCTCTTATGCAAGAGCTGTCAGTAAAATAGTTTGAATTGGGGGCCGGGTGGTGGTGCACCTGGTTGAGTGTACATGTTACAGTGCACAGAGACCTGAGTTCGAGCCCCTGGCCCCCACCTGCATGGGGAAAGCTTCACGAGTGGTGAAGCAACACTGCAGGTGTCTCTCTGTCTCTTTCCCTATCTCCCCCGTCCTCTCAATGTCTGGCTGTCTCTATCCAATAAGCAAATAAAGATAATTTAAATAAAAAAAATAGTTTGAATTGTAATTCAGGTGGAATATTTGGTTTCTTTCACAAAAGATTTTTTTTTTCTTCCAATTTATTTAATGAATAGAGGCAGCCAGAAATTGAGAGGGAAGGGTGAGGTAGAGAAGGGGGGTGCGGTGTCGCGCAGCGGGTTAAGCACGTATGGCGCAAAGCGCAAGGACTGGCTTAGGGATCCCATTTCGAGCCCCCGGCTCCCCACCTGCAGGGGAGTCACTTCACAAGCGGTGAAGCAGGTCTGCAGGTGTCTTATCTTTCTCCCCCCTCTCTGCCTTCCCCATCTCTCTCCATTTCTCTCTGTCCTTTCCAGCAACATCAGCAATAGCAACAACTACAAGGCCAACAAAATGGGGGAAATGGTGTCCAGGAGCAGTGGATTTGTAGTGCAGGCACCAGCCCCTGAAGGCAAAAAAAGAAGAGAGACATCTGCAGCACTGCTTCACCACTCGCAGAGCTTTTCCCCTGCAGGTGGGGGGCTGGGGGTTGGAACCCATGTTGTTGATCACTGTAACATGTGCACTCAACTAGATGCGCCACCACCCAGTCCCCAAAAACCTATTCTTGACAACAGTGAAACTTGATGACGAGAAACACTTTTGTTTACAAAAGTAAACAGATTCAGGCTAGGAAGATAGCAGAATGGATATGTAAGGGGAAGACTTCCATGCCTGAGGCATCAAAAGCCACAGGTTCAATCCCCAGCAGTACCACAGGCCAAAACTGAGCAGTGCTCTTGATATTTTTCTCTAGCAATATCAATAAATGCAGGAAAAATAAACTATAAAATGTTTTCATTTGTCTACTTACACATTAGGTCATCTGCAGGACCAGTGGATGTTGGTCCAGAGTATCAACAAGATGTGGACAGGGAGCTTTTTAAGCTTAAGCAAATGTTTGGCAAATCAGACATGAATACCTTCCCTACCTTCACATTTGAAGGTAAGTCTTTGGTCACAAAGTCAGTCTTATAAAATATCATTTTAAATGGACAGTGTTGATACTTGGGTTGTTTGGAGGACCACGTGACAGTTACAGGTGACTATTAGAATCATGACTTGTGCACAGGAAACTCTGGGAGAAATGTTCATATAGAGATCACATAACATATTGGTTCAGTGGTGGGAGACTCACTGGTCCTGAATTCTGATGACCCCATTTTGGAGCTCTGTGGTCTTAGATATTTAATTGGAGTCTATTTCCCCTCTGACAGTTGGGGGAAACTTGGAATATCTTCTTATGACTGTTATAATTAGATAGCATGGTGTATATAAAGTCAATTAAAAGAGAATCTGGCTATTCATTGGAGTCAAATAAATAAGCAAAGTATTTGCTTTAAAAAACAAATCAAAAGATTGATGTGGCAGGTATTAGCTAGTATATGTAATTGCAGTATGGCTGAGTTTAAGCCTCCTGGCCCTCCCCTTTTTTTTCCCCTTCTAGATCCCAAATTTGAAGTCCATGACAAACCCCAGTCTTGAAGAAATGATGTACGACTTAATCTGGTAATTGGCCCTAGATTAGGTTTACAACTGTTGGAAGTTATCAGAAAATAAACGCACATTTCACCACTGTCAAATGTTCTTTTAATCCTAGTTCCAAATAAATATGGTGAGACTGGTATGCAACTGAGTGTATTCTGTGTTTACCATTGGTTTTCAGTCTTGCCGTCTGCTTACATTTGTAGACTTTGGTTAAATTGAATACAACTTGTCTATAACCTTTCAGGCTCTTATCATTATATAGGCGTCTCCTTTTAGGGGAACCACCGTGACCTATGGAATGTTTCCTGTGAAGAAATGTTCCCCTACTCTCCAAGTGTGGAAAAAAAAAACAATTTCCAAACTGATTATCATGGCATTTTCAGGAAACTCAAGTACAATTTTAGGTATTGTAGAAAAACGGTGTTTTTTTTGTTTGTTTGTTTGTTCTTTAAGATTCATTTATGAGAGAGAAGACTAGAGCTCTAGCATATGATACCTCCAGCGATTGACCAGGAAGATTATTTTAGCTTCCGTCTGCTTGAATGTTAAAGCTGACTCCCAGTGATCCACATCCCTCTTCAACCCTTGAGTTTATGATGAGTCTCCTAAGTGCTGTAAAGCTAGAGGAGAGAAAGAGCCCAAGACTAGAGATGTGGTGAAGGGAGAATAGTTAAGAATAAAGTGGCTCACCATACTAGTTAGGAATACAAGGGACAACAGAAAGACATCGATTGTGAGACCTGGAAGGAGTGAGTTGGCCAGAGCCTACTAGATGTGAAGGCAAGGTTGGTAATGAGAGGAAGAAGAAATGTCAAAAATAGCACTTAGAGCAGATGGACTTGGGTCGTGTAGATTCTGACTTCAGTCATCAGCTCTGGGTAAGCTCTGGGTAGGACTATTCACCCTTATCTATCCTTTCCTCTCACAGGTAGTGTTCAGTACATAGCTTTGGCCATTTTCAGAGCATTTTTTTAGCATTTTATTTGTGATTTAATAGTGAGGATATAATATGGCTATAATTCCACACCACTCCCACAACCAGTGTTCTGTGTCTCCACCACCACCCTCCAAACACATGGTAACCATCAGTTATGGGTTGAATATATATAATCAAGTTCATGTATTTCAGTTCAGCAATTTTTTTTCCAGGCTTTGTGAAGTTGGCAAGTATCCAGATTAGAGATGATGAGATTCTAATCTTAAGTGGTTAAGGAGCTAGCCTCCTAGCTACAGATGGTGAAAGGGTGTAGTTTCCTGGAACAACAATAGTTAGATGACTCTCCCCCTGCTCTGGTAAGTGTGGGCTAAAAATGGTGGACAAGTCAAGGTATTTTTTTACTAATGCATGATTTAATCTGACAAGACCACCTGTGAGATGAAGGAAGTTCTTTGGAAAGTTGTATTGAAAAACAATCAATTGTTCCAGATTTACTTGGGTCAGATATACAGTTAAAAATAAATCTCATTGCAACACCAACAATAAAACAAGACCTGCTATTAAAGATTCTACAACCCTACTGTCCATAATACCATTTTCCTAGAAGGAAAACAAAATCAAAATGCCCTAAAAACTCCTAAGATTTGACCAATTGTTCTTTTTTTTTTTTAATATTTATTTATTCCCTTTTGTTGCCCTTATTTTATTATTGTAGTCATTATTGTTGTTGTCATTGTTGGATAGGACAGAGAGAAATGGAGAGGGGGAGAAAAAGACACCTGCGTACCTGCTTCACCTCTTGTGAAGTGACCCCCCTGTAGGTGGGGAACTGGGGGCTCGAACTGGGATCCTTACGCCGGCCCTTGCTTTGCGCCACGTGCACTTAGCCGCTGCACTACCGCCCAACTCCCCAATTGTTTGCTTTTAAGGTCCCTCAAGTGAAAACAAATGAAAGCACAAGTTCACACACAGAGGGGTGTACTTTTTTTTTAATCAGTGGAGGAGCACTCAACACTACATCTTTAGAGAAAGCATGTTTCGCATACTGTTTCTACTTAACTATATACAGAGTATCTTGAGCAATGTACAATATATATTTGACACAAAAGTGGTAGGTTTTAACACAGTATACGATGAAACCTCTAGCCTGTGAGGCACAGTGTGTTTTCAGCTATTGATAAAGCTAAGGCACCACCTATTTTTCCCCACAATAAGAATTTGCATCATTTCAACTGGAGAAATTGATTTCCTATGGTCAGTAGAGGGTAAGGCTCTTGAGACTCACTAAGCTCCTTGACACTCGGAATGGAGAACACTTCTCAAGTCTTCAAAAATATGACCAGTATTTAGCCTGACTTCTTACCGAAACTTTTTTTTTTTTTAAACCAAAGTACTGTTCAGCTCTGGGAAAGCTTTTAAGTAGGTATCTTTTTCATGTGTCACCATCATGAACTGGAAAACTAGGCTTGGTGGTCAAATCCTATCTTTTCCTCTTTTTTTTTTTTTTTTAAATATGATTTTATTGAAAGACATACCTACTTATATACTACTGTCTATGGTGTGTTTTGTGTACCAATGACAGGTGAGTAATCTAGGTACCAAATATTTATGATCTGGCCCATTATAGAAAATGCTTAAAGCTGAGAAACACTGAATGCCAGCCAGAAGTAGTAGGAAGTGATAGGTGGCAACCTGTTGGGTACTTCCCCAGTAACATACGTTCAAGCACTCTGTGAGTCCTGGAATTTAATTGAGCAAAAAAACAGATGTGAGGTCACCACCATACAGAGCAAAAAATACCAGGGTTACATGTGTAGGCTTTCCTGATGAATCTGTCAAGGTCATCACTCTTCAAAAGAATACTGAAGGGAGGGAAAAAAAAGTGGCTTAGGGGTGAAACAAAGCACTTGGATTTGAATTTGACTGTTAAGATGATTGATGAAATTAGTGGTCTCCAGGTAGACTGCCTCGTGTCCCTTTGGGTTCTCAGACTAAGTAAACACAGTAGAAGGCCCACTCCTGCCACTGGTGTAGGTATATTAGTGATATATGAGCAGCAGAGTAAGGATGACATTAAGGGGCTCGGAGCAGAAAATTCTGGTAGAAGTAAGACTGATATATTTTTAGTAACTTTCTTTACAAGTTATAGATTTACTATTCTACCAGTCCTGGAATATTACCAAGTATTTTGATTATTTAAATTTAGCCCTGACAAAAATAGACTATATTTTAGGCATTGACAGACTTAGTGTTTAGAGTCCTTTGAGGTGTGATTATGCTCAAAACCTATGACATGCCAATGTCAATTCTTCATGTACCTCTTTGAAATACAGGACACAACAACCGTTTTATAGTCATTTAATAACTTGTGTGACAACTGTGGTTTTGGTATACTCCAAGGTAGAATTCTTTTAAATTATAAAGGACTTTGTGTGCTTGAAATCCTAGGAAAAGAAAGAAAACATGTTTAAATGTCACTTTAGTTATTAAACCAGCCAAAAGAACCTGGAAGGAAGATTTTTTTCCCTCCCTTATGCCCCTAAGAAGTAAAAATGGCAACAAAAATGGGGAAAATGGCCTCCGAGAAAAGTGGGAGCCCCAGCAATAACCCTGGAGGCAAAAAAAAAAAAGTAGAAATGGGGGCCAGGTGGTGGCATACATAGTCATGCGCATGTTACAATACACAAGGACCCAGGTTCGAGCTCCCAGTCCCCACCTACAGGGGTAAAACTTTGCAAATGGTGAAGCAGGGCAGAAGGTGTCTGTCTTCCCTTTCCCTCTCGATTTCTGGCTGTCTCTGTCCAATAAATAAAGATGGTAAAAAATTTTATAAAATTAATAAAAGTGTGGGGGTGGGCATTGTGTGGAAATGTATCCCTCTTAAAAATTAATTTAAAAAAACACTAAAGGGAGCTGGGCGGTAGCGTAGTGGGTTAAGCCGCAGGTGGCGCAAAGCGCAAGGACCAACATAAAGATCCTGGTTCAAGCCCCCAGCTCCCCACCTGCAGGGGGTTCACTTCACAAGTGGTGAAGCAAGTCTGCAGGTGTCTGTCTTTCTCTCCCCCTCTGTGTTCCCCACCTCTCCATTTCTGTCTGTCCTATCTAACAATGACTACATCAGTAACAACAACAATAACTCCAAAAAAAGGGTGGGGCAACAAAAGGGAAAATATTTAAAATACTAAAATAAAAAAACAAAAAGTAAATGGCAATTAGAACAGGAAAAATCTTGTTGGGTATGGGCATGTTACTAGCACTTAAGAGTACACAGGACAGTCGTGCCCCCCCCCAAAAAAAAGTGAAATTAGAATTCATTAAGAATCAATTGGCATTTCCTATATACATACTTAATAGTTTTTTTCAAATTTCTTACATAAGAATTATTTGATGTTTGGATCCTAACACTGCTTACTTCTAGCTTATGGTAGTGCCAAAAACTGAACCTGAACTATTTAAATTTTGGTGGCTTCCCTGTCCCAGGTAGACTTGCAGGTAGAGAAGGAAACTACAGTACCAAAGCTTCCCCAGTGCAGTGTGGGCCCGGCTCAAACCTGCATCACACACATGGGCAAAGCAGCACCCTCCAAGGTGAATTATGTCACTATCTGTAAAAAAAAAAAAATTTTTTTTGCCTCCACGGTTATTGCTGGGGCTGGGTGCCTGCACCTGGAGGCTGTTTTTTCCCTTTTGCTGCCCTTGTTTATCGTTATTATTGTTGTCATTGCTGCTGTTGTTGGATAGGACAAAGAAACAGAGAGGACTGGAAGACGGGGAGAGAAAGATGAACACCTGCAGACCTGCTTCACCACTTGTGAAGCGATCCCTCTGCAGGTGGGGAGCCGGGGACTCGAACCAGGATCCTTAGGCCAGTCCTTGTGCTTTGTGCCATGTGCACTTAACCTGCTGCGTTACCGCCCAGCCCCCCATATTTTTAATTCTTACATAAGATTTTCCTAAGGGTGGAGTTGGGTGATGGTGCACATGGTTAAGTGCACACATTGACAATAATCAAGGACCCAGGTTCAAACCCCAGTCCCCACGTATAGGAGGAAGGCTTCATGAGTGGTGAAGTGGTGCTGTGGGTGTCTCTGTCCCTCTCTTTTATTTTCAATTTCTCTCTGTCTCTCCCCAATAAGTAAATAAGACAGAGAAAAAGAAATGATGGCATTACTTTATTCCACACTCAGAGGATTTTCCACAAACTAGAAACAAATATGGAGTTATAGATCATTTTGATAAAGAACAATATGTTTTCAGAGTAGTAAAAAATAAAGTAAATGACTTATGGTATAGATTCTGGAGTAGACAATTTAAAAAAAAGTAATCAAATGTTGATAGAAAATAAACCCTGTATGAACCAGTAAGTGGATTTTAGGAATTGCTTATGTTTAAAATATTCCCAACTCCAAAAGGAAATCTGAAAGAATCTCTGCTATAAGATACTATGAAATTCAGAGAAGCAGCACTCAAAAGGTTTTCTTGGGAGTCGGGCGGTAGCACAGTGGGTTAAGTACACGTGGCGCAAAGCCCAAGGACCAGGATAAGGATCACGGTTCCCCACCTGCAGGGGGTTCGCTTTACAAGTGGTGAAGCAGGTCTGCAGGTGTCTTATCTTTCTCTCCCTCTCTCTTCTCCATTTCTCTCTGTCCTATTTAACAACAATGACATCAATAACAATAAAAAACAAGGGCAACGAAAGGGAAAATAAATTAATTTTAAAATAGTACTTTAAAAAAAAGGTTTTCTTTTTTTAAAGATTTTATTTATTTATGAGAAAGAACCAGACATCACTCTGCTGGTACATGTGCTGCCGGGATTGAACTCTGGACCTCATGCTTGAGAGTCTAGTGCCTTCCTTAACCAGTGTGCCACCTCCCGGACCACTCAAAAGGTTTTCTTTTTAAAAAAAAAAAAAAGGAAAGGAAGGATATTCCATTTCGCTTAACTTTCCAGCTGTTCTAAATCACAAAAAGGAGAACCAGGAAATCTTAGCAGAAACTTACTTGATCAAATTAATGAAAATCAAGATTCCTGCATCCCAACTTGCCCCGTATAATCCTATGAAATCTGTGTTTTAATTTCTTACTTATTTTTTACCAGAGCACTGCTCACCTTGGCTTGAACAAGGACTTGAACCTGGGACTTTGGAGCCTCAGGTATGAAAGCTGCATAACCATTATGCGATTTCCCTTGCACTTAGTTTTCTTACCTGAAAAACAGAGCTCATAGAGAACTGGTGATAGGAAGGAGGCCGACTCATAATAGAAAACACTGGGAGAGAATAATGGAACATGAAGTGCCCTCCCAGACAAGGAATGGGTATTAACATGAGCGGAGCACTTTCTGAACGCTCGTCGTCGTAGGCTAAAGAGATGGCATAATGGAGGGCCTGGGTGGTGGCACACCCGGTTCAGCACACGTATTACCAAGCTCAAGGACCCGGGTTTGAGCCCCCACTCCCCATCTGCGGGGGTCCATTTCACATGCAGCGAAGCAGGTCTGCAGTCCTCTCAATTTCTGTCCTATCTAGTAAAAATTAGAGGAAAAAAAAAGGGGGAGGTGGCCACCAGGAGTGGTAGGTTCATATGCCAGCACCAAGCCCCAGCAATAACCCTGGTGACAATTACAAAGAGAAAGAGATAGCGTAATAGTTACGCAAGACTTTCATGCGTGAGACTGGGGTCCAATGTTCAGTCCCTGATACCACCCTAAGTCAGCACTGAGCAGTACTCTAGTTGAAAAACATAATAAATGCTAGTAGATGTCATCACTCATTAAGTTAAAAGTGAAAATCCATCAAAAATACTTACATTTTCACTCAGTGTAGTTTCTTTAGATTCAGAATTACTCTTCCTGTTTGTGGAACACAAAAGATAACATTTACTACATGATCACTCCCCATTTTCCAATACACCCCCTCTTTTAGTCGATGTGAATTGTCTTAGCAAGAAGATCAACATGTACCTCAGGTAGAAATCAAAGTCAACGATCCTGGTGGAACTTAAGTTTATAGACATCGTCATAGAGAACGTCATGCAACAAGATACCAGTGTGTATGAAGTCCTTGTATCTAAATGCAGCCTGGAGATAGTATACTAAAGATTTCTGTGGAATGTGCAAACCAGAGGCTTAGAGGTTTTAATTTACCAGTGTAGTCACATGTTGAAAATGTGATCATCATAATCCCACATTTTTTATTTTCCTTAGAAAAAGGGTTTACTTGGTAACTATACTTGCAGTCATCCGTTATGGGCTACATCTGACAGGGTGTGTTCCACCTACCCTCCAAAACCCAAATACATGTGTTTTAAGTCTCACCCACCAGTCTCATAATGTAGCTGTGTTTGGAAAGAGGGTCTCTAAAGAAGTCACAAAATTAAAATGATACTGTAGTGTGGGCCCTGGTCCAATGTGCTTAGTGTCTTTATTTAAAAAAAAAAAATGGTTAAGCTGGACATAGACACTTAGAAAGAGAAGATGGATGAAAGAGATACAGGAAGAAGACGGCTGTGAACAAAGCAAGAAGGGAGAGAGACCTGGAACAGAGCCTTCCTTCCCTTGAGCCTTCAGAAGACACCAACCCTGCCATTACCTGGATCCTGAACATCTAGACTCCAGGAAAAAAAGAAACTTCTATTGTTCAATCACTCAGTCTTTGGCTTGGCAGCAAAAGGTAGTACAGTTGCCCAACTCTTATGCAAATATTGAGAATCATGGATTTGACATATGGGTGTTGTGTTTAAGAATAATGAGCTCCCTCCCAGAGACCAAAGAGATTATGAACTTCCCTCACCACAGCAATGCCTGCTTCCCCCTTGTATATGATGATGTCTCTCCTGCTTAAAACTCCCATTACTTACCATCTTGTTTAATATAAGTAGGAATCCTCACAACTCCCTAAGGCAGGACTGGGAACGTGTATGTGGCTATGCTATTAGTCTACCCAACTTTTCTTAGTAATAAAAAAACAACGGAATAGTGCTGAAGAGTGGGGTAGATAGCATAATGGTTATGCAAAAAGACTTCCATGGCCTGAGGCTTCAGATTTCTCGTTTCAATCCTCTGTGCCACTATAAGCCAGAACTAAGCAGTGCTCTCATAAACGAGAGAGAATGAGTATCCAGTCGTTCTGATAATGTGAATCTCACTTTGAATTTATAATGAGATATCAGGCTCAAAGGCCAGGACTGAGCAGTAAATTGGGAACAGGAAATCTTCAAAAGAGATGAGAAGACTAGACGGAGGGTAGATAACATAATGGTTATGCAAACAGACTCTCATGCCTGAGGCTCCAAAGTCCCAAATTCAACCCCCCTACCCCACCGTCATAAGCCAGAGCTGAACAGTGCTCTGGTAAAAAAAAAAAAACAGAGAGAGAGATGGGAAGACCAAGTATCTGAAGTCTGCCCATTGACAATTGAGGATACCTCCACGACTCCAGGTTGGGTCTACCACTTCCATGCATAATAGGACAGTCACACATCACATGCACATAAACTGAGAAGGTGGGTGATCTCATGCAGTGTCCATGCACTAGTGATTGTGAAATTCTCTATATAAAATGTTTCCCTCAAACTTCAGATTTATATATGTAGTTACCTCCTGATGAGAGCTACTTGGAATTCTATTAAGACATCTTAATTATTAAAATTCCAAAGCACATCAGACCTTTCCATTTTAGCTACCCCTCTCACCACCTCTCCACAAGCTCCTCCTGACATCTGTACTTTGCAAATGGAAATTCCATCTTCCTCAGCCTCAGAACCAACTCTGATTCCTGTATTTCCCATCCATCATGCAACCACTGAGAAAACTTGCTGAAAGCATGTTCAGAATCCTACCACTTCTCAATAGCTCCAGTGGCCAGCTGCCATTTTCTTGTGCCTAGATACAGACCAGTCTCCCTGTATCCTTACCCTTTGTTACCTTCTTTTATTATCTTTAGGGTGTTTTTTTTTTAATATTTATTCCCTTTGGTTGCCCTAGTTGTTTTTTTGTTGTTCTTGTTATCATTGTCATCGTTGTTGGATAGGACAGAGAGAAATGGAGAGAGATGGGGAAGACAGAGAAAGGGAGAGAAAGATAGACACCTGCAGACCTGCTTCACCGCCTGTGAAGCGACTCCCCTGCAGGTGGGGAGCCGGGGGCTCGAACCGGGATTCTTAATGAGGGTCCTTGTGCTTTGTGCCACGTGCGCTTAAGCCGCTGTGCTACCTACCATCCGACTCCCTATTATCTTTTATTAATTACTTTATAGAGTCAGCCAGAAATCAAGAGGGAAGGGGGTGATAGGGAGAGAAACAGACACCTGCAGCACTGCTTCACCACTTGGAAAGCAGCTGTCCCCCTGCAGGTGGGGGCCCGGGGCTCCAACCCTAGTCCTTGCGCACTGTAACATGCGCTCAAGCAGGTGCCCGCCACCACCTGGCCCCTTACCTTCTACTTTATTCTCAATAGAGCGGTTGATGTGAGCTTTGAAGAACTAAGTAAGATGGCCTTGCCACTCCTCCCAAAGTCCTCCTGTGACCCCATTTTATCTAGAACAAAAGCCTAATTCCTAACAGCTGCCTATAAGGAGCCTGACAATTTCTTCATCCCCCATACTTACTGCTGCTGTTGTCAATGGGCTTCATCACTCTGGGATGACTTATTCAGATGAGAGAGAGAGACCCCAAAACTGCAGCACAGAATCTTCCACCAGTGCAATAGAGGCTAGGCTTAAACCTGGGTCATGTACATGACAAAGTAGGTATACTCTCCAGGTGAGCTATTTTGCCAACCCAGCCCTCACACCCAATATTTTATGATCTCATCCCATCTCTTTTTTATTCTTTTAAAAACAATTCCATTTTTTTAAAGTATTTATTTGATAGTGACAGCCAGAAACCAAGAGGAGGGATATATAGAGAGGGAGAGAGATCGAGAGAAACCTGCAGCCCTGCTTCACCACTCACAAAGCTTTCCCCCTGCAGGTGGGGACCAGGGGCATGAGTCTGGGTTCCTGCACATTGTGACATGTGCACCCAACTAGGTGTGCCACAACCCGACCCCCATCTCATCCCTTCTCTCCGTTCTTACTATTCCAGCTGCATTGGTCCCATTGATGGTCTTCAAATAGTCTAGACAGCCTGCCTTGAATACTCTTCTTGTGGAGAACTGCATATTTGCTTCCTCAGCTCCTTCAGCTCGTTCCTGAATGCTACCTCATCACAGGCTTTCCCAGCCTCTCTCAACAGACCATCTCTGCTCCCACCCGGTGTAATCTCCACTCTCCTACCTACTTTCTTTTTCTTCATGAGCTTTATCACATCTGATATACTATAGACTTTATGGATTGGTTTACTTTTGATCTTTCTTTAGCTCGTTGTAATACAGAACTCTTCACATACAGAACTGTTCTGGTTCTAGTAGAGGACGCTGTCTTATTGGAGGGGTCCACCATTGCAAGAGCAATTTTTTTTTCACTGCTGCACCATCAATCCCTAAGACAGTGATGCACACAGAACTGATGTCAACATTCAATTGAATGTAAAAAATGACTATTAGGGTAAAATTGAATTCAAAAATATTTAGTGTAGTAATGGAGTAAATACACTGAGAGTAGTATAGTACTCTGAAAATGCCTACAGTTGGTCTGTGGAGTCAGCATAATGGGTTATGCAGAAAGATTTTCCTGCCTGAGTCTCTGAGGTCTCAGGTTCAATCCCCAGCATAAGCCAGAGCTAAGCAATGGCACTGGTCTCTCCCTCTCCTCTCCCTGTTGTCTCTCATTAAAATACATAGTATAAATAAAAAATAAACTTCCTATAGTCAAATAAGTGATCTTACTTCCTCTCAAGGTAATCCAGCATTTACTGACAAATGAGCATGAGACACGATGTTAAGTTTATTTCCTGATACACTTGTTTCACTTTCCATAGGATTAAAGCCACACACAACAGCCCAACTTCCCACTTGGGGTGCTCTAAATGGATGATGTAGGGAAAGGCATGCATTTAAGAAAGTATACTTACTGGAAGGAGGGTTCTTCTATAAGAAAATAAATATATATATTGTTAATGCATGAGTTAATGTGGTACAAGACAGACTAATTATGAGTTTTAGCTTAGTTTCTTTTAATCTGGGTTTTCACTTGCTGATATTTATACCTTCTAAACCAAAAGTTAGCAAACTTTTTGCTCTCAAGGACCACATGGCAAATACTTGAGGCCTTACGGGCCAAAAAAGTAAGATCAGGGATATTTTGAAGGATACCGACAGCAAGAAATAAAACAAATTTCCAAAATTTCATCAACTAAATTCAAAGTGTGAGAATAATACTAATTATTAGAAGAATGAAATACTAGGGGTGACAGTATTCTTCTTCCATGGGTTCTGAGTTAGTGTTCTCTGTCATTAAATATATTACACATTTTCATATATAAAACCATTATTAGCCTATAGGTGTCTGGTCAAATTTGGTTCACAAGTCATAGTTTAGTCAATTTCTGTCTGAAGTTCCAAGTATATGACTCCCATGGCTAGATTTTCTGCCAGGTAAATAGTGGAAGTAACACACACACTCTTAGTTTATAAACCAAGTCAAGTATTTCATTACTTATTTTAATAAAAGACAGTTTATCCATACTTTAATCAAGTTTCTGAAAACATACTCTTTTCAAACAGAAATAGAGATGTTGAAGGAGCCCTTGTGTCTCTGTACTTCCACTGGTGACCAGCAGGGGGATTCAACCAAATTTCATTCACAAAGTTAAATTAAAAATTGGAGTTATCTATGTTGAGTAACATAATACCATTCATCCACACAGCAGTTATTCTTAATTATAGGTAATATCTTTGAAAACATTTTCATTGAAAATTTTTTGACAACAAACCTATCTGAAAATATTATTAGAAATCTATTTTATATTTGAGGTACCTTTTTCTAATAAAATATTTTAAACTCTTAAGTCCCAAAATTGTCACTGTAAAACAGTAAACCAAAAATTGTTTTCACACTGCAAATTTATTATTTTATTGAAATTAAACTTTATACACTATTTTCAGTGGATTTATAGTTTCACAGATTTTTAAGTTACCAAATAATTTTAAAACCTGAGTATAAAAATGTATTAAGAGAATAAAAGAGATTGTTTCTTAGTGGTCTCATCCATTTACATCAAAGCTGTTGTATCACAAAACATAGATCTGGAACTATAAGAGGCTTCATTTGAAGAACAGGAAACCTTGCTCTGAAGCAACTGTAATACAATATAGGTTTCTAGATCTTATAGAACTTGTAAACACACTTAGTTGTGCTAAACTTGACATCCAACATTCCAGTGTGCTATGTCAAGGAAATAATTTACAGATTTATTCCCATGAAATTTCTTATCACAAAACTAGGAACCAGCTCCTATCTTAGGAAAGACAATTCCTCACTTAAAAGGGTCGTATATACATGCAAATATTCTAGAACTATCCATCCCAGCTGAATAACTCTCAGTATTGTTGAACTGTGCCACTTCAGGGGACATCTCACATTCTGTGATGTTTTCTGAAAGTTGAGATGAGACAATTCTGCCTTTTCTCCCTATGTTTGCCAAAGTCCTTCAAGACTCACCTGTGTGTCATCTTCAGCCTGTTCTACTGCAGAAAAAAAAAAACCAATGAAAAAAATCGACTCCAGAATTTGTTAGCACTTCTTTGGAGAAGTAGCATCTCACAAGAAAAAGCTAATTATAGGAAATTATTTAGAAAAAAACAAAAGATGAAATTTACTTACTTGTGAAGTAGCCTTTCCTCTGAGCATAACAAACAACAAGGCCACAAACAGAAATCACCAAGGCCACTACCACTACAGCTGCTATGATGCCGCTCATGTTGAGATCATCTGAAAGGGAGCATAAACTCCATGTGGATTCCCGTCAAATAGATGATGCAGTCATTAAACTGAAGCCCTCACAAAATCTTCCCCCGTGTGAGTATGCCGTAAACATGGATAGTTACATACTTCTCAAGCCTGCTCAACTGACTCACAGGATGTGGCTTCAAGTGGATTAAAGGTATGAACAAAACTAAGTTTTGCAAGCATTGTATTTTGAGAAATTCTACTATCCAGAAGAAATCAGATCTATGAGACTCTCGTGTTCATTTGGAGTAGAATAAATTCACAAGGTTTTTTAAGTATCAACTTGGACAGGCTCTTTGAAGTCAGTGGGTTCAAGTATTCTCCTGTCACATACCTCCAGATTTTACTTATCATCTGTGTCAATTTATCAAATAAAGGAAAATTCAGTTCCAAAGGCAGCTCATGTGACTGCTATCCTATAACTGTGACAGAAAATCCTTCCTTAACATTTATATGAGTTTGTGCGCATGTACACATATATGCCACTAAAATGTCTTTTAATTAAGTTTATTTGTTTTGATACCTCCAGGGTCTTGTGAGTGCATGATATCACTGCTTTGTGTCAAAATTTTTAAACAGAAATGGGGGGGGGGGAGTCACCACCAAAGCATTCTCATGTGGTGTGCTGGGGTTTGAACCTGGATCATGCTCATGGCAAGGTACACATTCTTCTAGATGAGCTATTCCCTAGTCTGGCCATTAAATTGAAAATGAATGAAGTTCCCCATTGCTTTTTCATGTCACTAAGTCATTTCTTCTCTGATGTAAATGACCTTTTAGATCCAAATTTTAAATTACTACCATGTTCATAATATCTGACTTTTTTTTTACATACTGATTCTGTTGCCCAAGAATTAGATCATTAACCTTATGAAGTCAATATTTCTATAATTGGGAACTGTATTGAGAATGACCTGATTTGTATCAATAATAAAATGATATGCCTGATTCTATAAGGGAAAGAGCTATAATGGGCGCTAGACACCCTCTTCACATGATAAAATTTATTAGCATGCTAGCTCCAAGGCTATATTTCTTCATCTTGCTTATAAGCATTTTATGAGTCATACTCTTCAGTCATTTGGATACTTTTTCTGTATTGACAAACCTATAAATTCCCTACAGTTTTTTCGAAGAATCGATTCCTCAAAAAATTCTTGTATTTAAAAAGTTAATTAGCATATAACTAAACGAATGGGAGGAAATGTTAGGTATATTTTCAACAGTAATTTTAGATATTCTAAAGCAGTGTATTTTAATCCTTCAAAAGGACTGTCATTAGGAAATAACATTTAAATACATCTGCTTAACACATACATGTTAAGAGAGATAAGCCAAAAAGAGAAGGATGAATATGGGATGATCTCACTTAGGAAAGAAGAACAGTGGTGATGAGAGTGGTGGGGGGAAAAAAGAAAAAGAAAAATCAGCAAGTTATATGTTAATTGCACTTCAATAAAAAATTGGGAAAAATAGTAATATAAATAAATAAACCTTAAAACGAGAGAGAGTGAATTACTTCTTAGCCTAGGGGCCAATCCAAGGTAAGCACTTAAATTTATGGTGTATAATATGGATGAAATAAAAAAAAAAAGAAACAATAGTTTTTGAATCTTTATATTAAATGAGAAGGGGAAGGGGTCTGTTGGGCATTAGGCCCTGCTCCATCATTGATACTGTGGTCTATTTCCATAATCATTGTTTTGCCTGAGACCCGCCCTGACTGCAGGGTATTGGTTCATCCCATTGGTTAGAACCTTCGCAACAGCTGCTTTGGAAGCTTTCTAGTTTGAGCTCTTTTCTTTTCTCCACCCCCTCTCCTAGCCATTTCCTTTTCCCACTTGCCACTTCCGGTTAAAGAGATATGTAAAAAGCGTTGTCTCTGATCAATAAAGGCATTGCATTACGTTACAAGTTCCTGGTCTCTTCTCTCTCCCATGTCCAGCCCAGGTTGGCTCCGGTTGAGTTCTCTCCAACCCAGAGAGCACGTGCCCAGGAAGAAATGCCCATGATGCTAGCCAGGCAGGGCTCCAGGGGAATATACCTCCTCCCACATCCCTCACCATCGGCAGTCTGTGCCATGAAGAGCAGATCCTCAGTGTAGCTCTGCTCCATGACTTATCATTTGTTCATTATGAGAGCAAGAATTGTTCATAAAGTACAAAAATACATTTATTTGGAGGGTAGAGAGGGTGTAAAAATTGTTCTTCAAATATAAAGAAAGAAGGGAGGGAGGGGAAAGGCAAACAAAACATAAAGTACAACTTGCACTTTTGTCTGGTGTATTACACCAATGCAAAGGACTCTGAGGAAGGATGAAGAGAGGGAGGTGGGGGGGAGGGGCATCTGGGACCCTGGTGAATGATGGAAGGAAAAAGATCTAAGCTGGAGGTGAGTATTTTACAGACACCTATCATGGTAAGATGAGAAGTTTTTACCCACGTGTCAACAACTGTACTGTAAACCATTAGCTGCCCCCAGTAAAATGATAAATGAAGGGGTCTAGATGATGGCACATCTCTTCATCTGCACTATTCCAGCCTTTAGGTCCATGACTGTCCAACAATTTGTTTGGCTTTGTATATTAACTCTCTTTTCAACCACCAGGTTCTAGATGCTAGCAGGATGCCAACCAGACTTCCCTGGACAAACAACCCCACCAATGTGTCCTGGAGCTCTACTTCCCCAGAGCTCTGTCCCACTAGGGAAAGAGAGAGACAGGCTGGGAGTATGGGTCGACCTGTCAATGCCCCATGTTCATCAGGGAAGCAATCACAGAAGCCAGACCTTCAGCATCCCACAATGACCTTAGGTCCATACTCCCAGAGGGTTAAAGAATAGGAAAGCTATCAGGGGAGGGGATGGGATACAGAGTTCTGGTGGTGGGAATTGTGCAAAGTTGTACCCCTCTTATCCTATGGTTTAGTCAGTGTTTCCTTTTTATAAATAAAAAATTTTTTTAAAAAAAGAAATAGTTTACCAAGTAGGTGTCTGCATTGCCAGTTCAAGTCCCTGGGAACATAAGACAGGTGCATGGCAATGGAGGAGGCTTGAGCACTGTGCTTTCTCCCTTTTTTGCTGTCTCTCTCAATCTGCATCAAAAAGTGGCCTGGAGGCAGTGAAATCCCGGATGCTCAAACACCCAGTTCCACCAAAACAAAAAAACATGCCACCATTTGAAAAATTCAAAAATGTGTCAAATAGAAACTTAAAACACTCCTGCCGCCTTTGGGAAGTAGATGAAAAACCTTGCTGGTTGTGAAGTGTGATATCAAATGAATGCTAAACAGTCCCTCTGGTTTAGCCTTCAAAAAAAAAAAATCGCTCACCCCTTTCTCCTCCCCTGGCTCCTTCCACCCCAGATACTCTCATTGCACGCTCTAGTTGCAAGTTGTGTGCCGCTCCTCCCAGCATGCCATGCTTACCTATTTGCATTCTTTTCCCAGGACACTTGCGATGCCCAACAGAATTTCGGGCTTCACAGGAATATTCTCCGCTGTCCAGCTTTGAGACGGTGTTGAACTGCTATTTATTGAAGGGGAATATAGACGATATATGAACTATGCCATATACAAATTAAAGTGATTACACTTATATAAAACCATTCTTATATTTATCCAAAGTAATAATAAAACTGGTCTGTTAAAATAAAGATATAACCAAGTACCCGTAGCTTGAGCTGAACAGTGAAAACAAAAATAATAAACCAAATTAAATATATATATATATATATATATCCCAGATGTCAAAGAGTAAATAGGTAGGCCTCTTATTTAACTGGACAGAGAAAATATAAATATGTATGAGGAGGCTGTGTGTGTGTGTGTGTGTGTGTGTGTGTGTGTGTGTGTGTGTGTATGTGTCTGAAAAAAAGAGCAGGAGGGCTTGGAAAGTGCTGGACAATTTTTTAGTTTATGGTACATTGTGGTAGTAAGCATTTTAGGAATTTCAAATTGCTAGTATCTACCAGCCAGGTTTAAGGGAAGCCTGCCATGGCCTAAAAAGACTAATGCACTTTCCCAAGTCACAAGTGAGTTCACTGTAGCAGCAGACAATTAACACTTTCTTTAAAGAGCCTGGATTACCACTTGGGAATAGTTTAGGTCAGGAAACTCTTAATCACCTTAGTTTATGGAATTCCGTAAATAAAAAATGGCTAACATCCCAAAATAATTACTACCACAGCCATTATCAAAAATCTTAAAGTTGTGTTGATAATTTTAAGAAGTTTTAAGAGGTTGTAATGTCTCTATTTCTTCAGCTTATGAGCACACAGGAACTACGATGTCACAACAAAGAAGGGAACATTTAATGTCTCAAACATCTGACCACAGGGTAGGAGTAATCACTATTCTCACAGGGTAGGCACTGGATTCAGAGCATCCCCAAGAAAGTATCCATGCATTTCCCTGATATTATAAAAACGAAGCTGCTGTCTATAGCCATGCCACCCTGAACGTGCCCGATCTCATCTAAATACGAAGCTGCCCTTAGAATCTTCCCAGGTCAGGAAGACAGCTGTAGAAAACCACTTCATCTCTTGTCATGGGGACTCAAGTTTGTGCTTCTTCACTTTGTGGGTGCAACCCTTTGTGTGCTCGGGAACTAAGCTCTCTGGATCAACATTTCATCTCCTGTAACAGTCCTTTCTCTCACTACTGAGCACCACTATCTTTTCTATGCGACCCCCCCCCCCACCTTTCTCCACCTAGCGAGTCGTGGTATTAGCAAGTTCTCCATTTTTCCATCACTTTAGTTCTCCTTTTTTTTTTTAAATCTTTCGTGTGCTTAAGAACTTTCCTAGAGAGTCATGTTTATTGGGCTTTGAGGAAGTGTTTTGCCCTTAGGCAAGGCATAGCGTTGGTCTAGGAAAACCAGTACCCTACTTCACAGTCTGTTAATTCAGTAACCCAAATTTCCAAGACCCCTCAATAGTTCAAAGGGGAAATGGCCTGGAGGCACACTATGATGCTCTCCCCAAAAGTCTATTGAATCAGTGTCAGAACTGTGGCATATTTGAAGTTCTGCCCATTTAGTTCAGCAAATAAATATGCAGAACAGGAGAGAGAAGCAAAACGGCTTGCAGCCAAGCATCTTTCTAGGTCTATATAGCTATGTCTCTGGATTTGTAGGCCACTCCTCGACTTTTCAGCTCCCGTACAATCCCTTGGGGCAGGCGACCAGTGGCAGACACTGCTTACACACCAGGCTTAAAGCTACTGACTCGCTGCCATTTAGAGACCCAACTATCCTCTGGACTCATCATTGCAATGATTCCATCAAAGGAAGAGCTGGTGCAATCATATACCATCTCTCAATTACCCTTCATCTAAAGGTATGTATCACAGTTGTCACAAGCATCATATTCAAACTGGTCTATAGTCTTAACTAGCGAACACAGCAAAGAAGCCCGTAGATGCTGCAGATCCTTCGGCACCATCTCCAGAGCCATCTCGAACACGGTAACTGGAGTTGCCCATCACTTTAGTTCTAATAATTTGTTTTCTTTTTTGCTTCCAGGGTTACTGTTGGGGCTCAGTGCTGGCACTACGAATCCACTGCTCCTGGAGGCCATTTTTTTCCCCATTTTATTGGATAGGACAGAGAGGAATTGAGAGAGTAGGAGGGAGATAGGGGGAAAGAAAGATAAACACCTACAGACCTGCTTCACCTTTTGCAAAGCAACCCCCCTGTAGGTAGGGAGCTGGAGGTTTGAACTGGGATCCTTGCATGGGTCCTTGCACTTACTACTATGTGTGCTTAATCTGGTGCACTAACGTCCAGTCTCCATAATTTGATTTCTCTAAGTACAAGAGAATTTTTTTCTTTTTCCTTTTTCCTTTGAATAGAGGCAGAGAGAGAGAGAGAAAGAGAGAGATGTTGTTTCATTGCCTTGCAGGTGGGGAGCGGGGACTTGAATCCAGGTCCTTGCACACTGTATTATGTAGCCATTATCAAGTGTGTCACCACCAAGACCTACACAAAAGAGTTATCAGGTCACTGCTTGAAGTAAACCTACCAGAGTTCCAGATTTTGTGTTAATTGTGTATGAACTGTTGCTGCTCTGGAAGCCGAGTTTTGGACTCTCTGGTAAGCGGACGCCATCTTTAAACCATGTGTACTCAGGAGCTGGATTGCCTTCTTTGTCTTTACATCGTAGCTCAACCACAGTGCCACTCAGTGCAGAATTAGGCACTTCACATGATGGTACAGCTGGTGCCACTGAAAGATGGAAGGACCATGGTACTGGTTATTTCCACCCTGAACAGGAACATCAGAGGCAGGTGAAGATGGATGTATTGGACAGACATGGTTGGGCTTAGCCTAAGTATTCGCGAGAACTGCTTGTTTATGAGGATGCGGCTGGATTACACTTGCCAGTCTCCTGGCAGCCAGATGGAATCTGACGCAGTGTGTGCCAGAGTGGTACAAGTCATTTCCAGGCTGGATTTAGAAAAGCTTCTTGCAAGTGTTCAGGTGAGTCAATATTCACTCCGTCCTACATCTTTCCACTACCAAGTTAAGTGTTAACATCTATGGTGACCTCTAGGAGACATATACCGATGTCACACCTCCAATAGGTCGCATCTCTACAGATTCCATGAAGTAGAATACGATAGCATAGCCACCACTACCTCTGTTCCAACAACTACATGAGAAAGACAGTTCTACCACATGAAGCCATTTATTGAGAGTTGAGGATTTCATTTTCCTTTTTTAAAATAACTATTTATTCATTTACTTATTTTTTGACCAGAGCACTGCTCAGCTCTGGTTTATGGTGGTGCAGAGGCTTGAACCTGGGACTTTGGAGCCTCGGGCATGAGAGCCTCTTTGCATAACCATTATGCTATCTACTCCCCACCCAGATTTTCTTGTTATAATAGCAGGTACTGCATTCTTCTTCTTCAGTGCTTTCATGTTTTACATTCGCAAGAATTTGAACCTGAGTGCCTTTCTCAGGCCCAGAACTCAAACTAAAATTCTATCCTTGTTAACACTGTTCAAGTTTGAGAATATCTGAGTTAGGATTATTCTGGGCTCAAGGATTTGTAAAATAAATTGAACTTTACTCAGTGACTTAAATCCAGAATCAACTACACCAAGAATTCCAAGATGGTCCCCAAATTACCCCTATCCTGGTGCACATACACTTTTTTTAGTCAGTCTAGACTATAGAAAAGGGACAAAGAGTTATTTTACTGCTTTTGCTTGGTCATTTATAAAAATATATTTGGAGGAGAAAAGATCACCGTCCTTGACCAGTTGTTGTCATGAACTGTTAATAGTATCACTGATGGCTTATAGTAACTAAAAACTTCTACTTTGCAGCTAGCTACCTCAGGATCCAAATCCTCATCCAAACATTGACTAGATGTGTAACCTCAGGGGAAATGACTTTGCTTCTATTTTTATCTGTAAAAATCAGGTTATCAGTGAAAATGAACTAAAACCACAGATTTGAAAGGGCCTAAAATAAACTAGCTGTCCAATAAACATGAAATTCTTTTTTTTACTAAATAACTTTGGCTACTCCTTCTGATCTACTTTTCTGTCAGCTCATATGGTACAATTACACCTGGGAGGAAAAAATAGCATCGCTGAAAGCTGTGGAAAAAATTACTTGTTTGGGGGCGAGCGCTCTTAGTGGAGGATCATTCAGCTGTGCCTTAACCTTAAGTGAAGTTTTGTGATAATGAACTCAAAATAAAATTTCAGCAGCTAGTGAGGTGGATGGGGAGCCATAGCCCAGACCCTGTAGGGAATCTGGTACCTTTGGTGTCTGAGACTTGGACCCCTCACTGTCCCTTGTCCCCCCACCCCCAGGCTGGGGAAGGGAAATAGCAATGGCACAGACACAAAAACATCACCTAATACTTCCAAGGTGATTGTATCCTCTTGCAGATTTTGCCCTTTCTCAGAGGGGGCACTAACTTCACAGCGATATTTCCCCGCGTCATTTCTGGTAACATTTTTGATACGTATATTGAAGTCCAGCATTTCAGCTCGATCTTTAAAATCACCTTTTAGAAAAAAGGAAACAAGGACATTAACAGCAATGTATATATGACTTTCTAAGTACTGCCTTCCTTGAAGTATTTAATTCAACACAGAGTGCATTTGTTTGTATTTACAAACTCAATTTTAAAACAAAGACTTTGGATGGATGCTGCTATTTTGAATAACTTTTTCTTTTTTTAGGATGACATATAGATCACAAAAGAACCTATTATTTCTACACTCCCAGAATTCACTCTAAAAAATTCAATTTCATTCCTGCCTTGTCCCTTTTCTAGTATCCTTATAAAAATATCCTTGTTTTCAAAACGTACGAAAAATCTATTTAGTCAAAGCATCGATTTTATGTGATGATACACATATTATTGCCACAAAACAAAAAGTAAGGAAGTCTTCAAAGCATTATTTTGGCTATTCTATTTTTTTCACACCTTGTTTTGTTTGTTTGTTTTTCTTTATTGGAGGAATTAATGGTTTACAGCTGACAGTAAAATACAGTACTTGGTAGCTATGTAACATATCTCAGTTTTCCACATAACACTCTAACCCCCCACTGAGGTCATCTCTGCCATCATTTTTCAAGACCTGACCCAGAGTCCTTTACTTTGGTGCAGTATACCAGGCTGTTCTATATATATATATTTTTTAATATTTTGCCACCAAGATTTTCATTGAGTCTTCTCATCTGCTTGATTCTACCACTTCCAGTGAACTCTCCTCTCCTCTCTCTCTCTCTCTCTCTCTGTCTCTGTCTCTGTTACAAGGTGAGATAAGGCAGAAGGGTCAGAGAAAGGAGATACGATAGCACTGCTCCACCGCTAGTGAAGCTTCCTTTCTGCGCGGTGCTCTTACAGATCAGCCAAGGACTAGAGCCTTAGTTCCCATGAGTGGTAAAGTGTTCACTCTGCCAAGTGAGGTAGCTCCCAGCTCCTTGGCTTGCTTCAGATAGTAATATGTATAGGTTAAAACAGTATTTCTTTGGAATTGGCATATTGCACCAAAGTAAAAGACTCTGGGGTGGGTGGGTGGGAGAATACAGGTCCATGAAGGATGATAAATGACATAGCGGGGGTTGTATTGTTAAATGGGAAACTGGGGAATGTTATGCATGTACAAACTATTGTATTTACTGTTGAATGTAAACATTAAGTCCCCAATAAAGAAATAAATTTTAAAAAATAGTATTTCTTTAAAAAATATATTAATTTTATTCATCTCTTGAATTAGGTAAATAGAAAGAAAGGGCAGAGAGAGGCCAGACAGCATTCTGGCATATATGGTGCTGGGTATTGAATTCAGGACCTCATGTTTACAAATCCAGAGGTCTACCATTGAGCCAGCTGTCAGGTCAATAACCTACGATTTTTTTTTTCCATTTTTGTTGGCCTTGTTGTTTATCATTGTTGTTATTATTGTTGTTGTTACTGCTGTCATTGTTGTTGGTTAAGACAGAGAAATCAAGAGAGGAGGGAAAGAGAGAGGAGGAAAGAAAGATAGACACCCACAGACCTGCTTTACCGCCTGTGAAGCGGCCCCCTGCAGGTGGGGAGCTGGGGCTTGAACCCAGATCTTTTTTTTTTTTTTAATAATTTATTTCTTTATTGGGGAATTAATGCTTTACATTCAACAGTAAATACAATAGTTTGTACATGCATAACATTCCCCAGATTCCCATTTAACAATACAACCCCCACTATGTCATTCATCATCTTTCATGGACCTGTATTCTCCCCACCCACCCACCCAGCCACCCCAGAGTCTTTTACTTTGGTGTAATACTCCCATTCCATTTCAGGTTCGACTTGTGTTTTCTTTTCTAATCTTGTTTTTCAACTTCGGCCTTGAACCCAGATCTTAATGCCGGTCCTTTGCACCTTGCAGCCACGTGCGCTTAACCCGCTGTGCTACCTCCCAGCCCCCCAATAACATATACTTTTGTGTAAGTTTCTAGCGTCAGAATTATCAACTATAGAAAATTCAAGATATGACACTTCTCCTGTAGGCACTGTGTAACTTATCTTGACAAAGGGGTATTTTAAATTTTCTATGACTTTTAAACAACTTTTCACCTCTTCTTAATTCTCTAATTATTTTTTTAATATTTCAAACATGGTGTTTAAGAATAATACTTGCTGGGAGTCGGGCAGTAGCATAGCAGGTTAAGCACACGTGACACAAAGGGCCAGGATGGGGCAAGGACCGTAAGGATCCCAGTTTGAGCCCTAGCTCCCCGCCTGCCCGGGAGTCACTTCACAGGCGGTGAAGCAGGTCTGCAGGTGTCTTTCTCTACCCCTCTATGTCTTCCCCTCCTCTCTCCATTTCTCTCTGTCCTATCTAACAATAACGATGTCAACAACAACAATAATAATAAAGTGTGGTCCAGGTGGTGGCGCAGTGATAAGCCTTTGGACTCTCAAACATGAGGTCCCGAGTTTGATTCCCGATAGCACATCTGCCAGAGTGATGTCTGGTTCTTTCTCTCTTCTCCTATTTTTCTCATGAATAAAATAAAAATCTTTTTTTTAAAAAAGGGTAACAAAAATGAAATAAATATCAAAAAAGAATAATACTTGCTATACTTGAATTCCAGTCCCAAATCTTTTTTTTTTTAATCTTTAGTGAAGCAATTTATTGTGGATTTTTTTTTTCTCCCTTTTGTTACCCTTGTTGATGATCATCGTACCTGTTGTTGTTATTGTTGTTGTTATTGCTGGTGTTGTTATTGGCTAGGACAGAGAGAAATGGAAAGAGGAGGGGGAAGAGAAAGATCGACACCATAAGATCTGCTTCACCGCCTGTGAAGCGACCCCCCTGCAGGTCGGGTAGCCGCAGGCCCCAACCAGGATCCTTATGCAGGTCCTTGTGCTTTGCGCCATATCCGCTTAACCCACTACACCACTGCCCGGCTCCCCAGTCCCAAATCATATAGTGGCAAAGTTAAAGCATACACTAAGTAAGAGGCTATCGCAGAATGAACCTCAACTTACCTATCATTCAGCACAAGAGAAATTGGTGTATTGACCGACTTTACTGCATCTTTACTTCTGTACACTAGTTTATTTGGAAGAAAATTCTAGAGATTCCAGCATTTTTTCCCATCATTTTCAACACTTTATCTCTCCTTCCTACCTACCTCTTCTTTCTTTCTTTCTTTCTTTCTTTCTTTCTTTCTTTCTTTCTTTCTTTCTTTCTTTATTGGAGTGACAAGTGTCAAATCTAGAAATCCATACTTATAAAGTGGGTGCTTTATCATTGAGCTACATGCCTGGCCCTGAAGATTTTACATTAAAACTCATCAAATATCCAGCAAAAAGAAAGATGAATAGAAAGAAATGTACAACAAATTTATTTTTATAAATAAGTCTTTTTTTAAAGATTTATTCACTATTGAGAGCTAGATGGAGGGAGAACCAGGGCATCACTCTGGCACATATGGTGCCAGGGATGGAGCTGAGGACCTCAAGCTATTTCCTGGACCACAATAAAATGTGTGTGTGTGTGTGTGTGTGTGTGTGTGTGTGTTTAAAGAAAGCACTGGAGAAAGTAAGGGGGGTAATTCTTCTGTTCTGGGTGGGCTTTTTTTTTTCTCTCTCTCCTTTTTCCTTTTCAATCTAAGGGAGTGGTAGACAGACAAAGAAGGAGAGACACCACAGCACCACATATAAAGCATCCCTTTTGCATGGTATTCTCGTGTGGTGTGAGGGCAGGGGATTCAGACCAGGTTCTTCCAGATGGCAAAGCAAAGTATCTCCTGGCTGGCTCTTCCCACAAGCTTTGTAGTGATGACCTAATTTTCCACATAAAATTTGATAAATTGAGCTGAAGTTACACAACACAGAATGAGCTTCTATTCCAATCCCACACCATCTTCTCTCCCCTTCTCACAATGATCTGCTGTGTTGAAGCAGTGAGACAGACCGAATTTTGCACTGAGAAATGAAGGCTCTAGGGAATGAATGGTGTTCCATGACTCTTCTCTGTCCTCTGTGTGGCTGTTGGGTTCCAGACCTCAGTCACTGACACTGTGAGCTCACAGTTGCAAAAACACATTTTTAGTAATCAGCCTTGTCCTGTTCTCATTTGCAAGTCAAAGGGGCCAAGGTTGTACCTGATGTTCCTTTGCACTCACCTCACCAAGTCTACAGCTCCTTACCTTGAAGAGCCTGCTGATAGTAGACAAAGGAAACACTCAGCCCCAGTTTCTTCCATTCTAATCGAGATGAGGTGGTCTTCTTGGAGTATTTGCAAGCTAAGATCACATCTAGGAACAACAGTACCAATACATTTCTAACTATTCTTATTAAATAATATTCTACTCACTCAGCAAAGTTTTAAGCATTCTTAAGTTATTCTTCTATTTCATTCATTCATTCATTCTGGTACTTCAACATGTACTATGCTGGCTTAAGCCCAAGATGAGTTAGTATCATTATAGGTCTTCCATTGAATAACTGTGAGACTCTGCTATTTTTCTGTAGTTCTTAAGCCTCCATTATCACTTGTGAAGAAGAAGAAGGAGGAGGAGGAGGAGGAGGAGAAGAAGAATCTTATTGATACACAAAGTATACATTTAGACAAAGTAGGTACTTTAAAATGGTAAAAATGGGGAGTCTGGTGATAGCGCATGTGGCACAAAGTGTAAGAACTGGCTTAAGGATCCTGGTTTGAGTCCCCACTCCCCACCTGCCAGGGGGTCACTTCACAATTGGTGAAGCAGGTCTGCAAGTGTCTATCTTTCTCTCCCCCTGTCTTCCCCTCCTCTCTCCATTTCTTTCTGTCCTAACCAACAATGATGACATCAACAACAACAATAATAATAACTGCAACAATAAAACAACAAGGGCAACAAAAGAGAATAAATAAAATATTTTTAAAAATTTTAAAAAAGGTAAAAATAATTTAATTCTCAGGTAGTTTACTTGAAGACATACATAGAAGCGACTAATAAGATCATGTAGTATCAGTCCAGAGTGATGAGTACCAAGATAGAGATAAGCCAAGGCTTCACACCTAGGACCTCAGAAAGTCATTTAGTTCACCACAGACTATGCAAAGGAGCCTGCATACATTCCATCGATGTGCTACAGTCTAGTCTCATTCATATTTCTTCTTTAATAACACTTTGCTTGAATACCTTAGTAGACCCCAAATATGGTCAGAGATGGGCAGACAGTGTAATGGGGATAAAAATAAAAAAAAAGACTTTTGTGTCTGAAACTCCAAAGTTCCAAGTTCAATCCCTAGCGCGTACACACACACACACACACACACACACACACACACACACACACACACACGGGCTGGAGAGATAGCATACTACTTATGCAAAAACTGCTTTATTGTTTGAAGCACCAAAGGTCCCAGTTTTAACACCTTGTACCACCATAAACCAGAACTGACCAATGCAATTACACATATTAGGCTGTCAGAAAAGTCATCATATATATATATGTATATATATTCTTCTAATTGCCTTTTTTAAGAGCTAGGGTCTTATGACTGTATGATTGCAGCCAACTCACTTTTCCATTTAGCGAGAGGAGGTATTCCCTTGATACCACAGCATTCCTGTTGCAAGCATGGCAAGGCAGGTGTCCTACCTGGTGAACTATCTCTCTGATCACTTCTAATAAACTGTTGATTCCTACTCCTTATCTTAGGGCAGATAGATTACTAAAACAGTCCATCTTGGCATCAAGTCTAAGTGCTTCAGTGTAGCTTACTAAGGTCACCTTATTTCAGGAAATGTACAGCTGTTGGGTCATAAGAGAATTCCTAGAATCACAAAGGAATCTTCTCTTTTCACAGTCCAAACAAGATGGGGAGGAGGTGCCTGTCAACTGCTTCAAGTTGCCAAATGGAAACCTCTCATTGTAAATATTTTTAAAGTATGTTGTTACAGCCAAGCCATCTAGAGGATCAACTTCATATTTCTGAGACATTTTTACTCACAGTGCATAGCTGTTTGCCTAAAAAGTAAAGTAAAATTTGCCTAAAAGAGAAAGGTATGTTAAACTCCTTTCTGTACAACTTATTTTAAACAAATTTAATTTTTAATTAAATTATAGATGTTGCATGACATGGTGGACTAAAAAGAAATATTTATAGTATTACCTCAGACAGTATTAGAAATATACACATGCATATGTTCTAAAGTCCTGTGTTAAGTATGTATAAACTACATATACACAGGTATAATTTCTATGACAGAATTATGATTTTATTTTCTAATTTTTCTGAGTTCTACACAAATTGCTAGAAATACAGAAAAAAAAACAGCAAAGGATTTTGGAAAATAGAAAGCAGGGTAGAGAAAAGAAAAAGGAACAGTCATAACAACAACAAGAATCTCAAAGTGGTTTTTAAGGCTGTCTAAATTTTTTGAAGCAGGTTTTACATGACCAAGAGATATCATTTCACAAATGTGTTTCCAATCAGGTTACCAAGACAAATGTGTGCTGAGGGATTTGTCTGAGGAAACCTGGTTCTGTTCTGTTGATTAAGGAGAATGGGTGGGGTACCTTCCGGAGTCTTGAGTTTTAGATAGGCTTCCTTCCCATATTCTGTGCTGTTTCCAACAAATAACACACCCACACTTACTTTTAGCCCATACTCCTAGGCCCTAGGAATAACTTCATACTCAATCATATTGTCTCATATATTTAATTAGACACAATACACACACACACACACATACACTTTTTAGCAAATTCTTCCTGACTTCTTTCCTCATTGTTTTACATAAGAAGGAGAGAAAGAAAAAAAAAAAAAGAACAAGGGGAAAACCTCTGAAGAAATAATCAAAAATGTAACCAATGATTATCCAAACAAGGCATATGAGAGGAAAGAAATGTACTATAT
The DNA here is from genome assembly GCF_950295315.1 of Erinaceus europaeus. Lineage (NCBI taxonomy): Eukaryota > Metazoa > Chordata > Mammalia > Eulipotyphla > Erinaceidae > Erinaceus > Erinaceus europaeus. The sequence goes on along the minus strand of NC_080170.1, from coordinate 112,711,414 downwards.
TTTATTAGGATGAATATGCCCAAAATATCATTTCACCAGGGTTGAGGGCAGACACATCTTTGTTTAGAAAAGCATTAGTAGGGCAGGTGACAGCACGCCTGGCTAAGTGCGCACCTTAACAGTGGGCAAGGCCCTGAGTTCAAGCCCTTGGTCCACGTCTGCAGGGGGGAAGCTTCATTAGTGGCAAAGCAGGACTGCAGGTTTTTCCGTCTCTTTCCCTCTCTATATCCTACTTCACTTCTAATTTTCTCTGTCTCTACCCAATAATAAATAAAGAGTTTAAAAAATATTAAGTGTTTAAAAAGAAAAGCATTAGCCAAAACATACAGCAAAATTACCACTTTATTATCCAACGATAGCAATAACAACAACAACAACAATAATAATAACCGCAATAAACAACAAGGGCAACAAAAGGGGAAAAAATAGCCTCCAGGAGCAGTGGATTCATAGTGCAGGCACAGAGCCCCAGCAATAACCCTGGAGGAAAAAAAAAAAGAAAATGACCACTTTCAAGGACTTACGTCAAACCACTGTGCAGTAAAATGAATCCAGGACATCAGATGTTTATGGTGCCAAGCAAGTGCCCCCCACAACCCTTTTTTATTCCTGTCATTTTGGGCTTGTTTTATTTTCTGAGAGAGAGAGATGAAAGAAGAAGAAACATTTAGACACAGAGATGGAGAGACACCGAGGCACCACTCCACTATCCATCCATGGAGCCCCACCTCCACCCCGGGCACTTTCCATGGTGCTTTCATGTGGTATCAGAGAACTTGTCTTCATGGTCTCAGACACAATAGGCCCTCTGCCTATTGAGCCCTCTCTCAGTCACTCATGAGTTTTAATCTTTCTATGATTCCATATTGCTGGCTATCACTAGATCTTCTCTGTGCTCATGTTAAAAGTCATACACGAAAGATTGTACTATGACACAGGAAAAGAACTGATACCACCAAAGTACTTTTAAAGAATTACCATGAGTTATATCTATGGAGAAAAGTATGCCATTAAACTGATTTATAGTTCTCAGAGTTGGCCACTCTCTGCATAAAGCTGTTCGTTTCATTTATAAGCCTGGCAGACATACTCACATGATGGCCTTGTTCTCATTTTGGCACCATTATGGGAAGTGATAGAGAATACCAATACCAAAAAAGCTTTTAATCCACTTTGAATTAATTTTCGCACTTGGTGAGATAGTGATCTAGTTCCCTTCTTGTGCATGTGGTAATCTAATCTTTCTAAACAGTGTTAACTGAACAGATTTTCTTTTCTCCATTTTATGACCTTGACTCTTTTGTCGTAAGTTAACTGACAGTAAGTGCTTATGAATTTATTTCAGTACTTCTGATTCAAAATTTCCAATTCCTCATTTCACAAATTAGATTTGCTTTGTTGTAGGTAATTCATGTCATCAAAGAGCTTTTTCATACATCAAATCTTTCCTCAAGTGTATAAAATTTCCATTGAGGAAGTGGAGAAGTCTCAAGGAGGAAATAGCAAGGGACAGTATTCCATGCTGTAGACATGGTGTTTGGTGAGGCAGAGACTCCAACAAATAGTTAGGCGACACCACAGATGGCATCCATGTGAGTTATTCCAACAGTCCAGCCCAGGAAAATCACAGAGGTGTCCTTACCTTGATACTCAATTGCTGTCACTACTTGCTGATCTCTTAGTGGGGTAGACAATCCATAAGCCCTGTGACCTGCAAGATTAAGAGAAGCTAATTAAAATACACACAAAAAAGTCATTTTTAAATGTTTGAAAAGGAAATTAGCCTGAAGTTTGGTGACAGAGTCACATAATTCATAACACAAAATCTTTCAAGTACCAGGAAAGGAAAAGTTGAAGGAAACTATCTACGTCTCCTTCCAACTTCTATACTGTAAGTTTGAACTCTATATTTTTCTCATAGCAGATACCATTAATCTACTAGGGACCCAGTGAAGGCCAATTCCATTTCATATAACTTTTTATACTTCCCAAATATGAATGCTAGTTGATTGTTGAAAAATCCTAAAACTTGCATCCTTAGTTCTAATCTTATGAGACAATTAAATCCACAAGCTCCTCTTTCTACTGGGTATCTATACATCCTCATGAACTCATGAACCAAACAGAACCCTGCTTGTTTCCCAAACTTTTGTTTCCTTCCTACAATGCCAATCAGAATGCAAATCCACAATCCAGATAGCATAATGGCTGTGCAAAAACTTTCTTGCCTCAGGCACCAAAACTCCCAGATTCACTTTCTAGCACCATCATAACCATGAGCAGTTCTGGTTAAAAACAATAATCATAATAAATAAATATGGCCTAGGTCAGGCAAGTAGTAAGTGGTAGAGTTGGGATCTGAACTCAGCCAATGTATACCCAAAGTACACGTGGTTTATTACTGCATCCCAGGTGTGCCCCACCCAACTGAACTATGAGCAAGGAAACAAATTAACAAAGACACCAGGTGGAAAGTTTGATTTGTTCTAATGAAAATGCAGTATGATGAGAATCTGGCAGCTATAAATAAGGCAAAGGACTGATTCTGAAGCCTCCTCACTCCATCCCAAGTGGTAAAAACCACAAATACTTGTAGAACCTAAGAGCACGTATTTGGGGCATTCAACCTGATTGACAACCTGCTCTAGACTGGCTTGAAGAGTCAGGCATTGTGGGGCTATTTGTAAGCTTGGTAGAGCTTAGGGAAAACTCCCCCGATCCTTGAATGGAGGTCTGGGAAAGACACCCCCTTGTTAGCCTCTCTCACCGAGATGAGCAAAGGGGGAAACAGTCTCTCAGACTCAGTTTTCCCTTATCAAACTCACAAGCCCACAGAGATCTAACTGCTTCTCCCCACTAACTGCAGGTCACATGGCTGCCTGCTTTAAGATTAACTCAAAGTTTACATAGTCACCCAGAGTTCACACAATCACCTCACTTTAAGAACACACTCCATCATACACCTCAAACCCCAGATAAGAGAAACTCCAAACACTATTTTCTTATGGCCTTTGATATCTATCAAGCCTTGTTTATCTTCTCTCTGTCTCACCCTACTGGTTTAACCCCTATGCCTCTCTCAAATGTCTTTAGATAATTAACCTGTTTGCATCATGGAGAATAATTATCTTGACCTTTGTGTATCATATCAATTCCTGTCATACCAGCCCCCTACCATAGGGGCAAACTGACCTTTAAGAAACCTGTAATTTCTGACGTATTTGAAAATTTTTCTTTGTCTAGATCTCTATTTAAACCCATGCCCACCTGCCAATAAATGAGAGTGTCCCAATTCTCCCCAGTGTCTCTCATCTATCGTTGCATCTCTTGAATGAGCGAGGGAGAACCGGTGGCTTGCCTCCTTGCTGTGAATCACCCTGCGGGAATGCTAGCAAGGCATAGGAATAAAGAGATAAAAGGAGGCCAAAGAACGTGGGTGAGTGCAAAGATGTGGAAGTTCCTATAAGATTTTTTTTTTTAAATGGGGAGATGGATGGTAGCACAGTGAGTTAAGCGCATGTGGTGCAAGCCCGGCTCCCCACCTGCAGGGAAGTCGCTTTACAGGTGGTGAAGCAGGTCTGCAGGTGTCTTTCTCTCCCCTCTCTATCTTCTTCTCCTCTCTCCATTTCTCTGTCCTAACTGACAATGACAACATCAATAACAACAATAAAACAAGGGCAGCAAAAGGGAATAAATAAAATAAATATTAAAAAAAGATTTTAAAATGTCTCTCTGTTTTAACATTTTTTATTTTTTAATATTATCTTTGTTTATTTATTGGATATAAACAGCCAGAAACTGAGGCAGAAAGGGAGAGAGACACCTGTAGCCCTGCTTCAACACTCACAGAACTTTCCCCCTGCAGGTGGGGACCGGGGCTTAAACCCGGGTCCCTGTGCATTGTAACATGTGCACTCAGCCAGGTGCCTACGACCTGACCCCCCTAAGATCAGAATTTCTTAACCATAAATTAATTTAGCCTCTTTGTGGAAAAGAAAAATATTTAGTGGGTTATTTTTCTTCAAGTCATTTTATTGAGGTGACAATGGTTTACAGTATAGTCGTTGACCCATGAATACAATTTCTCATCTCCTTGTGATCTGCAAAACACTCTTAGCCCTGACTTTGGGCCTTTTCTACCACAATGTAATAGATGCTAATGTCCCCTCTACTACCCCTCCCAACTCCTCTTCCTGTGCTGCCACAACACAGCCAGTCCAAGTTCCACATTTGTGTTTTTCCTTTCTTCCATTCTTAAGTAAGTGAGATCAGCCAGTATTTGTCTTTCTCTGTTGGCTTATCTCACTTGGATTCCTTCAAGATGAAATGAATGAGATGACTTCATCATTTTTAGCAGTTGAGTACTATTCACTGTGTATATATACCACAACTTCCTTAGCATCTGGGCTGCTTCCAACTTTTAGCTATTAGAATTCTCTTATGAACCTGGGTTTGCATAGGTCTCTTTGGGTAGGAGTTTTTGCTTTCCTTGGATAAAGCCCCAGCAGAGAAATGGCCAGGTCACAGGGCAGGGCCATTTCTAATTTCTATTGCTGTGAGAAATCTCCACATTGTTTTCCACAGGGGGTCAGCCCATGTATAGTCTGTGGGTTTGTTTGTTTAACAAGAATACAACTCAGCTCTGGCTGTTGATAGTGGCAGGGATTAAATCCGTGACCTCTCACATGCAAATCCTGGGCATAACTGCTGCACTCTGTCCCTGGTCTCAACAAAACAATATTTCATGTATTAGGGTAGCTTTTCTTTGATGTATTCATTTATATGTGCACTGACATTTGAATTAGTTTTCTGCATTAGACTTTATCACTCCTTAGAGATATCTGTTATTCTAAATAATTTTATTTTCCCATTTTTCTCTCCCAAAGAAATCTAATTATAAAATTAAATTTTTTTTCAGGTTTCTATCCAGTCTCAGGTTGTTAATGTCTCAGGTCCTATAACTCTAAATTGCAAACCTTTTCACTAGAAAAACTGCCAAACCTGACTGGGAGTATGGACCGACCAGTCAACGCCCATGTTCAGCGAGGAAGCAATTACAGAAGCCAGACCTTCTACCTTCTGCAACCCTCAATGACCCTGGGTCCATGCTCCCAGAGGGATAGAGAATGGGAAAGCTATTGGGGGAGGGGGTGGGATATGGAGATTGGGCGGTGGGAATTGTGTGGAGTTGTACCCCTCCTACCCTATGGTTTTGTTAATTAATCCTTTCTTAAATAAAAAAAAATAAATAAATAAAAAAAAAAAAAAAAAGAAAGGGCACCTCTTAAATTAACCAGAATAATTAGTAGGAAAAAAATTCTAAAAGGCATATGAAAGTAAAACATGTAGGTGAATAACAAAAAAAATAATAAAATAAAAAAAAAATAATAAAAAAACCTCGGGGGCCAGGCGGTAGCGCAGCAGGTTAAGCAGACATGGTGCAAAGCACAAGGACCAGCGTAAGGATCCTGGTTCGAGCCCCCGGCTCCCCACCTACAGGGGAGTTGCTTCACAAGTGGTGAAGCAGGTCTGCAGGTGTCTATCTTTCTCTCTCCCTCTCTGTCTTCCCCTCCTCTCTCCATTTCTCTCTGTCCTATCCAACAATGACAACAATAATAATAATGACAACAATAGTAACAACACCGATAAACAACAAGGGCAACAAAAGGGAAAAAATGGCCTCCAGGAGCAGTGGATTCGTAGTGCAGGCACTGAGCACCAGCGATAACCCTGGAGGGAAACAAACAAACAAGCAAACAAAAACCCTCATTTACTGCCTAGAATTCCAATCAAGCATCGTTAGTTAGTGCCTACACTGATATGCCAACTATGAAAATGTTCAGCGGGTTCCTCTATAGAGCCTGTATTTCCCCCAGTCCTGGAACCTCTAGGGTGGGGCTCACTTTCCTACGTGCTTCTCTCAATTCATACAAAATGGTACTGCATCTGCCGATCCCAACCTAATCAACACAACAAGTACCACCTAAGCATGCTTCACTTCAGACTGTGTCCAGAGACGTCAGGCACAGAATGCCAACACTTCAGCCTCATTACTCAGGTGAGACCTTTCCTTTCATAGTTTTCTCTAATTCCATTCCAGGTGTTTCACTTCCTAACAAAGTCCCAAAACCTAGATATAGACCAGGTCCCATGAGATAGAGCATATGTTCACATGTATTCATAAATTAGGACAAAATATATACTTGAAAGCAAAAGTACACAATAGTCTACAGTGAGTCAGTAAAAAATAAAAAAGAAAAACTGCCAAACCTAGTGTCTGTGAGGAATGCTGAACTAAGCTGTTCCTTTTTGTTAAACAGCCACAATTTTTGTATTTGCAAGAAGCAGTGACCCATGGGACTCAGTCTTAGAGAAGTATCAGTCTCCTACAAGCAACTTAAAAATACAGCTGATACTTAAAAATCATGAGTTTGAATTGTGCCAGACCACTTACATAGACATTATTCAATAAGTATGTCAAGAGCTTTTTTTTTTTAAAGAAAAAAAGGTTTCTTACATTCAAACAAACAAAAAAAACCTCACAAGACATGTAGCCCAGAAGTAGCAAAAGAACTAAGAAAAAGGTCTTACAGGAAGGCATCAAATATAAGTCAACAATAGCCTTTTTCACTTACTATTATAAAAAGTTAAAGCCTGTAGCCCAGGAGGTGGCATGGGGGATGGGGTGTTGGACTCTTTAGCATGAGGTCCCAAACTGCATCGCGGGCACTGCCTGTGCAAAGTGATGTTCTACTTCTCTCTTTCTCACTCTGCTACTTTCTCTCTCATAAATAAATTCAAAAAATATTTCAAAAATAAATAACAAATTAAAACATGTCGAAGTCTTCACACATAAATACTTATATACCTTTACTGACTATGCCTGGCACCATTGACAGTTAATAGAAATGTAAACAAACATTACTGTTTCATTGTTACGTTTGGATTATTTTTTTAATTTTATTTATAAAAAGGAAACATTGACAAAACCATAGGATAAGAGGGGTACAACTCCACAAAATTCCCACCACCAGAACTCTGTATCCCATCCCCTCCCTTGATAGCTTTACTATTCTTTAACCCTCTGGGAGTATGGACTCAGGGTCATTTTGGGATGCAAAAGGTGGAAGGTCTGGCTTCTGTGATTGCTTCCCCGCTGAACATGGGCGTTGACAGGTCGATCCATACTCCCAAGACTAGGCTATTATTCACTAAGTCTAGGGGGAGTCAAAAGTTGTCTTCAGATTCTTGACTCTGTAGGAATCAATACCGCTCACCTCAGAGTTGTCCTATAGTCACTTGTAACTCTTGCTTGTGTATTTAAAAACCATAAAATGGTCCAAACATTCTTTTCAAATATATATTGCTCCTTTTCCATACACTTCTGTCAGGATATATCCCATTTTCCCCTGAGCCCATTCCCTCATGCCTTTCTTTTCCAGCTTCTCTTTTCCTCCCCTAATTTTATTTTATAATTCAAAGGTAAGAGTTCAGATCTTCAGAGAGCAAAGGAAAGAGATTAAACCAAAAGAGAACCCTCCTAAGAAGCTGGGAAAAGGATAGAATCTCATGTGATTTTGTGATAATATACCAGCACTTATTTATTTGTGTTTACTATTTTATTTATTTTGGATACAGACAGAGAGAATTGAGAGGGGGTGATGACAGGGAGAGAGAGAGAGAGAGATCAGCAGCACTGCTCATGAAGCCTTCTCCCTGCAGGTGGGGACCAGGGGCTTGAACCAAAATCCTTGTGTGTTATATCTGTGCTCAACTGTGTGCCACCACCCAGCAGCAATATATCAACATTTAATTGACACCAATGTTAAAAGTGTTTGCCAATGATTCTCATTCCAAATCACTGCTCTATAAAGCTTTCAAAGTATACTTTAAAAAAATCTGGTTTTCCCCTACCCCACTGGGGAAAGATAGAAACAGGCTGGGGGTTTGGATCAATCTGCCAATGTCCATGTCCAGTGGAGAAGCAATTACAGAAGGCAGAACTTCCACCTGCATCCCAAAAAACATTTTGGTCCATACTTCCAGCGGGGTAAATGATAGGGGAAGACAAGCAGAGGGTTCTGTACCACTATTCCACCAGGACCCAAAACATTTGTCACCAGGAATCTTGCTTTGATAACATCACTGAAAGGGAAGTGAATCTGGAAAACACCATAGGAAGTCAGGCTCTATTTCTCTTATCTGAGAGAAGAGAGGAGGAAAGACACCCAGCAGTAGTAATTGGTGTAGGTTAGGAGTGACTTAGAATGGAAGTAAAGACAGGACCACTGGAAAAAATGAGCTATATATATATATATATATATATATATATATATATATATATATATTCAATAATCAGTTGAAATTCAATAATCAGGTGGCCAGCTGGGGCTAGAACCAGAACACTGTGCTTTGTGCCATGTGCGTTTAACCTGCTGAGGTACCACCGGACTCCCGTTTCCTCTAATTCTATTTACTTGAAGATTTACTTTCAACTACATGACCACTTACGTTGAACTCCTTTAAATACAAAGTTCAGAGCCAGCAAAATAATTCACTTGAATAATGTGCTGCTTTGCCATGTGCTATGGTCACTTTCATTCTCTCTACCTCTTTGTCTCTATCTGAAAAGAAATCATCCCAGAGAGGTAAAGCACCAATGGTGACAGACAAAAGCAAAAACAGAAAAAGGAAAAAAAAGAAAAGAAAGAAAGCTTAAAATCTTCAAAATAAACATCTGTTATAAAGTTTCTATCTTGCTTCAGCTTTCCTGTTCTTAGTATTGTTTTATATTTTAATAACATTAAAAGAGAGTTATTGCACCCAATAACTCTCTTTATGAAAACAAAATGTTGGATTGTGTATCAACATTTCACTAGCAGATGTTAGGCCTAGTCTCCGTTGGCTGCTTTTTTTGAACCAATTTCATTTTTCTTCAGTTTTCTACAATCACTAACACAGGAAAATAAACAAAAAATTGTCATGTAGGTCCACTGGTTGAGCTCAACAATCATTTAAAGTTAGCTACAAAACATCTTTAGTAGTCATGGATGTGTTCCGGCATCCCTGGCAGAAGTTCTTAATGCGAGGTTAAGAGATGACTGTTTCCACTACTGCTAAAACACAAAGTCAAGTCATCCCGAGCCAAATGAAACTTTTTGTTCTTTCCTCCCCAATTATAAGAATAAAAAGATCTGGTGTTGTCTATCACCCATTTAAAATAATCTGGTTTGACTAAAAATAATTACTTTCACTATCACAAATTTTCAATTTACTATGAAAGTGTTGGTTAAATTAACACTTTTAATTGAAAACATAATTAGGAGAAACTGCCATGTTACAGAAGGGTTTTGGGATGTTTTCAAAATACATTACTGAGAGTACGATGCTTAATGACAAGTTAGAAAGCTGTGCACCGCATAGAGTACACACGTTACCATGTCCCAACTGCTGCACTGCTCCTGGAGCTTACCCCTCTGCAGTTGAGGACTGGTAACATGGTAATATGTAAAAGAATTTTAAAAATAGATATAATAGTCAACCCATATCTGTGACCTTGGGAGAACCACTGCAGTTTCCAATGGGAATAGGGACACAGAACTCTGGTGATGGGAATGGTGTGGAATTTTTCTTCTTGTTATCTTGTAATTTTGTAACCCTATATTAAACCACTAATAAAAACAAACAAAATCTTTATGGTGACTGAACTCATTTAAATAAACTTGTGTATTTAAATATGCTACATAAAAAGTACATACCCCTCTTCCTCTTCTGTTTTTTTAAACATCTGACTACAAGGAAGACAATTTGAACTTCAAAACTACATATAAATAAGTTATATACATTGGTAAATTTAAGGAAATCGTAAGAGCCTACTAGTACTCAAACAACTGGACTTTTCAGTTGTTTTCAGGTGATGTGAGAGATGAAATACATGAATTTCTTCCAGTAAAACAAGTTCTCAAAATTTTCAAAGAAACATACTTAAGCATATCCTCAAATATTTATTGGTGGCTGATGACACTGGAGAGTCAACGATAGCTGAATTTCTCACAAGCTACTCCTCCAATAGGGCATTCAAGAAGTCAGTTTAGGATTCTGAGATTTTTCTTTGCTTGTCCCCAAGTGGTGATCTCAGCCAAACACAATTCTTTCAGTAATTACGATTTTAAGGAAGATGTCTAGTCAACTAAAACCCAACTCACTGTCAATACAAGATCAAGAGAAATCACCTTCCAAAATTCATGCTAATATAAATCACTTACTTAAAAACTGAAGGCACAGTTAGTGGCCATTCTATATTTTAAAAGATTTCACTGAGATTGAGATGCCAAGAAATAATGGCCTTAATACTTTACTAATATAAAATTAAAAAATCACTACTAAAGATGTCAGATATCAAAACAGACATACATTATAATGCACAGAGCTCTAAAATGGGAATGGTGAACCGTAGCAAACTTTAGTGTCTCTCCTCACTTACCGACTCATATGGGTTTGTCTCAGGGAAATCCTTAGCTTTGGAGTTGATGACATTTAAATTTGAGATTACTTATTGCCCTCAAGTGTGAAACTGTAACTCCTGAAGCTCATTATCGTTTTCAAAAAGTCCAGAACCATCAACACTGTGTTATATTTCTCAGCAGATATGTCTATAGCAATATGACTATAAAACAAATAATTTTCTAGAATTGGAATTATGTATCATTTCTGTAAAGCTTTGATAGGCTCTGGGCAAATAGCTGAAACTATGTTTCCGAATGTGGATTTAAACTCTGGCTCTAAATCACCAACACATACCAACCTAAAAGGCCCTGTATAAAGGTCCTAACAGCTGATAAACACACAAGAGATTATTCAGTGGCTGTTTTGTCAGGGGAGAGTGAAATGGTTATTCTGCAGCCTTTTCACATTGACAAGTCTACTCAGGCTACTTTTCTGAAAAGGTAACACTCTATCATTTACTAAATTCTCTCCACTCTTCCACTGTACACAGCTATTGTAAACTTCATACCTTTAGACTTATTTTTCTGCCTAAGTGGATCTTTGGAATCATAGCAGCTTAATGCAACATGTGTTTTCATTTCTGGAAAGCACAAACCTGCCGTTATAAGGAAGAAATTATATTTTATAGGGATTAGCATCAAGTGTCAAAAAAGAACAAATAGGACCATTCTGTTAAATAGTTACCTTTTTTTCTCAAGTGAATATAAAGCACTGTTACTGGTTTTTCAATCTCTTCTGAAATAGCAAATTTTTTAAATATCATGAATAGATAAAAAGAGGAGACTGACCATGAGTTTCATGAAGCTCAAACTTCAAGACCCTCACTTGCATAAGCATTTCTCCAGACTATGGGGGCATAAGGGTGAGGAAGAAAACATATTTTGTGTGTTTATCTTTCTTGGAGCTCTAATTAATTCATTCCTGCACAAAGTTATGGAATTCTTATTAGTCCATTTTAGATCTGACCACCCACAAGAAAGAAGCTGGTGGGATTCGGGCAGTAGCGCAGTGGGTTAAGCGCACACGGTGCGAAGTGCAAGGACCGGCATAAGGATCCCAGTTCAAGCCCCTGGCTCCTCACCTGAAGGGGAGTCACTTCACAGACAGTGAAGCAGGTTTGCAGGTGTCTGTCTTTCTCTCCCCTCTCTGTCTCCCCCTCCTCTCTCCATTTGTTTCTGTCCTATCCAACAATGACGACATCAATAACAACAATAACTATAACAATAAAACAAGGGCAACAAAAAGGGAATATATATGTTGGTCTCCAGAGACCATTGCCTAGATCTCAGCATTTAAATTACTAAAGATTTTACAGTTGCAACAATTTACCATGCTCTCTCCCACTCACTCATACCTCAACTCTTAAAATAAAAGAGTTGTATGAATTTTATTTTTCTACTCTCCTGCTGGAGGATGCTTCACACAAACCTTAGTCTTTGAGTTTCTAACAGATGTTGTTAAATAAATTCAACTACCACAAAAGCAGAAGAAATTTGAAAACTGAAGGGAAACTCTCCCAGCTTATTGTTGCTTCGTGTTTCCTTTGATTAGTCCTCAGGAAGTTGCAGGAACAAGAACCATTTATTTTCAAGTGCTGAGCATGAGAACAATGGTTTGGCATTGCTTAATTGTCACATTTCACAACTGTCAAGCAAAATAGCCCAGAGTAAGTTACCCTGATTTCTTGGGTGCTTTCTACCCAGGCACTATAATTTTCTCGTTCTTTTACTAAAGACAGTTCTCTGACTCACTCTTTTAATTCAAAACTGACCTAACACATCTAATTGTGAGTAAAACCAAAATGCATATTTGCGGGTCATTCAATCAGGACAGTCAAAGAATAGGTTTAATGAACAAACATCTGTGTTACGGACTGAATGTTTTTTGTGCTCCCAGGAGCCATGTGTTGAAATCCTAGAGTCAAAATTCAGGAGGATTCATCCTCTAAAAAAGAAGCCCCCCTAAAGAGAAAGAGAGACTTCCTTTCTACATAAGAAGACACAAATCAGTGGTGAGTGATCAGGAAGCAGGCTCTTCCAGACACTGATCTACCTTGATCTCAGATGGGTAGACTCCAGAATGGTGAGAAAGAAAAGGTTTGTTGTTTGAGACAACATATCTGACCATATTAGCTCAGAAATCAACTAGATTTTTTAAATCATAATCAATTTTAGGACTTCTGTTGTTTTTTAATAACTAATTTATTTGTATTATTTTAGAAGACAAGAGAGGAGACGAAACAGACACAGAAAGAGGACACACCATAGCACTGCTTCACCATCCATGGAGCTGCCTACTTCTGTCCCTGCTGCTTCTATATGATTCTGGAACTGGAAACCGTATTGTGCCACACAGCAAGGTATTCATTCTGCTGCATTAGCTGTCTCCCAGCCCAGCACTTCAGCTTCTCATGAAGTGGTGTCAGAGCTGACTTATTGGGAGCCTGACCATTGCGCACTGGGGTAAGCGCATATGGCGCAAAGCACAAAGACCAGCTCAACGATCCCAGTTCAATCCCCCAGCTCCCCACCTGGAAGGAGGTCGCTTCACAAGCAGTGAAGCAGGTCTGCAAATGTCTATCTTTCTCTCCCACGGTCTTCCCCTCCTCTCTCAATTTCTCTCTGTCCTATCCAACAACAACAACAACAACAAAACAGTAAAAATGGCTACCAGGAGCAGTGGATTTTGTACTGCAGGCACCAAGCCCCAGCCAGGCAGCAAAATAAATAAATAAATAAATAAATAAATAAATAAATAAATAAATAAAACTGACTTCTCATCCATTTTCAGAGAAAGCTAAATAAGGGACGCCTGGTAGAGCACACACATTGCAATACAGAAGGACCTATGGGGTGTGGAGGCTTCACAAGTGGTGAAGCAGTATTATAGGTGTCTCTCTCCCTCTCCCTTTCTCCTCCTCCCCCTTAATTTCTGTGTGTCTATTAAAAAAAAAAAGAAGAAGAACTACAAAAAAAGGGAAACTAAATAATAGCATACTACCACCATTTTCAACAGCTTGACTCTTCTTTAACTAGATGTGTCTTGAAGTTAAAGAAACAAACAAAAAACCCTAAATTCCAGATGGGTACGGGAAGGAGAGAACCTGTCAAAAATGTTGTGTAAGTTCATTAGAGACAGAAACAGAATCATTCTTTGTTTTTGGGAAACTATAACCGATACAGAAGAAATGGAGACCCAGCTGGGTTTGAAACCCAGTGCTGTGAAGTACTAGTCACCTTGCACAGGGTACAACCTTAACCTTCTAAGGTATTTTTTTGTTTGTTTGTTTTTGTTTTTTCGTTTAGGTAGACAGAAGCTTAGCATCTCTTCCTTAGTTGGTCGTAAACATCAAAATGTTCAAAGTGCACAATTGCTTAACCTCATTCCTTGCATACATTTTATTGAGTGCCAATCAACTGTCAGGAAAGGTAAAGGCTTCTCCTTCCCCTTCTGCCTTTTTACCCATGGCCATTTTTTCTTCTATCAGACAAGAGCTTTTTAAAGAATGAGACAGAGAAAGCAGTGTGGCAGACAGTGAAAGAGACCACAGCACTAATGCTTCCTTCAATGTGGTGAAGGAAGGACTCAAACCAGAGACAGAGAAAGACAGAGGGAACAACAGCTCCAGTGCACTGAACAGCTGTCCTCACACTCAGACCGCACACATGGCAAAGCTGATTCCTGCTCAGGTAAGCCCTGTTGCTGACCATAAAAATACATCTTCAATAGTCTCTAGGCAGCTTTTCTTCTCTGGCCAACCCCTTTAGCACAACAGCTGGTAGTAATTAAAATAACAGTGGTTAGACAGCAGCAACAAATGCTGGAGAGGCTGTGGGGACAGAGGAACTCTTTTGCATTGCTGGTGGGAATGTAAATTGGTCCAGCTTCTGTGGAGAGCAGTCTGGAAAACTCTCACAAGGCTAGACATGGACCTTCCATATGATCCAGTCATTCCTCTCCTGGGGTTATACCCCAAGGACTCCATAACACCCAACCATAAAGAGGTGTGTACTCCTATGTTCATAGCAGCACAATTCATAACAGCTAAAACCTGGAAGCAACCCAGGTGCCCAACAATAGATGAGTGGCTGAGAAAGCTGTGGTATATATACACAATGGAATACTATGCAGCTATCAAGAACAATGAACCCACCTTCTCTGACCCCTCTTGGACAGAGCTAGAAGGAATTATGTTAAGTGAACTAAGTCAGAAAGATAAAGATGAGTATGGGATGATCCCACTCATCAACAGAAGTTGAGGAAGAAGATCTGAAAGGGAAACTAAAAGCAGGATCTGACTAAATTGTAAGTAGGGCACCAAAGTAAAAACCCTGTGGTAAGGGGTAGACATGCAGCTTCCTGGGCCGGTGGACGGTGGGGGTGGGTGAGTGGGATGGGACACCATCTTTTGGTGGTGGGAATGGTGTTTATGTACACTCCTAGTAGAATGTAGTCATATAAATCGCTAGTTAATTAATATGAGAGGGGGAAAATTAATTGTATGTCTCGAGGTTTTAAAACACAGACTGAATCTTTTTAATATATAGGCTGTGTAATTGATATGCAGACTCTCTCAAAAGCCTAGACCAAGTAGATCAGAAGCAACCAGTGGCACTGCTATATACAAGATACTAGGTACTATACAGCAAACCCTAACAAAAGGACTTTTCAAAATTAACCCAATTACTAAATAATGTGATGATAACATCAACTATCCATTGTCTTTTTGAACCCTAAGACAGCAGGAACCTCACATCTCCACTACAGAGCCTATATTTCCCCCAGTCCTGGAACCTTAGGATAGGGCCCACTTTCCCATATGCCTTTCCCAATCCATATCAAATAATATTGCATCTGCCGATCACAACCTAATCAACGCAACGATTGCCACCTCAACATGCTTCAGCTCAGACTGTGTCCAGAGACTTCATGTGTGGAATGACAACCCTTCAGCTTCATTACTCGGGTGAGACCTTTCCTTTCATAGTATTCTCTAATTCCATCCCAGGTGGTTCACTTTCTAACAAAGTCCCAAAACCTAGATATAGACCAGATTCTGTGAGAGAGAGCATATGTGCACACATATCCATAAACTAGTGCAAAATATATGCCTGAAAGCAGAAGTGCACTAGAGTTTGCAGTGAGTACCCCCCTAACACTTCCTCTCCACTATTCCAAGCTTTGGGTCTATGACTGCTCAACAATTTGTTTGGCTTTGTATGTTAACTCTCTTTTCAGCCACCAGGTGCCAGATGCCATCAGGATGCCGGCCAGGCTTCCCTGGACTGAAGACCCCACCAATGTGTCCTGGAGATATTGGGAACATGTGTGAGCCTGATAGAGCTTAGGGAGAACCACCCCCATCTTTGGGTGGAGGTCTGAGAAGATAACCTCTTGGTAAGTCTCTCTCAACCGAGGTGAGCATAAGGGGGGAAACTCAGACTTGGTTCTTTCCTTCTTGACTCTCCGGCCCACAGATACCCCAGTACTTCCCTCCATTAACTGCAGGCCACATGGCTGCAGATTCACTTATTCAAAGTCACCTTCTGATCACAGAAGAACACACCTTATCACACACTTCATCACACACCTCAGAGCCCAGACAAGAGAAATTCCAAACTATATGGCCTTTTGATATCCATCTTCTCTCTGTCTCACCCTACGGGTTTAACCCCTATGCTTCTCTCAAATACCTTTGGATAATTAAGTTGCTTGTGTAATGGAAAATAACTGTCTTGTATCTCATCAATTCCTGTCATACCAACCCCCTACCTTAGGGGCATGCTGACTGTTAAGAAACCTGTAATTTCTGTCATATTGCAACAATAATTACCTCCATTGCTTTTCTATTTAACTCATGTCCACTTTGCCAATAAAGGGGACTCTAGGATTCTGGGACTCAAGGACTCAGATTCTAGATTCACGCTAAGAGTCCCCTGGTGTCTTTTACTTCGTGTCACCCCTGTCATGAGCGAGAAAGAACCAGCCCGTTACCTTTCCCCTGGAGGACACCCTGCCAGAGAAGGAGAGAGACACCCCGAAAGGAGCTCCGCTTCCCCAGAGACCCACCCTACTAGGAAAAGAGAGAGGCAGACTGGGAGTATGGACTGACCAGTCAACGTCCATGTTCAGCGGGGAAGCAATTACAGAAGCCAGACTTTCCACCTTCTGCAACCTACAATGACCCTGGGTCCATGCTCCCAAAGGGATAGAGAATGGGAAAGCTATCAGGGGAGGGGTGGGATATGGAGATTGGGTGGTGGGAACTGTGTGGAGTTGTACCCCTCCTACCCTATGGTTTTGTTAATTTATCCTTTCTTAAATAAAAAATAAATTAAAAAACATAAAATAAAAAATAACAGTGGTTAAATAAAAACAAGACACTAGCTTTAGTTATGTTTTAAATTTTCTTTGATCATATTAAAAGTCTATAGACCCGCTCAGCAAACTTAGCACCAAAAAAGCAAATGACCCCATCCAAAAATGGGCAGAGGATATGAACAAAACATTCACTACAGAGGAGATCCAAAAGACTAACAAACATATGAAAAACTGCTCTAGGTCACTGATTATCAGAGAAATGCAAATTAAGACAACACTAAGATACCACCTCACTCCTGTAAGAATGGCATACATCAAAAAGGACAGCAGCAACAAATGCTGGAGAGGCTGTGGGGACAGAGGAACCCATTTACATTGCTGGTGGGAATGTAAATTGGTACAGCCTCTGTGGAGAGCAGTCTGGAAAACTCTCACAAGGCTAGACATGGACCTTCCATATGATCCAGTCATTCCTCTCCTGGGGTTATACCCCAAGGACTCCATAACACCCAACCAAAAAGAGGTGTGTACTCCTGTGTTCATAGCAGCACAATTCATAACAGCTAAAACCTGGAAGCAACCCAGGTGCCCAACAACAGATGAATGGCTGAGAAAGCTGTGTTATATATACACAATGGAATACTATGCAGCTATCAAGAACAATGAACCCACCTTCTCTGACCCCTCTTGGACAGAGCTAGAAGGAATTATGTTAAGTGAACTAAGTCAGAAAGATAAAGATGAGTATGGGATGATCCCACTCATCAACAGAAGTTGAGGAAGAAGATCTGAAAGGGAAACTAAAAGCAGGACCTGACCAAATTGTAAGTAGGGCACCAAAGTAAAAACCCTGTGGTGAGGGGTAGACATGCAGCTTCCTGGGCCAGTGGGGGGTGGGAGTGGGTGGGAGGGATGGGTCACAGTCTTTTGGTGGTGGGAATGATGTTTATGTACACTCCTAGTAGAGTGTAGTCATATAAATCACTAGTTAATTAATATGAGAGGGGGAAATTAATTGTATGTCTCGAAGTTTTTTAAAACACAGACTGAATCTTTTTAATATATAGGCTGTGTAATTGATATGCAGACTCTCTCAAAAGCCTAGACCAAGTAGATCAGAAGCAACCAGTGGCACTGCTATATACAAGATACTAGGTACTGTACAGCAAACCCTAACCAAAGGACTTTTCAAAGTTAACTCAATTACCAAATAATGTGATGATAACATTAACTATCCATTGTCTTTTTGAACCCTAAGACAGCAGGAACCTCACATCTCCACTATAGAGCCTCTACTTCCCCGAGTCCTGGAACCCTTGGATAGGGCCCACTTTCCCGTATGCCTCTCCCAATCCATATCAAATAATATTACATCTGCTGATCACAACCTAACCAACACAATGATTGCCACCTCATCATGCTTCACTTCAGACTGTGTCCAGAGACTTCACATGTGGAATGACAACCCTTCAGCTTCATTGCTCGGGTGAGACCTTTCCTTTCATAGTATTCTCTAATTCTATCTCAGGTGGTTCGCTTTCTAACAAAGTCCCCAAACCTAGGTATACACCAGTTTCTGTGAGAGACAGCATATGTTCACACGTATCCGTAAACTACTGCAAAATATATACCTGAAAGCAGAAGTACACTAGAGTTTGCAGTGAGTACCCCCCTAACACTTCCTCTCCACTATTCCATGCTTCGGATCCATGATTGCTCAACAATTTGTTTGGCTTTGTATGTTAACTCTCTTTTCAGTCACCAGGTTCCAGGTGTCATCAGGATGCCGGCCAGGTTTTCCTGGACTGAAGACCCCACCAATGTGTCCTGGAGCTCCGCTTCCCCAGAGACCCACCCTACTAGGGAAAGAGAGAGGCAGAGTATGGACCGACCAGTCAATGCTCGTGTTCAGCGGGGAAGCAATTACAGAAGCCAGACCTTACACCTTCTACAACCCACAATGACCCTGGGTCCATGCTCCCAGAGGGATAGAGTGGGAAAGCTATCAGGGGAGGGGGTGGGATACAGAGATTGGGTGATGGGAATTGTGTGGAGTTGTACCGCTCCTACCCTATGGTTTTGTTAATTAGTCCTTTCTTTTTATTTTATTTTTTTATTCCCTTTTGTTGCCCTTGTTGTTTACTGTTGTGGTTATTATTGTTGTTGTCGTTGTTAGATAGGACAGAGAGAAATGGAGAGACGAGGGGAAGACAGAGAGGAGGAGAGAAAGACAGACACCTCCAGACCTGCTTCACCACCTGTGAGGCGACTCTCCTGCAGGTGGGGAGCCGGGGTTCGAACCGGGATCCTTATGCCGGTCCTTGTGCTTTGTGCCACCTGCGCTTAACCCGCTGTGCTACAGCCCGACTCCCAATTAATCCTTTCTTAAATAAAAAAGAAAAAAAAGAATAAGACAAAGAAAAAAAGTCTATAGTCCCTTTGCACATAAATCTGAAAATAATTTTGACAATGTACAATTAATTTTACACCTGAAATATATACAAAAAGAATAAACTGCTTTCTGTTATAGGAAACGTGTATGCACATGCTGTCAGACTTCCATGCATTCATATTTCCCACCATTTCAGTTTTCCATATTACTTCCTTCTCTTAGTAGTTGAAAATTAATCTTAGAGAGAGGAAAACTAGCTCTCTCTATGTAGAATGTTCATTAAATTTCCTGACTTCAGCCTCCACACCCTCAAGAATTTAGGGCAATGACGAAACACACATGATTTGCATTCATTTATCTTAATTGTTTGGTTTCCAATGTGATCATAATTACTTTTTTAAAAAAAACTTTATTTACTTATTACTGAGAGAGGAGAGAAAAGCAATCAGAACACCACTCTGGCACATGCAGTCCTGGGAAATGAACTCAAGACCTCATGCTTGAGAGTTTAACATTTTATCTACCGTGTCACCTCACTAGCAGGTGAAATAACTTTTTTTTTAAAAAAAGACTATATTTATTTATTCATGATAAATGATAGGAGGAGAGAGAGAAAGAACCAAACATCACTCTGAAACACGTGCTGCTGGAGAGTGAACTCGGGGCCTCATGCTTGAGAGTCCAATGCTTTATCCCCTGTGCCACCTCCCAGACCACTGAAATAACTTTATTTTATTTTATTTTATTTTTAATTTATTTCTTTATTGGGGAATTAATGTTTTACATTCAACAGTAAATACAATAGTTTGTACATGCATAACATTCCCCAGATTCCCATTTAACAATACAACCCCCACTATGTCATTCATCATCTTTCATGGACCTGTATGAAATAACTTTTTATAATAAACTTTTGGTGTTCTGATTACTATGCTAAAATAAAACTGACAGATAACATATATGTATATAGGTATATATAATTAATATTGTGGTTATTTAACATCAGCTGAATAAATACAACTATGTATATATACAGAAGTTGAGAATTATCATTTTTCCATTAAAAATAAAGGTAAATAAAAGGAAAGTAATTTATAGTAAAATAATAAAGATTTCAATTCCCAAATGCTTGTGCGTAATTGCACTACCAGGCAAATAGTTATTAGTCCTTTTTTTTTTTTTTTGCCTCCAGGGTTATTGCTGGGACCCAGTACCTGCACTACAAATCCACTGCTCCTGGAGGCTATTTTTTTTCTCTTTTGTTGTCTTTTGTTGTTTTATCATTGTTGTGATTATTATTATTATAGTTTTTTTAAATATCTATTTATTTATTCCCTTTTGTTGCCCTTGTTGTTTATTGTTGTAGTTATTATTGTTGTTGTTATTAATGACATTGTTGTTGGATAGGACAGAGAGAAATGGAGAGAGGAGGGGAAGACAGAGAGGGGGAGAGAAAGACAGACACCTGCAGACCTGCTTCACCGCCTGTGAAGCGACTCTCCTACAGGTAGGGAGCCGGGGGCTTGAACCGGTATGCTTAAGCTGATCCTTGTGCTTTGCGCGTGCACTTAACCCGCTGTGCTACCACCCGACTCCCTATAGTTATTATTGATGTCATTGCTGGATAGGACAGAGAGAAATGGAGAGAGGAGGGGAAGACAGAGAGGAGGAAAGTAAGATAGACACCTGCAGACCTGCTTCACCGCCTGTGAAGCGGCTCCTGTGGGAAACCGGGGGCTTGAACCGGGATCCTTACTGGTCCTTGCGCTTAGCGCCATGTCCGTTTAACTCACTGTGCTACCTAAAATGGATTTAAGGGAACTATAAAGATCAGAAGTCCTTCCAATGATACAAGATAATAAGGCATAGGGTTACTGTGGATATTTGCATAAAATATTGTATATTAGAGGCCAAGTGCTAGTGTACCCAGTTGAGCACATGTTATAATGTGCAAGGACCTGGGTTCAAGCCCTAGTCCCCACCTGATGGAGGGAAGCTTCATGAGTGGTGAAGCAATGCTGCAAGTCTCTTTCTCTTTCCCTCTCTATCTCCCCTCTCAATGTCTCTCTCTGTCCTATTAAATCAATTAAATAAATAAAACACTGTATATTTACGTATATATTAAAACCTCAAAAATTGTGTTTACAGGTAAGATAAAGCTATAGGCTCAGATATAATTTTTTTAATTACTTTATTGGGGGATTAGTGTTTTACAGTCGACAGTAAATACAATAGTTTGTACATGCAGTTTTCCACATAACAGCATAGATATAAAATTTTCAAGCCAGTTAACATGCAGTGGAACTTAAGAAAGTCAGGGAGGTAAAATTATCTAGTTTATATCACTGTTTGCTAGTTATCCACCTTGGCAAATGTGTAACACCCACACATCATTGTGGCAATCAAACGGGTCCCCCAGAGAAACACCTCCTGAAGCAGTCAAGTCCCTCCAGAACAGAGTCCCTGATTAAATTCTTAGACTACCCTCTTGGTTAATAGCAACTTAAAAGCTTTGTTTGTAAAAGCTGAGGGCTCCCACTGACTCAGCTGGTATAACATGGCCATGATAAGTTCAAATTTTAAGAGTAAATCCTATGATTCAAATTATGATTCCCAGTTTTGACAACAAAACTACAAAGTCAGTCACTGAAGAATACATAGGAATCATTCATTCAAGATCCGCCCCCCCTTTTTTGTAGTACTTTGGAAGCTTGTCAATTCCTTAATTTTTCTATCTTGTCTCATTCCCTTCAAATTACTCACTGCTCCAAACCTCAATTTAATGTAATTCTTCACATACCCAGTGTGCTGTATTTCAAAAGCTAGCATTTTCAGCTAAAAAAAAAAAATTGAATTTTGATGAGTTTAACAGGTGTAACTAGCATCCTTTCAATCTCCTTATGGATCAAGAATAAGATGCCTAATGTTTCTTTTTGTACTTTTAGGCAGGTACTGCTACACTTAAATAATCTTAAAGCTCTGTGATCCAAATCTTTAAGAAAAATCCTTGAAAACATAATCATGATATCAAAAACCAAGTTTTCTCCACTTTTGAAGATGTAACACAGACTCATGTTAAACTGTAAGTGCCAGAAGTTTGACTAAGAGTCCGGAATCGAGCATTTTGAAAAGCCCCAAATACTTTCTGACTGATCCTGTTCCCATGGAAACTAAAGTTGAGAAGTAGCAAAGGATAAAAGAACTTAGAAACTGTACCAAGAATAAGTTAGCTCAGAGCCTTTCTTTATTTCAAAACAAAGGAGAAAATATCCTTGTGTTTTGCTGCCACACAGCACTAATTAAAAGATAAGGTGTATACACACACACACACACACACACACACACACACACATACACACGGAATTGCATGACATATAAAAAGATTTATCTTTGCTTAAGACAATGTTGCTTTTCTTTCAATATAAAATTTTTAAGAGGGCCAGATAATTAATTGTGATGCTGTTCGGGTGACTAAATTCTATAATAAATCCCCTGAAACAGATTGTGCTTATGCTCAGATATTTTTCCCATTTAGTTAAATATTTTCAGATCATGAAATATGTATCACATGCTTGTGGCTTACCCTCGAGGTTAACAAATGCTTTGAACTCAATTCAAACTATGAATGTAAAAAGCATATTTACACCTTAAAAGACAACTGTACTTCAAATAAATGCAAAAAAATCTGATCTAATAACATATTAATATATTTAAATCATTAACCATATTCTATGCAGAATATTCAAATTTATCACGATGATATAAAAAAAATCAGTCGTCCTTGCAGGGTTCCTGCATGATTCTAAATCTAGACACAAGATAGAATCCATATTTTCCTGGAAAAGAGCACATTCAATTTCTCATACTATCACGTCAGGGATGTTCCTTATCCTCACTTTATAGAGGAAAGAGTAGAGTTTGCAGTCAGCGGTTCTCCCCTGCTTCCATGTACCCTCCAAATCTCCTAAGTCTCCCTTTCTCATTTATGAAGTAGATAAAAAGTACTTCACTGGGCGATAAACATGCAAATTTAGTGCAGTTCCTGTGAACATATTTTGCGCATTGCAAAGTTTCATTCAAATGCCAAGTTTTCTTTACTCCTGAACCCCTTAATCCCAAAGTTGCCTATTACTTTGCTCAGCTATTTGCCCCCTTCCTACCTTCTTCCCTTCTTTTTCTTTCTCCCACCTGGCTTCCAGATAACAACAGATTTGGCAAAATTTCTCCCTGCTTCCATGACACTAGCTCTGTTGGCTGTCTGCTGTTTTCTTGGGCATTTTTTCTGGTCTCTGCTCTTTTATATTCTCTAAGCATGTACATCCTCCTGAGTCCATTCCTTTGCTTTATCTCCATGCTTTCTCCCAGAGTGGCTCTATCTTTATTTACTACTTAAATGCAGGAGACATATACAGATGATTTCCACTTTGTATTTTCCTCCTAGTGGCCTATGGAGGCATTTTCTATTGGACATTTAGGAACTCCTAAAATATAGGGGGAAATGTATTTTCAATTTATTACTATTTTTTTCTTCATACTGCTCAGCTCTGCCTTATGGTGGTGCCAGGAACAGAACCTGGAACCTTAGAACCTCAGGCATGAAAGTCTGTTTGCATAGCCATTATGCTATCTTCTCCATCCCTATTATTAATTTTTTATGGAGCAAAAATAATGCTTTAAGGGAATGGAACACATTTTTTTTAATTTTATTTTAAAGGTGTTTTTATTTAGTTATTTACTGAGAGAGATGACTAGAGCACTGCTCCAGCATATATGAAACTGGGGCAGGAACTCTCGACCTCACATAGGTAAGACCTGTGATCTGCCTGTTCACCCATCTCCCTGGCTGCTTCCTTCTCAAGTAATTAATTAATTGATTAATTAATTGACACCAGGTTACATGGCCAATCCACCACTCACAGCAGCCATTTTTTAAATTCTTTTTATATTTGATATAGAAACAGAGAGAGAGAGAGAAAGAGGAGGGAGGGAGAGAAAGGGAGTGAAAGACAGACACTGGCAGCATTACCCTACCACTCCTGAAGCTTCCTCACCTGCAGGAGGGAACCTTGCATAGTAATGTGTACGCTTCTCTGGGTGCACCAAGGCTAGGTCTCCGTTCCAATTTAAGTATGATTTCTCTGGTTCTTCAAATTTACAACCTTACAGTTACTGTTTTCATTTCCTTGATATCTTTACAATTCAATCAAACTTAAAATCTCACCAATTAGTATTTTCAGTATATTCTGGATTTGATTTTTCTTAAGTAATTCTGATAAAGTTACCTTTCTCCTGTACCCCACTACCTAATACTCCCCCTTTCTCTATATGAAAGGGTCAAATTATTGTTTATTCTAAATACCATGTTTTGGTATATTTCTTCATGTATCAAAACTGATAGCAACTTCCTGTTGTTGGCTGGCTGGCTGGCTGGCTGGTTGAGTTTTGTTGTTGTCTTTGTTGGTTTGGTTTGGTTTGGTTTGGTTTGGTTTGGTTTGGTTTGGTTTGGTTTAGTTTGGTGTGGTTTGGTTTATAGAGAAGAGAAATAGGACAGAGTTGGTTTGGTTTATAGAGAAGAGAAATAGGACAGAGTGAGTTTATCTGAAATCTCTCAGGTGCCTGTTCTCTTAACCTCTACCATAACCAAGGGGTTCAATATGAGAAATGAAAATACACTTTATATAACCCCCTTTTAAATCTATTTTGTCTAGTTCATCCTACACCATAAAGACATTAGCAGATCCACTGACTGCATAGCAATTCCATTTTTCTTCACAAAACTGCACAGAACTTAAAATTCATTTCTTTTAAAAGGGATTTTAATATTTTATTCCTTGAAATGTAGAAGTACCCATTAGGCAGTGCGTGTCACATTCATAGACTGATGGCCAGAAAAGGAGAATAGAAAAATGAGTTGACGAAATTCCTCAAAATGTAAATTTGTTCTCTTACATTCACTTAACGGAAAGTGGTTCAGTCAAACCTTTCTTGTCAACTCTCTGGCTCTTCAAACCATAGAAGAGAATCATGTTATCATCTTATAGAGTATGTCCAGCATTTGATATTATCAACTAACACACTTCAAAATTACCCAGGTGCCCTGAAACTTTCATTTACCATTCAAATCACTGTTATTAATAACCTAATATCAAGTCCCAAAAAAGTTCTGTATATGATTCAATTTCCCCTGGTTCCTTTAACTTTGAAGAAAAAGTAAGGTTCTGAAAAAAAAGACTGTGATGATGGGGAACGTATGGAAGAATAAAGGCATTTAGCTACCCACTTAGAAGCAGCCTGGGTCTGGCGTCAGCTAATGCACACTGTCATTGTAGTCATTTATGTCAGAAGCTATTTCCACACCAAATAACACTTTCCCCAAATACACTGTGAATTCATGAGCAAGAGAATGCAGATGTTAGTAGAGGAAGAAGTTTTGCTTCACCTCCTCATCCAGTACTTCTTAGCTTCAGAGTGGAAACAAACACAATCTTCCAATAGAATTTATATTTACTGTCTTTAATTATTTGAACAAGTAAGCTATGTCTCTCTTGAAGATTACATTGTACATGTGCAATAGTTATGTGTCTTAAGTTATAAGATGCTAAAATCTGCTGAGTAATAATGAGAACTGTGTTAGCCTTTGTTATTATGTGGGCTAAAGTATCTGAGGAAATTTATTCCTAATAATTCTAAAATAAAAGGAGAAATCATTCTTAAGTGAGGTACAAATATACTTCTTTGTTGTTCTTTTTTGTTTTGTTTTTTCTTTTTTTAATATTTATTTATTCCCTTTTGTTGCCCTTTTTTATTGCTGTAGTTATTATTGTTGTTATTGATGTCGTCTTTGTTGGATAGGACAGAGAGAAATGGAGAGAGGAGGGGAAGACAGAGGGGGGAGAGAAAGACAGACACCTACAGACCTGTTTCATGGCTTGTGAAGCGACTCCCCTGTAGGTGGGGAGCCGGGGGCTGGAACCGGGATCCTTATGTTGGTCCTTGTGCTTCACACCACGTGTGCTTAACCCACTGCGCTACCGCCCAACTCCCAAATATACATCTTTTATGGAAGAACACAGGAGAATTTCTTATCAGAAAATACTGGATTCTTATCTTTTACCTGAAAACATATCAGAGTAACAGTTACAGTCAGGTTCTCTCTCTCTCAGTAGAGGATGAGAGACAGAGGAAGACTGAAGCAGAGAGGGAAAGAGAAAGAGAAGAGAGGGCTTATAGCTTGAATTCTATAAAGAAGAACATTTCTTTATCAATTATAACTATATAGTTACATACACAAAAAACTATTTTAGATACAGAGATGATAGAGAAATCAACAAAGATTCCAAATGAAATACTAGGTTGTCAAGGAAAAAAAGTCACAATGTATTTTTCTATGCGAAATGTGTCATGGCTTTTCCAACAGCCCAATAATTAACAAACTTCATACTTGATACAGATCTTTCTCCACTTAACACTGAGGTCTGTCCTGATAAACCCATGAAAATATACTAAGTCGGGGCCAGGTGGTGGCGCACCTAGTTGAGCACACATGTTATAGTGCACAAGGACCCAACTTCAAGCCCCCAGTCCCCACCTGCAGAGGGAATGCTTTGCAAGTGGTGAAGCAGTGTTGCAGGTCTCTGTCTCTCCCTCTGTATCACTTCCTTCACTCTCGATTTCTGGATGTCTCTATCCAGTAAATAAAGATAATTAAAACAAATTAAAAAATATTTTTAAAAGTTTTAAAAAGAAAATATACTAAGTCAAAAATACCATCAAGGTGTATAATCTATCAACCTGAAGTAAGCTCGGAACACTTAAACTAGCATAAAATTGGACAAAACCATTTAACATAAAGACTACTTTACAATCGTGCATTGACTTTCTCATTTACTAATTACTCTACTAAAAGAAAAACGGTGTATAGATCATCAGTTGTTTCTCGGACTGTGGCTCACTGTCACTGGCTAGCAACCCAACAGCCACAAGGAGTACCAATAGTCTGGAAAAAGCTCAAAATGCAAAGTTGCAAGCATGGTTTCTACTGAACATGCATTACTTTCACAACACTGTAAAGCTGAAAACCACAAATTTGTTATGGTTAGTCAAGAGTCCACTAGAAAGAGGACTCCACTCATCTTTCTGTCTACCCACGGACTGACCCTACAGTGTCTTAGTCAGAGATGCTTTATCAGATCCTGCCACCACCTCATTTCTGCCCCAGGGCTTTCATGCTAGCTTGTAGTTCCCTGATCCTATTTGTATGATAGTTACTTGATGTATATTTTCACAATGAATATAAAATATTGATACAGAAATCCACGCTGACAACTGTGACAAAAAAAACAAAACAAAACACCTTACTTTTGAGCATATGCTCTTAAAAAAAAATTGTAGTCAACAAGATAGTTCACTGAAGAAGGCAGGCATTTGGCCTTCTTCCCATGTGGGTGTAGCCACACGGGACTGTGCCACTGAGGGGTGCTTTGATGAGGTAGTGTTTCTCCCTCTTTTGCTCTTACTATCTTAAAAACAAATCCTCCCAGAGAAGCCCCTAAAATGGAACAGGATGGGCTAAACAGGGGAGGGTGCAATATACTGACACCTGTCTTTGAGAAGAAAAATGTACCCTGTGACATCAAGAAGTCTGTAAATGAACATCTCTTCAATAAAGCAATACAGATATTCATTTTAATAGGCATATTTATTTTTTTGTTTTCAGCTATGACCTGTAGGGCTTTAGCATGCAATTTCTGTGCTTGAATGTTGAACTATTTCCCTGAGCCTAACTATACAATTTTCTGTCCTTTTTATCATTTTACTGGGGAGTGGAGATGTTTAATGGTTTAGCATACAGTTGTTCACATATGGATACAACCTCATCTCCTCATGACAGAGGTCTGCAAAAACACTCTCACCCCCAACACAGATCTTTTTCCATTTATTTAGTATGAAAGAGGAAAGAAGAGACGAGAGCGCCACTCAGTTCTGATAAAAGGTAGGACAGAGGATTGAACCTGTGACCTCTGGGGCCTCCGCCATGCAAGTTTTGTTCTATAACAAATAGAACTGTCTCCCCAGTCCATATATGTTCTTTTAAAATAAGTAGGCTGGGCTATCTGATTTAAAATGTTTGAAGTCGGGGGTTCGGCAGTAGTGGGTTCAACACACATGGGGCTAGGCACAAGGACCAACCAGTGCAAGGATCCCTATTCGAGCCTCTGGCTGCCCACCTGCAGGGGGCGTCACTTCAAAAGCGGTGAAGCAGGTCTGCAGGTGTCTTATCTTTCTCTCCCCATCTCTGTCTTTCCCTCCTCTCTTAATTTCTCTGTCCTATCCAATAATAATAACAATAAAGACAAGGGCAACAAAAATGGAGAAAAATAGCCTCCAGGAGCAGTAGATTCTTAGTGCAGGCACCAAGCCCCAGTGATAACCCTGGAGGCAAAAAAAAATTATTTCTTTATTGGGGAATTAATGTTTTACATTCAACATTAAATACAATAGTTTGTACATGCATAACATTCCCCAGTTTCCCATTTAACAATACAACCCCCACGATGTCATCTGTCATCCTTCATGGACCTGTATTTTCCCCACGCACCCACCCCAGAGTCTTTTACTTTGGTGCGATATGCCAATTACACTTCAGGTTCTACTTGTGTAGATTAAAAAAAAAAAATTTTTTTTTTTGACGTCAAGTGCTCCAGACAGTAATGTCCCATCATCCCTTTAACTTTTTCTGTGGAAGTAGCACAACAGAGCTGAGATTCTTACACTGTATCTAATCTTGACATTTACCTAATGTTGAAGTAAGAAGTGATACCTTTGGACAGGTCAGCTGAATCCAAGGAGAATTTTTTGAGTGAGAATGAGTAAGTGTAAGGATTCTACAAAAAGATATTTGTGATTATTGGATTTGAATCTCCATTAAAGAAACATTATTTGGGGTGGTCTGGGAGGTGGCACAGTGGATGAAGCACTGAATTCTCAAGCATGAGGTCCAGAGTTCAATCCCCGGCAGCACATGTATCAGAGTGATGTCTGGTTCTTTCTCTCTTTCCTTCTATCTTCATGAATAAGTAAATAAAATCTTTTTTTTTCTTAAAAAAAAAAAAGAAGCATAATTTGTTTGGAGATTTAAAAAATTACTTTATCAGGCTCTGTGTTCTCAGCTCTCTGAATTACCTTTTGCAGGGCATGAAGTTCTAAGATTTCAACTGAGTGGCAAAGCGATCAAACCACAAGGAGAAGGTCTGGAATGCCTTGCTCAAAAAGTGCTTTCACAACTCTAACATCCCATAATATGTTTTGTCTCATGTGAGGAGGTATTGTTTAACTCATCTGAGTTTTTTAATTTTTTTTATTCCCTTTTGTTGCCCTTGTTGTTTTATTGTTGTAGTTATTATTGTTGTTGTCCTTGTTGGATAGGACAGAGAGAAATGGAGAGACGAGGGGAAGACAGAGAGGAGGAGAGAAAGATAGACACCTGCAGACCTGCTTCACCGCCTGTGAAGCGACTCCCCTGCAGGTGGGGAGCCGGGGTTCAAACTGGGATCCTTATGCCGGTCCTTGTGCTTTGCGCCACCTGTGCTTAACCCACTGCGCTACAGCCCGACTCCCCTCATCTGAGTTTTTAATAAATACCCTCAAACGTACTTTTGTGTGTTTATATACAAGGATGATTCAGGTAATCAGTGAAATTTCCTAAAACTTGAAAAGGTAGACAGGGCTTTTTATTTTCTTGTAATTCTAGGGGGTGGGGGGCTTAGTTAAAAAGTTAAACTTAAGGGAGTCAGGCAATAGCGCAGCAGGATAAGCACAGGTGGCGCAAAGCCCAAGGATCAGCATAAGGATCCCAGTTCGAGCCCCCGGCTCTCCACCTGCAGGGGAGTCGCTTCACAGGCGGTGAAGCAGGTCTGCAGGTGTTTATTTTTCTCTCTCCACTCTGTCTTCCCCTCCTCTCTCCATTTCTCTCTGTCCTATCCAACAATGATGACATCAATCACAACAACAGTAATAACTACAACAATAAAACAACCAGGGCAACAAAAGAGAATAAATAATTTTTTTTTAAAAAAAGTTAAACTTAGTTTAAAAAGTTAGTTTAAAAAGAGGAGAAGAAGGCCTGGGGATATATCCTAAGGCACGCAACATACCCAACCAAAAAGATATTTGTACACATATGTTCTTAGCAGCACAATTTGTAATAACCAAAACCTGGAAGCAACCCGGGTGCCCAACAACAGATGAGTGGCTGAGCAAGTTGTGGTATATACACAATGGAATACTACTCAGCTATTAAAAATGGTGACTTCACCATTTTCAGCCACCTCTCCAGATTCAAAGGAGGTCTCGAAACTTTACATCAGGCTCAACCTGATGCTGTTGACTGGCTACGGAAGAAGGGTAAACGCTAGAAGAAGAAGCCAATCTTGGATAGAACTTGAAAAAAAATCATGTTAAGTGAAATAAGCCAGAAACAGAAGGATGAATATGGGATGATCTCACTCTCAGGCAGAAGTTGAAAAACAAGATCAGAAGAGAAAACACAAAAACACAAGTAGAACCTGAACTGGAATTGGTGTATTGCACCAAAGTAAAAGATTCTGAAGTGGGTGGGGGGAAGAGTACAGGTCCAGAATGGATGACAGAGGACCTAGTGGGGGGTGTATTGTTATATGAAAAACTGGGAAATGTTATGCATGTACCAACTATTGTATTTACTGTTGAATGTAAAATATTAATTCCCCAATAAAGAAATTTAAAAAAAAGAGGAGGAGAAGGAAGTTCTAGAGTAGTAAAATGTTCCATTCATTAGGGACCTTCAACTTCACATATGTCCTGGGATTTTTATTATTGAAGTTACACATTTTTATAAAGTTAAGGAAAAAAACTAAGCCTCAGCTTATTCACTATTTACATAATCATTAAAGAGCTGCACACATACACACAAAGAGACTTGCTCTGTGAGCAAAAGAACTTTATAGGGTCAAAGTACAATGATATGATCCTATGGCTCCTATCAACTTATGTAGAATTTTTCCTTTTTTATTTTTCTTTTGAAGTTACATTGGGTGACAACATTGTACATGGTTCAAGAGTGCCCCTCCCATAAATCATTTTGTTGGGGGGGGGGGAAATAATGATTTCTAGCACAGTTGCTGGCAATGGGTATAATGTCTTCTGCCCATCACAGGAACTTGCAAAACATTCTCCCCCCTGTCGGGCATTAAGCCAGCCCCCACCCCTGCTCCATCCTCCACTGCTGACACTATGGCCTATTTACATAATCATTGTTTTGCCTGAAAGATTCCCCACCCATTCCTTTGATCTATCTTCTTTCTACCTTGAGACCTGCCCTGCCCGCAGGGTAACATTAATCCCGCCAGTTAAAACCTTAAAAATGGTTGCTAAGGAAGTTCCCAGCGTGCCTTTTTCCTTTCTCCACCCCCTTTTCCTAGCCATTTCCGTTTCTGACTTGCCTCTTCCAATTTTATCCTATAAAGCCGTTTCTGTTTCTGGTTTCTCTCTCTTCCTCTCTTCCGTCCGACCTAGAGGAGGGCAGGTTGCAGGGGAAGGCATACGCCGGCCATTGTGACACTAGCCTGGCACCCCCA
Organism: Erinaceus europaeus; assembly: GCF_950295315.1. NCBI lineage: Eukaryota > Metazoa > Chordata > Mammalia > Eulipotyphla > Erinaceidae > Erinaceus > Erinaceus europaeus. The sequence goes on along the minus strand of NC_080170.1, from coordinate 112,679,581 downwards.
ATTATGGAGACTTCTCCACGTGTACCGTGTCCCAACGCCCTCTTCTCTGCTTCTGCTTCCATCCTCTCCTCCCCCAGACTCGTGCTTTGCTGCAATACACCACACCCACTCCAAATTTCACCTTGTGCTTTTCCTTTCTTTGTTTCTTTAGTTCTATTTATAAGTGAAAGCATTGAGTGATCTCACTCAATATGATTAGTTTAGGAGTGTTTGTTGTGTTTAGACTTTTTCAAAGGCAAATGTCCCATGCCCAGCACAAGCCTCCACAACCATCTACTGGCTCCTTCATGTCCCTACATACAAGCTTTCTCTGTGACAACCTAAGTTCTGTGGTTCCAACCCAATGTTAGAATTTGTCTGTTCCCACATTACTTTTTCTTTAAATCAGATTGTATGGCATAGCTGGTTGCAACGTTTATTTAACTGGAGACACTGGCACTTGGGTTATTGCTTATTCTATTGTATCAGTTCTACTGTTAATTAGAATCCATGCCTATTTTTAAAATGTCTCTAGAGCATTTAAAAAAACATTAGCACCAGTCTCCCTTTTCAATTTTAGCACTTCCCCAGTAGTTCAACATGTTCCCTTTTTATTTGTGGTCATTACTTGTTTGGTCTCCTTTAAAAATAGCACCAGCTAGCACTCGTATGTAAATCTCAGCTGGTGCTAGTGTCTTTCTCCTCAGGGGGAATGAATGACCTTTATTCTCGCCTCCCTTGGACTTTTTCATTGGGACTGGGCTAGATTTTTTTCCCTTTCTGGATTTGATCATTGATTTTTGAGGTTAATTCTGAATTTAATTTGACTTTTATAAGACTATAATAGAGACCAAAGCCCCACCCTGCCATTTATGATATTCTACTTGTTTTTGTCTTTTTTGTTTTTGTTTGTTTGTTTAATTACCATCAGGGCTATGACTGAGACTTGGTGCCTGTATAATGAATCCACTGCTCCTGGCAGCCACCCCCTCCCTCCTTTTCTTTCTTCATTTGATAGGACAGAAAGAAAATGAGAAGGGAGAAGGATAAGAGAGGGAGAGAGACACTTGCAGTACTTGCTTCGCCACTTGTGAAGGTTCCTCCTGCAGGTAGGGCGTGGGGGCGTGAACCCTGGACCTTGCACATGGCAATGTGTGCACTTAATCAGGTGCACCATTGCCCAGCCCATGTGTTCATTGTTGTTGTTTGTTTGTTTGAACGAGGTATAGGGTATTGGACCCAGGGGCTCACACATGGGGGGCATTTGCTCTACCTCTGAACTGCCTCTCTAGTCCTGATTTGGGAATCAATTCCCCTCTGCTTTGTTTGATTACTTAATTTGGGTGTTATTTTGTTTTGTTTTGTTTTGTTTTGTTTTGTTTTAGAAGGAGATCCCTAATACTTTTTGACATTTTTTTTTAACTGCAAGATGGTATCATGAGTCCTACTTAATGGGGCCCTGGTTTGGAGTTGTGGCTTAATTACTAATAATACATGTTTTTTTGGAAGGGCCAGAATACTCTACATAATTTCCTCTGCTGGAATGGTGTAGGCCATTAAGCACAGCCAAGTTTTTACTTCAGTTTGCAAAGAAACTATACATGTATGCTCATATAGGATAGAACTATATCCCTCAAATTTCTCTGGAACAGTATCTATGAATCTTAGGAATGATTTAGCCATGAGGAGTAGACTAGAAGTCAGGAGGCTGGAAAGGAGACATACATTTCCTTTATAACCTTTCTTTGCTGTCTGTATTTATCATGTATGTTAGACATAATAAATGCATGCATTTAACAATGATGGGATCTGTATTTGATTATGTTCAGGATGAAGTATTTGTCAAGGTTTCACAGTGTGCACAAAACTAAAACTAAGAAGATCAGGTGGTTCTGTTGACAAGATGAGAACAAGCAAACAGCAGGAGTCTAGCACTGGGGAGGAAGTCCAGGGTTGGCATTTCCATGTTTCACAAGTAGAAAGGCAAGTCTCCCCCCTAAACGGTCCCTTTGAGAATTTCTGAAAACTAACATAAAATAGATAATCCAACAAAACAAAGAAAAACTTGATGACAATACGTTGAGAAATAGAAAGGCAAGACTCTTATTTAACTGATATTAAGTCAGAGCAGAGATTGAAGAGATAGCTCACTTGGGAGGGGGTCTAATTTGCCATGAGCATGGCCCAGGCTTGGCTCCTGACCCACATGGGGAAACTATGGCACTGAGAAGCTCAAGTGCATGTCCTCTCTCTCTCTCACTCTCTCTTTTTACCTGAAAGTCAGTCTATACTGGTGAACTTCCAGTGACAACAACAAAAAATTCAGAGACAAGTGCATGTCCTCTCTCTCTCTCACTCTCTCTTTTTACCTGAAAGTCAGTCTATACTGGTGAACTTCCAGTGACAACAACAAAAAATTCAGAGACAAGTATTGTATGATATCAGTTATATCTTAAAAGTTAGCAAAAGTAAAAAGACTAACTTGCAATAAGTAGTCAATAGCCCATGCTGATTTAAATTATAACATCATGATCACAGACATTAATACACTATAATTATATAAAGTAGCAAATAAAACTTGAATATAGACAACACTACTCTGCTGTAATTAATGGAATCTGGCAAAAAAAAATCACAACAACAACCATGTTATAATATATAAATATGTCAAAGCAATATGCTATACCCCTTAAATTTATAAAATGTTATATATCAAATATAGTCACCTAAAAAAAAAACTAAAATGCTTGTCTGTTAAGCTCACAAATATTCTTACTCAAAATTTTCTTAGCCAAGACAGTGAACTACTAAGAGTATAGTCCTCAAAACATTTTCACAGGACAAGGTCTAGTTCAGTTCTTTAATTCTTTGCTTCTCTACTCATAAAATGTAAGAGCGATTCAAACTGCAGAACATTTAGCCCACTCACTGGATGGAAGATTCTGAGCATCAGGCTTTTTGGTCCTGTCAGCAGTCATTCATTTAGACGTACTCTTCTCATTCTTTCTCTCGCCCCCTTAGTCTCTCAGGCTCATTCATGCACATACTCACACACTTAGTAACATAGAAGTCCACTCTTTGCTTCATCAAATCAAATAGCCCCCTCCTAAGGCTAGCAAAGTAGGGAAAAAGCTAGAGACACAAAAAACAATACTGAAAAACAACCTTAGGGGTAGGAAAAGAGATTAACAGGGAAAAAAGACAAATCATAACCCAAAGTGCTTGCTTCTTATGTTTATGTGCTGTGAACTGAACAGAAAGTTAAAAACCATCACAGAATGGATGGGGTAGATAGCATAATGGTTATGCAAAGAGACTCTCATGCCTAAGGCTCCAAAGTCCCAGGATCAATCCCCTGTACTACCATCAGCCAGAGCTGAGCAGTGGGAAGGAAGGAAGGAAGGAAGGAAGGAAGGAAGGAAGGAAGGAAGGAAGGAAGGAAGGAAGGAAGGAAGGAAGGAAGGGAGGAAGGGAGGAAGGGAGGAAGGGAGGGAGGGAGGGAGGAAGGGAGAGAGGGAGGTTGGCTTTTAAAACACTTCTTTAAAAATCAAGAATTTTTACTTAAATCCCTGATTATAGTTAATAAGCTACACTTGAAGTAGAAAACATTTGCTCTGAGTGTCCATATATGTTTAAAATATGTACCTGTCCATATTTTAACACTAAACAAAAAGAAATAGCCTGCTCCAACTGCTCCAACTGTGTCTACCTGGCCTCATACTTCAATTTCCTATCTGTCCCATCCACTGTGTTGTATGAAATGCAAAGCAAATTAGCATGCAGCACTGAAAACTCTTCAATGTTTTTTTCCAGCCTCTAGTATAAGCCTACACTGTGGTATGTTCCACCACGCTTCCCACCATGGGCTTCTGCTCTCATCATGTAGAACTGCTTTCATTCTCTCAGACTCTCCAGGCCAGTGTTTTTCAGGAGCCTCTGTTCAAGTTATTCCCTCCATCTGAGATGCTTTCCTACCCCCTCTTTACCTAGCTAGCACAGTTCAAGCCCCCGATCCACACATACAATGGGAAAAACTTTGTGAGGGGTAAAGCAGTGCTGCAGGTGTCTCTCTGTCTTTCTCCCTCCCTCTCTTCCTCTCAATTTCTGGCTGTCTCGATCCAATAAAAAAGATAGTAAATTTTTTTCAAAGTAAAAAATAAATTAATAAAAAGAGATTTTGCTTTATTCTACTGCTCCCCATTTTGAGTTACTAACAACAGTACCAGGTTTCTAAGTGTCCTAGACCTATGAACATGTTTAGTTATCTTTCTAAGTACTGTTATCACTGCCACAGATAGATAAACTAGCACTCATAGAAGTTAAGTAATGTGCAGTTGTACAAGCATTGAGCTTGCATGCCCCAGAACCCAGAGTTCCAAGGTTCAATACCCAGTAGCATTTGTCAGAATGGAGCAGTGTTCTCTCCCTCTTCTCTCTCTCTCTCTCTCTCTCTCTCTCTCTCTCTCTCAAAAGTAATAAATACACCTTTTATAAAAAATCAAATAACATGTACAGAATAACACAACTAGGGAGTGCAGAGTCCATCCTCAGAGTTCATGATCTTTAGTGCTATACAATGCAATCTAAAATACAACTGATAAAAAGTACAGTTCTAATCACCATAAACTATAGTTTAAAAGGGAAAAGTTCTGCGCAAAGCACAAGGACCGTCATAAGGATCCCGGTTCGAACCCCCGCTCCCCACCTGCAGGGGAGTCGCTTCACAGGCGGTGAAGCAGGTCTGCAGGTGTCTGTCTTTCTCTCCTCCTCTCTGTCTTCCCCTCCTCTCTCCATTTCTCTCTGTCCTATCCAACAACGACAACAACAATAATAACTACAACAATAAAACAACAAGGGCAACAAAAGGGAATAAATAAATAAAATAAATAAAAAAAAGGGAAAAGTTCTGATGCTCCACAGGTTCTAGAGTATTCTTGACCAAAACTGATGACTATATTACTTCTGTGTACATCCTACTTTAGTTGGTGGTACACAAGATAATGCCCTCCCCACATTTTCCTGCCCTAAATATCTGCTCTCTGAAATCTCTTAAGTAAAATTTCCTTACACAGTCAATAGACATTAAGGACATAAAGAGAGTGGAAGTTGTTAACCAGCTAACCTTGCGACAGAGAGATTATCCTGGATTACCTCGGTAGGTCCAATGCAATTATGAGGTCTCTTAGAAGAGAGAGGCATGGGAGTCAGGCGGTGGCACAGCGGGTTGGGTGCAGGTGGCGCAAAGCGCAAGAACCGGTGTAGGGATCCCAGTTCAAGTCCCTGGCTCCCCACCTGTGGGGGAGTCTCTTTGCAAGCGGTGAAGCAGATCTGCAGGTGTCTGTCTTTCTCTCCCCCCTCTGTCTTCCCCTCCTCTCTCCATTTCTCTCTGTCCTATCCAACAATGACGACAACAAGAATGACTACAACAATAAAACAACAAGGGCAACAAAAGGGAATAAATAAAGATTTATTTATAAAAAAGAGGAGAAAGGCATAAGGCATAAGGAAGAGGACTGAAACATGGTAGCCTGAGCTGAGAACTTTTAGAATCTAGGGGGGAAACAAACACGTAGCAAGACCCTTCTCTACAGACTCCAGAAGGAACAGTCCCTTCCCATACGTTGATTTTCACCCAGTTGGACTACATTTGGGATTCTGGCCTCTAGATATTAAGATGTTACTGTGTGGTAATAGTTACTGCAGCAACAAGAAACTAATATAGTTGGATTGTTTTACCGAGATCCGGCCTTGTTAACAGTAACAGATACCAAGGAAACTGTGCCCTGTTCCAAGCTGTATGTGTGCATGCATATGTGTGCTTTGGCCAAAGAAAGCACTTGACCAAGATTCTAATTATCCCTCCCTTTCCATCTTCACCCTTAGTTTTCTCAAATCATCAACCAGGCAGAGCAGCTATACTGAAGTATTAACTCGGCAGGGCTGTTGCTATATAGCTAAGGGATGAAAAGACAGTTTATGACCAGAGGATATATATATTCAATAGAATACTATTCTACCACTTAAAAACATGAAAGTATGCCTTTTGGGAAAAAATGGATTAGACCTGGTGGCCCGACGGTAGCGCAGTGGGTTAAACACACAAGGTGCAAAGTGTAAGGACTGGTATTAGGATCCCAATTCAAGTCCCCGGCTCCCCATTTGTAGGGGGGTCACTTCACAAGCAGTGAAGCAGGTCTTCAGGTACCTATCTTTGTCTTCCCCTCCTCTCTCAATTTCTTTCTGTCCTATCCAACAATAACAACAAGGACACAACAAGGGCAACAAAAATAAGGGAAATGGCCTCCAGGAGCAGTGGATTCGTACATATTGCAGGCACTGAACCCCAGTGATAACCCTAAAGGCAAAAAAAAGAATCATACCTGAGATGATTATGTTAAACAAAATAAGTGAAAAACAATTACTGGATGGTTTCACTCAGACGTAGAATATAAATAACTGGGAGTTGGGGCAGTAGAGCAGCAAGTTAAGCACTGGTGGCGCGCAAAGTGCAAGGACCAGCATAAGGATCCCAGTTTGAGCCCCTGGCTCCCCACCTACAGGGGAGTCACTTCATAGGTGGTGAAGCAGGTCTGCAGGTGTCTATCTTTCTCTCCCCCTCTCTGTCTTCCCCTTCTCTCTCCATTTCTCTCTGTCCTATCCAACAACAACATCAACAAACAACAATAATAACTACAACAATAAAACGACAAGGGCAACAAAAGGGAATAAATAAATAAATATTTTTTTAAAAAAAGAATATAAATAACTAAAGCAAACTAACTAGCAAAGCTCCACAAAATTAACCCTTAAGACTTGAAAACTATGCTGCTCACTGGGAGGGAAGAAGAGTATAGGAGGAACAAGTAGAGTTTTGTTTGTTGTTTGTTTATAGTGAGATGATACTGTGATATTGGTTGTAGGTGTGGTGAATATTATACATGTTGAGAAGTACAAACCCCCCACCCCCCAAAAAAAAGTTTCACTGTAAACCAATGCTAAATCAGTTTTTTTGTTGTTTGCCTCCAGGGTTATTGCTGGGGCTGGGTGACTGCAATAGGAACCACTGCTCCTGACAGCCATTTTTCCATTTGTTGTCATTATTGGATAGGACAGAGAAAAATTGAGAGAGGAGAGGAAGATAGAGAAGGGGAGAGAAAGATACACATCTGAAGACCTGCTCCACCACTTCTGAAGTGACTTCCCCTGCAGGTGGGGAGCAGGGGGCTGGAACCAGGATCTTCTGCTGGGCCCTGCACTTAATACTATGTGCATTTAACCAGGTGTGCCACTGCCTCCCCCCACCCCCGCTAAATCAGTTTTTAATGTTATTTCAAATAATAGTCTTCATAGATTTCTACTGATCTAATTTTTTTCACTTTTTTTTCCTTTATTGGGGGATTAATGTTTTACAGTCAACAGTAAATATAATAGTTTGTACATGCATAACATTTCTCATTTTTCCACACAACAATACAACCCCCACTAGGTCCTCTGCCATCCTATTCCAGGACCTGAACTCTCCCCATCCACTTACTGATCTGATTTTAACAAGGTATGGCTGCATGAAAATAGAAGCTACTCTTAACTGTAGAATCCAAAACATTTTCTCCACCAAAAAGGCCTACAAGCCAAAAGCAATATGCTGGAAACCAGGGTAAGAGCAAACATATGCAAACTCACAAAGGTTTCTCTCACTAACTGCTCATGCAGAAGGAGTCATGAATCTTCTCAGCCATTGGGAATTTCTATTCTTTGGACTGATGTTCTGTTTTTTAGATCTTCCTTGTCAAAAAAAAAAAAAAGTTATCAGGTCTGCTAGCAAGACCTATGTGACCTTCTTGTTCATCAGATAATTGAGACCACGCCAGGATGGAACCAGTTCTCATCGGCAAATTGATTATGATGCTTTGTTCTTAACAATGTTTATAAAGGGCAGAATTTTCCTGGCATGGGATCCCTGGAGGGAAGTTTTGGGTTACTGCCACCACAGAGAGAGAGCCTGGTGGTTCCACAAAAGATTCAGACCTCCCCCTCCATAGTGCTTATCAGTTGATGAGATGATGTAGACTTGGGCCAAAGTCCCTGGCCTGGGTTCCAATTCTAAACTGGGATCAAATGCAGTTGATCCTAGCAACTGATGCAACTGCTATCAGTCATGAAGTGTTGTTTTATCCGGGCTGGCTTCACAGGCAGGTAACAGAGACGACCAGAGACACACGGCTGGGCTGAGAATGCGGTTTAATCTTTATTCACCAACTGGCAAATCACCACACCATGTGCTTTTCTCCATCATCCTCTCTCATCCGCTGCTGGGACTCTGCCGGTCCTTAGCATGGGGGCGGGGAGAAAGCGGCCCGAAACTAGCAAGGGGCAAACCAATTCTTCTCAGAGGTTGGGGGAAAGGGAACATACCAACAATGAAGCACTATTTTCATCCGCATTCAACTCCTTGGCTTAGAAGTCACTTCAGAAAAACCAGATACTTCACTTATTTGGAATAAGTTAGGGCTTCAGAATTTATACCACAATAACTAACTCCACTCTACCAGCTCAATCTCATCTCCTTTATATCCGCTAACATGTATATATTTATACTCACTACTAACCAGACACTTTGCTCAGCACTGGACATAATGAAATGAACAAAGAAATTCCTCCCCCAATGGGGCTTTTATTCTAGCTAGAGGGGGTGGGAGAATTAAAATGCAACTAGAACCACAAGTAAATATTCATATTTACTGGATCAGTAAGTTATGAGTACAGTGAAATCATAGTGCTGATTTTAACTAGGCAGAAAACAGTGAAAAAACAATTCTCTAGGGTACTAGAAAAAATAATGAGAGATAATAGGAATAATAGGATAAACTCCAGACAGACTATGACCCACATAGTCAACAACTGCCACCTCTCCAGATTTAAAGGAGGTCTCGAAACTTTACATCAGGCTCAACCTGACGCTATTGACTGGCTACGGAAGAAGGGCAAACGCTAGAAGAAGAATAGGATAAACATGAAAGGATTGAGTCAAGAGAGTGGTATGATTACATTAAGATTAGTATGTAAAGAATAGAAATCTATGGGAGTTGGGCGGTAGCGCAGTGGGTTAAGTACAGGTGGCGCAAAGCGCAAGAATCGGTGTATGGACCCCCCCCCTTCGAGCCCCCAGCTCCCCACCTGCAGGGGAGTCGCTTGACAGGCAGTGAAGCAGGTTTCAGGTGTCTCTCTTTCTCTCCTCCTCTCTGTCTTCCCCTTCTCTCTCCATTTCTCTCTGTTCTATCCAACAATGACAACAAGAATAACTACAACAATAAAATAACAAGGGCAACAAAAGGGAATAAATAAATAAATATTTAATTTATAAAAAAAAAGAATAGAAATCTACAAGTCTTTGTTGAATGAAAACAGTAAAAAGAATCCAGCACTTCAAAAAAAAAAAAAAAAAGAAAGAAAGAATGAATGAAAATAGGGGCATAAAGTATAGAGCAAGTTTCGGGTCTCCAAACCACAGTTTCATCTCTCTCTTTCAATTCTAGGCAAATGTGTTAAAAACAAGTTAACTCAGTTTTCCTGAAATGTGGAATCACATTTATAGTTATATTCTGCTCATGGGTTTGCTGAAAACTTAAAAAGAGAAAGTATATATGAAAGTCCTTAGAAAAGTATCTGGTATATGTCAATCCACTGTTTTAATCTGGACATGAAAGCAGAGAGAATAAATCACAAAAAGGATGATGGGTGAAAGTCAGCCCCCCACAAAACACGCCTGCAGTTAAAGAAGCAAAACCCCTTATAGCAATGAGCACACCTACTGCCCAGAATGTGGTTTCAGTAATATAAACCAAGGTTACAAAAAAGAAAAGAAAAAAAAGAAACCAAGGTTACTTGAGAAATAAATGATTCTAGGACTGGAGAAAGAAACAGATAAAACTATCTGGAAGAATTTTTTGGTGCCAGTAAGTAAGGAAGTGCTAAAAAAACAAACAAACAATAACAGATCTTTACATGATGGAGAGGGTGTGCCTTAGGAACTGAGAAAATTTCCAGTGACCAAAGTTCAACCTGAGCACTGATTATATATATATAGTATTGCACCAAAGTAAATGACTATGGGGAAGGGTTCAGGTCCTGGAACATGATGGCAGAGGAGGACCTGGTGGAGGCTGAATTGTTATGTGGAGAACTGAGAGATGTACAAACTATTATATTTTACTGTTAACTGTAAACCATTAACCATCCAATAAAGAATTTTTTTTAAAAAGTGAAAGACTATAACCAAAGTATAAAATGAATGTTCATGAGTACATAGTGATATGAAAATTAATGAAAGGAGGAAACACATTTCTCAGACAGAATAACTCCAAAGAATTTATAGAGGTATTCCATACTCAGTGACACAGAACAATTCCTTTTCCTTTTTTTTTTAATTATTATTTATTGAATAGAGACAGCTAGAAATCAAGAGGAAAGGGGGAGACAGACAGAGAGACAGAGAGACACCTACAACACAGCACCGCTTTACCACTGGGAAAGCTTTCCCCCTGCAGGTAGGGACTGGGCTCGAACCTGGGTCCTTGAACATTGTAACATGTGTGCTCAACCAGGTGCACCACCACCTGGCCCCACAGTTCCTCTTCCTTAAGTGTCAGTTATGTAGAGTGACTAACTTCCTTTCTAAAATAATCAGGTAAAGGGGGGGGCGGATAACAAGTGGAGAAATTTAATGTCCATGATCTCAGTCAGGTGATGAAGCTTAACATCAGTAGCAGTACATCAAGCTGGTAGTAACTAGCCTTAGCGTGATATGGAAAATCACCTACACCTTTGTCATCTTCCTCCAAAAATTCACCAATCCTCCTCAAACCTGTCAAAGTCAAGTCACAGAGGTCTGAGAAAACACCACAATCAAAAGAAACCTAAGGAAATGTACCTACAAAATAGTATCATGGGTGAGATCCTGGCACAGAAAAGAATATTAAGTGAGAAGAAAGGAAATTTGGCAAGTCTCACAGTGCCAGACCTTCTGGTGCCCTCAGAAATAAAAAAGAAAAGATGCACACAGACTTTCAAATCAACCACTGTAGGCGCCAGCGGTAGCAGAACCAGTGTATTAAATTTACCCAAAGCTAGAGAAAGAGGTTATTTCTGCTCATTCATATGAATCTTTACCTCTTTGTTATTTCTTAGCTACAATTTCAAACTTAAGATGTATTGTTTCTATTATGAGTTACTGAGTAGGAAGAGAGTAAACTCATTTTCTCCTCTTTCATTAGTGGCAATTCTACACTAAAGTCGTTATTTCTGCTCATTCATATGAATCTTTACCTCTTTGTTATTTCTTAGCTACAATTTCAAACTTAAGATGTATTGTTTCTATTATGAGTTACTGAGTAGGAAGAGAGTAAACTCATTTTCTCCTCTTTCATTAGTGGCAATTCTACACTAAAGTCGTTCTTTTTATTGGAAATTTAGGATTACCGACAGAATACATAATTTTTTTTAATTTAAGAAAGGATTTATTAACAAAACCATAGGGTAGGAGGGGTACAACTCCACACAATTCCCACCACCCAATCTCCATATCCCACCCCCTTCCTGATAGCTTTCCCATTCTGCATCCCTCTGGGAGCATGGACCCAGGGTCATTGTGGGTTGCAGAAGGTGGAAGGTCTGGCTTCTGTAATTGCTTCCCCGCTGAACATGGGCGTTGACTGGTCGGTCCATACTCCCAGTCTGCCTCTCTCTTTCCCTAAGAATACATAATTTACCCAAGTAGTTTTGTTACAAGTCTTCCAGGTGGCCCGTTGTTCACTTTCCTCAGTGGGACGTTATTTTCTCTCTGTCCAGTGGGATACCAATTGCTATTTCAAAATTGCATAATAGTTTTATCTTGCAAACTTGCCTTCCTGGTTTGAGTTGCTACAATATAGGTCAACTCTTGCCCCTTTACCGAAACAACTTGCACCTTCCTCCCATCAGGCAATAATAACTTTGGTAATGAGATCGTGTGGAAAAGTCACTGTCTTAAGGCATTAGACATTCATCCTGCAGTTTTTTTAAGTTTTAAATTACCGGAGCTTGAATCACAACAGTTCACTGAAAAATCTTTTAGGTGCAAGAGAGAGGAAAAAATAATAAAATAATAAAGAAATCGAAAGGAAAAGAAATGGGAGGAGTTCATAGCTTAAGGACTATTGTAATTTCCTCCATTTTCCTTAAAAAAAGGAAAAAAAAAAGTTAATGCGAAGGAAACAAAAAGAACCGGCCCTAGGGTTTCAAAGCTCGTGAAGCCCGGAATCCGTGAAAATCCTATTTCAAAGCGTCGCGTGAAATTGGCTTTGGAACTTCTCCCCCCATCATTCAGCTTCTGTATCTTTCTAGCAGTGTCCCGTGGGACGTCCCCCGAGAACACAGCAGCTGGCTGGAATCCCCGGACCTCACTTCTCCAACTGAATGTCGATGTGCAGGTGGAAAGACGAAAAAGACTTTGGCTAGGTCACCACGAAGCCCCCACCCACCCAGATCACAAGTACACTGCAACTGACCCTGAATGAACCACCCTGACCCCTCAAAATCCAGAAAACTCTGAACACCCCCCTCCCTCCATCTCCCCACCCCCACCCCCCCACCCCCACTTTGGTACTCGGATTGTGGCTGCCGCCAATCTCCCGCCTATGCCATCTTGGGCTCTTAGCATCTTCCAGGAAGCGAGACTTTCGCATTCAGATCACGTCTCCAGTGTCTTTGCGAACTTGAGCCAACTTTGCAAGACCCGCCAGGACCTGCTGGTATGAGCCCTTATTTTTATTTATCTATTTATTTTATTTTCCTCCTAAACTGACAAACTCACAGACTAGTTTACCAGAAATGGAAAACCTCTAGCTCCCACTCCTCAGACCCCGAGTTCTCTGCGCCCCCTCCCCCCACCCCGCACCCCAGATTCCAAACAAACTGAGCCCCAAGTCAGAGAGGCCGGATGCCCAGACTCGGAGACACCAGTGAGCTGGTCCCCGCAGGAGTGGGCGGGAGGGTTGCGGGCACCCCGAGTTACTTACAGCCCAGGGCGACCACCAGGTAGCGCAGCAGCAACAGAAGGAGGCGGTGGCGGCTCCTCGCCATCTTCCCGCTTGCCGGGGGCCAGCCGGCAGCTCCTGCGCCGCCAAGGGTCGGGAGGCCGGGGGCCGCTGAACCTCTGGGGCGGGAGAGCGGGTGGAGAGCAGAGGAGGGGACGCGGAGGGAGAGGGGCGGACCCTGAGCGCTGTCAGTTTCCCCCTTGCTGGGGCGCCTTTTCTGCCCGCTGCCTGCAGGCAGGTCTTTCCCAGCCTTGGGGCTGGAGGGGGGGAGTCTAAGAATCTGGGCTGTTCTTTGGGAGTTTTTTGGGTTTTTTTTGTTTTTTTTGCGGGGAGAGGTGGAAGGGATGCCAGGGGGCGGCCCGAAGAAGTCGGACGAGGTGTCCTAATGAGGGGACAGAAGGAGGTGAGGAGCGGAAGGGAAGCCCTGGCGGGGCGTCCCCCCCCCCCCCCAGCGCGGGCGGGATTGATCGGCTTTGTGTCTGGTCCGGCGCGGGGCTGCCAGCTGTCCCCAAGGCGAGGAGCCCGGGGACAGGCAGGGGGGGGTGACAGTGGAGGATGGGATCCTTGCCTGTCTAGCTCCAACCCTTCTCTTTCCTGTCACAAAACTTCTTGGGGGGGGGGGGTGTCAGCCTAGGGTTGGAGATTTGGGGGATTTTTTTTTCTAACCAACTGAGCGAAACTGTGGGGGAGGGAGGAGGAGTTGCTCTGAGAAGGTGGGGTTCCAGATCTGCCTTGGACTTGAAGGCAGGAGCAAAGATAAATAAAAATAAAATGAAACAAAACAATAAAGCCATCAGACTCGGGATGGGAGGCAGCTCTCAGATTTTAGTCATGGCTTTGGCCTCCTCCGCAGTGTGAGTTTATTTGGCTGCTTGGAGAGTTAAGGTGGTGGTGTTGGGGGGGGTGCGTCCTTTTGCTTTGCGTGTGTCAGAGTTGGAAGTTGAGCTCATGGTGTGAAATATTTATCATGTTTCTTTCCAGTTACATAACTGCCGCCTGTGGAGTTTTCCACATGTTCAAAAAAAAAAAAGTTTACAGCTGCCCTTTGTCAGGTTTATTTTTGGTCTACTGTGCTTTGGAAAGGCGAAACCCATTATATATGGTCTGCTGTGCGCTTTCAACCTGGCCGGAGCTTGACTATCGCACTCACTCCAAAGGCGAAATAGGCAAGTTTTAGATGTCTCCCTAGGGGGCAAAAAATAGCGCCTTGGAGAGTACTGACACAAGACAAGAAATTTTTACACACTGTTGTTGTTTTAAGGTAGGGTGATGGATGCAGTTCTGTGAAAAAGACTTGAATTAGTGATGCACACTCCAACGGTTTAGCTAAGTCAGTAGACATAGGTGACAGTTCTGTAAGCAGAGCAGCCAGAAAGTAAGCATCCCTGCTGTTTCCTTGCAGATGGTGATGGAAGCTTAGTACCTATGTCTTGGGGAGGACCAGGAAACCCAGAGTGGTCAGAAAGTTGTTGGCATTTACTTTTCTCATTCTTGCTTTTTCTCTTTTATCTCTACACACACAGACACACACACACATACACATTTAAACTTAATTATTTTAGAAGTATTTATTTTACCTCTAGGATTGTCACTGAGGTTCAGTTCCTCCATAGCTCCACCAGTCATTGCAATTATTTTTATTTCTTTTTCTTTCCTCTTTGACAGAGGGTAAAAGACATGGAAAATGAGGGGAAAGAGATAAGAAAAAGAAGAGATACCTGCAGCACTGCTCCACCTCTTGTGAAGCTTCACCTGATGGTGGAAACCAGGGGCTTGAAGCCTGGTTCCTGCTTGTGGTAACTTGTGCTCTCTACCAGGTGCATCACCACCAGATCCCCCAGAGAGAGAGAAATCTGGGCATATTGCTCAGCTCTGGCTTATACACTGCAGGGGCTAGAAACTGGGCCCTCTAGCATGCCAGTCCTGTGTCCTAGGGCATCAAGTTCTCTTCCAGGCCCAAGCATAAATATTAAACATTGATTATCCTGTGATAATAATAATAATAGATTCACTGAAGCAAAGTATTTGTCATAAAACTATGATGTGTCAGAAGCCTACAAATAATGGATGAGCAAGATAGGGCCTCTGCTCCTAATAAGCCAAGTGTCCAGGTGACAGAGACCCCAGCTTATAAAATATCTAATACCACATGACAAGTGGAGAGTGGAAAATAATAGCAGCTGTTTTTTATTGAGTGCTTTCTCATTGGTGGAGTCAAAGTAGTGCAATGTTTCCACTACTGTGAAGCGGTGAAGCAGGGCAGGTGTCTATCTTTCTCTCCCCCTCTCTGTCTTCCCCTCCTCTCTCCATTTCTCTGTCCTATCCAACAATGAGGACATCAATAATAGTAATAACTACAACAACAATAAAAACAACAAGGGTAACAAAAAGGAAATAAATATTAAAAAAAAAAAAAGAAAGAAAAGAATAGGAAACCTATCGGGAGTGGAGGGGATATGGAGTTCTGGTGGTGGGAATTGTGTGGAGTTGTACCCCTCTTATCCTATGGTTTTGTCAATGTTTCCATTTTATAAATAATTTTTTTAATATTGAATTCAACTTAGAATTCATTTCTCCAATTACACCAGTCATATTTGAAATTCTCAACAACCACATCAGGTCAGAATCTACCCTATTGACCAACAAGTAAAGAACAGTTCTATCATCACAGAAAGTTCTAGGAGCCATTGTTACCTTAGAATGGTGACTCCTGTAGGATTGGAGAGAATGGGGTGGGGAAAATAGCAGAATGGTTCTGCAAAGAGACTCTCATGCCTGAGGCTCCAAGGTTTCAGGTTCAGTCTCCCACACCACCATAGGCCAGAGTTGAGCAGTGCTTTGGTAAGAAAAGACAAAGGAAAAAAGAAAAAGAAAAAAGAAAGAACTGGAGAGAATGAGAGAATGGACTAGGGAGTGAGAGTCAGAATGTCAGACAAATTTGAAAACTTGTCCTTTTTCTGAGAAAAAAAAAAAAGGTGAAGGGATGATGTGGTCACAGTAGGCTAAGTGCAAAAGCAGTAGCTTCAAATAATATTCCACAGATCTGGCCAATAGGCTTACGTCCTTAATTAGATACAGGTGTGAGGAGAAGGCACGCAGCTGTAGGCGGGCCAGGAATGGTACACCTGATCAAGTGCACACATGACAGTGCATAAAGATCCGTTCACTAGACTCACCTGGATGCCTACTCGTTAATCTTCACATAGGTATGTCCCCCTCTTTTTTCCGTTAATAACCCCAAATACTTTTATTTTATTGTCTTTATTTATTGGATAGAGACAGCCAAAAATCAAGAGGAAAGGGGGCTAATAGAGAGGGAGAGGAGGGCCCAATCATAACGTGCTAGGTCAAAGCCGGGTTGACGCTTGCAGGGGTCTGTGATGAGGTGTTTGGCCATGGCCGGTGCGCCGCTATGTTTCACCGCTGGGGAGCCAGAGACTACCCGAACTGCCCCTGCGGCTCCAGACAGACTATGACCCACATAGTCAACGACTGCCACCTCTCCAGATTCAAAGGAGGTCTCGAAACTTTACATCAGGCTCAACCTGACGCTGTTGACTGGCTACGGAAGAAGGGCAAACGCTAGAAGAAGAAGAGAGGGAGAGAGACAGAGAGACACCTGCAACCCTGGCTTCACTACTTGCAAAGCTTTCCCCCTGCAGGCGGGGACCCAGGTCTTTGCGCATTGTAACATGTGCACTCCAGCAAGTGTGCTACCACCTGCCCCTCCGTCTCCCTCTCTTCCTCCTCCCCCCTTCACTTTCTCTCTGTCTTTAACCAATAATAAATATTTTTTAAGTTGTTGGTAAATAATATTGATGAAGGAAAAATCAATCCCAGGTCATCTCACCATGTTTCCTTTAAGATCTTGGCAGCAGAACTTGATTGGAGATAACTTCGAAAAATCCGGATCTTGGGAGTAGATCTTGGGCAGTAGCGCTCGAGTTAAGCGCAGGTGGCGCAAAGCGCAAGGACAGGCTTAAGGATCCTGGTTCAAGCCCCAGGCTTCCCACCTGCAGCGGAGTCGCTTCACAAGCGGTGAAGCAGGTCTGCAGGTGTCTATCTTTCTCTCCCCCTCTCTGTCTTCCCCTCCTCTCTCCATTTCTCTCTGTCCTAACAACGGTGACATCAATAATAACTACAACAACAATTTTTTTAAAAATAAGGGCAACAAAAGGGAAAACAAATATAAAAGAAAGTTTTTTTTAAAAAAATCTGGATCTTAACTGAGGAACAAAAACAGAACCATCCACTGTTCACAGCTTGTGGGTTGCCGTACAAGAAACACCTAACTATCCATCACCAGCTGTAGCTACTTGCAAGGACCCAGTCATGAGACTCACCTGGACGCCTACTTGTCAACCTTCACATAGGCATGCCCCTCAAGCACCTTTAAAATGTCCTGCTTTGCATCCTAGGAAACAGCAGTCTCCAAGTTTTCAACTCTCCTACTCTTCTGGACAGCCAGCTCCTGAAATAAGCTTTTCTTCCTCATTGTCAGTGCCTTGATTTCTGGGTCATGAACAATAAATAGATCCAGCTTATTGGCAACAACAGTTCTAGATGCAAGTTACACCTCTGAAATCATACAGTTTTGTAAAATTCGATTAAATCCCTAATAAGGGGGGGGAGGTTGAGTTACTTGGGCAGGTTCTGTGACCTTGATGTCAATATAAGGGCTCCCTGCTGCTGTTCCAGCCTCTGTGGAGAAATAGCATTGGAGTCTTCAGAAGTCACAATTGTGTAAATTGATAGAGAGAGAAAAAGGAGAAAAAAGTGGTCTGGAAGGTGACGCAGTGGCTAAGGCACTGGACTCTAAAGAATGAGGCCCTGAGTTCAGTCCCCGGCAGCATGTGTACCAGAACGGCATCTGCTTCTTTTCTTTCCTCCTATCTTCCTCATTAATAAGTAAAACACTTTTAAAAAAAGAAAAGGAGTCAGGCAGTAGTGCAGCGGGATAAGTGCACATGGTATAAAACACAAGGACCTGCATAAGGATCCCGGTTCGAGCACCCGGCTCCCCACCTGCAGGAGAGTGGCTTCACAGGCGGTGAAGCAGGTCTGCAGGTGTCTATCTTTCTCTCCCCCTCTCTGTCTTCCCCTCCTCTCTCCATTTCTCTCTGTCCTATCCAACAACGGCATCAATAACTACAACCATAAAAAAATAAATAAGGGCAACAAAAGGGAAAATAAATAAATAAAATTTAAAAAAAAAAGAAAAAGCAAAAAGGAGAAAAAGATAACACAGTACCAAAGCTACTTCCAGTACAGTGGAGACCTGCTTAAATGGGTTGTGTGCAAAAACAAAACAAACGAATGAAAGCAGGTGCACTGTGCAAGTCATGGTCAGCGCCATCTTGCAGGGGGGCAGTGCTGTGAACCTGTGCAGCTACTTCCTGTCCTGTTGGGCACAGGAGACTCCTCACCCTTACTCTCACCTTGGGGATGATGTCCTGGTTTACCTCCACCATGAGTTCATTTCTGCCTTCTAGAACACCAAGTCATGAGCATTCTTGATTCCTCCTTTTTATGTGATTTAATTTATTGCCAATATTTGCCAGGGCAGAAGGAAATAAACCAGTGTGAGATAATATGAGCAATGATCACATCTCTTGAAAAGACACCTTAGGGTGAGGAAGATTTGTTGTGTGTGTTCTTTTGTAGAATTAAAACATGGTTTCTAAAAAAAAGGGGGGGAGACTTTTGCTTTGAGAAAAACAACTTCAAGAGAATGAGAAGACAAAGTTTGTCAGGTGAAACTGCCTTTAGAGGATACAGAAACGGTGGGGAGGGGATAACATAATGACTCTGCAAAAACGACTCTCATTCCTGAGGCTCAATCCCTTGCCCCCCATCAGAAGCCAGGGCTGAGCCGTGCTCTGATAAACAAAAATAAGATAAAATGAAGGATACAGGGAGTCGGGCGGTAGCACAGTGGGTTAAGCACAGGTGGCGCAAAGCACAAGGACCAGCGCAAAGATCCCAATTAGAGCCCCCGGCTCCCCACCTGCAGGGGAGTCACTTCACAAGTAGTGAAGCAGGTTTGCAGGTGTCTATCTTTCTCTCCCCTTCTCTGTCTTTCCCTGCTCTCTCCATTTCTCTCTGTCCTATCTAACAACAACAACAATAACTACAACAACAAAAAAACAGCAAGGGCAACAAAGGGGAATAAATAAATATTAAAAAAAAAAAAAGGATACAGGAAAAGTTGGGCCACTTCCAGGAAGTCTTTTGCAAAGGTTTATTTAATACACTAAAACCAAACCTAGAAACAAAAGGACAGCTTCAGGGATACCACCACTATTCCTGCTGAACTAACCTTCTTGAAATAATGGAGAATAGTTAAGACCAAATGTGGGTTTTGTCTTAGGAGGAAGTTTGAGGAATTGTGGTCCTGAAGGTAGGAGGATATAGGTATCTTCTGTTCCTCTCTGATTGTCCCCACATCTTGCCCGCCCTTAGCTCTCCAGTCATTCCCCACTTCCATCTGTATAAAAGACTGATACTTCTTGGAGGGAGAGAGGTTGATGGACTCCAGCTCCTGATTACTGGTTGGAAAAGTTTGTATGACAGAGTTTAGTTTTCTGTGGCACCAGGAACTGTACCTTTCAGTATTGCAATGACGGATACATGTCACTATGCATTTGCCCAATCCCATAAAATGTCCAGCACTGAAAGTGAATGCTAATGCAAACTGTGATTTTCATTGTGATTGTGAGATAGTGCTGTGTCAGTAGAAGTTTGTCAGTTGAAGCAAGTACTCTTCTGTGAGGAGTGTTGATAAAGGTGGGGGCTGCCCATATGTAGGCAAAGCAGAACAGATGGGATATCTTTGTACCTGCTGCTTAATTTTACTGTCAAGGCAAACCTGCTCTTAAAAAAAATAGTCTCGTAGCAAAACTAAAACAAATCAAATAAGGAAGACCTAGAGAAATAACATGAGAAAGAGCAGTCCAAATGTTACGAAAGGGGTTGGAAGAGGATCAGGAGCCAAATGGTGAGGTATTTACAATGTCAAATGCAAAAAAAAAAAAAGTCTTGTTTCTTGCATTTCATAATTGCAAGAACATTGCCCTTGGACAATACAGAAGACAATCTTCCAAATAGCTTTATAGATGTATGTTCTATGCCTAATAAAGTGTAAAAATGAATGCATAAGCTAAACACAAATAGTACAATGATTACAGGCATCAGCAGCAGAAGGTTAAAAGGAACAGCAATAGTTAATGCCACTTCATGAATAAGTGGGATGGTAGAAAGGGAGATAGGAGGGGAAATACCATGGGAGTCCCTTTAAACTCTTCTGTTCTCCATGATCCTCCTGGCTCTTCCCCACAGCCAACTCTCCCATGTGTCATAGTCCCTGTCATGCTGACACTATAAGCAGCTTGTCAGGTAAACATAAATGGGGACTTGTGTGTCAGGACATCTTCTCATTTCCCATTCTTTCCACCCACTCTGATTCTGAATTTGGAGTAATGTTGGGGAGGTGTCAAGGCACATTTCCAAAAACAAGCAAGGAAGGAGATGGCTTGGGTTTAAATCGAGTGACTTCTCACAACCTCTCAGATTTGGTATTCCTGTGTTGGATGGGTTATTTTTCCTCCTCAGTGTGGAGAAGGTGCTAGAAAGTGTGCCCACACTATGCAATTTACAGAAGAGAGAAAGAGAGAGAAAATGCCTTCCAGTTTCAGAACCATAGTTCCCAAGTGTTTCTTTCTCAAATGAATTTTAAATTCCACTGGGTAAAGTTTAAGATCTCTAACTAGTGGGTTCCTCATGTCTTATGTCTTATCATCATCTCCTCAGATTATTTCTGGAATATGCTTGATTTCAAATTCCATTCTGAGGGGCCCACAAGTGTACTCATGTTTGTGCTGGAACCACAGCCCTTTCCAGCCAAGTAAATCTACTCAGAGATGCCTACAGTGTCCCACTAAGAAACACTTCTTACATGCTCAAGTAACATCTTTCCATCTTTTCCTTAAGTACTATCTTTCCTCAAGTACACAGTGCTCAAGATGTACTTCCAAGTTTAAAAAAAAAAAATCACTAGACACATCTGGTTCTAGTCACTACAAGCAAGAAAATTCTTTCAGATACTCAACTTCAAAATTACCAAGATGGCCTTATTGCCAATCCAATTACGTGAAGTCCACCAGGGACTGGCAAACTAGGTATTCCTGCTGCCTTTTGAAGAAAGCACATTTGTTATTAATGTGGTGGTTGGTTTCCTCACTGAATAACTGGCACTTTCAAAGAGAATTAGGAAAGAGGGAAAGAGGAAAACAATTTTTAATTACATTTGATCTTAACCAAATGACTAAGAACCAATGACTTTTTTTTTTGATAAGACAGAGAAATTGAGAGAGGAGGGGAAGATAGAGAGGGAGAGAGACAGATAGACACCTGCAGATCTGCTTCACTGCTTAAGAAGTGACCCCCCTGCAGGTGGGGAGTCAGGCTCAAACCGGGATCCTTGTGTGGGTCCTTGTGCTTTATAATATGTACGTTTAACCTGGGGCACCACTGCCCAGCCCCAGAAGCATGATTTTTTTTTAATTGAATTTCCTTTTGAGAAGAGCTAGCACTTCACAAACAAAACAAAGTCAAACAGGTGCCAAGTGGTGGCCCACCTGGTAGAGTGTACATTACCAGGCATAAGGACCTGCATTCAAGCCCTCAGTTCCCACCTGCAGAAAGGAAACCTTAAGAGCAGTGGAGCAGTGCTGCAGGTGTCTCTCCTTTTCTCTCTCTCTCTCTCTCTCTCCCTCTTTCTCTCTCTCATACTACCCTCCCTCTCTATTCTATCATATGAAAAAAAATGGCTGCCAGAATCAATGCATTTGTAGTGCAGTGAACCACAGGAAAAAAAAAAAAAAGTCAAAAGATGCAGAAGGATCAGTTAGTCTATAATGGGGTTGTAATGAGAAAAACTTGTTGTGAACTTAGCAACAATATCCAATTATATCTCCTTCCCCACATCCATTTCAGTTAAGAATGATGAGGCCCATTAGACCGCGAATAAATCCCTCTCTCCATTGTTACTGGTCATCTCTATCAGGAACAACAAAATAGACCGACCCCTTTGTGCCCCCCCCCATAGGACCTCGACCTCAACTTGGATCAACAACAGTAGAGAATGTTCCATCCTCTGAACGGAGACAGGACAACATACTCTATGCTACACCTGAGGAATATGGGTCCTGATATTGGGGCAGCTTGGAACATTCCTACTCATGACCACAGAATGTGAACTCAAATCTACAGGGAAGCAGAGGTCACATAGGCTCCTAAGCTGAATATGGGCCCCAGATCATATCAATTTGATGGGGTTTACAGTCAACAATATTTATGCACCTTTCCCATATTTGGGAGCTACTCTCTTCCCTGATGCAGCTTTCTGGCCCTTTTTCCAGCCATGATATCATCTCCCCAGACAATAACTAGGATCCACCTGCATATCAGAGGTCAGGCTCAGGGAAAAAAAAAAAACTAGTATAGCCACAGGCCCTTTGGAATATAACTAAAATATGACTACTAGCTATCTACAAAAGAGAGACCCCCCCCACCTCCAACTCTTCATCTGCACTACTCCAGCCTTTTGGTTCATGATTAGTCAACAACTGTTTTGGCTTTATATGTTAACTCTCTTTTCAGCCACCAGGTTCCAGATGCTAACATGATGCCAACCAGACTTCCCTGGACAGACAACCCCACCAATGTGTCCTGAAGCTCTGATTCCCCAGAACCCTGCTCCACTAGGGAAAGAGAGAGGCAGCCTGGGAGTATGGATCAACCTGTCAACGCCCATGTTCAGTGGGGAAGCAATTACAGAAGCCAGACCTTCCACCTTCTACATCCCACAATGACGACCTTGGATCCATACTCCCAGAGGCTTAAAGAATAGGAAAGCTATCAGGGGAGGGGATGGGATACTGAGTTCTGGTGGTGAGAAATGCATGAAGCTGTACCTCTCTTATCCTGTGGCTTTGTCAATGTTTCCTTTTTATAAATATTTTTTTAAAAAAAGAATGATGAGACCCAGAAATTTCAGAGCCAACTTTTAAATAAGTACTATGTTTGTCTTTCTATTTCAGTCCCCAAAGCAGTATAGATCTCTCTGCATTGCTGGGTATCACATCTTACCACTTGGTCCAAGCTATTAATATTAACTTCTTGCCTAGAATAAGTACAATTAATATGTATCTTTGATTTAGAGTAAGTAAAGAACTCGCCAGTGGGTTGCAGGAAGCAGTACAACTTCATCTCAGCTTCTTGCATCTGGGGTTATCAAACACAGCTGAGAGAATACAGAAAAGATTTGGGACTGATTCAATAATTATTCCATTTAGTCAATGTTCTCCAGAAGTCTCCTAAAGACAATGATATCAGGGCTGGGCATTGATGCAGCTGGTTGAGCGTAAAGATTAAACCCCTGGTCCCCACCTGCAAAGAGTAAATTTCATAAGTGAAGCAGAGCTACAGTGTCTCTCTTTCTCTCCTTATTTATCTCTCCCCACTTCTTAATGTCCTGTCAAATAAAAAGAAAAGAGAGAGAGAGAAGGAAAAAAAAATGATGGCTGGGAGCAGTGGATTTGTGGGTGCAGGCAACAAACTCTAGCAAGAACCCTGGCGGCAATGAAAATAAATCAATTAATTAATTTTAAAAAATAGCAATGGTTAACATTCATGGAGTCCTATATATATATATATATACATATATATGTATATATATATATATATATATGCATGGCACTTATAAAGTGCTTACATGTGTGAGTTCACAAATAACTTAGTGAGGAGGTACTATGTTATTTTCTATATGAGAACAAACATGTAGAAAAGTTAGTATGCATTCCAACAGATGCCAGATAAATCTGAACACATGTAGCAAGAAACAGACGCTTGTGATGTACCTGATATTTACTATGTATCCTGAACTCATTTTTCTCTGTTGTTTTTGTTTACACCTCCTTTGTATTGCACAATTAAATTCTTTTTTTTTTTCTGCAGGGTTTTGGTGCCTGAACTATGAATCCACTGCTTTTGGCGGCCAACTTTTTCTCCATTGTTGTTGCTGTTATTGTCGCTGCTGCTGCTGCTGCTATTGTTGGATAGGACAGAGAATTTGAGAGAAGAGGGGGAAACAGAGGGAGAGAAAGATAGACACTTGCAGACCTGCTTCATCACTTAGGAAGCAACCTCCCTGCAGGTGGGGAGCCAGGGGCTCGAACCAGGATCCTTCAGCCATTCCTTGTGCTTCGCTTCGTACTATGTGTGCTTAACCGGGTAAGCCACTGCCCCCTTCCCAATTAAATTCTTAATGCCCAGTGGAACGCTATACTATAACTTTTTATTGAGCCTCTCAATTTTGTTTTTTCACCTTTAAAATATTTGATATAGGGTTAAAGAACATAAATGAACTTGATCTCCCTTGTAATGACAAAAATGGAGATGAAAAAAAAAAAACACAGAATTTCCACTTCTGAATGAAAGGAATTTCCACAAATGTTTTGTGTCTGTCCCCTTTATAGCAGGTGGATGCTGTAGTTTTTCTGGGATGTTATTTTTGGCTCTTGTGAAGAAAGCAGCAGATTAATATTTAATGTCATAACTGATAATGCAGCAATGACAACATGCTGTCTACCACACAAGCCAAGATTAAGGAACACTCAAGAAAGGGCCTTTTTTCACTTACCCCCCCCCAAAAAAAATACACTCAAACACTAATCCAAAGAGACATCTGGACCCCTCTGTTTCTAACTGCATTGTTCACAATAGCCAAAGAGTAGAAGCAGGCAAAATGCCCATGGACAGAAGACTGACTAAAGATATTTTGGGATATTAACTCCATGCAATGCTACTAAGATGATTTTGTGTCATTTGGGAAAAAATAGGTGAAACTAGAGGTGATTATGCTTAGCAAAATAAGTAAAAAGATAAAAGATGGGGCCGGGCGGTGGCACACCTGGTTAAGCATACACATTACAGTGTACAAGGACCTGGGTTCAAGCCCCTGGTTCCCACCTACAGGGGGAAAATTTTACAAGTGGTGAAGCAGTATTGCAGGTGTCTCTCTGTTTCTCTCCCCCTCTGTCTTCCCCATCTCACTTTCTCTCAATCTCTATCCTTAAATAAATAAATAAATAAATAAATAAATAAATAAAAAGATAACAACTCGTGGAATCTAGAGATCTGATACACATGAACTTGAAAAGAAAAAAATAAACAAGTGAATAAACTGTCTCAAAGACTGAGAATTCTGCTTTGTGAGCACTGTGGTGGTTATCACTGGGAGGTGGGAAGGTGGGTACATAGAGCTTTGATGGTGGATGCTGTGTGGAGCTATATCCTACAATCTTACTATCGTGTGACCCACGGTTAATCACAAATAAAAAGTGTAATGTAAAAGAAAAGGGTCTATTTTCTTACAAGTAACCTATCTCGCTGTTTCAGACTTAAAGCTAGCCACGCGCCTTGTAAATGTGCACACAGCAAAGACATGGAATAGTTCTTGCCCTCCCCGCCCCCATGAAAGTCTACGGTTATGAAGGCCAAGATGTTGGTTTCCTGAAGTGCAAGGAATTATCATGGCAAAGACAGTTCAAATGCATGTCTGCTGGCTTAGAGCCAGAGAACACAGTAGCAGACAGCCATGGAGACTTTGAAGATACCCCATGAGGTAGGTGCTTTTTAATTAGCAGGATGCGGGATCAGAGACCATGGAAATGGCCATCCGTTCCTTCCTAGGACAGGGATTAAACATCCTGAAGTTCTGAACATCTTACGTGGAGATAAGCTGGCCATTCTAGAAGCCACTTTTTAATGTTTCATAGAAACACTCTTTGCTAATTTGTCAAACATGTCTGGAATTTGGGTTTTCTTTCTTTTTTTCTATTTTCCTGGATAGGACAGAGAAATTGAGAGAGGAGGGGAAGATAGAGAGGGAGAGAGAAATGTAGACACCTGCAAACCTGCTTTACTGCTCACAAAGCAGCCCCCCTGCAGGTGGGGAGCAGGGACTCGAACCCGGGTCCTTGACATGGTAATATTTGTGTTGAACAGGGTTTGCCATCATCACCCAGCCCCTTAAAATTTGGGTTCTTCATACAGAAAGAAAGAAAGAAAGAAAGAAAGAAAGAAAGAAAGAAAGAAAGGAGACAAAGGAAAAAAAAAAAACAAAAAACAGAACCAAAGCCCAAGATCTTAAAGGTATTTTCAAATTCAAAAGTGGACTCCTGTCTGAGTCTTCAAATTCAGAGATAAAAAACAAGAATATCTTCTAATACGAAAATCATCTCACATGGCTGCAGAAAAGTTCATCAATACAATAAGCAACACTTGAGCAGCAACTATGGGCCTTTCCTTTCCTGTCCCCAGTCACTGAAAACACAGATATATACACTTAGAACTCTCATAAACAGTTTGAAGCATAGCTTCTCTTCTATCCTCATAGGTCAAGAATGTTAGAACAGTGGTCCAGGAGATGGTGCAGTGGATAAAGCATTGGATTCTCTAGCATGAGGCCCTGAGTTCAGCCCCTGGCAGCACATGTACCAGAGTGATGTCTGCTTCTTTCTCTCTCTCCTCCTATCTTTCACATTAATAAATTTAAAAAAAGAAGAAGAAGAAGAATGTTAGAACAGAAAGGACATAAAGATAGAAAAAAGAATTCTCTGTCTTCCCCTCCTCTCTCCATTTCTCTCTGTCCTATCCAACAACAACAGCATCAATAACTACAACAATAAAACAAGGGCAACAAAAGAGACTAAATAAATAATTTTTTTTTAAAAAAAGAAAAAAGAGTGGTGGTTTTTTGTTTTTTTAACTCTTTTTTGTTTTTTTTTGGAGTGGTGTCTATAAGACCGTCTGTTTCCTTTCTTCTTTCCTGATCCTCCTTCCATTGTCACTTTGCTTTCTGCTCTCCCTACAGTCTAGAGCTTCCAGTTGTTGACCGAGATGGTTAAAGAGACTCTACTACTGTTTAGTCAGATCTTTTCCACAGCATAATGCAGTGAAAAAATCTGGCCCAACTTGACACCAGAGTTCTGTTCAACTCTGGCTTCTGGCAGTACTTGGCTTTGAACCTCGAACCTTTGATGCCACAGGCATGAAGGCTTTTCTGCATAACCATTTTATTACCTTAACTTCACCAATAGTTTAGAATTTTTTTTTTCTGCCAGAATATTGCTCAGCTCTGGTTTATGGTAGTGTGAGAAATGGGGGATTGAACCTGGAACCTTAGAACCACAAGCATGAGAGTCTCTTTGCATAACCATTATGCTATCTACCTGGTCCTAGTTTAGAATTAAAAGGAGTGTCACTTTTTTTTTGTTTTAAATTTAATTATTTATTTATTACCAGACCACTGCTCATCTCTGATGTACGGTGATGCTGAGCTAGGAACCTGGAAATGGTGCCTCCCTCAGGCATGAAATTCTTCTTGCATAATCATTATGCTGGTACCTGAATCAATTATAAGAGGGCCTACCTTTGTTTCTCTTTCATGGTATAAATAGCAATGGGAGGTTAGTGGTGCTGGAATTCTCTCAGTTTAACTACAGGTATTTGGTTAAGTCAGCCCTGGTTTACGTTGGTGTGGGGGATTGAACCTGAAACTTTGGAGCCTCAGGCAAGAGAGTCTCCTTGCATACCCATTATGCTATCTACCGCCACCCATAAAATGTCAGTCTTTCTTTTTCTTTCTTTTTCTTTTTCTTTTCTTTTTTTTTTTTTTTTTGCCTCCAAGGTTATTGGTGGGGCTCAGTGCCTGCACCACGAATCCACTGCTCCTGGAGGCCATTTTTCCTTTTTTATTACCATGGTTGTTTTACCATTGTTGTGGTTATTATTATCATTATTATTGGTGTAATTGTTGTTAGATAGGACAGAGAGAAATGGAGAGTGGAGGGGAAGACAGAGAGGGGGAGAGAAAGATAGACATTTGCAGGCCTGCTTCACCACCTGTGAAGCAACTCCCCTGCAGGTGGGGAGCCACAGGCTTGAACCGGGATCCTTCTGGCCCTTGTGCTTTGTGCCACGTGCACTTAACGGACTGCGCTACCACCCGACCCCCAAAATGTCATTATTTCTAAAAGACACACAGACAGAAACTGAGAGTGAAAGGTTACAATACCTGTAATTTACATTAAAATACTTCAGAAAAAACACGAGAGCGAAATGTGACAAACCATTAACCTAGGTGGTGGGTATGTGTTATGTGCTCTACCAGTTTTCTGATGTTTTGTGCAATTAAAATATCTTATGCATATTTCACAGATGTTTCAAATTTTCATACACATAACAGTAATTGTCATAAACAGTTAACTTCATCGTCACAAAGGAAGGATCAAAAAGTATTGAATTCAGTGCCCTTTCTCCCTGAATACTAGTAGGCTGGCTCTTCAAAAACAGATAAATTTCTTTGCTGTATTTGTAGAAAGGTGATAAGCCAGCAGACAGGCATTTGAACTTCTATCTCTGCCTAAGATTTATATTTATAAGGCACATGGCAAGCTTTATAAGTCTGAGGAAGTAACAACAGTTAAAACATCTCTTTTCTAGGACCACTTATACACTAGATCTAAGAGAAATGATTACTATCAAAACAAAGTTAATTTTGCAAATATTTTAAATTTTTACTAACTTGCTTATTTATTTATTTATTTTGGATAGAGATAGATAAACTGGGAGGTGAGGGTGAGATAGGGAGAGAGAAAGAGATCCCTACAGTACTGACTTATTACTTACGAAGCTTTCCCCTGCAGTAGAGACCGGGGACTTGAATCTGGGTCCCTGTGCACTGTAACATGTATACTCTACCAGGCTGCCACTGCCTGGCCCCTTAACAAAGGAAGGCTTGACTGAGAGTTGGAAGACCAATTCATTGGGGAGAAAAATAAAAACCTCTCACTCACCCCCCCCCCACCTATCTATCTCTCATTTTTCTCATTCTAACCAATTATTTTTAAAATTTTTTAAAATTTTTTATATTTATTTTTCCTTTTGTTCTCCTTGTTGTTTTCCATTGTTGTATTTATTATTGTTGTTGTTACTGATGTCGTCGTTGTTAGATAGGGAAGAGAGAAATGGAGAGAGAAATGGAAGACAGGGAGAGAGAAAGATAGACACCCGCAGACCTGCTTCGCCTTGTGAACGACTCCCCTGCAGGTGAGGAGCTGGGGGCTCAAACCCGGATTCTTATGCGGGTCCTTGCGCTTTGCATCATGTGCGCTTAACTCGCTGCGCTACCGCCCAACTCCCTTAAATATTTATTTATTTATTTATATTTTATTTATTTGTTGGATAGAGACAGAAAGTGAGAGGGAAGGGGGTGATAGAAAGGGAGAGAGACAGAGAGACACCTGCAGCACTGCTTCACCACTTGTGAAGCTTTCCCCCTGCAGGTGGGGACTGGGGGCTTGAACCTGGGTCCTTGAGCACTGTAACATGTGCGCTCAACCAGGTGCACCACCACCTGGCCCCCCAAAATTTATTTTTATGTATCACATATGTGAGAGAGAATTTTACATGAGCTAGAGAAAGAGAGAAGGAAAAGGTAAAGGATAGGGAGGGAAAGAGAAGGAGAGGGAAATAAAGGAGAGGGAGAGAGAGGGGGAAGGGAGGAGCAAGAGAACCTCTCTGTTCTATAAAATGCTAGAATCTGGGGAAGTGGGTGGGGAAGAAAAAAAATGCTAGAATCAAACTGGGGACCTCAAACATGCAAGTCTAACGCTGTTAACAGTTAACCTATCATCTTCCTAGCCACCCAAATAATTCTTTTTTAATTCTTTTTATTTTTCTAATTTATTAGTGACATAATATTCAACAAGATTGTGGGATAAGAGGGGTACAATTCGGGGCCGGGTGGTGGCACACCTGGTTGAGCGTACATGTTACAGTGCTCAAGGACACGGGTTCAAGCCCCCGGTCCCCACCTGCAAGGGGGAAAGCTTTGCAAGTGGTGAAGCAGGTCTGCAGGTGTCTCTCTCTGTCTTTCTCCCTTCTTATCATCCCTTTCCCTCTCTATTTTTGGCTGTCTCTATCCAATAAATAAATAAAGATAAAAAATAAACCTTAAAAAAAAGAGAGGTACAATTCCTACCACCAGAGTTCCATATACCTCCATTGGAAGGTTCCCTATTCTTTATCCCTCTGGGAATATAGACCAAAATTCTTTTTTCTTTTTTTTTTTTTTGTATTTTTCCCCTTTTGTTGCCCTTGTTGTTTTTTATTGTTGTTGTAGTTAGTATTGTTGGTGGTGTCGTCATTGTTAGGACAGAGAGAAATGGAGAGAAGAGGGGAAGACAGAGGGGGGAGAGAAAGATAGACACCTGCAGACCTGCTTCAGCACCTGTGAAGCGACTCCCCTGCAGGTGGGGAGCCGGGGGCTAGAACTGAGATCCTTACGCTGGTCCTTTGGCTTAACCCACTGTGCTACCGCCAGACTCCCTATAGACCAAAATTCTATATGGTGTGCAGAAGATGGGAGGTCTGGCTTCTTTAATTGCTTCTCCACTCTACATGGGTATTGACAGATCAATCCATAACCCCAGCCTGTTTCTGTCTTTCCCTAGTGGGGTAGGGCTCTGGGGAGGTGAGGTTCCAGGACACATTGTTGAGATCGTCTGCCCAGAGAAGTCCGGTTGGCATCATGGTGCCACTTGGCGGCTGAGAAGCATTAAATTTTAAAGCAGAACAACTTGTTTAATACTCGGGAACCTAAAAGTAAGAGTTCAGCAGTCACAGGCCCATTGGAATAAACCAAATAATTCTTAAGCCCCTGCCTTTAAAAAACAAAAACTTTAATGCTGGGGAATGAACCCAGGGATTCCCACATGTATGATACTACTGAGAGCCTCTTTGGCCCAATTTTTATTTTATATTTTTGAGGAAGAGACACTGAAGCAGAGCTCCACCGTCCATGGAGTGCCTTTGGTGCTGTCTCTGGTACTCCTGTATGTTACCAGAGACCCAGCCCAGGGCTTCATTTAGCTTCATCTGCTGAGTCATGTCCCAGGCCTCAAAACCTCTGCTTTTCAGGAAAGAAGGGTAAAGAAATAAGGAGACCAGGAAATGGAGGAGTCCTCAGGGGGATGTTACCTGCTTAGGGTAAATAAAATTAACTTTTTTAAAAAACATCTAGTTCTAGATTTAAAAAAAATATATTGATGGGGGACAGGTGGTGGCATACCTGGTTAAGTGCACACACTACAGTGTGCAAGGACCCAGGTTCAAGCTCCTGGTCCCCACCTGCAAGGGGAAAGCTTCACAAGAGATGAAGCAGGGTTGTAGATATCTCTCAATCTCTCTCCTTCTCTATCTCCCTATCCCCCTCTCGATTTCTCTGTCTCTACCCAATAATAAAATAAAATTTCAAAAAAATAATAGTGATGACGTTTAAAGAAATCATTTAGTGTATTAATGAAGGGGGTGGTGGTGCTTAGAAACACTTCCCCCCACTCAACTATTAGCTTAATGTTTCCTCAACTGAGTAGAAGATTATACTAGAAACCAGAGCTTCTTAGATTTAAATGGGCTTCTGACTCAACAGAGGATCTTGTTAAAATGGAGATTCTGGGGTGAGGTCTGAGAGGTCTGTGTTTTTACTTTTATTTAACTTTTTTTAGATAGAGGGAGAGAGAGAGAGAGAGAAAAACCAGAGCACTGAAGCTTCCTTCAATGCCCAGGGTCCAGGCTTGAACCTGGGTCACAAACATGGCAAGGCAGCATGCTGCCCAAATGAGCTGTTTTGCTGGTCCCAGGTCTGTTTTTCTTGCTTCTTCTTTAAAATTTTCTTTATATATAATTTTATTTATAACTGGATAGAGACAAGAGAAATTTAGAGGGAAGGAGGAGATAGAAAGGGAGAGAGAGGGGGGCCAGGTGGTGGCACACCTGATTATGTGCTTACATTACAGTGCACAAGGACACTTCATTTTTAATGTTTTATCTCAATATTTAATTTGAGTATGATTTTATTAGTGATTTAATAGTGGTGTTTACAAAATTATAAGGTTATAAAGGCATTGCTTCACCACCCACTACCAAAACTCTGTTCCTCCCTGTCACTCCCAATAATAATTTCCATAGCTCTCACAGCACTTTTTTAAATTTCTTTATTTGGGGATTAATGTTTTACATTCAACAGTAAATACAATAGTTTGTTCATGCATAACATTTCTTGTTGGGCATTACACCAGCCTCCTGCTCCATGGCTGATACTATGGTCTATTTACATAATCATTGTTTTGCCTGAGACCCGCCCTGCCTGCAGGGTATTAGTTAATCCCATTGGTTAGAACCTTCGCAACAGTTGCTATGGAACCTTTCTACCTTCAAGCTCTTTTCTCCACCCCCTCTCCTAGCCATTTCCTTTCCCCACTTGTCACTTCTGATTTCTAAGATATAAAAAGCATTGTCTCTGATCAATAAGGGCATTGCATTGCGTTCCTGCTCTGCCATGAGTTCCTCATCTATCTCTCCGCCAAAGCTAGCCCGGCATTCTGGTTGGGCGCCAGAATGCTGGGCTAGCTTGAGGGCGTTTCTTCCTGGGCATGTACTCTCTGGGTTGGAGAGAAGTCGACCTGAGCCAACCTGGGCTCCTGCTTACTCAGCAATGCGGGTAAGCAGCTGTTGCGAAGGTTCTAACCAATGGGATTAACCAATACCCTGCAGGCAGGGCGGGTCTCAGGCAAAACAATGGTTATGTAAATAGACCATAGTATCAGCCATGGAACAGGGGGGCTGGCATAATGCCCAAGAATTTCTCAGTTTTCCACATAACAGTACAACCCCAACTAGGTCCTCTGTCATCCTTTTCGGACCTATACTGTTCCCCCCACCCACCCCAGAGTCTTTTACTTTGGTGCAATACACCAACTCCAGTTCAGGTTCTACTTGTGTTTTCTCTTCTGATCTTGTTTTTCAACTTCTGCATGAGAGTGAGATCATCCCATACTCATCCTTCTGTTTCTGACTTATTTCACTTAACATGATTTCTTCAAGCTTCATCCAAGATGGGCTGAAAACGGTGAAGTCACCATTTTTAATAGCTGAGTCATATTCCATTGTGTATATATACCACAACTTGCTCAGCCACTCATCTGTTGTTGCTTCCAGGCTATTATAAATTGTGCTGCCAAGAACATATGTATACACAAGTCTTATTGGATGGGTGTGTTGGGTTCATTAGGATATATCCTGAGGAGAGGAATTGCAGGATCACTGGTTACATCCATTTCTAGGCTTCTGAGAGTTCTCCAAACTGTTCTCCACAGAGGTTGGAACAAATTAACATTCCCACCAGCAGTATAGGAGGGTTCCTTTGACCCCACAACCTCTCCAGCATTTGCTGCTGCTACCTTTTCTGATGTATGACATTCTCACAGGAGTGAAGTGGTATCTCATTGTTGTCTTTATTTGCATTTCTCTGATGATCAAAGACTAGCTCTCACAGTCTTAATGACAGTTTCAGTATTTCTATTTTTCTTTTCTTCCCCAAGTTCATGTGTTTCAATTCTCTGTGTCCACATGTGAGCAGCACCATCTGATTGTTGTCTTTTAACTCAGTACTTAACTTTACTAAACATAATCACCTTGACATTTTTTCAATGTTTTAAGTATTCACTGCCCTCTAAATGTATTTGTTTTGCTAGTCTGGTCCATGTGTATTTTCTCTCCAGAGAATGAGGTAATGAGCCTCCTTACTTGCTTTGGAAATTTGTTAAGTTAAAAAAAGAAAACACATAATTTGTGGTCAGGAGATGACTCACCTCGTAGAGTAAATACTTTACCAATCAAGAGGATCCAATTTCATCACCCCCACATGAGAGCATCATGCAAAAGGGGAGCTTCTTGAGTGGTGAAGCACTGCTATGACACCTCTTCTTTTGCTTTGTCTCCCTGTCTCTTGCCCTCTATCTAGGGGATTGGGAAGAGTCCACCAGGAGTGATGTAACCATGCAGACATTAAATTGGTAAGATAGAAGAGGGTGGGTATAGAGTGGGATGAGAGGTATAAACCCTGGAAAAACAAAACAAAACTCACCTAACATAATTCCATTTATCTCTAGACATGCACTAAACTACTTCCTATGCTTGTGCTGTTAACTATGTTAGTCGCCCAGCAAAGTTAAACTTCTGTCATTTCCACATGAAGTAGTGATAAGTCATTATTCAAACCTGGGCTAGGCTCTGTCTTAAAAGGGTCCAAGTATGCCAAGATCACTCCCTTCCAGTACTGATATTTGACCTGATTGAGTGCACCATTGTGTACCCTTCTCCTTTTCATTAATTGCTTTTATCATCCCCAAGTGCTAGGAGACAGATTACTCCAATTTTTCATATGATCACCTGGAAGTATGATCATGGACTTTAGCAAAGGTCAAGGGCTAAGACTTGGGGAGGAGGGATTTGTATGTAGGCAGCTAGGCACTGAAACCTGCGTTTATAATTTCTCCTACGGTCAGTTCATGCTGGAAGTTTTAGGTCATCAGGACCTAGCTTGTGTCTTCTTCCAAGGATGTGTCAAGCTAAGGAAAAGAAGCAGACAAGTGTCCTGATTAAGAGGTATTCTAGGAAGAAGATACATTTTTCAAAAGACTAGTCCTTGTACACTGTTAGTGGCAATGTATATTGGTCCAGTCTCCATGAAAAATAGTACAGAGATTCCTCAAGATATTAAAAGTAGATCTACCATGTGGTCCAGTGCCGGGATAGCCTGAGGGTACTTCTTCCCGAGCTAGTGCTCTCTGGGTTGGAGAGAACTCAACTGGAGCTGATCTAGGCTGCTGTGTGGGAGAGGGATCAGGAACTCGTGCTGCACCAACTTCCGCAGGAGATACACTCTGGAACTCTCGGAGCCGGAAAGCAATTTCCAAGTGTCTTTAATCAGAAGAGCAGCTGTTTTTATACTCTCCAAGTAGGGTGGAAACAGGATGTGATATAGAGAGGGTGGAGAGAAAAGTGACTGGTGAAAATCAGAGTGTGACAAAGAAGGGATCAGTGTGTGACAAGGAGGGGGTGGAGCAGGAGAGAATCCTATCATAGAACCACCAATGCCCTGGAGTGCTTTATGTAAAAGTGATTTATGTAAATAGACCAAAGCTTTGGATCAGTAAAATCCCTATATAGGCATATGGTTAAGCAGAAACCAGGGGGAGATGGCAACTACCCAACATCTCCCCCTTTCTTTTTAACTTTTTGCCATAGTATCAGGAGTGCGGGGCACTTTGTGAGGCAGGGAGACTGATAAGAGGCACACCTTTTTTGGGGTTCTACTGTCCCTCCTTGCTCAACCTCTCCGTGGAGAGAGAGACTAACAGGATTGACACACCCCTCAGGTTCAAGCCCTTCCAAGCTCAACCATATCCTCACAATTCCCCCAACATCTTCCTCTTACTTAATGGCCATATATAACTGGGTCAATGTCTGTAAAAGGCTTCATCTCTGTCAGGGGAATAGCAGTGTAGGGGTGAACGGAAACCTGTTGGGAAGAAAGCAGAATGATAGTGTGTAAGTGTCTTTAAAAAGAACTAGCACAAGACGGAGGGATAAGTAAGAGTAGCAAGAGACAGAGTGAGCCTGATGGGTGGAGGAGTGGGGGCCTGATAAGCTGAGGGGCTAGATCTGGTATTGCAAAATCCCGAGTCAGCTGGCGGTAAGTTCTATGAACTGCTACAGTCATTCTTCAAGAAGTCCAGCAGTATAAAAGGAGTGTCCAGCAAGTTCTATAGAAGCATCAGTCCAATGTCAACGGCCAGGAAATAAATGCCACACCTCTATCTTGATGGAGGAGGACGGCCACCAGAACTTTTCTTCTCTGTAGAGAGTGACCTGGAACCGCCAAAACATGATGGGCGAAACAGAAGCAGGAAGAGCAGACACCGATGGTTGAGAGAAAGGCAGTAGGAAAGTCTTGTCCTTTGGAGTCTGTGAATCAGGTTCTCCAGATCGTGTCAGGTCACATCATGGGTTTCGGGGGATGGCTGTAATTGTGGGTGATGTCAGAGGTCAGGGGTCCAAGATGGATTTCTGGGGATTCTATATGAGCAGATGCTTCTTTATGCGAAGGCTTGTCATAGCTGTAGTCAATTACTTATGAAAAAACTTTGTAACAAATTAGAAGTTTACTACAATTGATAACTCAATGATTATAACTGGTTTAGGTATCTTTATAATTTCGTGTAAATATCATCTTACGTGACCTCATGTAGCAGTCTTTATATAGCAAAGTTTTCATACCGAATTTAAGTTACATATATTGATTCTTAACTATTTTTACATTGGGTTTTTAAGCAAACTCAGGTTACTAGAGTTAACACATTTTAGTGACAATTTTTTTTTTTTTGGTACATTTACAATATCAGATTGATGCCAAATTTGTTGTGGATTAATTTCCACAAGATATCTTACAGGACATTTTTGGGGGCCCTCCAAAAATGTCCTGTATGGAGAATTTGTATTTTACCTTAGGAGATGATGAATTGTCAAATTGAATATTTAGAGTTTTACCTTAAACACTCAGTTACTTAAATGAATTGATTTTACCTCTTCTCATAAAAATGTAACTTCGAAGTTACAATTTAACTGTCAAGTTAATGTTTACCAAACTTGAAACACGCATATTAAACATATAGTTTATAACACACAGGAGGAGAAAAACTTGTAAATAAGATATATCATTTCAAATGTGAATTTAGAACTACTGTCATAGTTGAACCATCTTTACTCACACAGTTTAAGACTAAACATTTCATATTGGTATCAAGACTTAAAAAAGAAATCAAAAGGGGGAATGAACAATTTTTGGACTGTTTCTGGACGTCTCCAGAAACCATGCCTGCGTCCAGCCATTTGATATAAAGTCAGTTAACTTTCAGAGTACTCTGAGCACAATGGGTCATACAAAAATTTTGGTCACTCAACTCACTCAATTTTTTTTTTCACTCACTCACTCACAAAACACAACTGGCCAGTCATAGCATAAGACATTCATTCGGGGGGGGGAAGAGTTCTGTGAATCAGATTTTTTTTTTTTTTGATTCTGCCATGCTGTATTATGGATCCTGGGGTGCATCCTGTAGCCAGTCCTCTTGCAGCCAGTCTTCTTGCAGTGTTTCTTGTTCTTCAGGGATATCAGCACCATCATGTGGGTATTGCCGGACATGGCGGGCAGGAACCCAAACAGGCTTGGAGTAATTTTGTGGAAAAATACATGCGAAACCCCTCCCCATAGTCAACAGGGGGTCAGGTCCTTTCCAAATTTTATCAAGTGGGTCTTTCCATTTGACTTTAATAGCTGGGATGGTGGGTGGTGTTTGCCAATGAAGAATTATAGGAGGTTGGTCGGAGTTTTTGTAAATATTAAAGAGATTTAATGTAGTTAAGGCTTTTGCCAGCTGGATATTAGGGGGGTACGTTTCCCCTTTTTCTTTATTTAATTGAGCCTTAAGAGTTTGATGGGCCCTCTCAACAATGCCTTGTCCCTGTGGATTATACGGAATGCCTGTAGTATGAGTAATGTTCCAGAGGGAACAAAAATCTTTAAATTGTTTGCTGGTAAAAGCAGGTCAATTATCCATTTTAAGTTGAAGAGGTAAGCCCATTACAGCAAAACAGAGAGCATATGGCTTATAAGTTTTTTTTGAGTTTTCTCCAGTCTGAGCTGTAGCCCACATAAACTTAGAGAAGGTATCAATTGAGACGAACACATATTTTTGTTTGCCAAAGTTAGGTATGTGGGTAACATCAATTTGCCAAAGAGCGTTGGCTTTTAAACCTCGAGGATTAACCCCTAGAGTCTGAATAGCAGGTGTTTTGATTAGACCTGCACAGGAGAAACATGTAGCAAGAATACGTTTTAACTGTGGCAGAGGAATATCAGGAAATCGAGCTCGAAGACCTTTAAGATTAACATGGGTTAGGGAATGAAAGTCAGCAGGATTAGAGACAGAGGCTAGGAGAATTCCTGTGGAGGCAAGGCGGTCAGCTGCAGCATTCCCTTCGGACAGGGGACCAGGAAGAGGGCTGTGGGAACGTAGGTGCTGAACATACAGTGGAAGGGTTCGAGAACAGAGCATAGAGGCAATTTGAATTAAAAGAGGAGAAAGTGGGTTGTCATCAATTCTTACATAAGATCGAGCAAGCCATGGAAGTAAGTTAACAGTATACACACTGTCAGAAAAAAGGTTGAAGGATTCTGGTACAGCTTTTAATGCAAGGAAAACAGCATAAAGTTCTTTGTACTGAGGGGAATTATCAGGAAGTTCAGTAAAGAGAGGTTTGGGGTATTGCTGGTCTGGATAATATATAAGGGCAGCAGCTCCCTTTTTTCCACCATCAGTGAACACTGTAGGAGCAGAGGGGATGGGATCTCGAGAGAAAAGTTTAGGTACTAGTAGAGGCAACAGAGGTAAAGAAGCTATCAAATTATTAGAGGGAAAATGATTATTTAATTGTCCTGGAAAACCCATTAAACTTATGGCAAAACGAGAATGGTGGCGTATGAGCCATTCTGTATCAGTGAGAGAAAAGGGAAGAATGATTGAATCTGGTTCCCTTCCTAAGACCTGAACCGATCTGTTTCTTCCTTGGCGAACCATAAATGCTAAGGCATCAATCTCGGTAAGGAGTCTTGGAGCTTCGCCTACTGGCGTATGAAGCCATTCGAGAACGCCATGTTTCTGCCACAATGCCCCCACTACCGTGGGGGTGGAGTTAAAGATTAGAAGATTTACTGGAGAGGAGGGGGAGAATCGAACGAGGTGCATGTCCTGGAGAGCCTGGTTAACTTTTTCCAGAGCCAAGGATGCTTCAGGGGTTAACATACGCTTTGAGGAGGGCTGTTTGTTTCCTTTTAACAGATCGAACAGTGGTTGCAGGCAGCTCGTAGGCAGATAAAGATACTGCCTAAGCCAATTCAAATTTCCAAGAAAACTTTGTAAAGAAGCAAGAGTGAGATTAGAAGGAAAAGTAACACAAGGTTTTAAAGGACGAATCTGCGTTAGGGAAATCTCTGATCCTAAGAAAGATATTGGAGGGATTAGCTGTATCTTCTCAGGAGCTACATTAAGTCCACTTCTCTTTAAGGCAGGGATTAGAAAATCACGTAGGGCGGAGAGATCTGTATCTAATTCTCCCCATATTCACACGTCATCCATATAATGAAAAACCTTAAGGCCCTTATGAATATATGGAAAAAGGGCAGATTTAACAACCTCTTGACAAATAGTAGGACTATTAGCCATGCCCTGGGGCAGTACCACCCATTCAAATCTATCGGCAGGGCTGGCATTATTAATAGAAGGAACAGAGAAAGCAAAACGTTTACAATCTTGTGGGTGTAAGGGAATAGAGAAAAAACAATCCTGTATATCAATAGCTATGATTGGAATTCCTGTGGGAATTGCGGAAGCAAGAGGCAAACCCCTTTGGGGGGAGCCCCAAACCTGCATGGTTTTATTAACTGCATGAAGATCTTGGAGGAGGCGCCATTTTCCTGAGTGCTTTTTAATTACAAAGACTGGAGTATTCCATGGGCTCCGAGAATGACGAATGTGTCCCAAAGATAACTGCTCTTGGACGAGTTTTTTTTTAATTTCTAGCTTCTCCCTAGGCAAAGGCCACTGTTCCACCCAGACAGGCTCATTAGAAAGCCAATCTAAGCGGGGAGTTCTGTTACGAACAGTGGCAGTTAGTATTGGGGGTGCTGGTTGGGTCTAGCAGTCTCACAGGAGTGAGTGTGGTGTCCTGCAGAGGTGTCTGAGGATATCACTACATCTAAAGATTCCAGCAAGTCTCTTCCCAATAAATTGGTGCTTATATCAGCTATTAAAGGCTGAAAGCGTCCGGTAGTCCCTTCTGGATCTTCCCACACAAGGGAATCTCGTGTGCGGAATGCCTGAGTCAATCCTCCAACACCATGTAAGCGTGGTCCTGGGAGGAGTTCCCAACTCTGGGGAACCTCTGCTTGTCTTAATATTGTCTTATCTGCTCCCGTGTCAATCAAACATTTAAAAGGAATATTACCAATCTTTACTGTCATAGTTGGGTGACCCCTTTCTAAAACAGGGGTGGTCCATAAAATCTCAGGCTCTGAATTCGAGCTGTTCTCTTGCTCCAGCCGGTTATTTCTATGCTGGAAGTTCCCACATACCGCGGGTTCCTCCTTCTGCTCACCCTCTGTTATTGTTACTTGGCGTGGTGGGTGTAGCGATGGATTGGGTCCCAAGCTGGGCTTCTGTTTGTGGAAAAAGGGCACAGCACCAAGCGGGCGACCTGCTTCCTTCCCTCTTGGGGGCGGGGCTAAGGGAAGCCCCATACCTAGTTTAAATCCCTGTTTACATTTGGCAGAGGCGTGCCGTTCCTATGGAACCTTGACCAACAATCTCTCCTCCAGTGAAATCCTTTCTGGCATCTGGGACAAGGCATTCGTGGTCTCTGATTCCCTGTCTGGAGGCGGGGTTGCCCTGATTGGAGGTGGGGTCGCCCTGACTGGAGGTGGGGTCGCCCTGACTGGAGGCGGGGTCGCGGTCTATTTTCTGGACATTGGTTACGCCAATGCCCTTGGCGACCGCACTGAAAGCAAGCTCCTTTTTGCTTATGTAAGGTAGCTGCATAGGCCTGTAACATAGGTCCTTGAAAAGAGCTTGATCTGAGATCCTGTGTAGCTAGAATCCAAGTATCTGGGTGTTCGTTTTTAAGAGTGATACAGGCCTGTCGAAAATGCGGAAGCATTCCATCCCAGACTATGGATCGCAGAAG
The DNA here is from genome assembly GCF_950295315.1 of Erinaceus europaeus. Classification (NCBI taxonomy): domain Eukaryota; kingdom Metazoa; phylum Chordata; class Mammalia; order Eulipotyphla; family Erinaceidae; genus Erinaceus; species Erinaceus europaeus. Next base: position 112,638,764 of record NC_080170.1, on the reverse strand, counting down.
GAGAAAACGAGCGTCAGGATTATAAATCTTCCTTTCCAAACTCGACTGGACCCTGGCAATGAATTTAGCGAGGGATTCATCAGGTTCTTGTTGCAGGGAGAAAATGGGGGCTGAGGCTGCTCCCATGGGTGGTGTTAATCGCTCCCATGCTTTTAATGCACACAGGCGTACTTGATCAAAATACCCCGCTGGAAACTTGGCTTCCGCCTGTTGAATCCCTGTTTCTAATTGGCCTGTCCCAAACAATGCATCAAAATTACCCTCTGGCTGATTTTGAATATTTTTCCGCGATTGTTGTAAACATTCGTCACGAAAGAATGCCTCCCATTGCAGGAAGAGGGGGCCTGGGAGCGTAGCACGAGTCACATCTCTCCAATCTTGAGGGGTATTAAGGTTCTGAAGCAGGCCTTGTAAAATGGACCTGGTCCATGGGGCATGAACACCGTCATCTTTGATAGCCTGGCGTAGTTCCTTCAGGTCTGTGGCGGAATATGGATACCAGGCCTGAGGTTTTTGTCTATTGGGGGCAATATTGACTGGAAATGTGTGGACTTGCTCTAAGTGTGTAGCGGTAGGAGGAGTCATCGAAGTGGAAGCTTCTGGACAAGTGGCCGAAGAAGTGGTTTTGGAGGCTACAGGAGAATTCGGACATGTGTCTATCAAAACAGGGTGGGGTGAAGAAGCAGCCGTGGAGGCAGCAGGAGGTTCCGGACACGTTTCTGCCAAAATGGGGGTGGCCGAAGAAGTGGCTGTGGAGTCCAAAGGAGAATTCGGACACGTGTCTGCCAAAATAGGGGCCTCAGGGTAAGATGCCAAAATAGGGGCCTCAGGGCAAGATGCAGAGGAATTAGGGTGGGTCAAGATCACGACAGGCCTTTGCTTCTTCTTGTTTTTAAGGTGCTGGTTAAGTTCTATGATTACTTCCTTTATCTCTTAGACCTCAGCCTCTAGGTCCTTAAGCCTTTTGAGAGGTTGACCTATATATCCCTTAAAAGCTGCTATGATGATCAACAGGATATAAGGTGAAGCCCCGAGAAAAATGTCCCAGATATATAAAAATTGTATACTGGAAAAAGAATGCAGGATTTGGAAAAGATTTTCCATGGTGGAAAGATCTCCGGAAAACAATAAGAAAGAAAAAAAATCACAGTGCCTTAACACAATATTGCAGATACCCAAAAGGTGTGTACTTATCTAAGATGTCTTCTTATAAATCTGCTGCTTACGGGTCCCTGTTCCGGGCGCCAGATGCCGGGATAGCCTGAGGGTACTTCTTCCCGAGCTAGTGCTCTCTGGGTTGGAGAGAACTCAACTGGAGCTGATCTAGGCTGCTGTGTGGGAGAGGGATCAGGAACTCGTGCTGCACCAACTTCCGCAGGAGATACACTCTGGAACTCTCGGAGCCGGAAAGCAATTTCCAAGTGTCTTTAATCAGAAGAGCAGCTGTTTTTATACTCTCCAAGTAGGGTGGAAACAGGATGTGATATAGAGAGGGTGGAGAGAAAAGTGACTGGTGAAAATCAGAGTGTGACAAAGAAGGGATCAGTGTGTGACAAGGAGGGGGTGGAGCAGGAGAGAATCCTATCATAGAACCACCAATGCCCTGGAGTGCTTTATGTAAAAGTGATTTATGTAAATAGACCAAAGCTTTGGATCAGTAAAATCCCTATATAGGCATATGGTTAAGCAGAAACCAGGGGGAGATGGCAACTACCCAACAGTCCAGCAATTCCACGCTTAGGTATCAATCCAAGAAAAGCACACATTATCTGAAAAGATGTATGCATGCCTGTATCTATTGTAACACTATTTACCATACTCATGATGTGGAAACAACCCAAGTGCTCAATGATAGATGAGTGGACACAGAAGTCACAGTGCAATATTATTACTGTTGTTGTGGAACATCACTACGGATTGCTACTCAGCTATAACACAACATGAAATCTTGGGGCCGGGTGGTGGCACACCTGGTCAAGCATACATGTTACGATGCACAAGGACTTAGGTTTGAGCCCTCAGTTCCTGTGTGCAGGGGGAAAGCTTTCTGAGTGGTGAAGCAGTGCTGCAGGTGTCTGTCTCTCTCCTCCTCTCTATCTCCCCATCCCCTCTCGATTTCTGACTATCTCTATCCAACAAATAAATAAAGCTAATTTTGGGAAAAATGAACTCTTCCATTTTGTTACAACATGAGAGGACCTGGAGGAGGTTAAACTAAGTGAATCAAGTCAGTAGAGGGTAAACAAATATTGGATGATTCTACTCATATGTGGGTTATAAAGAAACAAAACAAAAGAACAGATCAATGTTTGTGAAGGGGGGGAAGCCTTAAGATACTGAGCACAGAACTGAGTTTCCAAAAGGAAGACAGGGAGGGGCTTGGAAAGGTGGAAGGATCCAGTGAAGTGTGATAGAGGAATATTGGTATTGAGTCAGGGTGTAGTTACAATATTTGGAAGAGATGTGATATTATACCACTGAAACATCATCTTGTAAACCAGTCTCTGTTTACTTAAAAAAAAAAGATGGGGGCTGGTTGGTGGTGCACCCAGATAAACGCATATATTACCATGTGCAAGGACCCAGACTCAAGAGGCCATTTCCCATCTGCTGTGGGAATGCTTCATGAGCCTTGAAAAAAGGTCTGCAAGTATCTTTCTCTCTCTGTCTGTCTCTATCTCCCCCTCCTTTCTCAGTTTCTCTCTGTCCTAACCAGTAAAATAGAAAAGGAGAGAAAGAAAGAAAAAAAACGTGTATTCATGGTGCTGGCACTGACATCCAAAGATAGCCCTGGTGGCAATTAAACAATAAATATATAAAACTTTAAAAAAAAGGGGAGGGGAATGGGCAGTAGTGCACCGGGTTAAGCACACATGGTGCAAAGTGCAAGGGCTGGCACAAGAGTGTGTGTGTGTGTGTGTGTGTGTCGTGTGTGTGTGTGTGTGTGTGTGTGTTTGGGGGGAGGTTGCTTCACAGGCAGTGAAGCAGGTCTGTATGTGTCTGTCTTTCTCTCCCTCTCTCTGTCTTCCCCTCCTCTCTCCATTTCTCTCTGTCCTATAAAAAAAAAAAAAGCTATAACAACAATAACAATAACAACAAGAGCAACAAAAATGGCCTCCAGGAGCAGTGGATTTGTAGTGCAGACACCAAGCCCCAGCAATAACCTTGGAGGCAAAAAATAAAATAAAATAAAATAAAATAAAGAAAGAAGAGAACAAAGATAAACAACATACCAGCTAATTGGTTGGGATTTTTTTTAATGGAACTGTGAATACACTTCATTTTTCAATGTTTTATTTTTAGTTTAATATAATTTTATTAGTGATTTAATAGTGGTGTTTACAAAATTATAAGATAGTTAGGGCATAACTCCATATTGCACTCACCACCAAAATTCTGTGCCACTCCCTATGATAACTTTGATAGCTCTCATAGTCTTTTTTTTTTTTTTACTTTTTATAACTTTTTAATATTTATTTATTTTCTCTTTTGTTGCCCTTGTTGTTTTTCATTGTTGTTGTAGTTATTGTTATTGATGTTGTCGTTGTTAGATAGGACAGAGAGAAATGGAGAGAAGAGGGGAAGACAGAGAGGGGGAGAGTAAGATAGACACCTGCAGACCTGCTTCACCGCCTGTGAAGCGACTCCTCTGCAGGTGGGGAGCAGGGGCTCAAACTGGTATCTTTGCGCTGGCCCTTGACTATGCTCCACTGCTTGACTATGCTTAAGCTGCTGTGCTACTTACTGCCTGACTCCTAGCTCTCACAGTCTTAAAGACTATTTCAGTATTTCTTTTTTCTTTTCTTCCCCAAACTCACATATTTCTCAGTTCTCTATGTCCACATGTGAGCAGCACCATCTGCTAGTTGTCTTTTAACTCAGTACAATGTTTAAGTGTTTGCTGCCTTCTAAATGTATTTGTTTTGCTAGTCTGGTCCATGTGTATTTTCTCCACGGAGAATGAGGTAATGAGTCTGCTTACTTGCTTTGGAAATTTGTTAAGTTAAAAAAAAGAAAATACATAATTTGTGGTCAGGAGATGACTCACTTGGTAGAGTAAATACTTTACCAAGCAAGAGGACCCAATTTCAGCAGCTCCCAATGACTACATGGGAGCACCATGCCAAAGGGAAGCTTCTTAAGTGGTGGAGCGCTGTCATGATGCTTCTTCTTTCTTTGTCTCCCTGTCTCTAGCCTTCTATGTGATGGGGGGCAGGAGGAAGAGTCTACTATATTTCACATGCCACATACTATACCCATTTGAAGTGTAGATTTCATGCACTGGTGTTCTTTAACATACTTATAGGATGTGGAGCCATTACCACATCTAATTTTAGATTCTCCAAAATGAAATCCAGTATCCATGTGCAATCATCCAAA